>NC_135336.1:70011280-70636280 GCF_023851605.1 Tamandua tetradactyla
AAATTTATTATTTTGATTCATGGTTTTCAGAGAATTATATTTGGGACCTGAGAGCCATAATTTCAATACTGCAACTATGGGAAGAAAGAATTATTACTTAATAAAACAGGAATAAGCAAGGACAAAGTAAATAGTGTATGAGAAAAAACTGAAGATTCTTGCACTTATATAAGTTACTTATTTTTCAGGTTCCCATTTCTTTACTTGTTGCATATAATATAAGGATAAATATCTCTAGTCATAAAAGTAATGGTTGTCAGACAGCACAAACATGTGCTCGTTATATTTTGGCAGGTTCTCTGCATATTCTCGAGTTTCTCAGTGGTCTGGCATTATTAGCATGCTAAAGTACTTAAAATTTTATCTAAAAAGATTTCAAGATATGATACCTTTGAATGACAGAGAATTTAGTTTTGACTTCAGGTTTATAAAAACAGCCTAGTTACATACAGTGTCTACATACCATGTCTACTTTGGCTTAAAAATATACTTCTCAAAGTAAATTATATATATGGATGGAAAGAAGGATGGATAGATGGATGGATATGGATGGATGTTTATATCTATTTATGTATCTATCTACCTATCTATCCATCTGTTGAATTATGTGAACTATTTTCATGTTTCAAATAAGAAATTCTACATTTTCACATTTTTCTTAATCAAATGTTTCTCAGTAACTTCTCTAGCCACAGGGTGAATCCAATATAAGTGATTCTATCAATAATCCAGCTAATTAATTGAAAAGCATCCAAGTTTTGGGGAAATACACAAAAAGAATACAATCCTGTACTTCCCCAAATTCTTAGAACCAATTTCTAATGGATAAATGAAGATATCCAACTTCTATTCTTGCATCAAGTTTTCTTTTAACTCTAATTTATAACAGAGAAAATTTTGCTGTCTCCTGCTGAAACACTATGTCACATATGGCTTTAAATTCATTTCTCTGGCTAGTTTTTTAATCCACAAAATGAAGCTCAAAGAATATCCATCAAAGTAGTGATTTTTAAATTATTCATGGAGAGGAAAAATTATGATAATGTTTTCTCAGATCTATTTTCCACAACAATTTAGACAAATGCTACATCTTAAAGTTTTTTCTTTCCAAGTATGGTAATCCCTAGTCACGATGTTCTTTTATTTTCCAATATGGAGAGCTTTTAATAACATCATTAAAATAAAACCGAATCTCACAATATTCATTAGGCAGTTTTCATGCTGCAGCATATTTCAAAGCGGTTGGGAATCGACAAGTAAGGTTATTGCACAACTATACAACAGATAGATTTTGTCACTTTTAATGCCAATTCTAAAAATGTTATTCTCATGAATAAAAGCAAAGCATTCTAATAATATATACAAACGTAATTTTAACAAATGGCTTGCAATATCCATATGCTTGACAATAAAGCCATTCAAGAAGAGTCAGTCTAGGAGAATCACACTAAGTTATTTGGCTTTAGTGTTACTTAGACAATAAAAAAAGAAAGCATATGTTTCTAGTTTTCCCACAACTTTATATACAAATCTAGATCATATGAAATGCATGTAATTTCTATGCACTTATGGAATAAATGTCTCTTGATTAAAAAAAGTATGCAGTTTTGGTTAAAACTTTATACTTAATTTCACTTAAATGCTTAGGGAACAACTAGGGGCAATATCAACTCATACATAGCCAGTAATATGTTAGTTATAAATTATTCCATTAATAACTTCATTAAAAAAACTCTTGGCATAGCTGTGACTTATGGGAAAAATCAAAGAAAAATCTTTAAAAAAATTTTTTTGGAAATAATTGTTATAAAATGCACCAGTTTTAATAAAATATTGGATGGGATAATTGTTATAAAATGCACCGGTTTTAATAAAAGATTGGGTGAGTCTTAAATATGTATATGGTCACGTAACTACCACCACACTCATGACATAATCTTGATACAGAACATTTCCATATCACAAGTTTCATTGTAATCTTTGCAGTTAATCCCCTCCCCTCAACCTGAGTCCCTGGAAACCACTGATTAGTTTACAAACAATATAATTCTACCTCGGCTAAAAGTTTCTTTCAATCGAACCAGAAAGCATGGCCACTTGTGTCTGGATTCTTTTATTTAGCATAATGCCTTTAAGAGTCATCCATGTTGTGTTCTGTACCAGTAGCTCATTCTTTTTATTGCTGTAAGAAAGAATTAGTTTAACTGTCTATTTTTATCTATTATTTATCACCCATTTAAGGATATTTAGAGCTTCCAGATTTTACTATTATGATTAATGCTGATATTATATACATTAAGAAACAAGTATTTGAGAGATGAGTATCTTTCTCTTGGATAAATACCTAGGAATGGAAATATAGGTCTTAACATAAGGGTGTGTTTATGAGAAATTGCCTCATTTCCAGACTGTACCATTGTGTCTTTTCAACCAAGGTACAGGAGTTCCAGTTGCTCCAAACACTCACCAACACTTGATAATATCAGCCTTTTGATTTTCACCATTCTTGTGAGTTTGTAGATGTTATGACAGTGGTTTAATTTTCATTTCCTTAATGATGAATGAAAATGAACATCTTTAC
Source organism: Tamandua tetradactyla (assembly GCF_023851605.1). Taxonomy (NCBI): domain Eukaryota; kingdom Metazoa; phylum Chordata; class Mammalia; order Pilosa; family Myrmecophagidae; genus Tamandua; species Tamandua tetradactyla. The sequence goes on from NC_135336.1 coordinate 70,013,862, forward strand.
ATGTACTTATTTGCCATCCATATGTATTCTTTGGTGAAGTATCTATTCAAACATTTGCCTCCTTTGTTATTTTATTTTTTTAATTGCATGCCTTCTCATTATTCTGAATAAGTCTTTTATTAGATTTATGTTTTGAAAATATTTTTTTTACCTAGTCTGCAGCTTGCCTTCTACTTTTCTTAGCAATACTTTTTGACAGTAAAAGTTCTGATGAAGTCCAACATTTTACGGTCTATACAAAATCTTTGTTTTTGCCTATGTTTTCTTCTAAAATTGTTTCAGTGTTACACTCTTTCATTTAAGTTTATGATCTACTTTGAGTTAATATTTGTGTGTGGTACTTACTAATGGTTGTGCCATGCTTGGGTTTTGTTTAGGTTTGTTTGTATTGATGGGCCAGCACCATTTGTTAAAAAACAAGCAAAATTATTCTTTCCTGCGTTGAACCGTTCTTTTGTCAACAATTAATCATATGTGTGCAGGTCTATTTCTAGACTCTATATTCTATTCATTTTGTCCTTACGTCTATCATTTTATCAATTCTTCACAGTCTTGATTAGTATAGCTTATACAATATGACTTGAAATCAAGAATATGAACCCTCCATCTTTGATCTTTTTAAAAATTGGTTGTATAACAGACCCTTATATTTCTCAACTTTCTTTCAATATTTTAATTGTCTCATTTTTATTTCCTCTGGCTGCTTTCAGATATTTTTCTATATCACTAAATTCAGCAATTTGATTATGATGTACCTTGATATGTTTTTTTTTTTTTTTTAGCTTTAGTCCTTTTGGATTGGTTGAGCTACCTCTGAGAGTTTATACTTTTGATTCAGTTAGGAGAACTCCCAACCATTATTTTCTCAAATGCTTTTCCCATCCTTTCTCTTTCCTTTATTACCTTGATACTAATTACATATATGTTAAATTGCTTGCTAATGGTTCATTATCTCATGATGCTATGTACACAATTTTTCCTTCTCTCTCCCTCTCTCCTTAATTTTGGATAGTTTTCTTTGCTAAATCTTCATGTTTATTTATCTTTTTTCTGCTCTGTATAATCTACTTTTAATCCCATCTAGTATATTTTTCAGTTCAGATACATTTTTCACATTTAAAAGATGATCTTTTTTATACTTCCCTTGTCCTTCCTAATCATGTTTATGTATTCCTCTACTGTTCAGAACATATGGAACTTATTTATAAAGCTGCTTCAATATCAGTATCTACTAGCTCCAGTCTCTGCTATTTCTGGTTCTATTTCTATTGATTTTTTCTCCTGAATATGGAGAAAATTTTGCACATCAGATAATTTATCACTGGATAAGGAACATCAAAATTTTACATTGTTTATTGCTAGATTTTGTTGTATTCCTTTAAATAATGTTGAAGTTCTGATGTGCAATTAAGTTATACGGAATTAGTTGGATCCTTTAAAGGCTCGTTTCTAAACTCTGTTAGATAGGTTCAGAGCAACTATTTTAGAGTAAAGTTAATTTATACCCACTAGTAAAGTAATACCTTCCTGAGGATTCTACCCATAATGGGTTCATGACCTATTCCTAGCCTGTGTGAGTTCCAAGATTTCTGGCTTTGGGTTTTTTCCTTCCATTTATGCACTGATCAATACTCAGTCAAAGACATGAGGAGGCCTCTGTGCAATTCTCCAAAGCTCTCTTTTCATATGGCTTTCTCCTCTCCAGTACTCCACCCTGCCAGTTCTAGCTTTACTGGCACCTCCAAACTCCTGCTTTTCTCCCTTTACCTCACTGAGACCACCAGTTTCTGGTTGGGCTCCCAGCCCCCTATGAGGTAGATTATTATATGCCTCCAAGAGAAAGCTGTTACAAATTTAAGACTCAACTTTTTTGTTTTTCTTCTCTCAGTAATAATGGCTTTGAACCACCTACTGTCCAGTACTTGGAAACAACTGTTTCATATGTGTTGTCTGTTTTTCTAGTTGTTTAAGGTGGGGGGATAAATTAGACCCTATTACACCATCATAACTGAAGATATTAATTTTTATACAGCCCCAATCACAATGATATCTTGCATACATTAATTAGATCTTCTTATTCATCACTTTTCCATCCTCACAGCAATTTTTATAAATAATTTTATTGTTTTTTAATATTTAAGAAGTACATCTTATAATTTGTAATATTTCCTGTATTAATTTCCTAGGGCAGCTGTAACCAAGTACCACAAAATGGTACCAAAACTGCTGGTTTGAAAAAAAAATAGAAATTCAGTCTTTCACAGTTGTGAAGGCTAAAAGTCCAAGATATATGTGTTGGCATGGCCATGCTCCCTCCAGCAGGATCTAAGGAAGTATCCTTCCTTGCCTCTTCCGGCTTCTTGTGGCCCCAGCATTTCTTGGCTTTTGGCAACATAACTTCAATCTCTGCCTCCATCTTCATATGGCCATCTGCCTCTGTGTCTATTTCCAAATTTCTCTATTTTTATACAGAAAGCAATAAGCAATTATACTGGACTATGGCCCAACCCTATCCAGTGTAACCTCACCTCAACTAATTACACCTGGAAAACTCCTATTTCCAAATGAGGTCACATTCTGAGGTTGGAGGTGGACATGAATTTGGGGGAGAAGAGGCACAATCCAAATTTTTCTTTCCAAGAATATGATCTATTTTGCTTCCTAAATCAAGCAGGTATTTGAAATTCTCCAATTTGCCTTCATATAAAGGTATAAAGAGACACCTAGATTAGGCATGTTTTTCCCAAGTGGTGCCCTGACGAAAGTCAATTCTGTGGTCATGCTGAAGATTTCAAAAGGACCAGACATGTCAAATAACAGTAGAAATTAGAGCATTAAAATCTCTGAATATTTGAAGTAAGACTTACATAAAAGTAGAAGAGATCATGGTAATCATTGTGACCAGAAGTAGCCTAAAAACGCCATTAAAACAGATTAGAAACTAAGAGAATAGTCCAGACATTAACAGAGACCAGAAAGAGAAACAACCTGGTCAATTTACCAATAGAAAATTTTATTATTTGCCGTAATTACATGCAATACATGATCTAAACTTAAGTACAACTAGCAAAATTACTCACTCATAAAACTGCTTTTAGAGTTCTTTTATTTTTCTGAATCTAAGACTCAGATTTATGAACACTCCTCAGAAACAGTCAAACCTATCCAGTCATGTTTCTTGTGTTTAAGAAATAATTATTTATGTTTGATTTTGCCTGACATGGTCAGTTACAGACAACGTTCTGCTTTTATTCTGACTTAAAAACTGCCACTTAGCAAGACTTTATTTTATATTACAAAATAGATGTGAAAGGTTTTTACAAAAAACAAAGGCACAATTAAAGTAACTAAACTATGTAAAAGAAATAGTTACAAAAAACAGACTAATGGACAATGCTACCACTATTTGTATAACATTACCATAAACCCCACATCAAACTGATAATATCTATAAATCTCACCTCATCACCACCAATTACACATTTTGATTACCAAAAGCTTGGATTATTTTTTGATGCGTCTTTCAAACCACTTCATGAAGTTAAAACACCAATGGCTCAAATTTCCATCTATGGGTTTAAGATAGCAAAGCAAGATCACTGAGAGGGAAAGAAAAGAATATTTTCACTCACACAGTGTAAAATTATAGTGACCTGCACTATGTGTTCAGTGTGAACCAAAATGAAAAGCTCAAAATAAGAACTGCCTTCCAAGCGCTGCAGGGAAGTGTGTTCGTACAGCAGGTAAAGCAATTCCCAGCCCCTCTCCACCACTCTAGAGGCAAGCTAAAAATGGTACTCAAACCCTCTTGCTGTAAGAATTGTGTTCTGAAGATGAAAAGGTTGGCTGTTAACCATAAGGATAAATCCTTGAAATGATGAAATGACATGAAAAAAGTCATGTCAAAGCCCATGGGGACATTCAATTTTGCTGCAAGTTGGTTCTCTATTAATATACAATTTAGGGCACACAAAAACAATACCAGGGTTTATATGAGAAGTACTTTGACTTTGTTTCACTCATGATTCTATTTTCCTCTACTTTACTGTCTTTAGTAAATGGAATATATAAAATAGCACTAAAAAGATTATTGATGTGATTTGATTGCAAATAACTGGCTAAGAATAGCATACTATACAGCATTTAATCACTGTTTTATGCTTACTTACTCACTCAATGCCAATGTTTGCTTAACCCTCCAGCTGTTTCTTCTGAATACTCTTTCAGTTAATGCTTGACACATCCACAAGTCAGGGGATGGTACCAGGTTCTTAAAATATCATGTAAAACAAATACACTTACAAGAAGGCAAATATTTCCTTTCCCCAAAATATCTTATACCTTTTGTTATAATTTTAACAGTACAAATCTCTGTGCTTTGGCACTGGCTCCTGTTACAGAAATCTTAGGAACTATAGAAAAAAGTTGAAAATATTCATATAAATATTATTGTAGTGAACACTGCAAATTTTTTCAAGTCAGAGCATGTATCTTTGTTGAAGATTGTCTCTCCAACACCTAGTGCATAGTAGGTGCTCAATAAATATTCATTTCATATATTAAATGGAAAAAATAATTAGCATAATGATTATACAAAGAATGTGAAATGAAAATTGTAAAAATTTTATATATGCACTTATCACATATGACAATCATATAGAGGCTCTATTGTTAAAAAAGAAAACTCTAAATTGTCCCATGATATTTTTGTGCCATTCAAATCATCACTAACTATATTAATATGTTTCATGTAACTTTTGTCCTGCTTGTATATATATCTGCAGCAAGAATAGTCTTCAAATGTCAATGGCGGAATTTTTTACTACATTACTGTACCATTTGAATGGATTATGCACCCTAGAAAAAACATGTTTTAATCCTAATCTATCTTGTGGAGACAGCTGTTTCTTTTCATTCCTATTCAGTACTATAGGTTGTATAGGTTGGAAACTTGATTAGATTATCTCCACAGAGATGTGACTCACCCCAATTATGCTTTTTTTTTTTTTTTTTTTTTTTTTTAACATGGGCAGGCACCAGGAAATGAACCCAGGTCTCCAGCCTGGCAGGCAAGAATTTTGCCACCAAGCCACCATCGCATCACCCTGAATAGTAATTTTGATTAAAGGGAGATGTGACTCCACCCATTACAGGTGGGTCTAGATTAGTTTACTGAAATCCTTTAAAAGGGGAAGGATTTTGGAGAGAGCAGGAGAGCCATGGGAGAACCATGAGAACCACAAGAGCCCATGCAGTCAGAGACCTTTGGAGCTGAATAAGGAAAACGTTCCGGGGGAGCTTCTTGTTCATAAAACAAGGAGCCTGGAGAGAAAGCTAGCAAATGATACCATGTTCACCATGTGCCTTTCCAGTTAAGAGAGAAATCCTGAACTTTATCAGCCTTCTTGAACCAAAGTATCTTTCCCTGGATATCTTAATTGGACATTTCTATAACTTTGCTTTAATTTGGATATTTTCACAGTCTTAGAATTGTAAACTTGCTACTTAATAAATTTCCCCTTTTAGAAGCTATTCTGTTTCTGGTGTATAACATTCCAGCAGCTAACAAACTAGCACAATTACCATTATATTTTGGACCCCTGAGTTCAATATTGAGGCAGTTTAATTAATATGTTCAATGCTATAACTAATATAATACCATTTATTCATACCATTCTAGGAGGCAAACTATATTCTAATGTTTCCAAATGTACAGACACAGTTTTTTCCTTCAGTTCTCATGAATATGATATCAAGGCAAAATGGCAGGGTGTCCCTTTAATGGTAACAAGATTACTTGACATTTTGTGGGACAGCAAAAAGAATCTGTCGATAGCTGGTTTAGTTTGTTAATACTGCTGGAAATGCAATATACCAGAAATGGCCTGGCTTTTATGAAAGGAATTCATTAAGATAGAAGGTTACAGTTCTAAGACCATAAAAATATCCAAACTAAGGCATCCAGAGAAAGATACCTTGACTCAAGAAAAGCCGATGTTATCCAGAACATCTCCGTCAGCTGAAAAGGGGCATGTGGCTGGCATCTGCTGGTCCTCTGGCTTCTAGTTTCAAACAGTTTCCTCAGGGATGTTTTTTTCTGTATCTCCAAATGTCTCTGTTGTGTAGGTTCTCAGTTTTTTCCAAAATGGTTCCTTCTTAAAGGATGCCAGTAAGCATAGTAGGGGCCCCCTGAATGGGTGGAGACACACCTCCATGGAAACCACCTAATCAAAAGGTCCCATCCACACCTGGGTGGATCACATCTCCATGAAAACAACTTAAAAAGATCTCATGCAAACAATAGGTCTGCCCCCATAAGACTGGGTTAGGGAAAAGAGCATGGCTTTTTCTAACAGGTTCAAACTAGCACAAAAGCCATCAGTCTTTTTCATCTGAGCCAGGAAAATTTAGCTGAGGAAAAGGTATTGATTTTATCATTTTGAAATGCTCTTAAAGAGACTCTGTTAGTTGCTTCTAAGGAATACACACTTATTACAGCTATAGTATTTAACTAATTAAAGAATTAGCAAAAAGCACCTGATGTGATACATGGACTAAATGAAGATAACTATTTTCTTAATCTTCATTTGTATCAACTCTAGTCAATGCATTCAACTTCCTAGAGCCTGACATTCGACTTAAACTGTAATCTTCTGTTTTGAAATGTTTCACATATCATTTACTGCTATGTTTAAGTTTTAATTAGAGGGATTTTTAAAACCAAAATTAATATAATTTGTGACATAATTTAGCTTAGTTTTAAAAGAAACAATGAATTCTAGCTGCCAAGTTTTAATTAAGGGGAAATCATATCAGGCTGTAGAATAGTTTCTCCTGCCAGTGCATCTTCAGAAAATTATCAAAACTTTCTACTGCATAGGAATTTGAAAATGTAATTCATCCCTGCTTGTTATTAATCTCAGAAATATATATTTTAGATGATCATGCCTTGTTTTTTGCTATATGTAGGAAGGCTGACAAGTTATGCTTTAAAATGTTGGGTCTTTTTATAGGCAGAAATACTGAGCCTATCTTTGAAAACCCCTTGCCATCCATGTTTTCCTTGAAATATCTTAAGTCAGAAAACAATAGCCTCAAAGGAGGTTGTTTACTACAGATTTTTGGGCACTCTGTATACTTGTGGCTTGCAGATAAATTCTAAATGAATGCTAGGAGTGCCAAAACCGAAAAGAAAACCCATGTGGAAAAAGACATATCAAAGCCTAAAGGATTTATGTTTGAATTACTGAAATTCAATTGTGAATGCATGGCTTATTTATGCTGTTTTACTCTCTGACTGCACTGTACGCTCTAATCTACTGGGTTTAGGACAGAAGACAACAACTTCTTTTCTGCATATTTTAATATTTTTTTCTACATCACTTGTCTATATTGATAAGATTAGCGACTCAGAAATGGAAATTGTCATGTAGTATATGTATAAGTCAACTTTCCACTCATCTTTCTTTTAATTGGCTCAGAGAACTAGATTTTCACTGTAGTGTGAGAAAATTATTCACTAGTTAGAAGAAAAATTATGAAAATACACCAATGAAAGAAATGAAAACATTATTTACCTAACTACAGTCATAATTATTATATATATAAAATGTACAGGGCACACCCCATGAGCAGTAGTAGTAATCTATCTTAGAAGATAAATTGTCTTTGAGGGAGCCTATTATTACAAGCACAAAATACAGCCAGATATCCTCATAGCTGACTAGTATTTGTAGAGATGGCTCATGCCTTGGGGAAAAACAGGGTTTAGTCCAGGATATTGGCTCTTTAGATTCTTCCTTAAACCCTCCACAGCCTCTCCTCAGTTGTAGCCAAATCTGCCAACAGCCTGGACAGTGGAAGAAAAAAAATGCTCATTTAAAGCCTGGATTAGCACTGGTACCTACAGTGGTATTGTTTCAGGATGCTAACAAAGATATTTTCTACTCCCTTACCCAGTTAGACAATTCAGATAGGAACAAACCTTGACAACTGACTGGTACTCCTCTTATTAGGCAAATTAGACTAAGTAAGATGATATAATTGTATCATTTCTTCAGTTTTACTCAGTTTGATGGAAAAAACGAAATCAACACAATATATAAGCAGAAACTCTTTCCAGTCATAGTCATAAGCTTTTACAAGGGATATAGGACTTAAAAATGACACATAAGAAAACCCCAGTGGAAGGCTGAGAACAAATAATGTTATGGTGTGAAGACTTTCCTGCAGGATTTCACTCTGCTCAAGAAATGGAACAAACTGCGTAGTTAAAACACACACACACTATACTTTTCTTTTTTGCTAATTCATACAAATGCCTTAATATTTTTTTAAACTTGCTTTTATGTGGTAATTAAAATATATGCATTTTCTAAATCGAGCAAATGTTCCATATTTTATTAAACTAAAAATGAAGATCCAGACAATAGAAGCTAATTAAAAAACATTAAATGTTTCTCTAGTGCAGTGTATTAACTGTGTTTAAGAATTATGTTACAACAGTAAGCTGTAATTATAATATGGGAGAATAATAACGATATAATTCAGCAAGCTCACAGCAATACTACTATGTCCAAATACAGAGAATACCCAGCAGGGAATGACATTTTACAATAACTTGCTTTCTTATTCTATAGGCAGGTCATATAATATTTATCTTTTATTTCACTGAGTGTGATCATGATGCAAAATAATGTGCTCTGTTGTGTAGAAAGGGTTAAGTTATGGCCTCTGTGAGCTATTAGTTGGAGATTTATTGGGGGAGTTAGTAAGTCTATAGTTCAATATGCAGTGATTGAACAAGAACCATAGGTGCAGAGACAGAGAGAGGAAGAGAGCTGAGGCAAATGACACCCCTAGGGCTTTACAACATATGGCCCATCAGTCAAGGGTCGAGCCCCCTCACAAATTGCATGCACTTTACATAGCCATCTGCATTAATAAATTACTATGCTCCTGTAGCCAAGCACTAATGCATGAGCAAGAGGGATCAGCCCCACTTATAAATAAACTCTTTTATTTATTCTTGTTCACTTCTGCCCCATACTACACCCCATCTTTTCTACCCTGGAATTTCCTCCTATCATCACACCAACCCACTAATAAACATCCTAATTCTTTATAATGTTCATTTGTCTCTTCCAGTCTGGTGGGATAGGTCCTAGGTAGTACTGAAGCGCAGGTGAAGCTGGTCAGAATGCCTATGAGAAAGTAAACTCTGGAAACACAAAACATTTTAGCACATTAATTTATCTTATTTCTTTCTGCTGAGTCTCCTTGAGATGTCCAGTAGGTAACATACTAATGAAAACTTCCTGGAATATTGTGCTTTGCATTTTTAGATGTTGGACATTAACAAATTAAGAGACTGTTACCACTAAAGCAACTGGTTCTTCCAAACACATTTATATGTTGAGAAGAAAGTCTGATATTGGTAGTGCTGGGCACGTTTGAACCAGCACACAAATAAATCTAAACTATGATGCCTCTTGCGTAAATTGAGTAGTTTGTGTCATTGCATAATCTTTGAAATGTTATGTTTTATGGTTCTTGCATGTAAATTAAAGCTTTATGAGTCTAAGAATATCTTTTAAATCTGATACATGAAAATATATATATAGTTTTTGGTATCTAACAACAGGCAAGCACTTTGGACAAGAGTGAATATTGGAAAAGTTAATTAGTCTATGACCATGTGTTTGCCTGAAAGCAAAGAAGGTGATTTGCTAGTGATGCATTTAAAAAAGCTAACTTTTCCCCCCCAAAAGTTGGGTATTTGATTGAGAAATGAAAAAGAAAAGAAGGGAAAGAGGAACAAGGTAATAAAATTGTTGAGTACTTGCATTGAGGCAAATGCTGTGACCTTTACATTGATCACTACTTTGAATTCTTACAACAATTCTCCAATCTGGGTGATTATTATCCTTATTTTACAGATGGGAAAACTGAGGTTAGGAAGATTAAGTGATTTGCCCAAGATCACAGAGAAAGAAGGGGGAGAACAGAGATTTATATGCAACTCTGCCTGCTCCAAAGTTCACCGCACCCAACCTTCTAAGAAAGAAGCAAAGATGGAAGAGAGCTGTGAGAACTTCAGTGAAGAGGGAAGTCAAAATCTGAGGAAAGAGAAGGCTCTTACATGTGATCTATTTCAACCACTTCTCAGATCCTTTAACTTCATCTCTAACAGGAAGCACCCAGACGTAGCAGGTCTTCCTGTGTGGCACAAGAATGGAGAGAAACCAGCAGAACAGCAGTACAGTTCTGTTGTTGTATTTTTAAGAAAAGTTATTTTTCTTAATTATTCAGACAGTTTTTGGTGAAGATAGTTCCAAAAACCAATGAAAACTGGTACCCAAAGAAATGTCTTAAATATTTTCAACTATACAAAAGACAAATATAAAACCTCTGAGCACACAATCACTCTTTGAAATTGTTGGATATCTTAAACCAGTCCCAGCAGCACTGGCTCCCTTCAATCTTGGGGGTGGGAACAGCAACACATAGGCAGGGACAAGTCCACCCTCGGTCACTGGCAGTGGTATTTCCTCAAGTAAAACATTTTAAAAGGTAAAACCCTATCTGGCAAAACTGTCACTAAATTGAGGCAGTTGTAAATTTTCTGGGTTGACTTGAACTTTCAAAACTGTAAAACTGAATCCAAAAAAGGGACTCAAGTCACATACACATACACAAAAAAAACCTCATATTAAAATTTAAAGCACAAGCCCAAAACACTCCTGAAAAAATGAATCTATAAACAAACAGGCATAAGAGAAGTACAGATAAAGAAAGAGAAGGAACAACTGGAGGTCAGTACAACCCTGAGGCTTTATGTGCTCAAGAAACTAGTACATGGATTTTGCAGATCAAGGATAGGTTTCAACATAGCTGCTGTCTGGAGGCCTGGTAGAGAATGATTTGGAGGCATTCCAGAATCCATGAGGGAAAGACAGAGACTAAGGTAGCATTGCCTAGAAATAAACAGTGTGGGGAGGGGGAAGGAAGAGTAAAGAAAATCCTGTGCCTAATGAGATCGTTTTCAACATATCTGAAAAAAAAAAAAAATAGTTGGAATGCCAGAAATTGGTTCTTATACTTGATAAACGTGGGTATGGGTACGTTGAAAAAGGTCCCCATTCTTCATATTCTGTAAACTATGCACTAAAAACAATTAATATCCATTAATATTCATGAAGGGATTTTTTTGGTGGGCTCTAATTTGTTAAAAGGGCAAACTTGGATTCCCTCATATCCTATATATTTGTTTAAACACCCCAAAGTCATCTATTGATGTAAAAATTAATTACCTTTTCAACTGAGAGCAGTAAGCAGAGGCATGATTTAGTATGAGAAACACAGATGTGTACGTCGCATCTGAGATTGGACTCTAGTTCATGAAATATATTAGAGTGGACACAAGACCAAATTCCTTTGATTTAGATGGAAAGTATACAGTAAGATTTGCATTGTAATGGATCCATTGACCCCTGGTCAAGATGGAATTGTCAATAGAAGTGTCTTCTGTATGGTATGAATCATATCTAATGGTTCTATTAACATCATATTGAGATTGAAGTCTCAAGGAGCATGACTTAGAATAATGGAAATGGAAGAGGATTTTATTTATTATTTTCATTTCATTTCTGTAAGTGTATTTTTGTTCACTTTTACATCATCTCTCATAAGGAAAGCAGGCAATGATACACTTATTAAGATTATATCACACACATAAACTTGCAAAAGTCACCCCATTTTAAAACATATGTTTCCTCCCACCCTTAAGATCAATTCCCTAGTGGCCCACACCTTTGAAATGAGAAGGGAAAGGACCAATGGGAAGATGGATGGATTAGCAGTGAACAAACATAGCATCTTTTATTTCTGCCTCTGACACACTGTCTAACCTCAGGCTAGTGGCTCCCTTTTCCCTCTCGCAGATCCTTCAGTTGAAAAACGGAGATAATGTAATGCCAACCCTTCTTTTATGTTATAGGATATAATGATGAATTAGAGAATATAGATGAAGCTTTTGAAATTGTTTTTTTTTTAGTCACAATAATTATTTAATAATGCCTTATTCTAATTCCATCAGATTAAGTGACCAAATTCAGTATTTAAGTGTTAAAATGGGTAATCATCAATCTGGACAATTTTTCTAATTATCCAGGTATTTCTGAAGGAGAAGGAAGAGGAGAATGTTACACAGTGGTTTATCTGAAGTGACAGTCTGCCTTGTATGTCAATTGGACGTAAAAAAGAGTTAAAATATTGCATCTTAACTATACTTTTTCATTCATTTATTTAATAAACAGGAAGGGGAGCTCTCTATTGAGACCTGATAGAAGTACTACAATGACTAATAAAAATATCAGACAGAGAATATTAAAAGTGCAAATGGAGTGAAGATTTGGTTTCTCTAATGTGTGACTCTACATTAGAAAGAACCATAATATAAACTGTGTGGAGGATAATGACAAAATAAACTAACTAATATGGAACCCTCTAGAAGGATCAAGTTGAGAAATCAAGGAAACTCATCTTCCGACATCAGAGTCAGTGACAGTATGCTATGGTTCTTCCTAATTGATGCAGGATGTTTTGAAAATGGAAGAAAACATCATGAAAATGTAAAGTTCACATTCCTCAGATGGCTGAGAGGAAATCTCAGTAAAGTAAATCTGGATGAAAAATGCAACCTTTCTGCACATATAAGTAAGTGAGAGGAAATAAAATATCCCAGAAATTCATGTGCAATGGCAGTTGCTGCAAAATCAGTTTGGTGTGAGATAAAATAAATTGTGTATGGATTTGACCAACAACAAACAATCAAAATATCCATGTTAGAGAGCCACTAATAAAGCCACCAATTGCAATTTGTCCATGGAGCTTTCAACTTTCAATTTAGACCGAGACCTGGGTCTATAAATAAATATCCTGCTTCTCTAACTATTCATATAATTTTAGTAAAAATATATATTTTAAAGGAAAAAGCATGCTTGCTCTTTCTATTAGTTGTAAGTGCTGAATTTAAAACTTCACAAATTTTAATGAAAGAACTGGCATGTAAGTGGCTTAAAGTTTAACTTTGCCTTCTTCAAGTCATAGCTCTGTTTGCAATGGAGTTTGTTTTTACCTCCATAATTTAGAATTTTACATTTCAATACCTGATCTGATTGCCATACTAATCACTTTGCAACTTGATCTACTGAGATCCATGGTATTCCACTACAGAACAGAATTCGGAATCTGCCCATAATTGACCGTAACACTGTTGTCTGTTTTCTCAGAAGTAAAATGTGGATGGCACAGAGCAGTTGTGAAAAGTAAATGATTAATAACCGAAGTGTTTAAAGGAGAGCTTGGTTCATAGTAAAGAGTCAAACCTAGCTATCATCTTCATCATCATCAACTTCATTGGCTCCACCACAGATTTACTATAATCATTAGGAGAAGAGATTGGGTGGGTCACACCTACTTTTTATTATGATATTCCTATTCTGATTAATGATGTTGAATGACAGTGATTGACATATACGAATGACAGTGATTGACATATATATGTGTTCTCAAGTCACTTTTAAAGATCTTTTGAAAACTTATCCAGGGAGGTTTTCATCATACTGTATATCCTTGGATTTTATTTGTTTATTTTAGTCTAAGATAGGTACCGGAGGGGTTTGCTTGCTCTCCACTTACAGGTTCAACTTGGAGCTGGCCCCCTCAGAAGTCCCTACAGAGCTTTCTACGGTTGTAATATATTACTTACATTGAAGTATAACCAAGGACTATGCAAAGAGTTTTATGAAAGAATGCAATTTCTTTGTGAAAGCACAAGTCTCAATACACCTATCAGCACAAGTGCCCTTTCATGAGTACTCTGTGCAATAAAAATCTGGTTCCAATTATCATACAAGTCATTACTTTTTATACCCTTTGTAGGGTTTTAGCTGTTTTAGCTCCACTATGTTCCCATTTTTCAATTTCCAAAACACAGCCTTCAAAATAAAGACACAATAGTAGCCCTGGATGATGCATTTTTCAATCATTGGACATTATCTATCATGTATAAACTATTGCTTTACTTGAGAATTTCTGTTTATTTGTGCTTCAACTCAAAGATTTATCTTCTGCCTACTGCATGTGAGTGATGGAGTTGGTGATGTGTTTGAGTTTAAACACAATAGTTCTTTAAAATATTTCTTTTCCAACAGAGACAGAATGTACAAAACTGAAGTGAGGAGTATTACAATTTGGGCAGCTCCAAGCCACTATTTTTCAGAAGGCCAGATAATGTGTTAATCAGTGTAAGGATATTTCCAAGTACTATAAACTGTCCTCCTATCTCATTCACACACAAAAAATGAAATCCAAAGGGTATTACCTCAGTAACACAGCAACCAGAGGTTTTGCCATAGTTTTACTGAGTTTCTTCCAACTGAGATAATGAACTCGTTCACATATCAAGATAAATATATGCTTTTATATACATATATATACTTCTATACATGAGTGTACATGTGTGTGCATCTTAATATTTCAGTGTTGCTATGTGAATAGTAATACTATCATGTTTTTGATTCAACTATATCCTTATATATAAAAGCACAGATTCTCCAGAACAAAGGATTAAGCCACAATAAAAAACTCCCTTTTATACCATTTCCTTAGAGAACTGACAATACAGTGTAGCAACATGTCTTGTTCTTTCCAAGACTAAACATCATTTAAAAAGGCCTATTCTCAGTGTACAGAAAAGCTTTCACAGCTCGTTCCTATTTAAAGTGTCTTTTGAGAGAATATCGCCCTTCCCTTGGATCTAATTGTGGCTGTTTTCTTAAGTGGCTACATAACTCGTAAGGCTGTTTCTAGAACCTCCTGTGTGTTCCCCAAGCACAAATTTGGCATTTTGGCACAGGTACACAGGAGAGTAGTATCTCCATTTTCCTACTTGCCTTTATTCAAAATGAAGCACCTTGTTTCTGCTGCAGGCATACAAAGCAAAAGGAGGTAGGCCTCCAACTAAGTCACTTCTCTATATGCTATTTTCACCCTCTATATGTGATGTGACAGGCAGATTAGAAACCCTAAGCTTGGGAGTGCCTCATTCCACCACTACTTCTGGTTTGGCAGCGTCTCTGTAAAAATTCCTGTGAAGTCCAGTTACTGCTCGGTCTCCATACCCCCCCTCAAAGCCACCACCAAAGAGGTGAGGTTACCCCCCAGAGCAGCTTAAGTGACAGAACAGCGAAAGTGAAGGGGAGGATGCACAATTACTAGGTTGTTTCATCTTTTCAGGGACGTGATTATCAGGACAGATTCTCCTCTCAGTGCTGTCATCAAATAATTGTGCAAATTTCATTTTCCCTTTGACTCTGGCTCTTATCCCGTGTGACCTTGGATAAGTCATTTAAACTCCCAGCGCCAATTCCCCTTGCTGGATAAGTTATTGTTTGAGCAGAATCTGCTTTGTGCTATATAGTTACACTTGAAATGACGGGTGAGTTGCTATTCAAATAGGTGATTCAACTTCGTTAACCTTTTAGAGATTTCCTAAATCATGGTTCTAAGGATCCTGAATAGTCATTTTCTCCATCTTAAATTGGAAGTGGGTCTTCAAACAGTTCAGCCCACGGACAGCAGAGGAATATTTTTTTCTTCTTGCTTTCAATTCCACAAATACTAAAAAGAGGTGTAGTTGTTCTGTGAAGTATTGTCACCTCAACCAGAAATCAATATGCTATTTCAATAAAATTGGACAATGAGATATAATAAGGTACGACTTCCATATACATGTACTAAATAATACATGCATTATGTATTCCAAATAAATTTGGAAGGGAATTCATATTTTCCCCCCAAGTCCATACATGGGCTGCTGAGGATCTATAAAAGACATCCTACCCCAATGTTGTGCGAACAGATGTCCACCTGTTTTATTATTTCTGTGGAACACTGTAGATACGTTCAAAGGAATAAGTTGATAGCACATGAGAGTCATTTAAAGACAAATTGGAACCAGAATGACAAGAGGATCTCATAAACGGCCTGACCCGCAAAATGTCCCACAGGTAGTGCCACAGCCCAGCAAAGCTATTAGTGTAAACATTCGAGAGACAATTAAGAAGGCTGGCCAGAGCCCCAGATGGTGTCGCCGTAAAAATACATTCCAAAGCTTGGCATCTGGATTTTGCAGCTGCCATGCATAGCCCATATGTGGCAATAAATATTGGTTCTGAGATTGGAACAGCTAGGGGTTAGGGTCAAATGGAACCATCTGAACCATCACAATGGAGCAAACAGACAAAGCACGGTAGTGACTGTGAAATGGCATGTAATTTTTCATATCTCTTACTCCTTTTATTATTCTCAGCTGCTGAAATGCAAAGGTAAACTTCCAGAGAATAAGGATTTATTTGTCCAAGAAAAGCAGTTTGTATTCAATTATCCTGGAGGTTTATGGGTTGTTGTTTTTTTTTTTTGGTCCCTGTTCTTTATTTTACTCACCTCCAAATACTAAGCTTAACTTACTTCTCACCTATTTTTTGTCATCATTTAAATTCTTAGCTATACTTCTCCTTTCTTACACACCTTCTTAGTAAACAATTGCTTCCTTTTTAAAATGCAGGATATTTTATTCCTTCTGTTGTTATTCACTCAACAATTATTTTATTGAGGATTTACTATGAGCCAGGCGACTGTTTCAAGCACTAGAATTACAGGGACATGCAAGGCAAAGTCTCAACTCTCATGATCACTTATATTCTATTAATGTTAATTCACAATGAATTCCCTCCTATTTATTGAATGTTGACCAGCTACAGGGTTCTCATCTCAAGAAGAGCAGACACTGTTTAAGGAGACAAAGAAAGAGGGCAACAAAATGTGTATAATATGCAGAAGCTGAGAACGCAGAAAAGGGTCACTACATTGAATAATGTAAGTGAAGATCAAAGAGGGTTTTCCAAAGGAAGTGAGATCTTACCTGAGACTTATAAAGGCTTATAAGGAATTGGCAAGGAGAATTGTCAGGGAAAGAGAAACCCCTCAAAAGGGAACTGAGTGTGTCACTTATTTAGCAGACATGGAGAAGAAAATCTGAGAGAACTTGGCAAGAAATTAAGATAGAGTTAGTAGAAGTGTTCAACCATGAAAGGCTTTGTATGTAAGGATACACATTCTGAAGCATCTATGTATTAAAAGAAATTTTGTCCTTGAGGCAATCTGATTGGGGAGATTATACCTATGCATAGATGGAAAAGGATAAATTCTCCCAAAAATGATTCCTTGAAAGTTAAGTGATCTCAGTTATGTATGAGATTTAGCATATATATAATATTTAGCTTACATTTATACCTGGAAGGTCACTGAGGAGGCATTGGGTTGGCTGGAAGTAAGGGTGGGATTTTGGAGAAGGATATCATGAGTGATCCAGAGAAAAGGGAGTATTGAAATGCTGGAAACTCTTGGATGTTTAAAATGATCTCCATTTCTGAGGAAAATGAGTATAATTCTCAACTTCTAAAACTTTAGATAATTGACGGAGAACTAAGATTAGATTTTTAAAAAGTGACATAGATTTAAACTTCTATAGCAACCATATTCTTCAACCCACCAAATTATTTAGTATGTTCTCAAATTATTTTGGTTATTATTTTAACCAGCAGGAACCTCACTTCTAACTTCAGTGAGAAATAGTTAGCAAAAATATCCAACTTCAAATTCACACAAGGGAATCTGCACCACATCAAAGTTTCAAATCTCCTAGACACACTTTCCATGCCATACTGGTCTTTCTTTGACAGTATTTGAAACTACAGACAATAGTATTTTTCATTCACAGTGGAATGACCCACCAACAGGTTATGCAATCAACACTCTTTATAGCAGAGTTCAATATAAGTTATTTTGCCTCAATTTTACTCAAGACATTTTAGGCTTTAAAAAACTATTCAAATGACATTGTAACAAGCATTTTTATTTAATAGGTAGACTCAGATACCTATTCTGACATATCATCAAGAGTTTTTTTATGGCATAGTTCTTTTTTATCAGACACTGTTTTTCCTCAGTATGTACCATTGATTCTTAACCTCAGTAGAACATGAAAATCCTGGTACCATCTTCAGTTACTTATCTCTCATTTTATAGTTTGGAATTAAAGAATCATAAAAGCCTTTAAATTCTGCACAGATAATCAGATTGGTTAAGCAGTCAATCCTACACTAAGCTAATGTTACAATAAAACATATAAGTTCAACCATTTTTTTAGCCCAGGATTTTATACTGTTTATATACAGACTATTGTCCTGCCTTACTTTTACTGAGATATTTCATTTTCTAAAAATCAAAATGGTAAACTCTTTTCGATCAATACATAGCAATTTCCCTACCATTTCTGCCAATCATTCCTTTCAAAATACTATTTAAGTTCCCTAGTCAAATACAGAATGCATGCCCATTTTCATGGTCCCTGCATTTCACTACAACAGCTTGCCAATTAAATCCTGCCAGGTCCCCTCATCTCAGCATTCAAAACAGCTTCTAAAATCCCACCTGCTCTAGGAAGCTTCTCAGCAATAAAGACCATTCTCTCGGCTGTGTTTGTTCTGCCTTGTGCTGCACTTATTCATGACCTTTGCGCTACATCCTGTCCGCTGAAAAGCCAGTCACATCTCTGATAAAGCTAGCTGATGGCCCAGTCAGCTTTTTTGCATGATGTGTGTATTTAAATAATAAAACAGAAGCTGGTGATCACGGGACCCTCATTTTAGATTATCAAGTGTAAATTAGCCAAGTGTTTTGATAGCTCTTAATTATAACAACAGACAGTCTCATGGAAGAGTTTGCACAAGCCACACAGTCTAGGTATTATTAAACCTCACTCCACTCTTGGCAATCACATCTCAGCTGAGATATGGGGAGGAGGGGACAACCAGGTGTCCAGCAAGAAGAATAAAATTGGGGGATTAGCAAAGTGAGAGCTAATGAAGTTGTATTCTAGAAGCACATTCATTAGCAGTGTTGCAGTAGTGCATAACTCAGAGGTAAATTTCAAAAAGGCTCTAAAAATGGCCTTAGAAATCACTGGTGCACAAATGAAAATTGTTGAGGCAAATTGTTTGGTCTATGCAGACATTGCCAGGGTTTGGTTTGGTGGTCCTTGAGAGCCTTAGTTTCAAATTCAGCAAAAGGCTCTTTTGGGACTCAGCTTTACTTCTTTACTTCTCCATCAATTGTCTCCACAAATAAAATACTTCAATAGTTTTCTGTACTAATAGTTAAATCTTCCACTGTCTTTAAATTAAAATGGGACATGAGATTTTTCAAGAGGTTTCTGCAAAATAAAAGTTTTTTTGTTTATTGTTTTCATACACACATGCACATTTACTGATCAGAATGTTATGAATTTTACCCCGATTACCCCTAGTTATTCTTTATGATGTTGATATTATCATTTTCCAACACATGAGGAAGAGAAGTTAAATAATTTTGCCCAAATCACATAATTGTTAATTGGTGAATTGTTTTTAGCACAAAGACTATTGAAAACATTCTTAAACTTTATAAAATGTAAAATAAATAACAATTAAGGATTGACTTTTTATTAATTCTAAGATGATAAAATAGCAATAATTTTAGATTTGTCTTTGATCGTCTTTTTTATTTTGATATATTAATCCCATTTCTGTTAGTGGAAATAAAACACCTAAAGACAATCTAAAGACAAACAAATTTTCAATCAACTCTTTTCAAGTATAATGAGCTTACAGACAATACTAGCTACCACATACAGTGCTTCCATGATTAATCATTTTTAAATCAAAGACATATTTTGATGCAATAATTTAAATTCGTGCTCAGGGCTGACAACGAAACTAGATTACAACCTGAAGTAATTACTCAACCTCTGATAGTAGGTCAAGCACCATTGGCCGGGCATCTAAAATATAAAGAAAGCATCTAAATACAAAGAAGTAACTGGCTATAAAAATAGTCACCAAATCTATGGGGTTCCTGAATTGTTCTCATAAGAGTTGCGCATATCATGTTCCTCAAAGCTATTTGGTTTCTAAGCTTAGAAATTGAGAGTTTAAGCCAACACAAGACATCATTTATTGTGTTTCTCGGCACTTCAGAGGTTAAATTTACTCATGAAGCCTGAAATATACATATACCCACAAGGTGGCAGTAGAGATTTATGGTCACATGGTTAGGGACATCAAAGAATGGGGCTTAAATATATTCGTTGTCTATGTTAAATCTACTCCACTAGTTGAATGGTTTTTTAAATCATGAAAACTTTGCATATAGAGTCATTCTATGATTGTTACACATTTTTACTCTGCCAACTCTTTTAATTGGTGCCTTTGAAAAGGACTTTCTCAACTCTTTAGACTCATATAACTTAATTTGTTCTCAAAACCTCCAAAAAGATTTTGGTTCCTCTAACTTCCTAATTCCCGGCATAAATCGCATTTCTATGCTTTTTTTTTAAATAAAATCCAGTCTCTGCAGTGTCCAACTAAATTCTATTTCCCTAGTTATTTAGGACTTCAGTAAAACCTGTCAACTTCTCCTTTCCCCCCTTTAATGGTGTAATAGTAGAGCTGAAACACTGCATTTCAGAATATTTTTCTAAGAAAGTATATAGCATCTACTCCTACTAGACACAAAATTGGCAATTTAAGTTTAATGGAAAGGTCATTAGACATTGGGTCAGAAGACCTGGAACCTTTTCTTGCCCTGGTACATTTTTGCTAGGTACCAGAAGAAAGACACACCACTCTGACCCTTGGTTTCTTCTTTTTTTTAAATGGAAATGCCAGTTCTATACAGGAATGACTTCAATAAAATTGAAATAAGTGTCTAAGTCTTTAACAGAAGTTTTGCCAGAACTGCCTGAACTTCTCACTCTAATGCAACACCCAACAAAACAACTATT
The DNA here is from genome assembly GCF_023851605.1 of Tamandua tetradactyla. Taxonomy (NCBI): domain Eukaryota; kingdom Metazoa; phylum Chordata; class Mammalia; order Pilosa; family Myrmecophagidae; genus Tamandua; species Tamandua tetradactyla. The sequence continues at coordinate 70,034,809 of NC_135336.1, forward strand.
ATGAATAAAACAATTAACAAAACACCCCAAATTTACAACCATTTTTCATCTTTTCTAACAGTACTGCAAAGCATTCAACATCAACATCATGATAAAGCAGTAAGAATCTTTGGCATTTTGTTTTCTGATTTTAAGTTCCAAAGTAAGAGGAAGGGACCCAAATCATCCTCTCAAAAACCAAAACAGTAATGCTTTAATTACTCAGTAAATTGTAAAAACTCCCTCTGAGTTTTACTCCTCTGTTTATTCCCTAGAAAATACCTACCACATTTGACAAATTAAACTTTGTATTGATCCAATTAAAATATGAATACTTTTATTTAAGATAGAAATCACTATTAGCTAGGACACCAGAATATTGTCTTTCAAGAAAAATGAAAATTATCTTCCACTTTCAGAACAGAACCAAAAGTAATTACTTAACTAAATTTGTAATAAATTATGGTGACAACCAATGCCAGAATATCCAAAAAGAAAATTATTTCCAACATGTGTCTTTTTTCTTTACTTTAAAGAACATGTCTCAAATATTGCAGTTCGAGTTTTTTTTTAATTATCAGTTGAAATTTGTGGTCTTAGGTCTTAGGTCTTAGAGCTGATAAACCACATCTGTCTCTATGAAAACCACAATCTTTTTAACACCTTCTTGTAAACATCACAAATATTTAGAATGGAAGAACATGCCACTGCCCTTTTGCTGACATATGTTGTCATTTTTCAATGGCAAACAAGAAAAACAAATCCAATTTTCCATCATTTTAACCTCATCCAATCCATTGCTCACATTGCCTTATTGCCCAACTAAATCTGGATTTCTTTTCACGTGGGTTAGACTTTGTTTCATTTGATGATGGAGCATACATCTCACACATAATCTTTTAAGATTGTTAGATTTACTTTTTAAAAAGGCAAAATTTAAGCAGATTGTTTTAGAATAGAGCTAGTTATTCAACAGCTATTAATTTCTGGAGTTTATGTCATATAGATCTCTATGGGAATAACTTCTACAGAACTAATTTTTCTCCACAATTTTAAATTCCCCTCCCATACAAGTATATTTAAATACCCAACTCAACTTGCTTAGCTTGTAAGGATTTTCTACTGTTAATTTCTAAGTTCAACTTAACAAAAAGTCTCCTAGGAACCAAAATTATCTTTCTAATATTCTCATGAAGGCCAAAATTTTAGTGTTCAAGCCATGTACTTCAGAAGCAATTCAATTTTTACAGAATCAAATATAAGCATCTGTTGGCCATCTGGAGAAACAAAGAGACATGCCAGCTGAAAACTTCTAGGTTGTGCTTATTTCTCAGAAATTTGTTTGCAACACTTCCTATTTCTCTTAAACTTCGTTCTCAAAATGTTCCACACACATTTGTAAAGCCAATTTCAGCATACCTATATTTTTTTCAAAACAGCATAATGTGAAGATTTTAGAGTTAGTCACGAAAAATAAATTTAATGTTGTTTGTAAACTGGAGGAATAGACCTTTTCTAAACAGGTACTAAGTTAGATTTCATTTTCTAAAACCATACGTTTGTTTCTAGTTTAAAAATAAGATGTAAAGTATTCGTTCTTTCAAAAGAAGCAAGCCCCAGTTAAATGAACAAAGCAATTTATGAACAAGCAATGCACGCACTTATCATTCTAAGTGATCATATTGTGCAACAGGTGGGGTTTTTGCTCATTGGTTTGTTTGCTCTTTCAGAAGAGGGATGTCTCCTTGCTTATGAATCACAAGCACAAAAGAAAGCAACCACTCGAAGGCATCACTGCTCTTTGGTAATTAAGACACAATCCAGGTGTATCACAAACTAAGATTGCAAAATGAACAATATCAACGTGTGCACCTATTTCAGTTGGTTAACACTTAATGTTTTATTACGAAAGAAAATATTTGACTATTTTATATCTGCAGCTCAATAATGGCACAGGAAGACTCTTCTTTGACTAGAACGATCTATTTCTTTGTAAGAAAGTTTTAAAATTAAAAGCTGAAAAACAGAACCAACCATCTGCTATGGTTGTGGAAGATTTCTCTCAGATGCACTGCAGTCAGGTTCTCCACTCTGTTTTACCTTTCAAACAGATGTAAGAGAGTACAGATATTAAAGATGAAAGGGAGAAGGCAGTGGCCCCTGTAGAATCATACAGCAGAGCTCTCTGTACAGATACAGCTCTGTACAGATTTACTGTACAGAGATCAGTACTGTCGCCTGGACAGACAGAATGGAAAAGCCTAACATTTGTTGATAGCCCAAATTAGGATAGTCTTGTTCAGGCTGCTTGGACAATTACCAGACTAATCCTCAAAGTAACCTTCCAAGGGACCTGCCTTTGGGCTCCTATTTTACAAAAGAAGAAAGTTAGATGACCCACTCATATAACTTGCCTAAGATTACAAACTGTATCAATACAAAGCCAAGTCAGAATTCAGTCCCAGGTTTTTCAAGATCTAAAACTAATGTGATTCCCAATTATATTGGCTTTGAAGTAGAATAATCATTCTACTTATAGCATTTTTAAATATAACAGCAACACTTTAGAGCTATAATCTGACTTTTTGCATATGTAATATGAATGTGCAATGATATAACAGAGTTTTTCTGTGTTTATATGGAATAACTGTCTTTGAAATGTTTCCTTAAATGCAGATGCCCTCAAGTAAAATTGATTCATCTGTAAAGTCAAACAACACCATTAAACCTAACAGTAACTTTACAGCCAGCTCTTTTCTGTGGTTATGGATATGTCCTATATGATGATGATAATAATAACAACAGGAGGAGGAGGAGGAGGTGAAAAAAGAAGAGTAAAAGGGAGAAGAAAAGGGGGGAAAGAAGGAGGAAAGGGAAGATACATAGTAGCTATTCTCAAGTTTGATTGTATATGAAAGATTTTTAAAAGAAATTCTCTCTTGGACCCCTATTATTGATCACTGTTTCAAACTGTTTAAATACAAATAAGAATTCATGAATATAAAATGAGGCCTAAGCTTCTTAGGTTTATAGTCTTTGTGCAACTATAACATTTTTTTCAATGTAATAAACACAGAACTATACAACCTCTAAAACTATCGGCTTCATTGTAATATGTGCTAAAATTACGTATCATTTACAATATGAAGATAAGACTCTTATCTGCTACAGGCAGAGCCTCTAAATGTACTGTACACTCTCAAGTGAGGTATGAGGAACAAGCACCTTTTCTATTCAAACTCTGGCAAACCCCTCGTTTTTACAGCATGCCATGATGTCTTACAGTCTTAGCTTTTCACTAATGCTTTATTTGTATATGAATCTTTGATTATTTCTATCTAAATCACAAACAGAACAATATTATCTGGAACCAAAGCAATGCTAAGTACTCACACATACACACACACACACACACAAATGGGCATAGCAGAATATTTCTTCATAGGGTTATTTACAGGTAATTCAGCAAAAGTTTTTTTTCCTCTTTCTTTAGGTTCACATTTAAATTAAAATCAAAATTTAAAAAAAATCTAAAAAAGAACATTTGCATTTATGAGAATAAAATTGGTGGACTACAGTTCCAGAAACATTTATATTCCAGTGATCTACCACTGTTTTTGAGCAGTATTTTTTTTTTACCAACTTAAGTAACTTAACAGTAACTAATTTAACAATATAATTTTACTTGCAGCATAGCTAGTAAGATCCAAGGATCGAGCCCAAATCAGTCTTATGCTTTAAGAGGCTAAGGGAAATTTAAAAAAAAAATTCACATCCAAAAAGAAGAAGAGAGAGCACACAATATTTGCAAAGTTGGAAGCATAGCTCCTTTCTGTCAAGGAACTGATTCTAGTATCCAAGCACTCTCCTGATTGTAGGAGAGATCAGCTACAAAGTAACATGACAACTCCTACTGAAGAGAAGAGTTGCCAGTGGATTTGTGGGAGAATAATTGAAGGCTGGCAGCTGGTCTCATAATTGAAATATGAACATGGGTCTACTCTCATCACTATCAACAAACCTCATGAACGCCTTGCTCTACTCTGCTAAGCTCTCAGACCAATGCACCTGAAGAATAGTGTCATTCTAAAATTTTGCAAAATAGAAACAGTATCCTCTCACCTAAAACCATGAATAGAGTATGCAGATATCTACCACAGCTCCATGACAACCCATTCTTGCCACCTCCAGGAACAAACACTAGGCTCAATGTGGGCTCTATTCTGAGCTGCTCTTGGGAATAGCATTATGCAACTTCACCACAGTATCATTAGTCATATGAGTAAGTTAAATACAGTAGTTCTAAGCTTGGAATCCTAAGGACTTTAGTGTCTTCTGATGAGTGATCTCTGGATAATCACTAAAATAATGAATGCAATCATTTATAAAAGTGAAATATTTCAAAAAAAAATGCCCTCATTTTTGTTTCTTCAGAAGAATTTACCTACATCTTTCATTAACTGGACAACAGTCCACCCCACTCCCCTCAGACTCTCAGCTCTAGTGTCAATGATCAGGTAAATAATGAAGTGTTTGGGGAGCTAAATAAACATTTAAATCTAACAGTCAATAAATCTCCCTGTTACTTTGACTGAAAACTTATGCTCCCAAGAGATATTAGGTATAAAATAAGATGATATCCAGTTATAATAAACAAATGCATTCTCTCCCAAGAATGACATTTAAATAGAGTGCTGAATTGCTTGCTTGAGAGCTTCCAGGATATTTTAGGGTATCTAAACAATATTGTCTTGAACTTCCATTAGAAATGAAAACAAAATGTTGACTGCCAACCTGTCAGAAGACAGTTGGCTTCTCTTGATTCATGGCTCATTGAGAATACTAAAATGGAGAACGGCTCCGACACGGAGCAAAGCTCATTTTGCTGGCTCCTGTTTCACATTTATTTGCGACATGGTGACTCAATATCCAATGGTTAAGACTTGGCCTGACTGCTAAATCATCTTACACACAAATGGGGATCATTCCGACCTGCAGAGTTGGGAATAGGGTACATGTGGATAGGTGTACCTATATAATCTCAGGATTAAATTTCCTATTTAATGTGCCCCCTCCCTCTGCATTCTTTCTCTATGCACCCAACGTGCAAATATATTCACCGGTACTTTAAAGCTAAACTCAACTCCTCAATCCTGCCCTCCACCACTGAGTACCAGGTTCAGAGAAAAGCTCATGAATCCAAGTAAAACTCAGGGATCTCACTCTGTGCCTAAGAAGAAGCAAACTTATTAAGAAGAAGTTTAGATTCTTTATTCCTTTCCCATACACCCAGAAGGAAGAAATTCCAAATAATGGAGGTAGCAATAATTTTCAATTACAGATCACATTTATAGCACATTATTTAATATAACAGCACTTAAGTTTACATGTTTTAAGTTCCTATTATTTAATTACCTTACATTCAGATAAAATGGAATTAACTCTGATTTATTTAGAAAAATATTTATAGCACTCAACAAAGTTATTATAACATACCTATTGAATGGTATAAAATTTATGTTTATGCCTCAGAAAGATCATATACAGCTAACACTGGCTTCCAATTTTATAAGTAACTCAGAGATGGCAAAAACACTCTGTGAAGTCTCCCCCTCCCTGCCCAATCTTAGTTAAAATTCCATAAAATGGTTCCATTTAAATCCTAACACATTATGGTTCTATTTAAAATAGTCGCATTACACTCTACATCAGCTTAGAAGAAAAAGGCAGAAAATGGCAGAGTTTTTGCCTAAACCTGGATGAGAATCAGAAACCCTACTTGTTTGCTACAGTTTCTCAGAGGTCTCCATTGTATTCAGCCAGCACTCATCCTATGGAGAGTTGCGCTAAAAGAGTCAGTATGTTAATTAAGTGCTCTGGGAGCACAAAGAAGAAATAAAGAAGTTATTACCTTCCCAAGTTTCTCAGGTAATGAGACCCGCTTCTGGAGATATGTGGCATTGTACCAGAATCTATCATGAGAATGAGTGTTGCAGTAAATTGTACAGAATTAATTTTTTAATGAAAATCCTCTACTGGGTTCCTGAGTCAAATCCAAGTGACAAATGTCACTGGGCAATGTCATTCCTAGTTAACCAGCACAAGCCTTTTAGAACAGATGGTATAGTGGTGCATTTTCAGAAGAGAGGTCCACTAATTTCAGCTACCCCCCCCCCCCCCCATGAAAAGGAAAGAAAATAAAATTGGCTCCATGTCACTCAAACATGACAGTCCTTTGGATTTCTCTCCCATGATGTTTTTTAGCCTTGAGGCAGATATGACAGGCGCCTTATTAAATTCCAAAAATAAATGTGGAGCAAGAAGTCAGTGCATTCCAATGAGACATCCCACTTGTTAAAATGCAACACGCATAAAACTTAGTTCATTTATTTTTAGCCAACATCCTCGTCATTCTGAATCGAAACAGAAATAGAGTATTTGTTAGCATAAGCTAAGTAAAATTAGTCCAAAGATCGGTACAATATTCTTTTTTCAACAAAAATTATTCATTTGTTCACATGAGACTTTCTAAATTTCTGTTAAGATTTTCCAAAATATTTTCATCATCTCAAAATAAGATATAAAAACTTATAAAAAAAAAAAAAAAACACTGTAGAGGATTTCTCACTCTTTATTTAGCAACTTTCTTGTCCCCAACTACTAATCATTACTCAGGCAAACCCAAAGAGATTTATGGATCCCTGCCTTTGCTCATACTATCCATTTTCCTAACTCTTTATTTATTAAAATCCTACCCATGTCCAACAGTTTGATTTTTACCATTGTTTCCTGACATCCACCCTCCTCCATTACATCGCTTCTTCTTCTCATCTCTTACAAAATCTTTCCTATTTATTTATTTAACACAATTCACTTATATTTTAATTAATATCCCCCACTTGAAACACATGTTTTCTCAATTGGGTTGCTTTTTTGAGGAAAGGAGTCCTTACTTAACCTCACACAACTTACAGCCTCTATCTAGCTCGAAGACTTGTACTATCAGGATGCCCGATAAATGTCAAAACGAAGTCAGCATGACCAATTACACATTTTACAATGGTAGTCTCTTTTGCTTCATCACCATCTTACTATTATGGCTTCTAGGAGTTTGAGTACTTGATACCAAAAAGCAGGTCTCTTTGGAAGTCCCAAAAGGCACATGTCATTCTGCAGTTTAAGGAACACAAGGAAGTTCCAGAATCTGGCCCTTATCTTCAAGGAGCTTCAAGTTAAGAGCGTAGACACCAGGCTTTGAGGACAAAATGAAACCTTTCTGCCCCATCCTCAATAACAATGAGAAATGACATTTGGCCTAGGGATCAATAACATATAAAGTGCATTATTTAATGGTCAAAATGTTCTTATAAAGTCAATATTATTAGCCTTCTATTGCCGGTCAGACACTGAGATTAGGAGAGGTTACATAACTGCAAGGCCACAATGCAGACAGAGGACAATGTTGGGATTCAATGAAGTTCAAGTACTTTAATGATAAAAGCCATGCGCCTGCACCTTCTATTACTCCATGGCGTCACAGCCACCAGCTCCCAGGAACTTGAAGGAGACTGGAGTAGCAAAGCCATGACACTACTTCCAAAATATTCACCCTTCCTTTGCCCAGATGATCTTCTCTCCTGGACTAACCACTACACAACTGCACAGTCCTCGCCATCCAACCCCAGGGAGGCTCCAGCAGGGGCAGAGACTTGTCCATTCAGAACAGGGTGTTCAGACAGATACTCCCAAGGCTTCCCAAGGCCTAAGCATCATCATTATGTGGGTCTAAATTAGAAGTGTACATTTAGGAATCATAATCCAAACAATGATTGAAAGGATGAAAATTTAGCTTATTTTAGTTTTGCCTGGCTCTTTTGTCATTGATTATATTTCTCAGACAATAAATTAATTAATATTTTTGGCATAGAGGCAAGTATGATCTTAAAGGTGTTATGCAAACTGCCATTAATTTTAGGAAAATAATATGGTTAACAAAACATCAGAATGCTGGGAGCAATTCTGATGTAGCTGTAAGTCTTTCGGAGAATGACTATGGCAACACACTGGGATCAGAAAGTTCATAAGACAGGTTGGAACAGATAATAAGGTTTCTCATTTCAGTCCCTCCCTGAACTTCTGTAATATTCTTTCTCTCAAATGTACATATCTAAACAGGGCATATCTTTTTTTTTTTTATTAATTAAAGAAAAAAAATAAATTAACATAACATTTAGAAATTATTCCATTCTACATATGCAATCAGCAATTCTCAACATCATCACATAGATGCATGATCATCATTTCTTAGTACATTTGCATCGATTCAGGAAAAGAACTAGCAAAACAACAGAAAAAGATATAGAATGTTAATATAGAGAAAAAAATAAAAATAATAATAATAGTAAAAAAAGACACAAACAAACAGACAAACAAACAAAAAAAACCCTATAGCTCAGATGCAGCTTCATTCAGTGTTTTAACATGATTACTTTACAATTAGGTATTATTGTGCTGTCCATTTTTGAGTTTCTGTATCTAGTCCTGTTGCACAGTCTGTATCCCTTTAGTTCCAATCACCCATTATCTTACCCTGTTTCTAACTCCTGCTGGACTCTGTTACCAATGACATATTCCAAGCTTATTCTCGAATGTCGGTTCACATCAGTGGGACCATACAGTATTTGTCCTTTAGTTTTTGGCTAGACTCACTCAGCATAATGTTCTCTAGGTCCATCCATGTTATTACATGCTTCATAAGTTTATTCTTAAACAGGGCATATCTTGAATTAGTGAGGCATACTGCACATAGATAAATCATTCCACACGAAGACCACATACAATTTAAAGTTTTTTCAATAAATATATACATTAAAGAAATATATACAACAGACTTGCTGCCAGGCTGGGGGGTAGGAATGGAGCAAACACACAAAGATGATCAGTTGCTCTCTCCTCTGCCTTAGATTTACTCTACATTTTAAAGATGATCCCCGTCTGTTCTTCCTTCTACATTTATTCTCCCTGTTCTGTTGAAATTCAACAAGAAAGCTGTTTCAAGGAAGAACATTTGCTGTTTATACCACCCTCTTGTAAACAAGTCATGTCACTGTTGATGTGATGTCATATCCATAGTGAAGCTAGATGCAAGGAAAATTCCCACACACTGGAGAAAAGTACTTCAGCAAACTGTAAGAGACTACACGTTTGGGATAACCACAGCATCAAAATGTCTGCTGCTCTGCTAAATATGTTCCATGCCTTACAAAATTGTTTTAAATTGTTGTACCTATATTATTACATTTTTCTTTTCAGACAAAATGTTAAAGTAGAATGCATCCCACAAATTTCTTCTTGACAAATTTTTGTTAGAAAACCAACCATCAAGAAAAAGGAACCTGGGCAGCGAAGGTTGCTGCTTCTCTTGGGCCAGATTTTGCCTTTTGGTTACATTTTTAGGTTCTTAAACTATATACTTTTTCTTCTGAAACAAGTATAAATTTATCCAATCATACTTGAAATGTGTGAATGTTTAACATGCACAGCTCCTGCCAACTGCAATCCATAAGGAAATACGTATTTCAGAACTCAGTATATGAATGCCTTCTTAGTAGTATAAAAATAAAAGAAAATCAAAGTTGCTAAAAGAACCTTCTTCTTCTTTTCCATATATTGGCAAAATAACTACAAACAATTTCAAAGATTTGCAGTTGGTAAATTTCTCTGTTTATCAGCAAATATCCTGATAATAATAAAGAAAAGACTGCTCAGTTGTTACTAAAGTAGTCAAAGCTTCCAACTTTTGATGTGTTATGCAGCTGGTATTTTAGATTCCAGCTACATAGAGGAAAGACTGATACAAATGGATGATCTTTTCTTGATACTTAGCTTGCTTCCTGGTATTGATTAATCATCATGCAGTTGCAGAGAAGCCCTGAAGTAGAAATCAGAAGAGTAATGTTTTTATAGTAGTTTAGCTACTAGTTCTTTCCTCCTGAGCCTCTATCTGACTTAACTTGTCCGCACTACAATTTTCTCCTCTTGTCAACTGGGGTCTATAATGGTTTGTTTCTAATCCTATAAAAGTCCTTTGCTATGAAAATAGTATTGTTGTTTTTTAATTTATTTGTACTATTCTTCTCAGATAGATGAACTATAGAAAACTACTTAAAATGCAAAGTTTTACTGGAAATCATGTTATTAGGTAGCACAAACTACATGCAAATGAAAAATAAAATCTAAGGTAAAATTCGTTTCTCTGACTTTAATTATTTACTTTATTATTTTAGTGCTTGATGGTTTAAACCAAAATTAGAAAACAAATGATGTGATCAATATTCTGTCAGTGATTATTCAAAAAAAACCACCTTAATTTGCACAACAGTGTTTCTACATTCACCAGACTAGAGCCTATTGCATGATTATAATTTGACTAGAACTATTTGAATCCAGCCTTTCACGATTTTTTTAGAACTATCTTTTGCAACCTCTGATAAGTTCAGGGAATATATCTGCCAAAAAAGTCAGCTGAAACACATAAGATCAAATGAGTAGAGAGTATAAAAATCTTAGTAAAAAAAACTGCTTTGTATAAAAGAATTATCATGACTTTCAACCATCCCTCAGCCCAGCAACTAATCACCAGACAAAAAGAAAGTCAAGGAAAATTTGTGAATACATTTGTGACCATAACGAAAAATTATTGGACTCTGCTTTGTTTTTTGTTGTGTTGTTTGTTTCAATTCCATGTAAGGTTATTGGGTTGTTGTTTTATCTTAAGTTTGACTTAGAGTTTTCCCAGACACTTCCATTTGGCTCTCATTTCCCTGTTCTAGTCTAGGTAAGTATTAATAGCCTGTCTTCACTACAATATCAACATTTCCTGCAGTCAGTAAAACATACACAATTTTAATCAAGCCACTGAACATGTTCAGGGACACTAGGAAAATCATGGAACATCACAGGATATCAATTACCTTCTCTATGTGCAGGTAAAGGAGAAAAAATGTATTATTTCAGTGCAAAAATCAAGGTCACTGATACCCTGCTTTGTACACAGTGGGTATGGGTAGAACGTACTATTAAAGGTCAAGGCAGCCTGTTTGCTCAAAAAATGTTCAAAGCTGTAAGATTTTATATTTAGAAAAAAAGAAAACCATCATCGTATTTGAATAATTAAAAAAAAATAGCTTTACTACACACTAAATGGCATTTAAGTCTCTTAAAAAAATGGGTAGAAACTATAATTGACAGTATAATTAAAAACCAATCTTTAGAAACATGGTAAATGTTCTTTACTAAAATGTTTTCATTCAAATTCATTTCTTAATAGAAAGCTATTAAGAAATTTTAAGGTCATAACTATTCCTAATAAAATTGGCCAAACTGAGACTAGTAATATTGATATGGACTTTGCTTTTAGGGGCAAGTGGTATGGAAAAAAGCATGGCATGCTAATACTAGATTACTCCAGCAAAAAGAAATTTAATTATACAAATGAATGGCTTTGAACCACATATCATTTTTTCGTAGAAAGCAGGACGTTAAGTACATTAAAACAAATATCCTTAAATCTCAAGTGTATCATAGAACCGATTCCTTTGCTGCTATGTAATATCACAGTTACATATTAAAAAGGAAAGTATAAAAGTGTCATGATTTCAAGTTCACATTGCATAATTGGACAAATTCTACTCATATAATGAATATCCTTTTTTTTCATATTATAGGATTCAGACGAATTTAGAGCTGGACAGGAAGTTTTATCCAGATCATATAACTTATTGCTCTGGTTTTATAGATTAAAATGAAATTTAGTATTTAGCATATTCTGCCTTTCATGGTTAGTCATCACTTCATGTATGGTATTTTTTCTCCCAAATTGACTGTGAGGTTAAATGAAGTTTATTCAAATGCTTTTTATCGTAATAGATAATAAAATCTATCCAAATATGATACAAAGTGATTGATTTTTTTCCATTAGTCATTTTTGGGGGAAATGTAAATAATAGTCCTTTCCATTTCATTTTATTAAGTGATTCTGTCTTTTCCAATTCAAATAGTTCAATATTAAGAATGAATCAATTTTGAAAATTAGAGTGAAAAAATTCCACAATACTTAAACATGATGCAATCACCAGAAACCCCCAGAATTAAAGTAACTCCAATGTTTTTCTTGATGTTTACATCACACACCTGGGCATCAAGGACCCAATCCCAGAAGTCTCTAACCAAAAACCTGAAAGCCCAGATACTGAGAAGATAAATTCTGAACAGACGCTATTTGAACCTTTACTACTGAATTTTTAACTCTGTTGCTTTTTCAATAAACTCATTCCTAGGTGAGAAGACTCGCCTAGAAAGAGTGACTAACTACAAGGACAAAGCACTTAACATAGGTCAACTTGAAAATTACAAAAGGAAAAAGGATAAAGAGATTGCAACATTTAATTGAAAAATATTAATAAAAGCCTTATTTCTTTTAAGTAGTACCCTTCTCTCCTTGGAGAATAAATGTCCCTTTCATATGTCATGGAGCCTATAAATAATATGCATCTTTCATTTCAAAGAATGCACTAAAAAGCAGTTGTCCCTGTGATTCACCTAATTGTATTCTAGTTCCTGTCCATATTTGCATTAAATTACTGAGTTGCGACTGTTGAAGCCAAAAGAATTTCAATGCCTGAAAAGTAATAAAAAATATCCAGGCATGATTAGGGCTCAGACATTTGACTGTTCCCTCTTAGAATCCTAATCTCACCTCATTTTAACATGAGCAACAACCCTAGGGGTTCTTGAGATGAAAACGATGTCACAATCCCAAGGGCAGAAGTGGGAGAGGGGAGGAGAAGAGAGTCAAGTTTGATTTCAATTGAAAATATGAGCTGTTGCTCTTCTATGAATTTTGACATTGCCCCAGAATGAAGGAGGGATCCTGTTCAAAGCCTGCCCAGACAAAGCAATATTAAATATTTAATTTCCAAAGGCAAAAGCCCCAGGTCCCAAAGCTCCAGGAAAGCTAATGGTCCACTCCCTAGTTAGACTACAAGCAGCAAATGCAAATTCAGAACTAATTTGGCTATAAAATACAAGCAGTTTCTTCAGGGATATCTATAAAACGTAAGGATGATGGGAGTGTGGGGGGTGTTTCTGAAGCAGAAACAAAAATGCAATATACAGGGTTTTTAAATTGTCCAGATATGAGTACACATACATATTTATTTGCTAAGAGAAGGCACAAAAGATATTGTTCCTTTTATATAGATGCTATGAGCCAAACGAGTTTTACTATGCATTGTTTTTCTTAAGGAAAAAAGAGATTTAAGGGAAATGATAATTAATTGCTTACATTTTCTTTTTTAAATTGATATAAATGCTTTATATATAAAATAATTTAAAATCTATTTAATACCAGTTTTTATTATTAAATATTCTTTAAAATAGTGAGGCACATATATACTTAACATGAAGTACTGAAGTAAGTATATTAACTAGTACAGATTAAAATTTGAAATACAGTTAAATTCCTATTAACTCATAAGGCCTAATATGTTTATTCCATGTACTGGATAATGTCCTTCGCATATAATGACAGGCAGAGTTTCTCTCCTTCTGTAACACAGAAAGCCTACCAAGCAGATGTTCTCTTTGTCCCTTGACGCCAGGGCCTAAGAGTGTACTGTTGTATATAGCACTGCCTTTATCAGTGTATAACCGTCTCATATACCATTACCTCTAAATCACAGAACACCTGAAGACAGAAAAAAAGCATCTAGTTTTTCACATTATTTAAATCACATTGCAAATGAAGTACACACAGGCTTCACCTTATTGGTATTACTAAACAGTTCATGGTATTATTGACCTCGGATTTTCAGTCATATTAATTGATGAGGCAGCAATAAATCAGATTAGCTGTGCAGAGATCAAAACTCTAATACGACCTCCTTGTAGACTTTTTCCTCCCTTTAGTCAATCCAGAGAACTAGAGAGAATGTATTCCACCTGTTTATATAGCAAGCATTAGCCTCACACACAATAACCTGGATTCAGAAGTTGTTGAATATGTGTCAAGTGGACTGCTGATGCCTATTTAAAAGTTACTGTTTAATTTAAGGTAGACAATAGGCCATTTGAGAATGGCATAAACACAGAGGTACTTTTAGTCAATTCAATTCAACAAACATTTTGAGCTTGCTGGGAAAGGGGATCATGGGCAGGACAAAGAAATTTAGGAAATATTTTGAGTTTATAATCTGCTGGCAATCACAGCATATATATATATATAATGAATTAAGGAACAAGTCAGATTATTACTGTCATTCTTTGACCAAAAAGGGGGGAGGGTGGTATTGCTTCCAAAATCAAGAAGGACTGAATAAATTTGATTGCTGAAGTTGGGTTTTTAATGGAAAAAGAAGAAAGTGGTCATAAAGACAATGACATGGATGAGTACATGAAATACCTGGGGGAAGGACCAAGGAACAAAAGGGACACAATGCTATTAGTTTTATATTTGAGAAGGAGTTTTACAGTTGAGAAGGAGCAATATGGAGACCAGGCTGGAAAGAGAATTTATGGGGAATTTATGGAAGGCTATGAACATTGTGTGATGAAACCCTGATTGTTCAGTGAGACTTGAACTTGGGCAATGGTAGAGGAAAGAGAAAGCAAACTGAAGCTGCCAGAATGCAATATACCAGAAATGGATTGGCTTTTACAAAAGGGATTTATTAAGTTACAACTTTACAGTTCTAAAACCATAAAAATGTCCAAATTAAGGCATACAAAAGGATAACTTCACTCAAGAAAGGCTGATCACATCCAGGCTTTCTCTAACAGCTGGGATGGCATGTGGCTGGCATCTCTTGGTCCTTTGCTCACAGTTGCATTGTTTTCAGCATCTGATTCCCATGCCTTTCTATGTTGGTTCTCCAAGCATCTCCAAATGTCTGTATCTGGTTTCATTCCTCTGCTCTCTGTGTGGACTCTGAGCTTTCTGTATGTTTTCTGCCTATCATTCTCTTCATAGAGGGCTCCAGCAAAAGGATTAAGACTCACCTTGACTGGGTGGGGTCAAACTGCCATGTAAACAAAGCAATCAAAAGTCCCCACCTCCACACACACACACACACACACACACACACACACACACACACACAAAATCGAGTGCTCACATCTCCAAGGAACCAACCTCATCAAAGTCTCACTCAAACAATAGGTCTGTCCCCACAAATTTAGATGAAAAGAACATGGCTTTGCTGGGGTACATAACAACTTCAATCCAGCACAGGCAGATTCCTGGGACTTGTAAACAAAGTTGAATCAATAAAATTTAACCATCGACTCAATGAAAAAGATGAGAGAAGGACCTCTGAACTTCCTAATTTAGGCCGCAAGACAGAATAATGATATTATAAATTACAAAGATAACCTTATAAGGAATATCCAGGAAGAAAAGGACTGGGCATGTGAAATAATCATACATTATGTGCTGATTAAGCATCTGTAGTATATTTATGTGAGGTTATTCAGCTGCAAATTTAAATATGTTTAAAGATGTCAGGGGTATAGACATATAAACAAAGACATTGGTTAAGATGAGTTTCTGTTTATTGTCTCCACCTTTTCACTTCCCATGGCTACAACTACCCTCCAACACAGCATGGAAAACCTTCTCATACATTCAGTCTCCTCAATGGGCCTTTCTACTTGCTTTTCACTCTTCCAGGAGTCCTTTCTCTGGTCTTTGTAGAAGAGCCTCTCTTTCACTCTCAGCACAGATGTCATCCCCTAAGGGCATTCCTGACCATGCCAGCAAAATAGCTATCCCTACTCATTTTACTCTATTCACCCTTGTTTTGTTTTGTTTTTATCTTTCCAAAGAACTTACCACAATTTTAAATTCTATTATGTATATGTTTTCTAATTTATTTCCTGTCTCTCACCAACAGCATGCAACTCTTTGATAGATAGGACATACCCTTTCTTCATTACTTCTCCATCCTCAGTTGCTAACTGTCCCAGACAAGCAAGAAATATTCATTGCAAAACAACCCAATGAATTTGGCAAGCCTGAAGATAGGAAGAGAATGAAGAGAGTACATTATTACCTAATCCAGGAAAAAAAAGTAATCAAGGAAGATTGAATGGTCAATAATTTCAAAGGCACAAAGGGATTGAAGAGAACAAGGACTGGGTAAAGCATTAAATTATTTTGGAGAGGATGGTCTTAGAGAATAAAGACCAGATTGCACGAGGTTAAGGAGAGGACTGTGATAATCTGCTTCTGTGGGACAATCGACTCCTACACTTTTCTGAGTGTGGGAAGGGAGTCAGGGTAGGAAGAAAAAATAGAGAGATGAGACAGAGTCATCATGAACAAATAACACCCCAGCCATGGGTGACAGGATAGGGGATAAGAATTTATTACCAGTTTGGGGGTAAAGATATGGAAAGGGGTGGAGGTAAGTATTTTTTTGAGTACACAAGAAGAGAAAACATTCATAGAATAACAAGAAAATGATAAAAGATATAAAATAGTCCAAGTCTATTAAAACCTCAAACAATAGAGCATGGCTAATATTAAAGCATTCGATTAGGAATAAAATAATCTGATCGGGGGTCTTAATTGGTTTTCTCATCTTTTTAAATATAAGAAGTTTAGTTTTATCCTAACGTCTTTACCACAAAAAAATTCTCTGATCTACTCAACAGAATGATTTTCAAGTACTGAGAAAGTAACTCATATTTTACAGTAAAGCAACAATTTTCTACCAAACCTTCCAAGCACATATTCAATCACACAAACTATTTTCCTTTATTACCTGATAATTGAACTGCATTTCAAAGTAGATATTTTAGAAAGAAATACTTAAAGTAAAACATTAAATCAAAATCTAGAGAAATTAAGGGTTTGCCTAAGATAATTATTTTCATCAAGAAACATAATAAAAGAACAATCTTGCATTCAAGAAAAGCCCCAATATCAAGAAAAATCTGATATTTTTTTATTTGCAATATTCTTTATAGCAATCAACTCTTGTTTTTCTTGATTAAAAAAATGTACTGTGCAGGGGTCCAAGGGTAGTTCGGTGGTAGAATTCTCACCTGCCAAGCAGGAGAGTGGGGTTCGATTTCCGGTCCATGCACTTCTCAAAAAACAAACAAGCAAAACAACCAAACCAAAACCAAAACAAACAAAAATTTAACAAACAGTCCTGCAATAATGGGATACTCACATGAAAAAATAATGAAATATGATTCCGCCATACAGCATACAAAAAAACAAACAAACAAAAATACCCAATGCCTATAAATGTAGACCCAGAAATTGGGAAACAAATTATCAAGGGCAGGAGTTGGGGTGGGGAATGTGATTTAAGGTGATGAAGAAGTTTGATGATCCAATTGGTGATGATAGCACAACATTGTGAATCTATTTAATTTCACTGAATTGTATACTTGAAAGTAGCTAAAGTGATTAATTTTAGGTTGCACAACATGTTACCAGAATAGAACTATATAATATGAAGTCTGAACCCTAAATGTAAACTATGGACTATAGTCAATAATGTAATAATAACGTTTCATCAATTGTAGCAAAGGTGCCACACTAGTGCAAAATGTACAGGGAAAACTGAGTGTGTGGAGAGAAATTCTGTACCTGCTGTATGATTTTTCTGTAAACTTGCAACTACTCTAATAAAAAAAAAAAAATGGCCTGTGCTTAAACTTTATTTTCTCTATGCTTTATGTGGCATCCTCAACCTTCCAGTACTTTCATTAAGAGAATTTTATGAAGAATTCTGAAAACTTTATAAAGTTTTCAGATGAGTGCTCTAGGATTTGCATGAAGAATTCCAATAGAAAAGTAAACTAATGTAAAATTAATATACTCACAAATAGGTATCAACTTGAAACAGCCCTATATATTCAAGTTTGACATTAATATTCCTTTAATTTTGTTTTCACCACTGCCTTTGTAAGTCCCTATTGGTATTCACTTTTAACTTCAAAGAAATCTAATTACTATCATATTTTTAGAGTACCTTCTGCTTCTATTATTACTGTCAGTGTTAACATTATATAATAATAATATATATTTTTAAAGCAAAATAACAAAGGTTTTTGCTATAACCCTAGAGTTCTTCAACACAGACAAAAGATGTACTTCCAATACTAGCGGCAAATTACGTAATGCAGTCCAAGATTTTTATTCACCAGATACAGCAGTCATTTTAGTTCATTAAAAACTATCTTACACTTTTAACATCAAGCCTAATGTACTAGGTTAAACAATTGTTACTATTGTACGACAGTTCTCAGGTAAAAAAAAAGATCTGTCTTCACAGAGGGAATTTTCCTAACAGATCGTTAGGAAAAATAATAACGTTCTGACCCCAATAGGTCGAAACATTTATCATCTATAAAGAGGCAGAGCTACACGGGACTGAGGGAGCATGACAGTGGCTATAATGCTGTGAGCACTGGACTACCTTTCCTAGTTTATTACTCACCTGCTAGTCCAAATGGCTCTTTCATTTACCTTTTCCAAGCCTCAATTTATTCATCTCATCTATAGTGTTAATACTTATGATACTTATGTTGGAGGATGTTTCTAAAGAGAAAATAAGATAATGCACACAAAATAATCTGAACCTAAATACAACTATAGATTATAGATTTGTATTGAATCTCTTTTCCACCCACCCACCCCCAAAAAGCACATGTTTCAGACACCATGGATAAGAGGTTTAGAAATCAACATCAGTTCCTAAATATGAAAACAACTTATTAGAGACAACTTCATTGGTTTCACAACTACCAGATCAACAAAATATGCTAAATAAACCCAACAGATCTGTGACAGTTAGGTACAAATGTCTTGGGTAGGTAATGATACCCTGTTTTGTGGCAGTGGATTTAAATCATCAGCATGTGAAATTCATCTATTGGCTGATTACATCTGCAGTTGACAAAGGGGAGTGCCTTCCACAATGAGTTAATTTAATTAGCTGGAGGCATAAAAGAGAGAGGTCAGAAGAGAGCTCAGCAGCTAAGTATACCTCATCTCAGCACTCAGAGCAGAGCTCAGACTCAAACATGCAGAAAGGAACCACTGGAGAGCCTTTGGAAACCAGAAGCTGAGAGAGGGTCAGCAGACATCCACTGTGTGCCTTCCCATGTGACAAGAAAGACACAGGAAAGCCAGCTGCTTTTCCTCTGAAGAACTATAAATTTGTAACTAAATAAATTTCTTTATTAAAAGCCAACCATCTCTGAGGTGTTGCATTCTGGCAGCTTTAACAAACTAAAAAAGACCCATTTATATTAAGCCACATAGGGAAATTGCATGGGTAATAAAAACAAGTAGTCCTACTATTTTTACAATTGTGTTTTATCACCCAGTTTGTTTAGATTGATAAGTGTACCTGGACTTGAGCATTTCAACAGAGTAACCTCTCCAGGAGATCAGAAATAATTTGATCTTACCAGCTCAGTCTCATGTTTCTCTCTGGATTTGATTGATTTTCTTCTGAATCTTGCAAGGTAGATATTTAAAAATTATAAAAAGGAACACATATAAGTGTGAGTGTGTATGAATTATAGTATTTGCTCTCCTAGGCAGTAAAGGCAAGCCCTCTAATAAAACTGAAATTATTGCTGGTTTAAATAAAAAAATAAAGAAAGAAAATATTACCGAATGTTTTGAGGAAGCATCTAAGTGTATGCTTTAGTAACTTTACGTCTCCGTCAAGTGGTAAGTTTAAATTTCAAGAAAATACAATGTTGAATTTAAATTGAACATTTTCTCTCCTTTACTCATTCATAGCCACAGTCACTTCTATATAGTTTTCAACATGTGGACTGAAAATTTCTGTATTTGCAAGGATGAGGTAACAGAGCTCATAAAACAAAGCTCTGCAAACATGCAAAAACTAGTTTCATTATTTTTGACTCTCTTGACAGTCAAGGAACAACAAGGTGAGGCAGATGAAAGAACAATAGATTAAGTGATTGATTCGAATGAATAGTGTAACCTGTTCCCTCCCCCTCGTCCATCCCAATGTCCCATCTCAACTTGATCCAATCTGTCAGTCAAACCCATCACATACAAACTAGTTTGTATATGCAGACATTGGCTGGGGTAGTGAATTATTGAGTGCCATTCTAAAAGAGAAGAGAACCACTCTCAAAATTTCAACTCTTCGTTAAACATCAGCTGTAGCCTGCTCTGTCCTTGGAAATGGGCTCTGCTGGGGAGTCTGTCCAATAGCACTAGAAAGGAATCAAATTTCTCATTTGTTCACCAGAATTTTATTTTAAGAATCAAAATATATTGCAGTAAGTTTTTTCAATATTTGCCTTTTGAAACTCCTGCTCAAACCAATTTATGTCAGACAAATTATCCAACTGAAAAGTATTTTTCTTGACTGTCCTAAATGGAATCATTCAGGTATAAGACAAATTGACAAAGTTGCATAATTATATGTCTGAATCTTATAAAAGGAATGAATACTTCTTAAATGACACTAATTTTTATTCTGATTGAGGATTATGACCACCTTAAAATATCATTTCTACTCAAGGTTTCTTAATTTTATTTATTCTTTTTACTCATAATTTGGGGTGCTTAAAATACTTTAATTTTAATAAAGATTTTCTTGGTATGATACAAGAAATCAAAACCTGTTTACACTGCTATAAAAATAAAAGTATGGGCCTAAAAGCCTTTTGCTAAAAAAAGTGGGTTTTTTTTTTTTCACTTTTTCTAAGATAAGACTTTAAAAAACTGTATGAAATGGTCAAGAATTTGTTGAGTAATGTTACATTCATACTGATATCACATTTCAATTCGATAAAAAAAAATCAACTTGATAAATGTTAAATGTTTTCAACTGAATAATCCTGCCCTTGTCAATCAAGACAATAAAAGAAACAAAAATATTTTGTGTAGGTAGAGTGGCCACCACTGATCTTTGCCTTATTTCTCCTAGACACGTTTTAGTACTGTTTCCAAAATCTACAAGCACGTCTGAGACAGTAGGTGAGACGAAAGAGTAAAGCAGGTGAGTGAATAAAAGCTGCCATCAAATGAGATCCAACATGGTATTCTCATGCTTATTAACAAAAAATAAGACAGCAGGCCACAGTGGCTCACTGGCAGAGTTCTCGCCTGCCATACCGGAGACCAGGGTTCGACTTCCGGTGCCTGCCCATGCAAAAAAATAAGTGAAACTGGGTAAAGGGATGAAAGCAAAAAGGTAATTTAGAAAAGTTCTAATACTGGATAATATTGTTCTACTACAATAGTAATTTCTTACTTTAAAGGTAAAATAAATTATCTACTCAGACAACCTTAACTAAATTTGTTTGTTTAATTTAAATATATCTCAGTGTTTTTGATAAGTGTAACATTCCTAAAATAAAGAGATCATTTTGTATTATTTCTTGCAGATAATGGTTAAATAGAAATATATCTCCAAATCTGCATTGCAATGGTTTACCAGATAATAAGAAAAGCATTCTTATATTATTATGTTATAATGCATAATATAATACTTACGTTATATTATATTTATAACAAAATATATTACTATATAATTATATTATTATTATAACTAGAGCACTGTTACTTTTTAAGACTGTTTGTGAGAAAATACTCTTATTATAAGAGAATATCTCACAGCATAGAAGTTGCACAGTCTTGTTTATATAGTTTAGAAGAACATAACATGTAAGCAATTGCAGCAGTAAAGTCTCCATTTTTCCCATTCAAACATTTGAACATCAATGAGGATGCAACATATGAATATGATATATATATATAAACTGATTTGGGAAACCCAACTGTTCATTGAATAATAACAAAATAAAATTCCAAAGTAATCAAATAAGCATGATGTAATCACATTGAAATAAATAAACAAATAAAACTAAAAGGGAAATAAAGAACACAATTGTATGCTCTCCATATAAACACAGTCTAAGTCACAGTTTCCCAAAGGGATTTTTTTTTTTTAAATGTTCAGGGATTAAATAAATTTGGACAACGTGGGTAGAACCAAGGTAACACAAATAATTTTATCACAAACTTTTGGAGTCTATAATATGCAAATTGCATCATGGGTCAGCGGGAGGAAAAGGTAGATAGCATTTGATCATGTAAAACCCTTTGATCATGGAACACAATGGGTAAGCATGGAAAATTACTATTCTGTGGGGCTCAATCTTAGAGAATGTGGGTCTAAATCTCAAATAAGCAAATTGATATAAAAAATGTGCATCATCTAAAAAGAGGGATAACACAATGTATGGTTAGTCGTTTCCTTCTCTTACAAAAATAAGTTAGTGACAGTCTCAGTATGCACAGAATTGAGGTAACTATTTAAAAAAACTTGAACCCTTTACAATATGATCTATCAAGAAAGGAAGAGTTGTTCTGAAACTCTTTTAAAAACCTAAATTTTGAATTTTTTTTTTTTTTTTTTTTTTTTTTTTTTTAGGTGCAGGGTCCAGGAATCGAACCCGGGTCTCCCACATGGAAGGTGAGCACTCTACCACTGAACCACCTGTGCACCCCTTAAATTTTGAAATATTAAATTCATTCTCTATAGTTCAAATATTTAAAGCTCATAGAGCATTCTTTGTAAGCAAAACAGTATAGTTATTCATAAAGTAGATTAACCTAAAGTTTCAGCTTATGTAGCTGTAAGTGCTTTGACAATGAATAAATTGGAAAGTGCAGCTTTGGTATACTGTACACTTCAATGACCTTGGAAATCATTTCCCCAGGTTAGAAGGGGAAGAGGTCACATATACATTCTATTTGATTCTATTTTGACAGGAGGAAGTGGATTACCAAAACAACAGACCATACATATTTAAAGAGGAAGGAAAGCATTCCTTGGGAACTACAGCTTTAAGTGCTTTCTACACCAGATGTCTGCTTTTTAATGGGCCTTCTTATTTAGGAAATGAAAATGAAATTAGGAGTAGACCACATTTTCCCAAAGAACACATGTATATATCACATGGAGCAAATGAATATAGCACCGTTCTGTCACATCATTGGCTTAAGATAAAGAAAAAAATTTTAAGTAGTAAAGAAATGTTTATAAAAGGCATAAAAAAAAGTTGCTTGGCAAATGCACATATATAGAGATACATTTTTGAAGAGTAGTTATTTCTAAATGATGTAAAGATAATTTAAGGAGTATAAACCAGGAAAGATGGCAGTAGGGAAAAATGAAATCGAGTTCACTTTTACTCAGATTTCTTACATTTCTTTACATGGGAAAATATTTCTATTTTTTAAAAATCACCTAGAAAAGTATTTTCAACTCTTTATTACTCAGTGCTTCCCACTTTAAAAATCCTCTGTATGTTGAAATTTTTCTGATAGTGGTCTACTGGTTATATATAACCCACTAGGGAAATACATACACCAAAGCAAACAAAGCCAGAAATCTTATACAGGTCCTATTGACAATGAGACTTAACACCTTCCTGTACCAGTTTTTGGATAAGATCCTATTATTTAAAGAGCCAGTATAATATGTTTTCCACTGAACAGATTTGGGCCAGGAGGGTAAAGTAAGGCAATGCATTAATATTCCAATGGGATACCCATTTTTCAGAACAAATATCTCACATTCATTTGTAGAAAACTGTCATCTTCACAGGAACCCCCTTCTTTTGAGCTCTCCTATTCGATGCATCCTGTCCAAACAGGCATGTTTTCACATGTCCTAGTACATGAATGGGCACTTGGCATAAACAGAACAGTAAGTCCCTTTCATCTGGGAAGCATTCTGTTGGATGAATTATAAGAAAATACATAAGAAGGGAAGTCTAGACAGAAGTGAGAGAGATAACACTGTGGAAGTAGTGATGAGAGCAACACACAAAATAAATCTGATAGAGTTTGAATCGCACTACTGGGCTCAGCTGAGTTCCTGTCCATGGAACAGTGACACATCCTAGTAGCTTAATAACAAAAACCTTTTTTTTTTTTTTCACTTAAACTTGTGGAGGTCAGATTTCTGCTACGTGTGCCAAAGGACTGCCAAACTGTAAATGTTGTCCTATAAACCACTTTCTTTTTTCCTTCAGCTGTATGGTCTGGATAATGAACCCAGGTCTCCTGCTAAAACCACTTTTTAAAAAAGGAAATAACACCTTCTATCTACCTGGAACCTGGCCTCAATGATGGGATTTCAGTTGACAGAGCCATAGAGTGGGAGACAGGAGAGCCACTGGGGAAAATGGCCAGTACTGGCAGACGGAGCCAAGCGGAAGGTGTGTGTGTCCCGAGGTATAGGGCTTCACAGTCCCAGGAAGACAAAGCTGTGCATAGTCACATGGGGGTCAGCAGTGCTTCTGTAATTGATGTGTTCCTCGCCAAAAGCGTTTAGATCACATCACCCAAGGTGCTTAAGAAAGCTTTGTCATAACATCTATAAAGGTCACTGAAAACTGTATTTAGTGCTAAACGCTACGTTTCACTCCATCTTTCAGATAATGTTTTCCATGAATCTACATTCCCCTTACTTATTTTTCAAAAGAAAACATGTGGTTTCTCCCGTTATGAAATATCATAATACTTAAGGTTCAAGTTAAATAATAATTAATCATTTAGGAAAAGATGAATGGGTTACTTTGTTGTGTAAGACTGAAAGTTCATTAATGTCTAAATGATGAAAGAGACACTAATCTCTCTTCATTAGTCAGGTGAAGTTAGTTACACCTACTAGGAAAGTATACTCAGAATGTTCATGATTTCAAGTATTCATCTCTGGAAGATTCTGTGTGTCAACTGGAATATTAAGAGAATATTCGCTTAATCATCTTGACAGAATCATGCTTTCATTTTTTATAAAGAAAAATGTATAATTTCTATAAAGAATCTACTTGAACTACATTAAAATAATAAAGGCAATAATATTCTTGTATTGTAGATTAATGGGAAATTGACACTAAATTTAATTTTGAATCAAATAATGGCATTATGATACACTTTTTTTTTAGAGTAAAACATCCAGAAGGAATATGTCTATGTTTTCAGTTGAAGCTAGAATGTAATCTTTGTATTTGTGGAAAGGAAGTTACCAGTTTCTGAAGAAATACGAGCCTGTTCTCTGAAGACATGTTCAAAGTGTTTTCTATGGTCACCTATATTTGTAACTGTATATGTTATTGTTCACATACTACTAAAGGATTTTTTTTCTCAGAGAAATTCAAACCTTCGACTCGTATCATCTCTCAAAAATATTAGTTATTTAGTCTGAAGATCTTACATACTCCTACATAATTTATGTTTTTAATATGAAGTAAGATCAGTAAAAGTCTTGAGGCATTTTTGGATGTGTCATCTAATTTTATCTTCATAATAGCTCCATGATTAATGAGGGCAAGGGCCACCATTTAACCATTTTCTAAATCAGCAAACTGATGTGCACAGGAGTTAAATGACCGCCTCAAGGCCCCATGGTAAATGGTAAGTGGGAAGAACTAAGATTCAAATCTTTATTTTCTTACTCCAAATTCATTCCTCCAGAGAAGACACATCAAATGTTATATATATATATATAAAACATACATGCATACATACATACATACATACATGCATATATATATTGCAGTTGACAGGTTGGGTATTTCTGGATATTTTACTTATAAAATAAAGGTAAGTGGGTTCAGTTATACTCATATAACCAAATGGGGAAAAAATTGCAAGACAATTAAAAAGGAGTAATAAAGGGTATAACAATCAAAGAGAAGTTGATAAAATAAAAGTTCAATATATTAAGAATATGAGAATTCTATTCAATAAGCATTTAATGGAATAATTTATGTGCCACATCTTGTGTTACACTGTGGGGGTAAAATGTTAAAATTCACTGAGATTGATGTCATAGTTTATAATTTAGAGGAAAAGTCAAATATTAATCAAATCCAAATATATATATATATATATATATCTCACTACAAAATGCAGAAGGATTATAAAGGAAAAAATAGGGTGAAATGAAACAGTGAATTTTTTTTCTGTGTGGAAGCTGAGTTCTGGATGGTAAAGCAGGAAGTGGACAAGTATATATTGAGGATGGAAAAAAGTCCAGGCAGAGGGAACGGACTAAAAATAGTTCAGGGTGAGAAGGAGCTTCTTATTTGATCTGTATAAGCAGAAGACTTCTAAATCAAGTGAACAAAAATTTAATTTGAATTAAAAAAACAGAGTCACGCCCTTAATTCCAGACTCGAGATAGTTTACAGACTCAAAGCCCCTTGAATGAAGGGAAGGTTGGATTCCCTTGCAGAAGACCCCTGCTACACTTCCCAAAATTCATACTGTTAATCTTCTCCCAGCCCTCCCCAAACAGTCCTACAACCTTTGACCAGAGTTACTGTGCACTTGAGAAAAGGAAATGATCAGACATTTGGGGGATTATTAAACACTGGCTCAGAAGTGGCATTAATTCCAAGGAGAGTTAATTCCACAAGAGTTAAGAAAGGCCACTATGTGCATTGCCATGTGACAGGGAAGCCAAGCACCAAGGATCACCAGTAGGCAGCCCCAGAATGTCAGTCTCTGGGAAGAAAGTATCCCGTGTTATTCAGGAAAGAATGAATGTGTTATTGGAAATGGGAGGAAAAACAATCCTTATTTTTAAATGGCAGAGAACTTGGAAAAATTGATTTCTAATGTTGGATGGTAGGCAGACCTTGAAAGTGATGAACCTGGGTATTTAGCTGAAGAGATTTCCAAGCTAAGGTTGGGAAGCATAGCCTGGTTTCTCCTTGCAGCTTATAGTAAAACATGAGAAGAAAGGGATAAGCTGAGACCTGAACTCCTGGGCACAAACAAACCAGAAATTGATGGTTTGGAAAATTCTGAGTGTATTCAGATAATATGCTCTGAGACTAGGGCAAGAAGCAATTCCATCAAGGACCAACCTGCACTTCTAGACAGCAAGTCCCCAGAGAATGGGCTCCATGTGAGGGTTTAACTAAACATGGAACAAGTTAGCCGTTTCAGAGGAAATTAGTATTGAAAATGCAGTTGTGCAGGAAGTTGTGCAGGAAGGAGCTGAGAAAGTCCTTTTGTCTGACAGTTTGGGCCCCTGTGAACTATATGCAAAGCCAATAGGTTTTTTTTTTAATATTCTAAGAATGGAACCACTGCCAGTCTGAACAGAAACATACAGAGAATGGACAAATTGAAAGAAGAGTAACTCAAGGGCAGAAACCTGGAAGTTGAGGTCTTTACAGAAGTGATCTCCTTGGGCCAAGAGAGTGGGCTCACTCTTAGATGTGGAAAGGGAAGTTCTGTCCCTGCCCTTCGAGGGAGCAGCTCATCTGCTCCAGGGTTGGAATGGGTGGGCTTTTTGCCCCATTGTTCAAGGAGAGTGCTGCCACTTCAAAGCTCAGAGATGGTGAGGTCTGTGTCCCAATCTTGTCAAAGAGTTCGGGTGCCAAACCAGTGCTGAGAGAGAGAGAGAGAACCACAGGGAGCAGCCTGAAGCTGAAATTAAACAAAGCCAGAAGAGAAAGGAGAGGCTGCCCTGTGCATTGCCATGGGACACAGGAGCCAAGGACCAAGGGTCCCCAGCAGCCACTCCTAAAACACCAGTCTTTGGGGGAAAAGCATCACCTTGATGACTCCTTGATTTTGACTTTCTTTTAGCCTCAAAAATCTGAGATAACACATTCCCATTGTTTAAACTGACCTATTGTATAGTATTTGCTTGGCCACTCAGGGAAACAAAACAGCATATTATAGAAGCAAAAAGACAGAGAGAAAATTTAAAAAACAAACAAAAAAATGATACATGTTTTAGTCTCCCAAGCTGCTCAAAGCAATACCATGTAATGGTTTGGCCTAAGTATTGAGAATTTATTTGCCTATGGCTAGATTTTGGAAAATGAAAAAATTAAGGCCTCATTAAGGTAACACTTTTCTCCCAACAGCTGCCAGGGACTCTTGGTTTCCTCCTTTCCCTTGCCCTGCCCTGCCCTCCCTTTCCCTCCCCTCGCCTCTCCATTTCTCTCTCTCCATTTCTCTCTCTCCATTTCTCTCTCTCCATTTCTCTCTCTCCATTTCTCTCTCTCTCTCTCTCTCTCCATTTCTCTCTCTCTCTCTCTCTCTCTCTCTCTCTCTCTCTCTCTCTCTCTCTCTCTCCCTCCCTCCCTCCCTCCCTCCCTCCCTCCCTCCCTCTCCCTCTCTCCCCATTCCATTTATAAAGGACTCCAGGAACAGGATTAAGGCCCATCCTAAATGAGGTGGGTCACACCTTAACTGAACTAACTTCATCAAAGGTCCTACTTAAAATGAGTCCCCACCAACAGGGATGGATCAGACTTAAAAATATGCTTTTCTGGAGTACATACAGCTTCAAACCACCACAGCATGGACTAGAACATGAATCTCCTTTTTCTGAAGAACTTGCTTTTTAATGCCCAATCCAGCAGGAAACCATCCAGGGCAAGGACACTGAACACACTAAGCACAACTCTTGGACTTTACAAAGCACGGATTTAAACAGTGATAGCTATATTCTTACATTTGCCTCATAATTTTCTTAAGATACACATGTGTATTTTATTGCAAAATGTATTTCTTAAGATTCAAAGTTGTCTTCGATGTGGATAATCAGGAGTTGACAATGGACATTAAATGGACAAAGGGTAAAATAACCTGAAAAGAATGAGATAAAGGGCGGGCCGCGGTGGCTCAGCGGGCAAAGTGCTTGCCTGCTATGCCGGAGGACCTCGGTTCGATTCCCGGCCCCAGCCCATGTAACAAAAACAAAAAAAAACAAAATACAATAAAACAAGAAAATGTTTAAAGATGTTTCCCTTTCTTCCTTCCTTCCTTCCTTCTCTCTGTCTTTCCTTTAAAAAAAAAAAAAAAAAAAAAAAAGAATGAGATATAAACTCTTTTGGAGGAGGGGCTATCCCTGCCAGCAATATTTCATTTACTTTTTGGAGTTCTGTTGTTCTAATTTGTAAAATCAGGGTCTGGCTAAGTTCCTGGGTTTTTTATATGAATCCCAAAACCTATAAAACTTAATCAATTTAATAAAAGAAAACTTATTTAGGTTACTAGCCCATATGAGTGTGATACTCAAACAAACTGCATCCTACCATTTTTACGTATCTCATTCCCTACAGGTGTCAAGTAATAAGCTTGGATCAATTAATAACTGTAATTGAAGTAGAATATAATTAAGCATTTAATTTTGAGCTGTTCAAGGATAATTCCTCTCAAGTCACATCAAGAAACTAGGGCAAAGTAAAGAATTATTGACAAAAGATGACTAGGAATTACAAAGCTTGACCCTGCAGTCATGCATGAGTAAATGAAGTCCATACTCATTATTTAGTATGGCTATCTTGAAACTGACAGGAGAAACACAAAGGGACTTATGCATATATAGATTTCTGACTCTAAGGTTTACTACTCTAGCTTTACCTTAACAAGATTTATTCCTTACACTTCGCAGCCCTGATATCAGTTACATAGTAACTCAAAACATATCTTTAGATTTTTGACTAAGAATAAAATGTGCCTTTATGCCACCTAATCACCCACTCAGTCTTACACATTGTTATATTAGATATTTTCAAATAAACAAAGTAATATATGTAGTTTGTTTTGTTTTTTTTTTTTTTTTTTGCACGGGCAGGCACCAGGAATCGAACCCAGGTCTCAGGCATGGCAGGCGAAAACTCTGCCTGCTGAAAACTCTGGCCTGCCCTATATGTACATTTTGAGGAAAACACTGTCATTCAAAAAAACAAAACAAGTTTTCATAACTCAATCTCTTTAAAGTTAGAAATAGCAATTCAATTTTGAAATGCTTTCCTTTGCTTTTTTACCCTTACACGTGTTACTTTTTTGGGGGGGGAGGGGTGCATTTTTTGTTTTTAAAAACATACCAATTTGCAATTTGCCATTTTATTAAACAATATCCAATGAACTTTTTCATATTTATGTTTGAATATCATTCTAGAACAGAAAATCAAATGTTGGCAGAATATGATGTTGTATTGATATAACAAAATTAATTTAATCATTCTCTTAATTTTGTATCTCTATGGTGTTTTAAATGAATTCCTTTTCCAAAATATGCTGTGAAGAACATCCTTACACATCAATCTTTGAGCATAATTTAAGACAAATTTCCAGAAGAAAATGATTAGGCTAATACACATGCAAATCGTAAAGCCACTTTTACCAAGCCAAATTAAACAAGGAAAGGTGATGTTTCAAAATATTTGTAAAAATATCTGCACAGGAGCTGCTAAACTATAAAAGGGGCATGTACTCAATTACAAAGCAAAAAAGTCCTAACAGGCTGAAGAGCAAATCCATAAGTGGAGCCTAAGTTATATTGTGAAGGTTCTTGGAAACAGCCGAGAGAAATAATTTAACAGTTTAATTTTTTGTTTTTAAAAAAGGGGGGAATCTTTTTTGGGTCATTTGCTCCAAATGTTCTAAAACCTGGTACACATAGGATTCACTGGGCCCACTCAGGCAAAATAACTACTTCTGAATAGTGGGAATCAGTGGTATTATAAGTTTCCTAATTGATTCGCATGCAGCCAGCCTGGCATTGGTCCATGTGCAACCATGTTGAATCTACCTTCCATTCTGAAGATTATCCACACATATTACACTGATTGGCCAATGCTCCAGTTAAATGATAGAGACTTCCTAAATCTCAAAACAGTGTTCTTTCTACTATCTTACTTATCTCAATTATTGCCAATGGTACACCCATGTGATAATCACTCCACAGAGGTGACCAATAAATGATCAGTCAGGAATGAAATTGATTATCTAATATATTCATGGCATCATCTCACAAAATGAAATGCAAGGCTAATGAATCCTATTTTTGCCAATTACATCTTTCTGTCTTTTTACCCTTGTTTCATTTTAAAAATTAAATGAAATTGCTGAAGTAAAACACACTAGGCAATCCTTCCTTCAGTTATAATGAGCTTGAGACACCAATCTCCTAAAATGTGAGAATTTTGATAATTGGAACAGAATATTTTTCTATTATTCAAGGCAAATAAATAGTTAATTCTTTTTCCATAAATTATCTTGTCCTAAAATTATAGAATTAAACTATACTATAATACTAAATTCCATTTTCTTCATCAATATTCATATTTGCTGCATAAAATTAACAGCACCAAATTATTTTTGGAATAAAGTTACTAATAAATAATAGAGGAAGCTCTATGAAAAGCCTTATCATCTTTACTTGACAATGCCTGTTTCTCAACAGAATCAGATGTGAGATTAGAATCATTCAAAATCATCAACAAAAAATGGAGTTGACTTGTTTATGTTTATCATTATAACCATAACAATATCTCAAAACTATCTTAAATAATATTAGTCTACTATTTAAAGCAGTCCAAGGTCTTCTTGTCACATTTAAAATAGAATCCAAGTACCTTATAGTGGGTGACACAGCTCAATCTCATCTGACCATCACTTCCTTTCTGAACCCATCTCTTGCTGTTTTCCTCCTCCCCAACTACGACTGACAATGTGCATTTTGCCTTCTTCAAGTTCATTAAATTCTTCATACATTTGGGCTCTGGTACTAGCTGAATCTGACCACACGGCCGCACAGGAACATTCTATTGCAATGAATTTTAATTCTCTATAACAATTATCGGTTTCTAATATTTTCTTTTACCTTTTCCCTCCTTTATTCCTTCCCCCCTTCAACCCTTTCTCTTTTTCATTCTGCTCAACCCTCAGAACCTAAGCCTCATGCAAGCAGGGTTTCTGTATTATCAGTGCCCACTGAAGTGCCCAACCAAAACACAGCTGGCTTCAAAAATAATTTGGGAGAAGAATGAATGAATGAATCTGAATAAAGAACTGAAGAATTATTCTAACCAATATTTCATTTTTTAATTATGTAAAATAAATATCTTATTTTAATTTGTGATTGTAAAGCAAGAGAGAATCAAGAGATCTGAAAATGAAGTTAAAGATCCCATAAGATATGAAAATACGGTTTTCTTAAACAAAACCAAAATTTCAGATGACCCAGTATTTCAGTGGCTATTGTACCATAAGCCACAGGGTCAAAACTAATAGGCCATCTTCAAACTAATATAAGACCACTGGCTCATTTGTTGGCTATATAATAGTGTCTATTAGAATTAATTAGGCCCAGGTTAATAGGTTCTCAGGGGCTAAGTTTTAACAGGTCAGAAGCCAATGAAAAGACATTGACAATTCCAACACTATTCATTATCAGCCATCAAATGCTGTCTGTCATGCCAGCTTGTCAAACTGTATTTATTGGTTCAATGGACTGTCCATGTTCCTAAAAGCAAAAGAAAATAGGGATTTATGATAGAACTATTTAGAAGTATGAATGTAGTTACAACCTAGAACTAATCAATCATATCAATACAAAAGCCATCACCAAATGCCAGATATTTCATCCAATGGAAAATACAATTCTATAGCTTGGCAGGCATAAGTTCCAGGTGAGGTGCTTTGTTAAGAGAGAAAAACGAGTACATGAGATCACATGATGCATATATTCCCTGATCTGTTTGTTCAGACTTGGTACAGCCTTGCCAAACAGTTTAGAATCATAAAAGAGGCTGGGAATTAAACTCAGTATCACCTAGATCCAATGCACAAATCTTAACTCCTACAGGAGAGAGCTCATGATAGATTCTTTATCTGAGCCAATTTCTGCCCTCAGATAATGCACGAACAATTCTCACAGTGGGAGGGAATCCATCACAAGCTCCTGTTGTGTATGAAATCAATTCTCAGGAGTAAGAAGACATCTTTAGTGCCCACACTCTTTGAAAAGCAGCAAGGATCTTAACATGTCAGCTGCATGTAAGGCATATCATTAACAGACTTCATTCAAAGTATTTAGAGGTTTAAACGCAGATCCAGCAAACGCAGCTGCCTCGTATTAGCCAAGATACACTTACAACCGCTACACTATCTATCACTGTCCTTAAGTGACCTCTGAATTTTACACCGAATTTCATTTCAGGAGTTGCATAAAAATAATTTTGGATTTTGCATGGTGTGCTGGTGTGAAAGGATGTGTGTCCCCTAGAAAAGCTATGTTTTAATCAAAATCCCATTTTGTAAAGGCAGAATAATCCCTATTCAATACTGTATGTTTGAAACAGTAATCAGCTCATCTCCCTAGAGATGTGATTTAATCAAGAGTGGTTGGTAAACTGGATTAGGTGACAACATTTGGGTGGGTCTTGAGAAGTTTCTGGAGTCCTATATAAAAAGAGGACACATTTTGGAGAATGAAGGAGATTCAGAGAGAGCAGAGAATGCAGTAGCACCACGAAGCAGAGTCTACCAGCCAGCCACCTTCATTGGAGATGAAGAAGGAAAATGCCTCCCAGGGAGCTTCATGAAACAAGAAGCCAGGAGGAGAAGCTAGCAGATGATGCCATGTTCATCATGTGCCCTTCCAGATGAGAGAGAAACTCTGAACTTCATCGGCCTTCTTGAATCAAGGTATCTATCCCTGGATGACTTAAATTGGACATTTCTATAGACTTGTTTTAATTGGGACATCTTCTCAGCCTTAGAACTGTAAACTAGCAACTCATCAAATTCACCCTTTTCAAAAGCCATTCCATTTCTGGTATATTGCATTCCAACAGCTAGCAAACTGGAACACATGGGCACAAACATACAAAAATGTCAAATATTAAATACACTCTGATTTTTTAACTTTCCCTTTACCTAAAAACAATACTGAGACCACTCCATGTATATACATTCCCAAGAATGTTTTAGAGACAAAATGATGGCCAGTACGAACAAAAGGGAGAAACAGTGTCAAAATAATAAATTAATGATGGTGTTTTGGTTATATATCTAAACATAATATTCCCAACAAACAATAAATTTGAATTATTGCATACATTATTGATATTTATTCTTAATATGAATAGTGAGAATGACTACATGGACATTTAGATACCATATGAAGTTTGTATTTTAGGAAGATCCTTGCTAAATAAAACACACATGAAGTAGTATCTGTTCCACTAAACCCTCTCATACTCCAAACTTAGTTCTCTGATGGATGTGAAACTAGAGAAGGAGGACTTGGTAAGTGAAAAAAAAAAAGAAAAAAACACCTATAAATAACGACATTTCTTATATTCTCTGTAACCATATTTTGTGATGCCAAATAAATCGATTTAATTGCTGCAATGTCCACATTTAAATCAAATTATATAAACTAAATTCTGTATTTGTACTTTACAGTAGACCATTTCTGTTCGTGGACTTTAGAATACCTCAAACCAACAACACATTAATGAAAGGAAAAAAGAACAACCAAACAGCCAACCAAGTACTATGCTTTATGTGGAACCAGTCAGTAAATAGTATAAATCATGTACCAATTAAAAGAATATTGGGTGCACGGGTGGTTCAGTGGTACAATGCTTGCTTCTCATACGGGAGACTCAGGTTCGATTCCCAGACCATGCACCCAAAAAAGAAAGCAAACAAAAAGACTATTGCACCATATTTAGAATGTCCATGAAACAAAAAGAAAATCTAAATACAGTCTAGTTATATTTTCTTGCAAGAACATATAGTTACAGCAATTATTTTCATTCAAAGAAGGCATAGCACTAAAAGTATCTTATTCTAAAAATGAAATAATATTAAAATTTAAAAATAGATGTCTTCTACTTCCCCACAACCCTAATCTTATGCATGCTTCACATCTGAGAAGAACGTTTCCATGTAATTTATTTCAATATTTGCCTTCTCTCAAAGTGAAGTAGTTACTCTTTAAAAAAAATCTTGAAAATAAAAATCAACATTTCTTTGCCTATACATTTGTGCTGGTTTGAAATTAATGTACCCAGAAAAGCCATGTTTTAATTCTGGTCCAATCTTGTGGAGCAGTTGTTTCTCAGAGGCTGGAAGCTGTTTAAACCAGAAGCCAAAAACCTGAGCATATGCCAGCTATGTGCCTTCCTAGTTGACAGAGGTATTTCAGATCCATCAGCCTTTCTTGAATTAAGGTATCTTTCCCTGGATACTTGTGTTAGGACATAACTACACAGGACAAATTACTGGCCTTCAATCTTGACACAGTTCTACCTCTCTAACAAACATCTGATTAATCAGAAAATCCAATATTAGAAATTTTCTTCAGGAAGGATAGTATGGATAATCTGTCTTAGAGGTTATTTTGTTTCTTTGTTTGCACATTTGCAATTAGGAAGAAAATACAAATTTTTTCAGTATAATCAGGCAGACAGCTGCATAGTAAATTAAACTTCCAAAGGAAAAAAACAAAATTTATTATTCTAGGAAAATTTTTGTTCTAGTTTGCTGAAGCTGCTGGGATGCAACATACCAGGAATGGAATGTTTTTTTAAAAGGGGAATTTATTACAATGCATGTTTACAGTTCTAAGGCCATGAAAATGTCTGAACTAAGGCATCCAGGGAAAAATACCTTGATTCAAAAAAGGTCGATGGGTCCAGTACACTCTGTCAGCTGGAAAGTCATGTGATGGTATCTGCTAGCTTTCTCTCCTGGCTTCTCATTTCATAAGGATTCCCTGGCTGTGTTCTCCTTCTACATCTCCAGAGATCTCTGGCTGTGCACTCTCTTGGCTCTGCTGGTTCTGAACTTTTTCCAAAATGGTTCCCTCTTAAAGGGCTCCAGTAAGCAACCCCACCTTGAACGGGTGGAGACTCACCCCCATGGAAACCACCTAATCAAAGTTACTACCCACAATTGGCTGGGTCACATCTCCATGGAAACAATAAAAAAAGATGCCACCCAGCAATACTGAATGAGGATTAAAGAACTCGGATTTTCTGGAGTACACAACAGAATCAAACCAGCACAATTATGAATACTATTATTATTTTTATTGGAATTGCAGGGAAGTCTACAATCCAGAAAGATTCCAAATACTGATTTAATCATATTGCTCTTTTAAAATTGTAAATCCCAAAACAGAAAAGATTGCACCTAAAGCTATAAAGCTATTCTAATAAATACCATTCAAAAATTATTTCATGTATGATAGAGTACCATGCAAGTACAGAAAGGAATGAAGTTGTGAATCATGCAACAAGATGAAATGAACCCTGAAGACATTATGTTGTTTAAAATAAGTCAGAAACAAAAGGACAAATATTGTGTGATCTCTTTTAGAAAATACTTACAGAAAACACTTATAAGAAAATTGGGGCCTAGGTTGTAAGCTATTATAACAGTCATATTTATTCCTGAGCTTTAAGTGTCATTCCTAGATTCTGAGATGCTGTGCTATATATGTATAAGCTGGTATTTCCCTGTCACCTGTGTGATACCTAAGACTCAGAGTTGGAGTTGTGCAGCTGTGAAAGTCAGCACTGCTACATACAGCAACTATTAATGAAACCAAAAAAGAGATCAGGTGTCAGTTAGAGATAAGAATGAAGCTGATCTGGTTGGGACTAAGGTAAATCAGAATAGGGTAAATGATGACAGTTTCTGTATTTTAGAAGGTCACCTACTCTTGAGGCCAAAGGAAGAGAGCTTTATTTCGTCCCAAGCCTAAATTTTCTGTTACACACAATCTAATTCAATCTGTCTGGATAGTTCATTTAAACAACCTAAACACATGTAGCCCAGAATGGGAATGAGGGCTTGTAATTCAGTATAGCTCAATAATACCCAGATATATCCCAGAGTATGTTGGGCAGATAGTTAAAAAGTATTGGCAAAGTCCCTTGAGGGACTGGAGAAAAAATATGGAACTATTAAACATTCCCAACTGGGAAAGCCCAGGTACTCTCTCAAACTTGGGACTCCCAAGTTAATAGGCCAAACCCTTGATCTTGAGGCTTGCTCCTATGAAACTTTTTTCTGTGGTAGAAAAGCTAAACCTACCCATAATTATGGTTAGAGTTACTTCCAGAGAACTTCTTTTGTTGCTCAGATGTGGCCATTCTTTCTCTAAGCCCAACTCTGCAAGTAAAATCATTACCCTCCAACCTACATGGTACATGATGTCGGGGTGAGTCTGCCTGACAATATGGGATATGACTCCCAGAAATGAGCCTGGCCCTGGCACCATGGAATGGACAATGCTTTCCTTACCAAAAGCGGGAAAAGAAATATAGCAAAATAAGGTATCCGTGGCGAAGAGAGTTCAAAATAATCGAGAAGCTATTCTGGAGGCTACTCTTAAGCAAGCCTCAGCTAGATATTGCTAATCACCACAGTTTGCCAACCCTCAACCAACATAATTCCTATTAACCATAAAGAGCATTCAAGGCTCTATCTGAAATTCTATAAAAGTTGCACGAACTAAGTTTACTTTTCAGAAACCTAAAACTTCAGATGATTCTTAGGCCAGCAGGTAAATCCTGAAACCCAGTCTCACCAAAAACATCAACCAGTTCCATCCCCCACCCTATACTGCCAACACCCCTTTTCAACATTTATAGAGTTAAAACAGGCACAACCCAACTATCCCTAAAGAATGGGAGAGGATCAAAGGAGGAGGAGTTATAACAGAGAAGTTATGATTTAACAAATAAGTTGGATTTCTGAATCATCATATTGATATTTCTTTTTAGTCTCCAGTGTCTTGAAGCAGCTAGAAGGAAAAACCTGAAATTGTGAAACTATAACCCATACTAAAAGTTGAATTCTGTTAAAATGTATTTGAAATGCATTCCTTTCTTGTACCTATGCTATATTTCACAACAAAAAAATGTTAAAAACATTATTCCAAGTTGTTAGGGTAAAAAAAAGTTGCTCCTTAATTCTAAGTTATCTTGTCAACATTCCATTAAAGGCAACTTATTTGAAGTAAAAGAATTTTAAGTGTTTGAATAATGTGAAAAAGTATGTTTCTGCTTAAGAATAAAAGTGACATTTTTTAAAATCACAGCCATTGAACAGGATAACAGGATGTTAAAATGAGCATGGGCTGTTGAGAGATGCTATCCAACATTGCTGAATGGCCATATGCAAGGTTCGGTGGGAGAGTGCAAAGTTACTGATCCGTAATCACTAAGTAACCACCAAATTTGTTAATTCTTCATCACTTAACTGCTCCATTGGGATTCTGCAGAATTAGGCCAGATTTGGCTTGGAACCCTGATTCAAAGTAGATCCCCAACATGTTTTAAATTTATCAGGTAGTGAATCATTTTCATTTCATTTCTGTTGTAAACAGATACACCTCTTATGTACGATTTGGGTCAAAGTGGGGCAAATTGTGGACCATATTTTGTTCTAAGAGAGTCAGTGGCTAAAAGAGATATCTGTTCTTGGTAAATTTGGTTTCTTCATGCAGAGGCAGTTGCATCCTTAAGAGTGCAGGTTTTGGACCTTGCTCCTTTGCCCCCCAGCTATGTGGACCTTCAAACATTGCTAATTTATTTGTACTTTAGTTTGCTCATCTGCACAACAGACATGCTTATAGTTCCAATCTTATCGAGCTGCTGTGCAGACTGAACAAGAAAGTACAGGTCAATCAATTTCAACAGTGTCAGTTTCAGCCGCCACTATCAACACAATCATTACAAAATAGCATGCAAAGAGAGGCATCGAAACTGCTTTCAATAAAGCCGTGAAGCAGAGTAAGAGAGGAAAAAATAAAATATATATAAACAGTAAATTGTCATTTGTTTTCTTGAAAAAGACAGACAAGCTTGATTCACTAACTTTTCATGGAAAATATATTCAAATACTTTGAAGC
Source organism: Tamandua tetradactyla (assembly GCF_023851605.1). Classification (NCBI taxonomy): domain Eukaryota; kingdom Metazoa; phylum Chordata; class Mammalia; order Pilosa; family Myrmecophagidae; genus Tamandua; species Tamandua tetradactyla. The sequence goes on from NC_135336.1 coordinate 70,073,565, forward strand.
TGACATTTTAAATGTCAGCACCATCATCAGCTTTCAATGCCATAGTAATTCATCAATCTTACCTGCATTGTTTTTCTCTTCCAAGGAGATATGAAACCTGATTCATTTTTATATTATAAGCAGTCTAGAAAAAATTAGATTCTTAATTTAAGATTATTTGCAACCTCCAAATGTCATAAACAGTCTGTACACCACCCCTGAGAGTTGATTGTGATCAATCATTCCCATGACACGACTGCACCAAGGATCACCTAATCCTGTTAATCAACACAAGCAGAAAATTGGGTGAGGTGACCTTCTACAAGACAAAATAAAACAAAACATTACCTACAAATTCTATAAACCACTCACACATCCAAGGAAGCACCTTTATGGGGCAGTGCTTTGTCTTTTGGCATATCTGGAACTGAGGAAACAAATTCAGTACTTTACTTGATTCTCTGGACCCAACAGGAGATAAGATTGCATTCAAAAATGCCAAGAAAAGGGAGTCATATCTTCCTTCTAACCCTAACTGATTTTACAGCATGACTGGTGTTCAAGGCTCTCTATTGCTCACCAATCCAGCAACACTGGTACTAGTGGCAGAGAAAATAATTTTCCTAGATACTAAAAGGCACAGTAGATGAAGGTGGCTCTGTCGTTGAGAGCTCTGCTAAATAGTCACCCTTGCTGAATATTTCCTGTCCTAAGACACTAAAATAAATCTTTGATGGAAGAAAGAAAAGAGAGATGATGGGAGAGATAGAGGAAAGGAGAGAAAAGATGAACAGAAAGAATACACAAACATTAAATCAAATGAGTTAAGGGATTTTCTTAAATATTGATTCAATTACTCATGCAAGAAAAATCAAAGTGTCTATGAAGAATATTTTTAGAGCCATGATTTGGTTAGAAGGACAATAACAACTATTTCAGAACTAAGATTATTTCCCTAAATTTTAATAAGATTACTAAATTTTAAGAAGATTAACAGGTGTGTATGAAAAACACTAGTAGTCATTATATCACCCCTCTAAAAAATCATTAAATTTTCTCTCCTTAAACAATTCAGCATTTTTCTATTCCTCTAAAAGATAACAGGTAATCAGTTAAAACAAATATGAATAAAGCACCATAAAGCAGAACTGTTGTAAACTGCAGGAAATATGTCTGTGCAGTTTGCAATATATAGCCAAAACTCAGAGAAAAAGGCAATGGCGAGTAATTTCACAGTTGGTAAGTTTCTCTGATCTTTCATAATATTTGAGACTCTTCTTTGATTTTTAAGTGCATGCATACCTATCTAGGCATGCAGAAATTAAAGTTACTGTTTTAATTAAAAGGGCAGATTAAATGAGAATCATACACAATCGTCAATTAGACCTAAGTAGTTTGCATACGTAATTTGTTTTCATCCTAGGAATATCTGAGTAATCTAGATGTATAATTTTTAAACTAGTAAAACCAATTAGACTCTTCATAATTTGTTTTGTCCTTGGTGATCAAGACATGATCTAAAGCTAAACAACATTTAGGACGTTGACTGTTGGCAGCTAAACCCCACCGATTCTAAATGTAGATTTTAGGATACAGTTTTTTCATGGAAATAATAATGTTCATTTCAAAACCAAGATACACTTATAACATCAATTTCAAGTCACAAATGCCATGATGTCCATGGGCTCAGTCAATATGTTCATGCCAAGACATTCAGAAATAAGCACTCTATGTCAATGCCATGTACAGGTGAAACAGGCAAACCAAGTTATGTTTACATAGAATATGAAAATAGAAAACTGTATTATAATCTCCATTATAAAAGATAGGAGTTTCCAAAATATTTTTAATTTGTTATTTGGTCTAATCAAAGTTCAGGGACTTCGTTATTAAGTCAATTTCAAACCACAAAAAGCAACACAAAAATTTTAATTATTTACATGCTCAACTTTTCACAATATAAGCTAAGCACAAATGACTGTCATGGAATTCACTGCCTTATGTAATTACATAATGTTTATAAAACTCTTTAGTGGTAAAGTAGTGCCATATCACCTCATTGAACAAAGGGAGAGAGTGTAAAATTTTTGAAAGAGCATAGAACCCAGATTGTCCTGGGCTCAACTCAGCGTTCTAACAAGTTATTTAAAATCACTGTGGCTGCGGTTTTTCCCACTCTGTACAAGGAGCATAATACTATCTACCTTTTAAGGTGGCCATAAAATGCCATAAAATTAATTAGGTTAAGTGTGATAGAGCACATCTGATAATGATAAGCACACACTCAGTAGGTGCTTAATAAATGATAATTAAGAGGAACAGGGGTCATGACAAAGCAACATGTGTACTTTTCTCCAAAATATATAAGCCGATTATAGCAAAGAAACACTTGCAACCCTGCAATTACTGGTGATCTAAAACCTGAAGCTTGTTGGGCGGTGGGGACAGGGCTTGGACTGTGTCTTGGGTATTCCCTGCCTGCCAGGTGGCATGATATTCTGAGGCAGCATGCTTAAACCATCCTTGCCCTCCAGGCATGATATGGAACACAAGATACACCTTTTAAGAAAAGTAAATGACTTCCAAGCAGCTCTGCTTACACAGGTCACGTTCATTGTGATCACGTGTCCACAATCGGGTGGGGTTTGAGAAAACAGTTAAACTATGGTTCTGATAAAAACCTCACAATCACAGGCCCAGCTGGTCCACATGGAGACTCAAAGCTTCAGCTTCACTTAAGCCAGCCGTACCTATCACCAAGACACTTACCTGTTCACAGCATAATATAAACACTGTTTTCAAAAAGAGAAAGAACTTTTAAATGACCAGTGGAGGGAGTCCTATCAATTTAACTATTTTTGTATTTTTTAAAGAAATATTTACTTTGTTGCTCTTTGTGACTCTGCAACTGTTCTAATAACAAGGACAGTTACCTAAAGTAACTATATCTGGAATTTCTGAAATATTTCCCCAATTATACCCTTAGCTAGCAGTGATTAGATGATATAATAGATTATATAAATCACACTCACACACATACACACACACACACCTCTTATGTCTGGTATTACTTCCTTACTACAATTTCATTGTAAAAAATTGAAATAATATTGTTAAAACAAAAGCTTCCTAAACATCTTCTAAATCCAATCCCCTTTGCAAGAGCTAACTTTTTGTGTAGCCTTCCTTATCTTTTATATATATATATATATATATATATATATATATATATATACATATATATATATATATATGGTACATAGATAATGTATGTACATACATATAGAAATATATAAGTTTAATATTCTTATATAAATGAGACCATGTTCTTTTTTTCCCACTTACTATTTGTATTCAACAGTATGTCAGTTCATAAATCTCTAATCTACTATAGGAGATGTAAAGAGCAATTAAGACTATCAGATTAGAATAGAATAAAGAAAAGAAATCACTGACCGTCCTCTGAACACGTGAACCAGCTGAGGAACTAAAGTGCAATCATTTTGAATAAAGAATCACTGACTTTTACCCTCTAGTAAATACAGCCAGATTAGCCTTTGTGATTTTTTTCTGAATACCCCTATATCTGGCCCCGTTTAAAGGCTGGTGACTTTTCTCCTTGCTCATACACTCAGGAAGTTCATTTGACTTTTCTAGGGCTTCAACTAGTGATCAGCAAGGTTTTATACCTTTAAAAAAAGTTTTTTAACCTATCCAAGGTAGATAGGCAAAACACTTATGATTCAAGCCTTATTACGTAAAGACTCAATGCAGCCATAATAAAATAAAAGAACAATTGCATTTAAAAAGAAAAGAGTCAAAGACTGGGTACTACCATAAGGAAATGAAAACCCAGGATGGAATCTAGCAAGAGATTCCAAGATATCTCTCACCAGGGGCTAACCCTTCACTTTATCCATCACCAAATATTATCCTGCTGGGAATCATTCCTATTGATTACTATGTCATTTATATACGTCACATAGTCTTGTAGTTATCTCTTTATACTTCTGTCTCCCTTGAGTCTGGGTTCTTTGAGATCTCAGATCATTTTTTAAATTTTTTTATTTTATTAATTTATTTTTTTACATGGGCAGGCACCGGGAATCGAACCCGGGTCCTCGGGCATGGCAGGCAAGCACTCTTACCTGCTGAGCCACCGTGGCCCACCCGAGATCTCAGATCATTTAATATTTACCACTGAATTTCAAGTACCTAAATATAAGAGTATATTTTTGAAATGAACTATCTTTCTGAGAAACATTTTGGAGGCTAACAACAACAACAAAAATCCATATACAATCCGAACACATTAGCATGGCCCTCAAAGACTCAGGCCCACAGAGTAGAACCACTCACGACCTGTCCACTCTCCCAGTAGATAGCCTTTTAGCCCTTTGCTCATGACTCTCCACCCCCAGCTCTTCTTTCAACCCCTTCAACTGGCTGACTGCATTTTCAGCTCCAGAACTTTGGTCAGGATGAGTAAAAGTAGAATTCTATTCCTCTGGTTCTTCAGAAGACGGAGCCCTTCTCATTGCTGGGATTCCATAAATGTTCTCTCCTCAGTGCTGACCATCTGGCCACCCCCTTCCCACTGTTCTCCATCAGAGCGCACTGTTCATTTCTTCCAGCTCTTATCCTAACCTGTAATTGTTCTGAAGATGGATATTTCCTATCTAGATTCTCCCCCAGTGGAACATAAGCTCCATAATGGTTTGGACCACATAAACTTGTTAACCACTGAATCACAAGCACCAAGTACAGGTGCAGGATCATACAGGGCACCTCTAACTCTGAGGCCTCTGATTGTTTTATTCAATCTGAGGTTAGAATTTGGGCTCTCTAGATGCATTGTGTACATCTTCCTTATACCATTTCTCGCTCTCTCTCACTCGCTCGCTCAGCTGGACTTCTAAACACAACAACATAGCAGACATTTGCAGGTTGCAATCAAGAAGGGAGTTCTTCTAATAAAGGTCAAATAAAGGACTTTTCCCATTGTTCTAAGTATACTGAATATACATCCTTAATAAATAAATAAGGCAATGTAACTATGAGATCATTAATTTTTATATCTTAATCATGAATTAAATTCAAATCAAGATTTGAAAACCCATGTTCTCTAATCCTATTTCCTTTGTTCACTATTCATTAAATCAAATATTTTAGTGAGCACCTGCTCTGTGCCAGGCATTGTGCTGGTGCAAGGACACAACCATAAACCGGACAAAGTTCTAGCCCCATGAAGCTTATATTCATTTTGCAAGCCAGAAGATATAGAAACAAATAGCTAGATAGACTTTTAATATCAGGTCAGATAACAGACAAGACACAATGTCTTACTAAGAAGACAAATAACGTGGGTCAAAGAAAAGTGCTGGGTGCTGCTGTTTTAAACTAGGTAGTCAGGGACGCCCACTGAGAGAAGGTGGCTTCTAAGCAGAGACCTTAATGATAAGAGGTTGAACCATGTGGACACCTGGGGCAGGGCACTTTGGACAGAAGAAGCAGTAGGTACAAAGGCCCTGCATCAGGGAGCTGCTGATATGCTCCAGCAAAAGCAAGGAGGCAGTGAGGACTGCAGAGCATTAACTGAGGGACGCATAGTACGAGGTGAAGTCCGTGAGGCAGCCAGATGCTTGACCATGGAAAACTTTGTAGTCATAAAGTTTTAGTCTAAGTGTGACAGGAAGGGTATTTGGTTTTCTATTGCTCTAAAAAAATACTGGAGAAGTGATGGCTTGAAACAATGCAAATGCATTATCTTACACTTCTAGAGGTGAGAAGTCTGATATGGAGCTCACAGAGCTAAAATCAAGGCATCTGCCTGCTCTATTCCTCTCGCAGGGCTCTAGGGAAGAATGTTTCCTTGCCTTTCAGGTTTTAACAGAAGGCGCTCATTTCTTGTCTCACAACCCCACTCCTCCACTTTCAATGACAGCAACTTGCATCTGGCTGCCGGCAATCCCTGTATAGTCACATCTTCCTCTGAGTACACCAGGAATCTCCCCAACTTAAGGTCTTTAACTTAATCACATCTGTAAAATTCCTTTCGCCATGTAAAGTAACATAGTTACAGATTTCTAGGGATTAAGATATGGGCATCATGTGGAGGGAGGGCACTCATCTGCCTACTACAGAAGGTTAAATTAATTACCTCTGAACTTCCTTTGCATTTGGATGCTGTTTCCAAACAGTCTACCTCCACCGCCTTTCTGGTGGCAGAAAGTCAAGGCCAGCGCTGTTCATTCAGATCAATTCCCCTTTTCCCAGCCATCTTCTAACTCTCCCCACTCAGCTTCACTAGAACCAATGAACCCTAAACAAAACCCACATCTACAGAGACACAAGCAAACCTGGCTTTGAAAAAATATAGTTATTTTACCAGTTTTAATTTAAATAATCAGTTTGTTTGGGTTTTTTGCCCTGTTCCTACATGATGTGTGGTTCACAAAGACCCAGTTAAAAATGAAGTTCAGACTCTGAATCCTTATCATAAGGGATAATGCAAGATAATCTGCTGCTCAGTTGGAAAAAAAAAAAAAAAGCTTTCTGTAAACTTCAGCCACACTACGGGTAGCTGATTGGTCCTGCTTAAAACTTGGAAATGTGAAAAGTGTGGAATTTCAGCCTTTGAAACTAGGAAGAAATAAAATGTCAAAATGGGATTGATAATTTTTCTCCAGAGAAATCATGTGGAAGCCATCCTCTCCACAGAAATAATTTTTGATGATCCCATCAAATATTTGAGACACAGACAGACAATGTTTCGATGCGTAGGAATAATTGGAGTATTGTAGGTTTTGCATTATTCGTTTTGCTTTGTCTTTTTCCTCTCTTTCCCCTCCCGACTAGGTTCCTTTTCGCAAGGAACTTCATTAGATCCCTTTTTCTTGTAAATGATTATTAAGCCAAATTGTTCCCCAATGATGCCCTTCCCCTTTGGTTCTATCATACATAGTCATTAAACTCAGTTTAGAAAAAAAGCAAAATTTCCAATGAATAATCAAGTCTAAGCATTTAAATTTATTTTCTACTTGAACCTGATTTTACTTACTCATGTGCAAGCTGGAAATAAACTATTTTTCCGTGCTAGCTTGAAGCAAATGAGTTTGATTAACCAGTAATTTTTGATTCTCTAGTTATGACTGTACTAGAGCAATTTTTAACAATATAGGTTAAAATAATACAAGTTTTAACTAAAACGAATACTACAGATCTATAAATAATACTATGACTATGCATAATATGCACATATACCCTTGAACTACCACAATATATATGTTTATTCCAACAAAATCCATCTTAAATTAGTTTACCATGTAAAGTAAACTAGTAAATACAAGAAAACCAAATTTAATGAAGTTTGTTGAATTCTGCAAGGGGACAAAAGGATGCCCCTGCCCTCATCAAATATTGGTAATTCATTAAAATAAACAATTGAGCATCCTTCTCAAACTATATACTACAAATTTACAAAAAACACTAAGACAATTTGGCAAATTTGAGCATCCGGATTCTTTGTAATTGAGTTCCTCGGTGTTCCAGATGGAGCATCATCTCCAAAGCACTTTTTTAGCGAAGCATTCAGGTATTGATAATAGTGGACTAATCCCCACACACATATCTGTACTGCAATTTATAAGCCCTAAAATTACACCACAGCCTCTCAAATGGATTTCTCGCATTCTCATACAAAGCAGAGTTATTGCCGGCAAGAGCCGCGCTACCTGTCCGCTGCTCCCCCTTTACCTCGCCACCGCGGCTCTCCCAGCAAGTTACCAGGAGGACTCTAAATATATTTGATTAGTCTCAGGGCTTCATTTTTAGCGAGTCATCACCCTCTTAACAGCAGATGATGCCCCCTAGTTTGAATCAATGTGAGTGGCCCTGATTACAATGGGCTGGATTAATGATGAAAAATGTGTCGTCAGCCTGGAGGTCCTCGGACATTTATCACCCAATGGTCTGCCAATTGGTGGGCTGCCCCCGGCTCATCAGCAAATTCCTTCTTGCCTTAAAGAGATAGTGTTCTTTTCAGGTTAATTTAATGTGCCCCTGTAGGTGGGGAGAGGGACGTGCAAGACAGTTAATTTGACAGATTTAGGTTCTATGTGTTCCAGTACTTTATAACAAGCGTGTTTCTGCGTTTTATATACTTTTGCAAGACAAGTGCATGCAATGATTGTAAGTTGTATATGCAAGTCTAAAACGGCTTATATTTTTTATTCTAATTGTTTACTGATAAAATAAATCTAAACTATTTTATTAACATAGAAACATGGCATCTAAAACATTTGCTGTTGACTAAGATATTTTCAGAAAGCTTAAGTGCCAAATTGTCAAAATGAAGTAGATATAATGTTTAAAATTAGTTTATTATAGTATGTGCTTCCTTTTCCTAGGTTCTATTTGCATTTTTACTGTTGGCTTAGAATTTTTTCTTGAACTTCATCATCAGTGCATTGATTTTTACTTGGGAGACGGGGAGAAAAAACTGTATGGAATTAATTAAAAAAAGTTTTTCTTTTAAAAAATATTAAATTCATTCTGCTTGATAGCTTAAAAATTAAGTCATTTGTTGAAGTATTTCACTACATCTTGACTTAAAGTTATAGACCTTGCTGTGTTTGTAAATGCTGACATTGCATTTTATAGATCAACTTCCTCTACTTTCCCATTTCACCAAATTAAAATAGCAATATGGAAAATAAAATAAGAAACTGTTCTATGTTTTGTTAACAAGCTAAATATAATATTAAAAACTGCAAATTTCTAGTTTGTCAAATGTAACAGGAAAAAAAGGAGATGCCATATGCGGTTTTGTATAGTATCCTGTTTACTTGAATTTGATGAAATTAATATAGGCGTACTCTCTCTCTCTCTCTCTCTCTATATATATATATATATATATATATATATTCTAAATATATTCTATGATTTAAATACATATATGTATCTTTTAAAGGGTGGCCTGGCCCTAAAAGGGAACAGCAACACATCTCCCTCATACGGAGGGATTTAGATAGGGAAAGACGGTAAAAGAAAGAAATTCCATGGAAAAATTGTTTTAATTTTAATGTCATTTCTGATGTGTAAAATCCCAATAACATTGCCCTGTATTCTAAGATTCTTTCTTTTAGGTGAAATCTGATTTTAATTTTATAAATTATAATTATTACTGTGAAAAAAGCCTTTCTAATATAAACACAATATTTTTTAAAAATTACATTATAATTACTCTTTCATCCAGTGTCATGTTTCTAATAACCAAACAATGCAGTCTTGATTTTCCTATTTTGTCATGAAAGACAAAAATCTTTCATTTTAGGGAAGGTTTTAAAGAATACAAGTCATAGGTACTATGAGTTAATAATCGTTGTTAATCTAATATTGAGTCCAGAAAAATTAGGAGTTATTTCAGATCAGTAAGAGAAATTCATAAACATGATTTACGCAGTGAACATATAAACTTGGCAAATAACGAGTTCTCATTAAATAGTTGTTGGGTTGAATGAATGAACTCAGTATGTTGCAGTAGGTGAAAGAAATCTTAAAATAAACCTATTACATCTAATCAGAAAATGTTAGCATACAAAGGAACTGGAGTCTGGAAGGGCCAGAGAATGGGAAAGTTATATTAAGGTCCACCTAGAGAAAGAAGTCGCCAATAGTAACTAAAAACCATGTCAAGTTTGGCACAAGTGAAGCTAACATGAAGAGCAGCAGGTCCAGGAGCATAGGGCAATTAGCTATTAGCAATGAATAGGACCAATAATGAGAACTTAAAAAAGAGCTTAAAATTGCAGAGAATTTGAAGCAAAGTTACAAACTGACCTACTGGATTAAGCTGAAACAGAATTTATCATCAACTGTAACTATAAAAACTACCTATACCACATAGGAATTTTTGTCAAGGTTGGATGGGAAGTTACAAAACTTTTTGAATTAGTATTCTATGCCCATTGGTGTTTTCGAAAGCTGTCATCTTGTATAACACAAGTTAGTCTTTGCTTTTGGCTTTTATTTGCCTTTTGATCTTGACAGCTGTTTGGAGACAACATAACAGAATATAAAAATAATCTAATAGCTGACAATACAGGTACCTGATTTCCACATTAGAAAAACAGACCATGCACATTGGTCACATAAATAATTCTTAATAGAGCTATATACTCTGCACCAGAACTACTAAAAAAATAAATAAATAAAATGAGGGGGATGCTTTATTTTTATTCTTTCAGTTTTCAGTTGTAGAAATTTGCGTGTGCGTATATATGCATTTTAGGAAATGCATGGAGTCCTACATCAATCACAATGACAAATCCTCCAAAAGTAATGTCAAGCGATGCAAATGCTAAGGTAAGGCTGATGAAAAAATTTGATTGCCCCTTGTTGATTAGATCATGACCAGGTCTCACCTTCTGCTCCTCCAAGGTCATGACCCAATTAGCAAAATAAAGGAAATTTGTCCATAAAATTTTTTGGTTCACTTAGCTACATGAAGATCCCAGAGGTCTATACACAGATTAACTGGGCCATCCCAATAAAGCCTGAAGCCAAGAAGAATCTGTTCTGTGCTTTTTTGCTCCTAGAACAGCTTCTCTGAAGCTAAGAAGAACAAAACAACTGTTCTGAGAGCATTTCTACTCCTATCAGATTTCCTACCACACTCAAAACAATTAATTCAAACTATTTACATGTGTTGATTCTGAATGCAAACAATGTTTATCTTCTAATATTGACATGCCATTCATATCAGACACTTCTCTGAAGATATCAGGGAAATATGTTCGAATGTTTGTAAAGCAGTCCAAGTCAAAATGGAAATAAATGCCCTCTTTCATAAAAAAAAAGGAAAATATTTCTCATATTTAATCAAAGAAATGAGTTAAAAGCATCATATTCGCTATCTATTCAACCAATAGAAAATACTATAAAAATTATTAACTAAGACGATTTTCCTAGGGTTTCAATTTAATTGGCAGGTAACTTGAAATGTTAACATTCCAATGATGACCAAACCTAAATAACTGCAGTCAAATTTTGAAATTTGCCTTCTTCTATACAAATTGGTCCCAACAAAAGTGTACAGAACATCTAGCAAAGTAGAGAAATTAGTGGTGGGTGAACCCACTGGCTTTATAAACTAGAGGAATTCAATTTCAAATTCTTAGGAAAATATATTTTACTTTTTTTTTTTTCTTTTCCTAAAAAAGCATGACCAGAGAGCGAGCCACAAAGGCTCAGCAGGAAGAGTTCTTGCCAGCCATGCCAGAGACCCTTCAATTCCTGGTGCCTGTCCATGAAAAAAAAAAAACCATGACCAGAAAACTGAAACTCATTCATAGAGTAGAACTGGTTTTGTTTGTTTGTTTGTTTGAACTTATGAAGATCGGATAACTGCATTGAGAAAGCACTGGAATTTAAATTTAAATTTTAAACATTTTTTTACCATGAAGAAAAGGACACACATCAATGACATCTTTTTCTTCTAAGCATCAAATACTGCATCTCAACTTCTCTAAATAAGGCTACTTTGCTTACTTTTTAATGTAGAGTTTATTGCTCTATTTAGATATTGACACTTATTTCTGCAAATTGCTTCCCCAAACAGAATCAGATTTATTTTATGACCATTCTGTGTACTATCTCCAATCAATCTGCATGTAAAGGAAAAGTATTATTTATAATGTTTATCGTCCTTGCCAGTATACTTTTACAAGTCTTTGACATGTCAATGTGAAAAATTTATAGATATACAATAAAGCTTCATTGTAAGGATTTTCAAATAAACTAAGATGCATTTGTGTTTGTCTAAAAGGCTCAGTAATGAAACCCTGGGGACTTGTTTATGCATAGTGTTTTCCCAGCAGGAGAACCAATACTGGTCAGTTCTCTGGTCCTTAGAGGCCTTTCTCACTAAATGGAACAGCATTAGCTTTGTTCCTTAAGTCTAATTAACAAACAAATCATAAATTGTAGCCTTTGTCAAATTAGATTAAGCTTTCAGCAATACTTGTGTTAAAGAAAAAAAAAATTCTATCCTGAATTTTATTAGGCAAAAAGGAAAGCAAGGACAGAATGGTAAATGCCAACAGCAAGATGGTGTACAAATTTAATGCATTAGCCTCCTACCCCTAGAGATTATGGTTCCTATCTGTCTTAGGTCACAATTTTAAAGAGTTGAATGATCTAGCGAAATCCCTCATGAGTATTTAGCCCTATCACAGAGTCCCTGAACAATTAAGACTCTCTGCTCAATTTATGGCTCATGACTGGACTAGCCGGTGGCACAACAGGTCAAAAATTGAAGTATCCTCAGTAACTTGTTCTCACGGTAAATGACATTACCTATTAGATTCATTTCAGAATTAAATGATACAATGTATCCAAAGGTCTTAGCACAATGCCTGTCACCTATTCGATATAAATACATGGTATTTCATATTACAGAATTTTCAATTATTATTAATTCCACATAATAACTTAGACAAATATGTCACACATGCATTCTTTATTTTCCATCATAAGAGAACTGCATTTGAACAGCAAGGTAGCTTATTTTTTTCTTCCTGAGGCTCAGTGTTTCTGCGTTGTTCGTTTTGTTGCTTACAATGTTTAAAATATACAAAATGTACCTCTGAGATGCAAACATTTTTTTCTGCTATCCACATGTATGTTTCTTGCCAGCAGGGCCAGTCACCTTAAGATGTGCTATCTTACATTTTTGTACACCACTATAATTTTTTTTTTAAAAACTGAGTTATTACCATTTCAGAAGGCCCTTACAGTTAATCAGTATAATGGTTTTGTATACAGACTTCACATTCCTTACAGTGTGTGAGCCTAAACATTAAATAAAGTTCTTTTTTAACAGTCTTGCATAGAACAGCAGAAACACGCTCTTTTAAAGGCATGCTCATTTTAATGGCTGTAGCAAAGACCAGGGCCCAAAGTTCAAGAAAAATATAATACTCCCTAGCCAGATACTGTTGTCCAGAATTCTGTGGTATTTCACCAATTATAATGCAACATTTAGCTGCTTTCTCTAAAAAGAAGTTATGGAAATTTTGTCTCTGAAAAGAAAATAGAGCTCAATTTTAATCTGATGGATTAAGAGAAATGCTAAAGGGGGCATTCAGGTCAGGATTTGTCAGTAAAGTTCTCAGAGAGGGAATCTTTTGTTTTGAGAAGCATCTGGTGTATCAGCAAGTGTTAGAACTCATGCTTCTGATTTTACAATGAAGAAGTACCACTCTGAAAATATTGCAAATGACTACAAAACACAAGTACTTCCTAGCATGCTAGAATTTGCCAGTGCATTTACATTAATTGTACAGTTTTAATTTCAGAGTAGGGTTCTTCATGAATATTTGGAATATAATTGATGTTCAGAAGATTTTTTTGGTTAAAAATGTCATACATTCTTCAGAAAAGGGGGTCACACATTTTCCAGAAAAATATTTCATGACTACAGAATAAATGCCATTTCAAATTCAAGCTGAATTAATCCAAACCACTCCTTCTTTTTCATATTGTCTATAAAGAACATGAATAAGCATGCAATCACCAGCAACCTAGGCCACTTCTGGTATCACAAAATTAAGTTAAATACCGTTTTGAACAAATATCTTCACGTTTTACTTAAGATATAGCAATCCAAATATTGCTCTCCTTATCTAAATAGGTTTTGAACTCCAAAATGTACATTTCTATTGAATTGATATATACATACACACATCTTCTAAAATTATCCAAAAAATAAACATGGTATTTTAAAGATGACTTATTTGGGGGATACAATATTAAAAACTTAGTACACGAAAAAAAAAAGTAAACTGAACAGGCACTATCTGGCATGTTCAAGGTTTGCTATTTCTTTATGTCATGGTGATTGAGTGCTTGTAAGTGATGCATTTCCTCACACCCCTGATAAAAGAGGGCACAGATATCTTCTTTAAAAAACAGTTATCATGACATATGAGGTAAATATCATTTATCACTTTTCCATGGTCACCTCTAAGAGGGTTTGTATAAATGTTACCTCAGTGCTCTTTTCTGAGCAAACCTGCAACTTTTTAAATTTCCATATAATCTGCAAGATGTCCTAGATTTAACCCTATTATATCTAGTTCACTAGTACACAATGTAAAACCAAAACAAATTAGTATCAAAATAATCCTTTTCTTCTAGTCTGCTATTTGGCTCTAAAATTCCAGGTCTAAAAATATTTAGTCAAATATCCCTATGGCAACAGGGTAAGATATAATGGCCACATATTTTGAAGCCAGAGGAATCAAAGTTAGAATTCCAACTGGGCACAAAGAGTTGTATGATTTGGGTCAAGTTACTTAATCTTACTTGAATCTCAGTTTCCACATCTGTAAAACTGGGTAACTAATATCTGCTTTCAACTATTGCTATCAGGCTTAAAAGAGATCACCACTTAAAGCAATTCTCTCATTACAGGAAAAACAAACCAAAATCCTCTACTGCCTCTTGTGCCCTGTATAAAACCGCCTGCCGTGGATTCCGGCCCTGGTCTCACCAGTTAGTTTTCTATTAGAACATCAACTTCTCAATCTCTCCCGAGTTCTTTTTTTTTTTTTTTTTTTTTTTTTTTTTTTTTTTTTTTTTTTCTTGCTTTTTTTATTGTATTTTGTTTTTCCGTTTTTGTTACATGGGCTGGGGCCGGGAATCGAACCGAGGTCCTCCGGCATAGCAGGCAAGCACTTTGCCCGCTGAGCCACCGCGGCCCGCCCTCTCCCGAGTTCTTTCCTTCAGTTCTAAAGCATCCTTCCTCTCATCCCCCTTGGCACTTCAAACTATCACCTCTTACTCTACTAATGATTGCCTTCTCTTCCTAATCACTCACTTAGTCTTTACCACTTCCAAGTAAGATTTCAGTGTTATTAATCTATGTAATCTGTTCTTTATAAAATCACCCTTTCTGGTCTTCAGAATCTCTGGGCTCTTCCCTCCCTATCTCCCCAGGAAATAAGTATTATTGACCACTTCCAACCTCCTTAATTTCTGTGATACTGAATCCCCTTCTGTGCTTCCATTTCTTCTCCAAAAATATTCATTCCCTGAAACCTGTTCTTTGGCATCCTCTCTATTTTCCTATAATCTCCCCTTTGTAAATAGACAACTCCTCTACTGTATTTATATTGGGTCTAAAGTGCTTATTGCAGGTTCCCAAGGGTAGGTCCCCAAATGGACACATTATCTTCTGCATAAGCTAACTCTTACCCTCATTCTTCTGGTGGAACATCACTCCCCACATATCCAGGCGCCAAGCCATAAAGTTATATCTGGCAATGTAATTATCTCTTTGGCATCCCTGATACCCTGCAAAAACCTGCCAAATTTTGGAGCATCTACTTTCAAATAAATCTCCTCCTTCCATTATACTCTCTCTGTTTCTATGATTATTTAGCTTTTTAAGGTTGCAATTACAGCTAATTCACCTGCAAGTTCTGCATGTTATTGCCAGGCAATATGCTAGACTCTGATGATGTGAAAATGAGTATGATATGATCTCAGTCTTATTTTCCCAATATTCCAAAAGTTTTTTTCCAACCTACTGAAAATATAAAAAGAAGCAGAAGATTTTCAATTCAAATCCATGCTCCAAAACTTTAGATGTACGTCCACTTCCTATAAAATAATGTAAATTATTTAGGCTAACATTGAAGGCTTTCCTAATTGAAGCAAACTTAAATAAATGGAATTACATGCATTTCTTAACTGTGATTTTCACTCACGTTGTCCCACCTGCTTCACAGGCCCTCAACCCTCCTACCTCCTTGATTTGTAAATCCTAATCTCATTCTTCTCCTATTTGGCCCTCAAAGCTGGAACTGAGCTTTTGAACTCTTATCTCTCCCTCTATTTGCATCACTGGTAGAGCAAGAATTTTTCCGCTCCGTATTACTATTCTTTAACTTCAAATAACATCTCAGTAGTTCAGCAGTAGAATTCTCATCTGCCATGCGGGAAACCCAGGTTTGATTCTTGGCCAATGAACAAACAAGAAAATCAGCCAAACAAACAAAACAAACAAACAAGAAAATCAGCCAAACAAACAAAAATTCAACAAATGGTGCTGCAATAATGGGATACTCACATGAAAAAATAATGAAATGTGACCCTGCCATACAGCATACAAAAAAAAAAAACAAATAATAACCCCATTATTAGAAAATAAGATCACTACTGGCCTTGCACATAAAGGATGCCTCATAATACAAGTAAATTGAATGACAGTATTTCTTACGGTTTTACAGTTCTGATCAAGAGTTCAGACACTTCATGAATTCAAGAAATTAAAATTGATGCTGATGCAAGATTTATAGGAGAAAGTGAGTGTACTTTATAATTAATACAAATAAGTTCTGGAGATTCAGTTCTGAGTTGTTCAGCAGTAAGAGAAAATCTCCAGAGCTTTCAATCATTACATCAGCCTATAAACATGTTTCTAATCATTCAGCCTATGTATCTATACATATTTTTATCCTGAGGGTTCAGTCGGTGTTTAATGAGCTCTAATGATGTCCAGGGCCAGAAGGGAATATATTCCAAGCCTCAGATGCAACTTAATGTGAATAGATGGAGATTAAAGACAGTGGGAAAATTGACACTGCTCTAGGATGTTAAAGAGCATAGTATAAATCAGCAAGGATAGCAGGAGACACTTTCACGAATTGTGGGTTATCACCTGAAAATAAGGTAAGAATAGTCAATTGATTCAATGGTCAATTGAGAGTTTACTAAGTGAAAACAGAAGTGTATCACGTTCTACAGGTGATCCAAACAGGGTCTAGCATGCATGAACTTTCAATATAACTGAAGTGACAAAATACAAAAATAGTACCTTTCACCTGTGTAAATACCACCTGGTCATGTGTTGGTCAAGAAGTAATCTCTATGGCCACACTAGAGAATAGAGAAGAATAGGCCTCTTGGAAATATTAATGTTTATAAAGAAGCAGAGAAAGTGAAAACACTCCAGCTTAGGAGGTTAGAACAAACCAGGTTTTGTTTGTTTTGGTTGGTTAGTTGTTGGCTCGCTTTTGGTTTTGTTTTGAGAAAACCCAATGAGCTAGTGACAATAAAAAGCTGGAGTTGGCATTGGGGAAATATAGCATACACAGTTTTAGAAACAAATTAGACTTTGATTAGGTAGATTGTGATGACAATGTGAGGGAGCAATATCAAGTAGTTTGTTCTTTGGATTTTTTTTCTTTTTAGTTTCATTTTGTTTATTTCCCCCATTAAGATAAGGAGAATACCCTATAGAACATTCAGAAGTACATAAATAATATTTTCATTCAAATACAGAACTAGTGACTTGCATTTTATGAAAAGCACTTGTATTCAGGAGGTCTTACAAGTAAACATTAAATGTCATTTTCAGCCTAGTTATATTCATGGACACTCTTGTGTAACACTTTTTTAAAAAGTCCCTTCGGCTGGAGGCCACCTCATCTTTATGGGGCAATCATGCAGCACGCAACTCATTGCAGTTTCAGGGATAAAGCTACAAATGGCACCAAGCCCTGCTTCTGTCAGCTCACTATTCATTTAGGTCTGCTCCGTCTAACTTCTGTCTTCTCATCAGCTGATCGATAGGCTGGCAGTTCTCTTTGGCTAAACTACTCAATTTAGGAGGATGGACTGTTGTTCTCCCATGTATTATTCAAAAGAATGGGCTCAAATTCAATTCTTCCTCTATCCCACCTCAGACGGAATTAATCACTCTCTCCTTCAGAAGTGCTGCTTTAACTGATACAGGCCTCTATTACTGCACTGATCATACTGCAAACTATCATAGTATAATCACTTACTTCCATGTCTTTCTCCCCTCCTAGACTAGGTGTAACTGAGAAATTAGGATCCAAGAGATAAATATGGTTGCTGACTCATTATATAGATATTCCTTTTTGCTTTCTGGTATACTGGAGTAGACAGAGGGAAACACCTAAAATCTTTGAACTGGAACCCAGCCGCCTTGATCTCCGATAATAATTGCACAGCCTTTATCTCAGGCCCTGTGATTGTAAAAGCCTTGTGACTGACCTTCACGTGTACCCATTTATCCAGCTTTTTTCTACTTTAGAGTCCTGTGATCACGAAAGACAGCCCCTAAGATTATTAATGAAGGGTTCTGGGTCAGCCCAGAACTAACTCACGCCAAATCCAAAGTTATCTTGATAACTGAAACGTGGATCTAACCAAAATGGGTCCACAGCCCATCATCATGTTAAGGTCTCCATTTTCTTATATATGTTTTGTGACTAAGGGACTAATCAATCTGCTCATGCTCAATAATTAACTCACCTCTGATTACATCATCTAAGGGCCACTGTGCTTAGTATCTTAAAACCTGCTCGTGTTTTGCTATAAAACTATCAGACTTACTGCAGTTCAGGTAGATAGATTTATGGGCCAAAAGGCCATCTGATCTTCAGCTTGGTGCCTAGTAATGAACTCTTTCTATGACTGTCTCAGGAATTGGTTATTTGAGCTCAACAGGCAAAAGAATCCATGGCCTTCGCCCAGTAATAGGGGCTCCTTTTAGACAAAGACTATAGTATATACCTTGTTGCCTCAAGCATAAGGCTGTACTCTGTCAGCCTTCAGACACTGTTGGTTGAATGAATGAATGAATGGCCTTTCAGCAGCATCATAAATATAAAATATTATTAATGCATAAAGTACCAATATGAATAGCATATATACATTAGGTCCCCATTGTTGGAAATTTCTCCATAGACCTTAATCTCTTGCTAAATTAGTCTTTAATTAGTATCACTAAGAAAGGTTACAATAGCTGCCAAATGTAAATTATCATTTGAAAGTAATAAAGTAAATCGCTATGCACAAAATAGCCATCTACAAAGAACCAAAAGGTGACCGATAATTGTCAAACCAGCATGACACATATAGCTAAACCTGTACTCTTTTTACAGATCATCAAGACCCAAGTTCATCTTAACTAGAATCAATCACTGAACCCATAGAGGAAATGTTAATAGCTGTTCCTTCTTATGTAATACTTTAATCAACTTTATTGGGCCTGTCACAAAAATATGATAATTCATATGTGAGTTTGTAATTTTAAATGTTTTCTGCACAATTACTTAATAATTCATGTATACTAAAAAAATGAGACCAAATATCATTAACACAATCTGAAAGGAGCAAAACACCAGCACATCTGTACATTGTTCTTCTTATTAGTTAACAGTACTCAATAATGCATTTTCAACTGAAACATTTCATGTCCTAAGTTATTTGGTCAAGTCACATTTCTTTTCCTCTTTAATTTTGGCAAAACCCAGAAAGAGTGACACATTTCAGACACTTTAGATATACCAGGCATCTGTTAGCAACTCTCAGCTAAATATTACACTTCTCTCTTGATTTTTTTGTGGTTTCACATGCTTAGAATTAAATGCTGAGATAAAATGTTTCACATGGCAGAGCAGGTTCCAAACTTAATACATTCAGCGCATATTCTCAAGCACTGGTGAATTCATTCTCCAAATCCACAGTTTTGCAACATATGGAAATAAGGCCTCTACGAGCTTCTCCTAGAAGCATGGACAGTATCTCTTTCCCAATTCAGTCATTACCTCCACAGCATGTAAGCTAATCTCAACAGGCCAACAGATCAAGCCTAACAGGAGTTCAGTGTGGATTCGCTACAAAAC
Source organism: Tamandua tetradactyla (assembly GCF_023851605.1). Classification (NCBI taxonomy): domain Eukaryota; kingdom Metazoa; phylum Chordata; class Mammalia; order Pilosa; family Myrmecophagidae; genus Tamandua; species Tamandua tetradactyla. The sequence goes on from NC_135336.1 coordinate 70,093,268, forward strand.
CTAAGCCATTCAAACTTCCTGGCACAACCAAAAGGCTTTTCTGTTTATCTTTAGAATTTTCTTTCTAACAACTGCTAGGAAACATTAAGCACTAGGAAGATTGAAATAATCTAGTATATTTAAATGCTACCCTTATTTAATTAAACACTGAAGGTCACATTTAGAGGATTATTCAGATTTGTAGTAATAAGTATGAGTTCTGGCCCCACAAGATAAATGCAGAACAGTAGATTCTGAATTAGAGATAACTATTTTTTCAGCAATTATTTCACTTGAGCTCACATATTTCTAATGGCAGTGTTATATTTTTGGTGTTTTGTGCATTTTTTATTGGTGGATATTATGGGCCAAGACATATAATACATATAAAAGCATACAGTAATATTTTATCATGGAATTTCTATACACACATTTTAATGTAACCAGTCTTTAAAACAACTCGGAAGTATTTAAGAATACCTTTGCTTTCAATCAGATGTATGAAATGGGATCATTAAAGGCCATAGAAACAATACATCCCTAATGTGGGTATGTAATTCATGACATATTTAAAAATTAATTCTCTTTGATCCAGCTGAGATAGTACATAGAAAGATATATAAAGGACTCCTGAAAATATGTTCTCTCTTCCCAAAAATCACTTAACACTTTTCCTCTAAATTGATTTTATTTTCATTTGTTCAACTTTTCCTTTCACCCTTGGTTCAGTGACTCAAATGAGGTTTATTTTTCTAGACTTGGGCTTCACCATGGAGTTCATAAAAAATATGTTTCCCTTCTATTTCCTCTTTGTGGTGCTATATGCCACTGACAAGTGTTTTTAGTGGTAAACAGGAGATTAAATGTAAGTGTTAGATCTCATCAACAGTAAACATGGGGTAAGAATATCTGTGGCTCTTTTCCAGGCGGCAAATTAAAGGATTGCTGGCAGTGTTACTCCAAACAAACCCTGATGCTTTTATCGACTCTCTCACCATCTCAAGCACAGCCCAGTGTTCAGTCAATACCTGTCATTCCATGGGAGCCACTAACTCACTGCTGCTGTCAGTTTTCCTTATCTAATTACAAATGGGCTCCCGTTAAGGAAAGTATTTCCTTAAAAGAGTATACCCAACACTAACTTTTAAGAGACAATTTAACCCAGTTTGCAGTTGTTTAAGATCTCTTCTTGGAGTCCCAGATGATTCCCTAATTACCGTCTTTTCCTATTTTGTTTATGTTTCTTCATTCATATTTTTATGGAAAGAAAGTACAAGTTTATGGGAGATTAAGATTATACATTTATGAACAAGGCAAAAAAGAAAGACAAATATGGATAGTTAACAGAAAATGAAGTGTCAACCCATTCTTTATAGTTCTGATTTTTTTCTTATCTGCCACATTTTTTTCCAAAACACAAGTCTTGCTATGTGCATATATTTGTATTTGCCCATAATCATGCACTATGTGCAAGAAATAAGATAAATTTGCTCTTAGGAGCATGTGCACATGAGTCTTCTATGCAATTTAATCTTTTTCTTGGTATATGGATTAAATAAACAAGCCTACAGCAACTAAATCCCCCTGAAAAGCAAAGAATTATTAGCAAGTGACCAGGAGTTCTGAGGCCTATTGGTGAAGGCAGCAAAGACCTGAACAAACTATACATAAAGGCAGTTACTAAATATTAAAGCTCTTTGAATTTTCATTATGCAAACAAAGTTATTTTTTTTAAGAAACACCTTTTCATTTCTACTGTCTCTAAGGATGATTCTGTTAACTACCAATGATAAGGGTCATTTATTTAGAAATAAAAGGAATGCATATAATAAGTATTCACATACTATATGTTCATATCTACCTAAGGTACACTAAATATATCAGTTTGAATTACTTTGGAACCGTTGGCAGATACACAGGTTATTTGTGTTTAAATCCATATTCAGCACACCCTGCATCAGCGTGCTGTCTGAATATCAGTAGTAAAAGGAAAAACAAAAATATTTCCATTTCAACTCAAAGTTAACACTTTGAAAAAAACTTCAGTTTTCTCTTACTGTGATTAGTCTTCCTGTTTTCAAGATATTTCTCCAAAGTACTAAAGATAAAAAGAGCTGCATCTTAGAAGATCCATCTAAAGTAATGTTTAAACACAACGATTAGCCAAGAAGCTGCTATGTAAATTCAGAGTTTTTATATATGCATGGCAATATATAACTGTATACACATTTAGGAGGGTACACAATTTTTTTGACATACTGAAATGAAACTTAATTGAAGTGCTGTTATTAAGTGCCTGAGATTTTTAAAATTTTTCTCTTACTCGTTCTTTTGAGCATGCATCCTCAGCTGCTTAGTGAGTATCGGGTATCTTTTTATTAACCTGAAGCACTGAAATCAGTAGATGTAAATTTTGTGGCAAAAAGGTGTTAGAGATTTTAAATAAATGTTGTTGAACATTAGTTGAAGGCAAACATACTGAATGAGTACTTTTTCCTTCTACAAATTTCAGGATCAACAGACCTTTGAAATATTCTGCCGTGGCTTCCTAATCTACCTGTGTTGGTAACTCCAGCTCTAGAGGCCAAAATAATCAATGGAAAAGAAAGGTAAATATGGATTATATTTTATTGAAAAATTATGCAGCAAATATCTACACTGCTTATCTTCTCCCATTGCAGCCTCCATTTACCCTACCTTATAGAGCTCCCTCACCCCAACAGCATTTTCTAGATCCCCATATCTTCTTTTGTATTGTCTTTACTTCCCTGATATTAAACTATATGTTGTTTATCAGCTTCTCTTCTGTCTACTTCTTTACCATGTAAGCTCTATAAGGACAAGTCTTTGTCTCTGTTGTCTACTGCTATGTCCCCAAGCCTCGAACAGTTCCAGACACATGGCACATACTTGAGTGAACTAGAAAACATCGAAAGAGTTGCATAGATACAGGATGATAAATGGACATTCCTTTGGCACACATACAACTATCTTTATGAAGGAAGGGATGATTTGCATTGATTCAGTGTTAAATAAGAAGAAAAAAACTACTTATAAATTCACCCATAGTATTTGCAGGGTATGTGATAATTCTCTCTTCTTTTCCTACTGGTTACAAATCCAATTTTCAACATATTGATTAATCAGAAAAAAGGAAACTACCAAGAACAGATGAACAACAAAATATCATTTGATATTTAAAGCACACAAATATTGATAGAAATAAATGACAATATGAAAAATATTATCTCGTATTTGTCTACCAAGAAGAGATTTGGGACTTGACATGTTAAAATGCATAAGTCAAGATCATTTGGTTGCTTTACATTTTTTTTTTAATTTTAGTTAATGAGATTTTAAAAATTCAATGTTGTAGAACAAAGCAGTGAAACTGAGGTTTACAAATAGCCAGTAGCTACAATTAAATATCTCACTCAACGCATCTGTACTAATTTTGCATATTTTCTTTTCACCAAAAACTAAGTGAATTTCCACTAAAAAATTACCCATGCATGATTTTGTAAAAAAAAATTATAAACAATCTTGGTAAATAAATTGAATCACGTTTGCAGTTTTTGTTCTAGACATAGACCATACCAAGTATATGTTTTTGCTTCCTGACATTAGTCAGAAATTCAGTCTTAGGCATAAAAGTTGTATATAATAAAATTAAGCAATTCATCAAAGTAAGATACGTCATAATTATGTACCAAAATTCATTCTCACCTGGGGAGCAGATCAGAGTAATAAAGTTTTTATATAACACAGTTACTGCCTCAAACTGGTGAAGCCATTTATTTTCATTAATCTAAAGTATTTTTTTAAGTTTAAACATGTGTATTACTAGATTTGATCCACAAGATATTTTGGAAACAGAAACAGAGACAAATTCACAAAATGGAAAAATAAATCCTTATTTAATGGCAAAGCACACTGTGATCTTACTTAATGAATGATGTATGTTACAGAATGATGTATGTATAAAGGAAAATTGTACATCTAGTTATATTTACATATTGACTTCAATTTTAATTTTAAAGATGTTCAAACAAGTAATCAAAACCTCAGTTAAGAACCCTAAAATTTTCTTTAGAGATTGTGTTTATGAACAAATGACTAAAATCATTATTTCTCCCACACAAACCCTGAAAGTACTCAAGTGGACAAGCCATCCAAATGAACTTCTTGCAAGTATTTGTATTATTTGGCATTTTTACTGGCTTATTCATTTTTAAGCGGTTACTCTGTGTTTACCCCTGTTCAAAACCCTTAGTAATGGTCACCAACAGAAAGTGCTTACTTTAGAGACTTTGGATAAACTAAACACCCTGTTCTTAAGCATCTCTGAAGTGTTTGAAATTTTACCACTTCCTCCTTAGAAAGCTCTTCTCTTATGATAAAAATTCTAGTTTTTACTCAAGTTTTTCATTCAACTTTTATTCAACTTTTTACTCAAGTTTTTGAATTTCTCCTTTCCCAGTTCTTCCTCCTTCTCCTATTCCTGCTCCTGAAATGAAGATGCTGCTGCAGGCTAATTTCTCAGGGAATACATTATTATTATTATTACTAATTAGTAATAATTATTATGAATAATCGTTCTGGTTAGAAGAAATTTGAAACCATTTGAGTAGGGGTTCATTAAAATTTTGAGTGAGAGAGGGAGGAAAAAGAGGAGGAGAAGGCAAAGGCAAATAATAATATTATTAAATTAAATTTAATTTAATTTAACTTAACAAAAATAACATTATTAAATAAAATAAATATATACTTATAATATATTATATATATTTATAATATATTATAAGTATAATAATATTATTAAATAAAATAAAATTTAATTTAATTTAATAAAAATAATATTATTATCATTTGCCTTTGCCTTCTCCTTCTCTTTTTCCTTCCTCTCTCACTCAATATTTTAATGAACCCCCTTCTCAAATGGTTTCAAATTTCTTTGAACTAGAATGAGTCCCCATTTCTGTCTCTGACTTTCCCCCCTACTTCTAGAATGATGACATTTCCAAATCCTGAACTATATTTTCTATTAACATACCAAATACAATATGTGCTCAGTCAGATACCAAATCAGTCAACTCAGTATTTCCCGAATCAAATTTTCGCCCGGATTTTCCAGTTTGTATTGACGCTTATTTAATTAACTAATCCCTCAATCGGGGATTTAAAAGTTTGGAGTCACCTGTGTCTATCCTTGTCTCTGATTCTAAACATCATGACCCTTCTCACTTGTTGTAAATTCTACCTTAAACCATTCTCAAAACTTTTTTTCTCCTTTCCATTTCAGTCACCTTCCTGGTTTAGTAGGCAGGGTTTCTGAGCCAGACTTCTGCAATAGCTTCCAAATGATCCACCATTTTATCAGTATTCCCTGATTCGATCTATTCTGCATTGGCTTGAGTGCAGCTCCAACATTTTCACTTTGTATTCAAAACTTCATTTTACACCAAGTAAATAAAATCTGACCTCTTCAGCTTAAAACAGATTGTTTCATACAACGTTTTTGTTTCCTACAATGACCTTTGAAAATGGATTTGAAAGGCTAGTAGAGGTAGCACCATTATGGTTCATAATATGTGCAAGTACTGTGGAGAAAGGCAGGGAGTACAGTGCTTAAACACAGGTTCTAGAGCCAATAATTAACTGAGCCCATTTTCTGGCTCTAACACTTATTATTAGATGTGTAACTTCAGGCAAGTTATTTAATCTGCCTTTGATTCAGTTTCTTCATCTGTAGAATGAGGACAGAAATAGTACTCAAGTAACAGAGTTGTTGGGAAATATATATGAATTGTAAATCAAACCATCTAGAAAACTGTGAAACTCGTTTTCAGTCTCAGCTACTAAAAGTGCATTATAAAGAAAGTCTTTGTGATGACAGTGAGTGGTATTTATGTTATGACAGGTTTGAAAAGATATGTGTTTAAAGATATTTTTCAAATGTCACTTATGAAGCCTTTTTGATTTCAAAGACTAACTGTAATTTCTTCTCTTTATGAAATCATATAGAATATTTCTGATTATATATATTATTCTGTGTTTCAGATGGAGAAGAGCTAGAAATGTTCCTATTCTAAGAGACAGTTGATAGAGGATGATACTGAAAGAGTGGATATTTGATATCTTGTCTAAATCTTAGACAAGAGCATTGGAGCAGAAACAAAAGAGAAAAGAATGAATGACTTTTGAGACAACTTCAGGTAAGTAAGAGGGAACAGAAACAATTCACTTATAATAACTCTGTATTTCCTCTTGAAATTCAGGTTAAGGTTATTTGCTAAAAGTGACATAAAGGGTGGCATGGTGTGGGAAAGTGAATCAACTAGGTTTGAATTAAAAAAAAAAAAAACAGCCAGTGTCATTGAAGGTCCAGCAGAAATGTGCTGGCTTGAATATTTTTGTTTTTTTTTTAATTTAAGCTTATTAATGGGGGTTAATTTTAAAGTTTCTGGATTGCAGAAAGAAATCTTTTTCTTTTGCAAGAGTGATTTCCATATTCTAAAATTTCAAAACATTTTAATTGTTCTCTATGCTAGAGGAAATGCTAATCAACACTACTATTCATTTAAAATTCATGATTAGAAGAATTTTTCTTCCTTAAGAAAAGCTAGAGGGATGGGATACCCATGACCCAGTTAATGTCTTAGTTAAAAGGTGTCATTACTTTATATACTACTTAGTTTAGGAAACTGAGCTTGGGGACAGATTTCTACTTATGGGAAAAAAAGTGCATGTGTGAGAAATGAAATGGTTAGGAAAATAGAACCGGGATTAGGGTTATTACAATACTTTCACTCTTTCTGGCATTTTGGGTAAATAGATAAACGAGGACAGGCCAAGTATATAGTACACATTTAACTTTTAGGTTGCCTAAGACATTGCATATCACAATGAGAACACAGAGCATGCAAGATGGGAGGTGTTCACAGACAAGAACAATTTTCCCTAATGGTCAATTTTTAAAAATCCAAAAAGGTGTATTTTTAATCTCAAGAGAATTTAGGGAGCTAATATTGCCCCTTCCTAACCACAGGTGTTTTAAATCCCTTTAGATATAACATCTTCAAAAACAAAGTAGGCATTGCTAGCTGATTATTAAAAAAATACCTATTTTTTGAAATTATTATATTAATAATGGTTTCAATACATATGCTTTCTAATTTAAAAATGATTAACAATGTAAGGGCTGTGTTGAGTGCTTTACATATGTATTTGTTTTATTATTTCATCACTCATGAAATGTTTTTGAAATGCGAATTTTTATCCTTATTTACAAATATGGAGATTGAGGGTCATAAAAGGTTGAGTAATTTACCCAAGGCATGACCAGTAAGTGGCCGAGCAAAGCTCAACACATGGGGCTCTCTCAGACTCCAAACCTGGAAGTCTTTGCATCATATATGTGAAGGGACAAACACAATTAGAAAAAATAAAAAAACACTAAAATATCAAGGCCCCTTATTTGTAAAAGAAAATATTTGCCTACTTTTAAATCTGAGAACATCTAATAGCATGTTAACTTTTATGAAATATGAGAGCTCTTCTGGAGTTGGAAAACTAACTTGAATACATAAATTTTGAAAAAATAAATTTTAAACACTTTCAAGTCAAACACCTAAATTATGTATCATTAAAATTGGGAGATTAAAGATAAAAAATTGATAATATACTGTCTGTTCTGAAAATCTACACACATCTTTTTCTAAATAGGTTTTCTTCCTTTACAAAATACTCTTGATTTCCAATGTCTTTAAAAGTATGGGCAAGGCTTTCTAAGTTATGGGTGCCTCTTCCCTGCAATTGATTCTGCCTTTTTGATTTACCTTGTCTATCTACCTGATACCTCCAGTCTATTCAGAGTTCATTGAATGCAAACATTCTTCTGATTAATGGCTAATTTATTATATGCCTTGCAAATGTTTATCTGCTGGGAACGGGATAACCACTTCAGTTCTGACAAATAGGAGGGTCACTGTTTAGGTCTGATGGAATTGTCAGTTGATGGCTTCCCATAGGACCTGGGTCCTGCCTTCGGTTTCTGAGACAATCTCCTGAAAAGCCAAGTATCTATTTTTAATGAGTGTAATGGAAAATCAATTAGCACATGGTTTATGGGAGAAATTCATGATAACTTTTGTATGGCATCTTCTAAGCCCAAACAGAATTAACTTCCATATATCATCACTTGGCAATATCACAACCCATTTATTTAAAATAAAAGGACTCCACCACAATCATACATGCTTACATATTCATCAACATGAAAAACGCATTGCTGAAAACACTTACAAGAATACATGCATACATGATGATCATGCATCTATGTGATGATGTTAAGAATTACTGATTGCATATGTAGAATGGTATGATTTCTAAATGTTGGGTTAATTTCTTTTTTTCCGTTAATTAAAAAAAAAAAGAGAGAGAAGGGGTAATTGGAGCTGAAGGGATACAGACTGTACAACGGGACTGGATATAAAAACTCAGAAATGGACAGCACAATACTACCCAATTGTAATGCAATTATGTTAAAACTCTGAATGAAGCTGCATGTGAGGTATAGGGTTTTTTTTTTTCTTTCTATTAATGTTTTAATTCTTATTCTGTTGTCTTTTTATTTCTTTTTCTAAATCGATGCAAATGTACTAAGAAATGATGAATATGCAACTTTGTGATGTTATTAAGAATTACTGATTGTACATGTAGAATGGAATGATTTCTAATTGTTTTGTTAATTCTTTTTTTAATTAATAAAAAAACTATAAAAAAAAAAGAATACATGCATACAAACACTTAAAATCATCCAACAAAAGCCCAAATGGACAAATACAAATAAGTTCAAGTTTTCCACTAAATAGTAGGATGATGTGTGATTTTTATTTCATAACATACTTTTCATGTTTGCCAAATTCTGTATTAAAATTTGCTTTAAAACTCATAAGAAAGGTATTTAAAAATATTACCCCCAAAAAGGAAGTACATTTGATGGAAATCATGAATGGCCCACAGCTGGGGGAAAACAGATATCTTGTATCCAGCTAATTTCATCTCTACAGTGACCAATTCTGAGCTAAGCAGCCCTCACCGAGGGACTGTGTATAAACCAAGAAAGTGTTACCAATTTGGACTTCTTGTTGTGAAACTGCCAAAAAAAATGTTCTGCATATCCCCAAATACTTTCACTTTGTCATTATGAAATTTCAGGGGGAGGGAAATAGATCTCTATATTGAAGAAATCAAATATACATAAGTTTGACTATGTAAAACTATAGTTATGAATTTTTCCAAAGTATAAATTTCATCAGAATATAGTAAAACTAAGAAATGATTATGCCTAATGTAATGAATTCAATAAATTGCAATAGGAATTAACACAAAGAAGAGTCTCGTGCTCTGAAAGAAATACAGCTACTTAACAGTTCTGAGGCTCCCGGTGGTTTGACCAATTTAGGTGTTAGTTTCTCTGTTACTGAAGGTAGGAATTGGAAGTGTGGCACTTTTACTTTAAACTTACTTGAAATTACTACAGAGTAGAACAAAATCAAACAGAAACCCTGTCCTTTCCAGAGAATCGGGTACATACCTACATGCATATCCCACCAGACGCAGGGCAAATGCCTCAGTTTAAATGCTGCTTTTCCACCCAAACGATGGAATTCAGTTTCTCACTCAGATAACTATTCAATGCAATTCATTAGTTTGTACATTTGGACTTTTGCCAGTAACAGGAGACCAGAAGGAAAGTCATAAAAGTTATCATAACTCATGAGGAAATACACACAACTGCAATAACTTCCGTAAAGAATAAAACATCTTTCAAGCACATTCAAATCCTGCAAAGTCAATTTTAATTACAATAATGTGTTATTTTAATAAATCAACAATATAAAATAATTACACAATTTATATTTAAATATAATAAAGAAAATATCTTTGTTCTGATACTAACTCTCCAAGAGAAATCACGCCAACAACTGATGCTACCTCTCCTGCCCTACATAAAAATATTTATACTTTGGGATTAATTTTCTGAGCAGGACGATTCCGGCTCTGTGGTATATCAGCAGTAAAGGCTGTGTGTTTTGGCCCTTTTATTCAGACATCATACATGTAACCAGTCCTGACAACTGCTGATTATATCTTTTTTTTACAGCAGTGCTCTCCTCCTTTTTTGTTTGCCAAATATATCCTCTAGTGTATATGACAATGCAGGCAATGTCCCATCACCGGTAATTGTCACCGGACTGTCAGTGACGAGGAGGAAAGGGTGACAGCCCTGACATCCCACCAATCATCCCTCTGGAAAATTGATATTGTCCTTCCCAATAAACAACAGCTCAAGCATCGACCAGTTTCATTGGCACGTCCCTGAACAGTCAGCTTCCGTTAAGGGCAGAAGCCACACATTTATCCCACCACAGTCTAATCAATACTAAACTGACTTTTTTTGTCCCTTGTAAGTATCCTCTGCTTGTATTTTGCACTTAATACTCCCCAATTAAAGACATCTTGTGAACCTCTTTTCCTATTCTATTGAAATTCAAAATAAGATTTAACATATTCCTTGGGACCATAGCGAAATCCCAAGTATGTGCTGATTATTTTATTTTTAAAGCCACTAATATGCAAACATCAAAATAACTTATTTAATTTCTACTCATGTAGATTATTCATGACTGGCCAAATGTCTAACAAACTTTTTGTTAACCCTTCTCTGAAAGCTAAGGGAATGCACAATTTCATTTAAATATAAGCCATCATGAGGACAAAGTGAAACCAGTTTCTTCAGAGACAGCTTTGCAATAGAGCAATGTGCATATCACAGAAGAAAGACATTCTTAGTGGCAGCAAATAATTTGGGATTATTGACTGAATGGTTATAATCTGATAAATTTTCAAGGCCCTTTTTTCCCTAACTCGCAGATTTTTATATCCTTTAATTTTTAAGTTATAATATAGGTACACTAAATGCAATATTCTGCCAGTGACATTTTTATGTTTCTACTCCTTTTTTTTTTTTTACATGGCCAGGCACCAGGAATCGAACCCGGGTCCTCTGGCATGGCGGGCAAGCATTCTTGCCTGCTGAGCCACCGTGGCCCACCCTGTTTCTACTCCTTTTTAAATGAAACATATTTTTGATGATTTTTTTAGTTCTGCACCCAATGACTATAAGAGAATCCCAATTTCTAAAGCATAAATAAAAAACGAACTTGTCCATAATGGCAGAGATTTAATAATATATATGGGCAGACACGCAGATAATACCACGTAGGCAGAATAAGGGCATAGCTAAAGGAAAGACAGGACTCAGCTACAGTGACAGAGAATAGACACTCTTTAAGAGGTGACAGGTGTCAGCTCTGGAGGGAAGGCAGTGGCTAAAGGTTGATGTCAGAACACTCACTGGCTGATTTATGAAACTTCCCTGGTGTCTGTCTCAGAGAATGATGTGCTGCTCTATTTACAGCCCAGAGTTAGGTACAAAGAAAGGAACCAGCCAAGGGAAGCCCATCACCGTCAGATCCCATTCTACCCCCCAGAGACACTGGGGGGACTCCAGTGGGAGGCTGATGCTAAACTCCTGTCCCCTTTGTGGGGAACTATGTCTGTCGCTATTTTAATTCCCAACCTTTTGGAACAGGAACTATCTTCTTAGAGTGACCTTTATCTTCAGAGTGAAAAAAAAATGCGAACATCAAAGGAGTTATTACTAAGGCAGGGTTCTAGTTTAAGTACTCCATCATAGTCACAGAGAAAAGTTTTTGCTGAAATAGTCCAGCTAAGCAGGTTTGCTTTACAGTTAGCAAAGTAATTTTCAGAAACAAAAATTCACTAAATTCCAATACTGTATATTTGAATTCTATTTAGCATACAAAATTTTTATTAACAAAACTGGAAACACTCTTTCCGGGTGTTTGCCCCAATTCTAACACCTAGTGAGGGGTGATTTACAAACCATTTGGCAAGCCAGGAGTCTTACGGTCTTTTTTTTCTTTTTTTTAATGTAAATCCTTCATTTGATAGATAATGAAAAAAGGTTTAGTAAAACTTGACAACTTTTTTGGGGGGTGTGTTTGCATGGTCTGGGAATCGAACCTGGGTCTCCCACATGAAAGATGGGCATTCCAACCTATGAACTGCCCGTGCACCCAAAACTTGACAATTTTTAAGACCAAAAAAAAAAAGAAATATAGAGCTATTTCAGCTTTGCATCAAAAACATCCCATTATGAACATTAAAAAACATCCAAATGAAGTTTTTAACTAACAAACTATTAAAGAATCATTTTCCTATAATATAGTATAATAACTTACTCAAGGGTTCACTCAGAAAATAAGAGAATAGAGGCACAGATTTTATTTATTCACATTTGTTTTAGTTTCCTTGGCTGATCAAGCAGTTACGAAATGGGAAGGGTTAAATTAACGGGAATTTATTCACTCAGGGTTTGGGACTGGGAAAAAGTCCAAATTCAAGGCATCAAAGCAATGCTTTCTCCCCAAAGACTGTGGAGTTCTGGAGCTGCCTACCAGTAACCCTTGGGCCTTCCCTTGTCACATGGCAAGGTCATGGGGGTATCTCCTAGATCTCTCCCATATCTTCCAGATCCCATCGAGGTTAAGCTTCTGGTTGCTCCCTCTGTGAATTCCTATGTTTGAATTTCACTTGGTTTATAAAGGACTCCAGTAATAGGATTAAGAGCCAATCTGTAATGGATGGTGGTGATGGTAGCAAAACACTGTGAACTCAATTAACAGCACTGAAATATATATCTGAATGTGATTAAAAGGGGAAATGTTAGATTACACATATGGTAACAAAATATATATGTTTTTTAAATCCATGGGACAACACTACACAGTGAATCCTAAGTTGGTTATAATTACGGTTAATAAAAATACAGTGAAACACTCTATCATCAATTATAACAAATGTTTCACACCAATGCAAGGTGGTGGCGGTAGGGTGGCATATGGGAATCTTGTATTTTATACGTGATTGTGCTGTAAGCCCTCTATTTCTCCAATAAGGAAAACATATGAGTGTAGATGTATTTTTGAAAGACATCCGTCCAGATTGAGGCATACCACACCTTAAATGAAGTAACCTCATCAAAAGATCCTGATTACAAAGGGCTCCCACAAACAGAAATGAATTAAAGAGCATGTTTTTCTAGGATACCTACAGCTTCAAACCACCAAAACATTTTCAGGCACTTGAATCTAAAAGGTTTCCATTTGGCACAAACAGAACATTATTTATAGAGATTCTTAGTTCTCTCCTTTGAACAACAGACATGGAATCACCGCTGCTCCCAATTTCCTGTTGGCACTTAGGGGTAAAACTAACTTTGTATAGAAACACAGTTATCTAAACAGTGGGATGTGTTATCCTTCCAAAGATGAGAGAAGACAGCACACTCAAATGTGTCCACTCCAGCCCCACACTTGGTTCTGCCCTTAGGGCATTCCTGTAGTTACTAAAGATGACACAGGAGGGACCTTACATGTGGCAGGAAGCAAAGGAACTCCTTTTAGAGGGCAGAATTGGGCTGATTGTTTCATTCAATCATAAGAACACTATTGTTGAGTAGACTCTAAATTATTCCCAAATACAAGTCATACACTTTCTTGGTGCTGGGGCAAAACTTTAAAATTGAAATAGAATGTACTATAAAGGCATAACATTCTAATGAGAAAGCAAGCAAGTCAACTTTAATTATAATATAATATAATGTGATGCAACAAACAATGGGATTAAAGATTAGGGAATGATCCATGTCAAATAACTCCACTGTCTGGGCCTCCAGGGTCAAGAAAACAAGAAAAGGAAGGTCAAAATTTCAATCAGATTTGATATTTCTTATTCTTCCTACAAGTTTTTAAAGGCTAACCCAGCAAAAACGTACCTGAATAGACCAACTCTCCCTAAAGGAAGGCAGATAACTACTTAAAATGAAGGAACACATAGAGGCATTCCTTTTAACTATACACAGACATGATAATTTTCTACATAGTAAGACTTCACAAGATCAAAACCAACCTTGAGGTTAAGAATCATACAGGTTACATCGTCATTCTGTTGATGCCTCGTATCGAGCATTTGGGGGCAGGAGGTATGTTAAGCAAAAATGCTTGGGAGGTTTACTTTTATGGATGCCCAGGTCTAATGAAATGCCAAGCCACTGGGCAGTTCATGGCACCTTCCACTTTAGTAATAGGACACAATCAGCACCTTCATGTGGATGCTTGGAATAAATCTTACGGGAACCAAATTGGCACATTACAACACTTTTTTTTTTCCAAGGCTCTGTGCATTAAGTTCATTCACTTTTCTCATTTGATTATAAGTATCATTTCTCTGATCAAGATGAAGACAAGGCTCCATTTACAAGCTCAGATTTTTGCCATGCTAATGTTTTACAGGGAACAGTAAAAGTTAATGCAGCCAGGAAACATCACAATGCCCTCTCGGTATACCATTAAATATAGGGTTTAATATTTCAATAACTCTGATGGAAGTGACACAGGAAATTCTATAAAAACACAACAAAATTGTTAAGTGAGAAGATCCAAGGGCTAACAGAGCATACCAAAAAAAAAAAAAAAAAAATGTGCATGTATGCGCCCTTGAACAATGCTAAAGGACTCCAGAAGAGAAATGTGTTTTTAAATTTCATCTAAAACTGCCATATTCTCTTAAGACCCAAATATTAAACAAATTATTAAATTTTTGAAGGGTATAGAGGAATATTTACATATTCATGACATGAAATATACAGTAAAATAATGTACACATAAGTACAACTGCTAATCCATTAGCCCTTTCTCTACTTGGAATTCACAGAAAGATGAAATTTTCCCAATTAGGCTGTGAGAAAACGACAGAGTGTATATGAAAGTGAGGCCAGACTGCTGTTCTTGGGAGTTTAAATTATTTCATATAGAATTTTTTTAGTATAATTTCCATCAGGATGTCCTGTAATTCTTTGGTAAATATGCATGACTTTCCTAAGATTATCTTTGTACAACTAATTGCTACTCTATCCAAAGTAGTAGATAATGAAGTACTGATATAATTTCCTATTCCATACTAGTAATGCCTATTTCAAATACAGTAATAGGTTTAAATGTATTGTTCAAACAAACACAATACAATTTTAGCAGTTGAAGCAACCCAATCAATTAGTTTTAAAGATGAGGACATTAAGGTCTAAAGAGGCCAAAGGACTTGCCCAAGTTCACACTGTTTGCTACAGAGCTGGGATGTAAGTTTTTCTAACTGGTTGTCCAGTGAACTTATCACCAGAACTCCTATGTAGTGCTTACATGTGCCAGATGCCTGAACTATGCTAGAGAAAGAAAGTATAAAGAAACATGTCAAAAATAGTAATTAGTTCAAATGTGTAACTTAATCTTTTTAAAAAAAATATTTTTATTATAAACAATGAACAAACATATAAACATTCTTGACATACAAACATTCTTGACATGGTTGTAATCAATGGCTCACAAGATCATCACATAGTTGTGTATTTATTAACATGATCATTATTTTAAACATTTGCATCTCTCCAGCAAATGAAAAAGCTCATACATGCCATAACCCTTACCACTCCCTTTCATTGACCACTAGTATGTCAATCTAATCAATTTATTTTAACCCTTGTTCCCCTATTATTTGTTTGTTTCTTAACCATATTTTTTACTCATTTGTGCATATTGTAGATAAAAGGAGCATCAGACACAAGGTTTTCACAATCACACAGTCACACTGCAAAAGTTATATCATTATACATTCATCTTAAAGAAACATGGCTACTGGAACACAGCTCTACAGTTTCAAGTATTTCCCTCTAGCCACATCAATACACCATAAACTGAAAAGGAGATATGTATATACCTCCAGGATAACCTCTCCACTTTGAAATCTCTCAGCCATTGACTCCTTATTTTGTCTCATTTCTCTCTTTCCCCTTTCAGTCAAGAAGATTTTCTCGATCCCTCTGAGTCCCTGCTCATTCTAGGATTTCTGTCCCATGTTGCCAGGCAGATTTACACCCTTAGGAGTCATGTCCTATGTAGAGAGGGGGAGGGCAGTGATTTCACTTGCCATGTTGGCTGAGAGAGAGAGAGAGGCCACATCTGAGCCACACTTGGGCCTAAATTTAATTAGGTTTAACCTATCCTTTGCGGGGGTGTGTAACTTAATCTTTGAGACGTAAAAAACATATCAGACATCCTTCTACAAACAACGGGTCTGGACTGCTTAAAAGCATCAGTGTCATGAAAGACAAAAAATACACAAAAACTTTAAAATTTTTAGGGCCGCGGTGGCTCAGCGGGCAAGGTGCTTGCCTGCTATGCCGGAGGACCTCGGTTCGATTCCTGGCCCCAGCCCATGTAACGAAAACGGAGAAACAAAATACAATAAAAACAAGAAAATGTTTAAAAGATGTTTCCCTTTCTTCCTCTCTTCCTTCCTTCTATCCTTCCTTCCTTCTCTCTGTCTTTCCTTTAAAAAAGAAAAAAAAAAAAAACTTTAAAATTTTTAAAGGAATTAATGCAATGTAACAACTAAATACAATGCATGAGTCTGAATTGGATTTTGTCAATAAACATAATGGCTTTAATTTGGGACAACTGGGAATATTTCAACGTGAACTTTTATAAAATAATAGTATTGTATTGACATTATATTTCCTAAGCATGAAAATTTTATTTTGTTTGTGTAGAACGATACTTTAGTTTTTAGGAGCTACATGCCGAAGTGCTGATGGGTGACATGCCACTATTGGCAAGTAACTCTCAAATAGTATATGCATATATAAAGAGACTGAGAAAATAGTAACAAATGTTGTATAAACATGAAGGATAATTCTTGTATAAGTACTATTCTTTTTACTTTTCAGTAGGATGAAATTTTCAAAATAGAAAATTTGGGATAAAGAAATAATCTACTGAGTGAAAAGTCGGGCTTGAGGTATCCTTGGGAGGTAGAGACCAGGAGGAGACCTGAAGCAGCATCTGGGGTGCCAGGGGTGAGCTATATCTGGATCCAAGTGCTGATTACATATGTGCTTAGTTTGAAACAATTCATCAAGCTGGATATTTATGATTTTTTTTGTAGTTTTCAATGTGGATACTATACTTCAATTAAAACTTTAAAAAAATATGGGTATCAGGCAATGTGAAAAAATCATCAATGTGTCAAGAGATCATTGATTTTTTTTTTTTTTTTTAATTTCTCCCAGCCTGGCCCAATTCTTGAAGTGTATAAATTATGGGTATGGAACGTCCCCAAGGGCCAAGCTAATAATAAAAAGATGTTTTTGCTTTGTTTTTTCATTTTATACCTCTGGTTCAATTTTTATGTAATTGTTACATGACATTTTTAATTAAAGGTTTTATTCTGAGATATTTGTGGAGTCATATGCAGTTCTAAGAAATAATGCAGAGAGATGCATTATCATATATTATAAAGCTATAGTACAATATCACAGAAAACTGATATCCACACACCATTTTATCTATATATTGTTTCTGTATTAGAGTGGATCCTCTTTATCATACGTTTTCTATGCAGTGAGGAGTTGAGAAAATATCCAGCTGATTAAAATACATTCCATCTTAAGAAGAGATCACTGTGTGCATATGAATATATCCATATTTATCTCTGCATATGTCTATCCATTCATCCTTTGAGAGAAATTATTTTTGGCAATGCTAGAAATAATTTCAAAGCATGGATAAAAATTTAAAAAGAAATACAATATTTAAACTATCATGAGCCATATGCACTCAACACATTTTTCTTAAGATCTTATGGTGTCCCAGACCACATCTCAATATTAGGTGTAAATGGGTAAACAAAACAGACAGAACTGTCAGTCAGTTTAAGAATACAGGGATTAAACAAATGAGCACACAGATAAGATTTTACATTGTGATAAATACTATAATGAAAAATGACAGGATGTTATGAAAGAGAACAGTAGGAGGATGCTAAAAAGATGCCAGCATTTATCTTTGATTAAAAATTTTAAAAATAAGTACAGCTTTGTGAAATGAATGACCTGGAACACATGCTTCTTACTATGTAAACAGTTTAATGACTAGGAGGAGGACAGTCAAACTCATCTAGGCTTTTGCCTTCCAGAGATTAAATCACTGCAGATTAACTCTCACTCCTAAAGTACATGTGGACAATTTATATTTAATGTAAAATAAAATCTGTAAAATCTATGTATGGGCTCTTTATTCACAAGTGCTTAGATGCCAAGAAGAATATTTTAATTAAAAAAACTAGATGGAATCATAGACATCAGGTAACATAAAAGTTGTCTAGGATTCAAAAGAAGTAAAACCTCCCAAATTTTACTCTGCAGGATTTCATTGCAGGATTTTGAGTTTGTTGCTCTTTTAATGCCAATCCCTCTGCAATCTCTACCCCAGGCAAAAGGAAATAGATGCAGTCCATAAAGAAAAAGTCATTTCATTCCTAAAGGAAGGAGCTTTTTATAAAAAATGTTCTACCCCATATCAGTTTTGATCAGAGAGAGAACGATACAGAGGCAGGTGTGTACTGTTTACATTAGCAGCAGTTCAAGAATTCATTAAGACACTAATCTTGGCATCTATAAGACTTCTTGGATCTTGTCCTGTGGAAACACTATTGTTTAGCTGCTTCAATGTTATTTTAATTAAATGCAGAAGACAATGTTAGCTTTTTGGGAGGGCATCTAAATATAAAAGGTCAATAGTTAGCCGATATATCATTTTTACTATCTATCTTCCAATGAAAATTACAAATTTAAAGCATCCAACAAATTTAAAAATTAAACTGTGAAAATGAAATATAGTACAAATATATACCATGCTGTTATGGGTAAGGACATAAAATTTATTTTTAAGCTTTTTAAATTTTATTATTCTTTTTAACCATCATGTTTCACAGGGCATGCTTTTGTGCCATAGCTTCTATTTTTATAATAGTGGTGAGCTATGACTTAAGAAGATTTCTAACACTTGGTGAGTTTTACTCTCAAGTTTTTAGACTGGAATTGAGAAGAGATGAATTACACTCATGTCTTCTTTAGAAGGAAATTTTTTAAAACACGTTATTGTTACAATTGAATATGTTTGGGGTTTCTAACCCAGATGACAACTACGTACGTAATATGGACGAAGTTACTAATTGGACAATTACATGGAATATTCTTGTCCAGAGATGAAACTACATGTTTCATTAGAGAAACACGACAGCTAAGAATGGAGCAAGAAGAGGAAGGAGGTAGAACAGAAGCAGGGAAATTGAATGAAGGTTTCTTGCCATAAGAAAGATGAAGGAAAATACATTCACAGAAAAAACATGGCAGTAAGCAAAAGCTTACTTATTGATTTCCAGATTGAATTTTGCATTTCTAAATCTGATTTCTTAACAAAAGAAGCCAACAATAGAATGCCTTTGGACTACATTTCAGAAAATAAAAACAAATTGCTGTGAAATCTCTAAATAAACAAAGTTCAGCTCCTTTACTTTCATTGTGTCATGCGAAAGTATATGAAGGTGGTATAATATTTTAAAATGGACAATAATTTTAAATCTTTTCATTTTATTTATAATAGCAACTTAAAGGGGGTACACACATTTAGCCTTAAGGAAGAGTGGAAACTGCTTGTTTATAGAGTGGCCACCAGGAGCAAGTAATGCTGTGATAAATTAATAATGGTGGCATCCATAGTCCACGAAGCCTGTATTTGAATAGTCCCACACAGCTCCATATACAAATGGGGCATCATAAAATTGGTGCTAAGGTTGCACTGATGCAAGATGGAACTTTGTGTTGCAGATGCAAAAATCCAATTCCAAACACATAATTATTATTACAGTCATAATGTGTTTTGCTCAATACCTAAACAAACAACTAAAAGCCCCTGGGACTTAGATGCCCTTGCAGTCACACTCCATCAGTTCTATCTTTCTGAGACGTGCAGGGAGGGTTGCAGTTAGCAGCTTCTTCCAATCCACTCCTTCTTTTACCTATCTTCGTAACCAGTTAACCTTTCCGTCATAAAAGATGTTTTAAGCACACTTTGCATATTCTAATTTCTTAGGAAATTGGGGGAAGTTATAGTAGTTATAAATTATTCTTCACGGGAGCAAACTCATAATACTAGCAGTTCAAAATCAACATACAATTTCACATTCAAGTTTTACTTTCTAATTTAAAATTACTGTATCAGTGTTTCTCTTGGTCAATATAAACTGTAACTCCTGTGTTACATATACCAACAATGCAGTAAGTACATGCTCGGTATTTAATTTGAGGTATCAATACCAAAACTGTAGTTCAAAGAGAATTTTCTGTACTGTACCACATACTAGCAACTGTCACTCTAACCACATGGCAAGCCCTGTGGATATTCTGAATACTTTCATAATAATTACTGCACTGTATTGCACATATACGTTTATTAAATGAAGCAAATCATGAAAAAAACATACGTTATTACTCCTGTTTTTTTTTTTTTTATTTTATTAACACTTCAACTTTTTGGATATATAACCAAATATGTATACTCATTAATTAAGGAAATGATCACTGCATACAAATCATTAATCCAGTAAAAATCTTCTTAAGAGCAAGAAGAGAATTGCATAAATATATTTACTTTACAAAAATATTTTCATTGTATACAAAGACTATTTTCCAAGATAAGCTTTATATAAAATAACTGTGTCAATTATTTTTAAACAAGTATCAACACCTTAGAAAACTCTTAGTCCCCTTTGTATTTAAACTGATATCATATATAAAGGGTCTTTCTTATTCACTGGGAAAGGTCATCTTACTTATCTAGGAAATAAATAAATTATTAATAAAAGACATTGAAACCTGAGTCTGTGTAGTTATCCTACACAATTACTATTAGAATAATAACAATCTAAAAAGTGTACTTTATGTTTCATGTTTATGTTGAACCACCACACACACAAATATGTTTTCTCTTAAATCCCTCTTTTTTTTTTCTTACAACTAACTCCCAGACCAATTAAGCTTATTGGATAATCACTTGCCATACTTCACAAGTACCACTGGTGACTAAAGAGGGAAAACTATTGGCTATAAGTCCTACCCACCAGTCACTCACCATAGTGAAAATTCACAGTGGAAGAACTGTACAAGGATTGCTGCTAAGAGTGTATGAGAAAAACTAGGGAACCAGCTAAAGCACCCCTAGTGCAATAACTAGGGAACGCATTACTAAAATGTAGTAATCATCTTACAAAAGTGCCAGCAGATTGCACACATTACCTCCCGTAGATTGGAGTGGGAATAACTAAAAGAAAAAGGGTAATGATGGTCAGGGGAAATTGAATTTTCATGGCACTTATCTTCTGTGTCATTCTATTTGCATGAGAACAATGTTAGCTACAGACATTACAGGACCCTAATGAGAAGAGGAGCCTCTCCCAAAGGGCAGGAGCGAGGATGGGAGTTGATAAAACCAATCTATCACTGAGATTTTAAAAGGTGCAATAGCCCCTGCCTTGCTCAGAGCCTGTGTGGGTGGGCTTCTCTCTACCAGAGAGAAGAAATTAAGAATGATGACTTGAGAGGGTTGAAAGCACACTCGTTTCTGCATCTGCTAGCCCTTAATGATAACGTACTACTGCCTTCCTTAAAGAGCTTCATGTCTTATTCAGTGCAAATGGTGAAAATGCAGCATTTGAGAACCCATGATGTGTTTTTCTATTGGTGCTGTCAGTGTGGCCACCCGCTAAAGGAAGAGCTGTTTGTCAGTTCCCATTCTCTTCAGTGATTCATCAAACAGTGGCAGTTCATGCATGCAGTATCAGAAGAGGAATAAATAACTTAACAGCTCCACACCGAACCTCGTATATTTTATTATGCTGCCACAAACCTGGGGGCAATTCAACATGTCAGAAGACAAACTCTTCTTGGGGAGTCTGCTGGCACATATTTTTAGTTATAAGCTAATACCTGGGCTACAAGTATTTGTTATGGAAGACATAAAAAAAAAAATATTTTGAGTTCCAAGAGCTAGAAGTGCATTTTATCCCTTGAACCAATTATTTATGTCATGAGCAAACTAGTCATGATATTCATTATTAATGAATTCAATTTATAAACCACTTTCCTCCAAAGAAATCAGCTGTCTCCTACAGTATCCCCAATTACATATTATTAACTTACCTCATATGGTAAGCCGTCTATTTTTCACATGCTGAGATAGGTTAGTGCCTGAGTGGATAGCTTTCTAAATCAAAACTATTTAAGGTCAAGTAATAGTCTTCAAACATCAATAGCAAAGGCCATTCCTATGAAACTGTATCGACCAACATAATCATGAAAAAAGTTCTGCTAACTACTTCTGGTTATCAATGAAGCCTATCCAATGTGGGAATAGGGAGTTAACTGGGTTCTGGCACATGGCCCACTCACACATGGCACATTGCCAACTTAAATGTCTTCAAGTTTTCACTGTTAACCATTTTTGTCCCTGGGGTCAGTCTTGGGGGTAAGGTGCATAGAGCAGACGTTCAGAAACTATATGTATTGAGGTGCGAGGCAGTGTGAGTGAGATTAATTTCATATGAGATATTTGAGTTATAATTCACATTTGCTCTCTTTTTATTCATCAAACAACTGAATTTTGAAGCCCTATATTAAAAGCAGTGTCAACCAGGCCATATTTCAGGATCTCTTGTGCATACTGCTGGAGCCTGTTTCTCATACTTCCCAGGAGGATTTTAGTAAATGTGCATTTGCTGCAATTTAATATCTAAATAGCAAAGTTTTTTTCTCCCAGAATCAAATATAATAAATCTCTAACACAGAACTACATCCTAAAAGCATATTTGGAATTGAATTTAGAAGACAGAATGCACTGCCTCATAAACAGTAGCTCTGTTCAACCCATAATGTAGGGAAGCAATGATGTTCTTAATATGCCGTTACTAACAGTGAACAACATTGCTTCAGTGGGAAAAACAATTCACTATCATCATGCCAAAGACCAGAGAATACATGGCATCTTCACGTATTAGTAAATAATCATGAACATGTCCCTACTTCATGGACTGCAACAGCCTTCAGGGGTTACCAGATTCTTTGCAATTAGAGGAGAGCAGGTGTGTAAAGAACTGGTTGGTTCCCACACAAAAAGCAAGAGAATTCTCCTCGAAGTACACACTTGTTATAAATTCCTTTCAACTGAAGGATTGAAGAATCATTAAATCACGATATTGAAACAAATTAAAAGTTTTAGCACAGGACATTAAGGTTAAAAATAATTTGCAATAAGAACATTCAATTAAATTATAGAAATCTGTACCTTGTGATTATGTCATTCTAAATATAAATGAGGATATTACTTGTCAAATTCATTATTGCAAAAAAAAAAACCTGCAATAAATTGGAATAAAGCATTCTCAAAGGAGAATGATAAGAAAGGTATTACCTGCTTGTCACAGGTCTGATGAGCGATACGGCAACATAGTTCTCAATACTTACTGTTTATCAAGATCATCTGGAAGGCTTATTAAAACAACTATTGTCGGGCCTCACCCCAGAGTTTCTGATTAAGTAAGTCTGGAATGGGACCCAAGACTTTGCATTTCTAAAAAGTTCCCCACTGATGGTAATCCTGCTGGTCTGGGGACCACATTTTGAGACCCACTGGTCTAGAAGAAAGTTTACAGAAATTAGATGCAGAACATTTATATATTCAAACCCTAAACATTCCAAATCACTGGTGCACTTAATCCACTTGAGTCTGTATGCATCTATAAAGAGGAATACAACCATTAGCACAAATATGTGAAGATTAAAAGAAGTAGTATAAAGTAAAATGCTTGAAAAATGCCAGGAGCTTAATAATGTTAAGGATTCATTTCACAAACACCACTGAAATCTTTGAGAAAACGTTTTGTTATAATTTCTCACAGCAGCATGCAATGAAGAGGGAAATGTTCTTTCCACTGAATTTCAAATGTGTGTCGTCTGGTTTAAGTAACAATGGCTTTCCAGTCATAGCTATGTTAATCGCTCTAGCAAGGAATGAATACAAAACTAGCTGACATTTGGGGTTCAATTAAATTGGCATTGACACCCATCTAATTTTGGAAAATATTCAACATGATTTACAGGTATAAATCTAGAATTTTACATTATTTACCATCATCTCAAGTAAAATTGACCACATTTCCAAGACCTTTTCTAGCCTAAATCAACTCTATTTTGACTCCTTCTCCAGTGCAGTTTACCTTCTGCATTCCCTACCAATCTAGGACACACAATTTGTGATAATTCTAGAGTTGTAAAACTAGGAGGGAAAACTCAGATATTGTTTATTTTCTGTTTTCAAAGTCAAAATTCCTATTATTTATGACCTGAAATAAAAAATAATGACTGAGACTCAAATAGTATTTAAAATCATATTGGGGAGGGAGTGCGATGCTTGCTACTATAGCTATTGAAGGGTTTGAGCAAACTGGAATAGAATGGCACCTCTTGTAGTTCTGATCTTAAAGGTAACAGGAGGTATTAAACATTGTTGGGTGGGGGTGTGGCATGTTAAGATTGATTCTTTGAAATGACTCTTGGCTAAAATGTAGAAAAAGAATGAACAGAGTTCAGAGTAGATGCAGGTGGGTTATTTAGGAGGCTACTACATATTCCAGGTATGAAATGATGATGGCCAGAAAAGGGTTATATAGGTGGAACAGGAATGAAAAGGGTCTTTTGGAGAGATACTGAGAAAGTAAGGTTAGCAGGTCATGGATTAATCCTTGAATACGAAAGGAGGAGGAGAGCAATACTGTGTGGACAGTGCAGCTACAAATTCAGTTTGGGGTACGCTGACTTGAAGAACTTTTGAGACAAGGAAAAAGAGATTAAACAATTGGTTATTTAGATAGCTCAGAATGGGTCTGTGAAAGCCATCTAAACTGGTGAATACAGATGAGCACTCTAAAATTTTAAACCCAGGTAGATTTGAAGGAGCTGTAAAAAAGATGAAGAAAGAGAGGTCAGAGAGGCAGTGTCTTAGTTTTCCCAGGCTGCTGTGACAAATGAATTTACTGGCTCATTCCTTCTCCACAAAAATCAATAGAATTCTGGTGCTCTCTTCCTGCAATCATTGGTGTTCCTTCTTGCATGTCTGCGTCCCCTCACATGGCAATCTCTCTCTCCTTCTGTGTGCTTTTCTAATTTCCACTTACTTCCCACTTCTGTTTGTGACTTTCTCTTTATACAGGCTCCAGTCATACAGATTAAGGCCCAGCCTGACTCATTTAGACCACATTTAAACAGGATTTTAGAAGTTCCTATTGACAATGAATTCACCCAATTGATAATATATATCTTTAAATACATATTTGATAATATACATTTACAAATGTGCTCACACCCACAGAAGCAGGGATTACAATTAAGAGCATTTCTTCCATAGGGGAAGAATTCAATGTACCACAGAGAGAAAAGAAAACGAGGCAAGTGCTAAGTCATAGAAGGCAAAGACAGTAAATGTTTCAAAATGGAATAACAGTCAAGAGTGTAAAAGGTTCTGAGAGGTTAACTAAAGTGAAGACTGAAAAATACGCAAGGGTTTTAACAACATGGAGTTGACTGGCAACTTTCAAAATAATTATTTTAGTAGAGTAACTCAACCTGAATTCAGATGGGAGTAGGTTGAGACGGATGAGATACAGGGAGATAAAATAATAAATGCAATCCATTGAATATTTTGGCTGTAAATAGAGGAAAGAAATTGGAAGGCAAGTCAGAGCTGTAGATTTTTTTTTTAACTTCATGTTTTTAAAGGGAGAACCTTTGATGAATGGGGTAGGAAAACCCAGAGAGCAGAACATGAGAGAGAAGATACAGGGGTCTAAAGGAACAGGTTTCATTTATGTTTTCCCTCAAACAAGGATGAATAATGAGTTTAAGCAACAAGAGGATATAACGAGGAACCTAAAGCCAATTCCTGGCCTAAAAAACAAAGAGTACATGAAAACAAATAGCCACAATACTGTAGAAATAGTGTAGAAAAATCTGGTAATGGAGAGAGAGTTAGGTAAGATGAGAAGAAAATTGGAGCACTCAAAATAAGGTCAAGCTGCAATTCCAGGAGACACAATAAAAATGTTTCTTTAGGGATGGTCAGTAGGGAGCTTAGTCAGGCACAGGAAAATACAGAGGCAACCACTTCAATACAGATCCTGAGGCAACCACTTCAATAATAATTTAAGAAATTGAAGTCTATTTAGTAGAAAACAAGTGATGGCTGGGAAAAATATTAGTATGAACATATGAAAGCACCTTTCAATGAATAGGCAATCGTAACTCAGACAACTCTGAAGATTAAATAAAACTGGAATCTTCAACAATGTCAGAGGCAAAAACCAGAGCCACTGAAATAAATTCTTCCTCACATCTGCACCTGATTCTGATTATTTAGACTGTACTTGTGCCATTTTAAATTGAATAACACGATGGAACATGACAAAGGCAGGCACCAGGATGTTTTTCAAAAAGGACTTCACAACTATCTGGTCCATTCATCCCATTTCTGATCAGCTCTTGAGTAAATATGAAGAGATATTTCCTTAGGCATTTCCTTAGGTATATCAGATGAGTGTATTTTACATAAACAAAGACTTGAAGGTAAAGTTTTGTAAGCTAAATTCCATCTGTGGCTAGCTCTAAACTGGGTTTTATGCTACCTTCATTAGACTAGGAATAAATTTAACCTAAAAGTTGTTTCTAAATGTCCAAGAAAATTTTCAAAGCTAATACCATTCAACTCAATTCCAGTCTAATATATACTCCCTAACCAACCCTGGCTTTTATTCCTGTGATCTTTTTTTTTTTTTTTTTTTACTACAAGAGCCCCATGTTTACTTTTTTACAAATTATAAAGTCATTTTGTTCCCACAACTTGAAATAAATGAAGATTTTTGAAGAGAATCAAAGACATGACAAAGGGCCTTGTTCCTATTTGCTATGACTGATATGTTTTGTGGTTGTGCAACTGAATTCGATGTGAAGAAAATTCAAGTGAGACAGAAATAGTCATTAGGTATCTATAACTCCTGGGCATGATAAAAAAATGGGGATAATTATGAGGTGAACTGGAGGGTGGAGGCTGGCAAAATACTATTAAGCAAATATAGACATAAAGAAGTCAGATAAGAGGAAAGAAATAGAGAACAAAAAAATGGAATATTCATTTTGCAGTTGGAATAACTCCATCAAGAAAGTTAAAAGTCAATGTATAGAATGGAAGATGTTCCTCATACAGCTGATGAGGAACTTGCATCCAAAATATAAAGAAATATTACAACTCAACAATAAAAGACAAAGAATATAACTTTTAAATGGGCAAAGGATTTTACTAAGACATTTCTCCAAAGGAGCTAAACAAAGATCAATAAGCACCTGAAAAGATGCTCAACATCTTTAGTCATTAGGGGCTGTGAATAAAAAACACGAGATACTACTACTCATCCACTTAAATGGCTATTTAAAAAAAAGAAAGGACAACACCCAGTGTTGGCAAGGTTATGGAGAAATGAGAACTTACAAATATTGCAGGTGGGAATGTAAAACTGTGCAGTCACTTCAGAAAATAGTCTCGTGGTTCTTAAAAAAATTAAACAGAAAGTTACCAAATGACCCAGAAATGCCAGCCCTAGTTACCTGACACCTAAGAGAATTGGAAATACATGTCTACAAAAAAAATGTGCTCATGAACATTTATAGCAGCTTTATTCATAATAACCAAAAAAGTGGAACCAATTCAAATGTCTACCAACTGATGAATGGATAAACAAAATGTGATATATACATGCAATGTAAAATTATTTGGCCTTAAAAGAATGTACCACATTCTGATACATGCTACAACAGGGAAGAACCTTAAAAACATTATGCTAAGTGAAAGAAGCCAGTAACAAGTTCCGTATGGATTTCATTTTTTATGAAATGTCCAGAATAGGAAAATCCATAGAGACAGAAAGTAAATTAGTGGCTGTCAGGAGCTGGAAGAAGGGGAGAAAGGAGAGTGACTGATCATTTGTAGGGCGTTTCTGAAGTCAGGAAAATATCCAAAAATGAGATAATCACAATGGCTGCAGAACTCTTTGAATATACTAAAAAACCACTGAAATGTGCACTTTGAAAGGGTGGATTTGATGATATATGAAGTATATAGCAACACTGTTATAAGAACAGTAAACTCATGGTATAGGAAGTAGTAGTAATGACAATTTTCTACTTGTTTTGGAAACTGGAGTTGTCACAACAAAGTTCTACTGCAGTGCTTTCCAATATTGTGGTAGATTGAATCAGGTACCCCAATTTTTTTTTTATCTTAATATGGATTCCTGTGGATTTGAACCCAGTGTAAATAAGATCTCTTGAAGATATGATTTTTATTAAGGTGTGGTTCAATCAAATGAGGGCAGGTCTTAATCTGGATTGCCAGAGGCCTTATTAAGAGAACCAGGAAGTTTCAGAAGTGAGAAAGGAGTGGGCATTGCCTACCTTGTGACTAAAACAGAAAAATAAACCAAGAAATCCCAAGAATTGTCAGCAGCCAGACCAGAATGCTACCAACCAAGAAAGGAAAGCATGGTCTTGCCAACACTTTGATTTGGACTTCTGGCCTCTAAGACCATGAGCCAATAAATGCTTATGTAACTTTACAGTATTTGTTATAGCAGATGTGGTAATCTAAGGCAAATATTTAATGTGCATACAATCACCTGAGTGTGTTGTTTAAACAAAGGTTCTCATTCAGTAGTTCTGGGGTGTGGACTGAGATTCTGCATCTCTAAAAGCTCACAGGTGATACAAATGCTGGTCATCCATGGAACAAAATTTTGAGTGGCAAGTTTCCAGAATGACACTGTTTAATATGATGACCACTCAGTATTTGAAATGTAGTAAGCTCAGATTAGTATGTGCAAAATATTAACAAATATAAAATATGCACTGGACTTTGAAGACATAGTATAAAGAGATTAAAATATCTCATTAATAGCATTTTGCATTGACTACATAGTGATATAATGTTTGGGGTATTGGGTTAAATACAATATTAAAATTATTTTCACCTGTTTCTTTCTACTTTTTAGTAGAAAGGTAACAGGATTTTCCTAGAATGTTTTGTAATTATTTATGTGACTTACATTACATATCTATTTGAGAGAGCTACTCTAGAACATTTCTTCAGTATCACCAGCAAACTTCGTTATTGTACTATAAACAATAAAACATTATCACTAAGAAGATGGTTCTGAATTGTCACCAGCCATGGCAGATAGTATGGTGGCAGCACAAATGTACTCTGCTGAATGAATACAGTGGATGAGTAACAGAAATTTACCCAAAATCTTGTTGTATAATGGCCCAAAGAGGTGATATTAAAAGCAGAAGAGTAGAAAGAAATCGTTTAAAATGCTGGTGTTAAATAATGTGGATTGTGTTGAGTTTATCATTCCAGACAGTGCATATTAGAATATAGCAATGGTAATGGGCTAAAAAAAAAAAAAAAAAAAAGGCCCTAAATAACAGAACTCTAAGTGAGAGAGATTCCATGAAAAGCAAAAGAATATAGTCACACTGAAAAATAAATTTTACATATATGCACCATAGAAAGGTACAATTGGTATCGCTTAATTTCTTCAAACACATATAAATAGGTAATTTGCAAAGACAAATATTAATGCAAGTTATGCAAGAATATACCATTGTTTTCTGCTGAGCTAGGCAGGGAAAATAAACCAAAATTTTTCTCTATCCTAAAAACCTGTTGGGTGTTCATATCAGTAAATTCATATAATATAAATGTACACGGCCAATATCACAAACTAAGTAAAATTAAAACAATATAGCCTGAACAAATCAAAGTTGTACATGGTATTTTTTTTTTTTTTTTTTGACAGGGACAGGCTCCGGGAATTGAACCTGGGTCTCTGGCATGGCAGGCGAAAATTCTGCCACTGAGCCATCATTGCAACACCCTGTCAAAATATTTTATGCTGACAGATAGTTGTCTAGGTGAAATGATGCTAGAGATCAGAGAAGTTTCACAAAATGGTCATTCTAGCAAAATAAATAAAGTAAATCCTTTAGGTGTGACTGATCACATTCTTAAGGTCATGATTTTTAAAAATTGAGAAAAGAGGCAGTTTTTTAATCATCTCATTATTTTGTTACTTTATCTCATAGTCTCTAAGACCTAACACAATTTTTGAAAACACTCAGTGAACTAAGTGATACTAAACATAAACATGCTTGTATAAATTATTGTTGCTGATAAAATCAGAACCAAAGTTAACTCAATGCAAACCTGAAAATAATAATTTACAAATTCATGTGCCCCTCAACCTACTGATTACAAACATACAAGGTATGTTCACTGATCAATTTTCCTACAAAAATGACCCCTCAAATTACAGGTATATTATACCATAATGGAAGTTTTCATCTGATATGCTTGTAAAAGGCATTTTAATGAGCAGGGCAGACATTAAGCAACTAAGAGGAGTAATATATGAAAACTTGCCACTATGGGAATGGGTAATGATGGGGAAGATGTATGCCGCTTTGAATGGATACAACATGGAATTTAATTTAGATTGGGGAGATGGGGGGTAGAGGGCATAGTCAATATAGGCATCCTGGTATGACTTTGAGCTGCCATCTAACAAATGACTAAGACTTGACAAGGGGTGGTTGGAATTGAGAAATATTATAGGCAAAGCATCTAGTACAGGCAGAGGCTCAAGGGAAGGAATCATGATGACGAGCCCAAAATATGAGGCTAGACCACAGAGAGCAAAGAGAAACATAAAGTATGATAAGGAAAAATAAGTAAGAAACAGCAATGTTAGGATTTTTTAAGCAATGGGAAGTCATTGAATGCATTTAAACTACAAAATGACTGCTGGATTTGGATTTTGATAGATTATGGAGAATGTGATAAAGAGGACATGATTTAGGAGGAAATTGTAGTGGCCAGGAAAGATATGATAGCCTTTTGATGAAAAATGAGAGAATTGGGATGAAAAGAGAAGTTTTTGAAAGACAAAATCAGTAGCCCTTGGTTCTAGACTGGATATGGGAGTTAAGAGAGAGGAAAGAGTCAAAGAAGCACAGCAAAATGAAATGTCATTCCCTGAGCTGGGGGCACCTGAAGACTGCCCTTTGCAATGTTGGAAGACATCACAAGTAAGATTATAGTTAGTTGGGCTTAGAGCCTCTAAGACATTTAAGAATAGCTGTCAAATACACAATTAAAAATATGGATTTGCTATGTTCTGGAGCAGCTAGACGGAAAAATCTGAGATGATGGTATTGTAGCCCATGACAAATTCTGGAATCTATCCTATAACTACTTGTTGAAGAGTGCTTTGAAACTATTGCTTTTTTCTTTCTTTGCTTTGCATATATGTTATATTATACAATAAAAAAGTTAAGAAATGATGAATATGCAACTATGTGATGATGTTGTGAATTACTTATTATATATGTAGAACAGAATGATCATATGTTAAGAATGTTTTTGTTCATTTGTTTTTTTTTAAATTAATAAAAAAAAGTTAAGAAAATACAGATTTGTAACTTGGAAGAAAAGCCTTCCTCAGAGGCATACATTTGTTAGTAACTATCTTAGAGGTTTATAATTAAAGTCACATGTATGGATAAAATTACTTACGATGTATGGATAAGTTGGGAAGAGGGCTCAAACAGAACATTAAGAAAACTCAAATTATTAATAACCTGGTAGATAAGGGAAATACCACAAGGGAGAAAGAGAAGACAAGACCAAAGATGTAAGAAAGACTAAGACTGTAGAGTTAAGGAACCCATGGGTAAAGATAATTCTATAACAGGAAAATAAAGTGATTAAATGGTTGAAGTGTCTAGAACTAGGAAGCAAGTCAATTTATCATTAAACTGAAAGCACCCGGTAGTTTCAGAGAAATGCTGAGAATAACTAATAGTTTGGAATTAATTGAGGAGAGAAGGATTAGTAAGGGATAAACATAAAGAATCACATTGCTCAGTCTGGCCATGAAACAGTTGAGAAAAATAGGGCAATGGAGCAAGGAAAGATATGAGTCAATGAATTTTGTTGTTTGATTATTGTAAAGTCTTCAGCAAGTATTAATCTAAACTGAAAAGAGTAAGCTGAGTGGGAGAGGTTGATTAAACAAGAAGGAGATCTGAGGTTGAACATTCATAAGAAAGTGGGATGGGAATGGATACCAGGAACAGGAGGAAAGACTGATTTTATAAAGAGAGATGCCTTTCTTCTACAATGAACAGAGGGTAAGAGATTCAAATGTGGAACTCTCTCTCTTCACTGTGAAAAAAACTTATCATGACTCATTTCTCCCCATTCAGGCAGTCACAAGCAAAAGGAGCAAATCTCTCATGCTGCCTCCCGTTCATCCTTCCTCTCCTCTATTCCCAAGGCGCTGGCTCTTTCAAATGTCTGATGTGGACTACCCCAAAAGCTGAGTAGACGAGCTATGTGTCTCTGGTCTCTCTCCCTTTAATGCATCCATCATATGGCCTCCAACTGAGCAGTCTAAAGCACATTATCTGACTGAGTCATTCCTTTGCCTACAAAATCCAATGTGGCTTTCAAACTTTGTTCAGAACTCTAAGTTTCTACAGTGTTTCATCAAGGTTCTCTGCAAACAAATGTTTAACTTATTTTAAGATGTGTTTCTGTATTAATTCTAGATTAGGCAATCTTGAAATAAAACTTTTCCAACACTCTCCGTGAACATATTTGAACGTGTCTTCCCTGTATAAGGCTGCTGTTCTTTTGAAGTTCTTTTTATTTATTTGTTCCACCCATGCAAAAGTGCCCATCTTCTTGGAACATTTTCTTCATGGTAAATAGACAAACAATTGCACAAGAATTTGAGAAAGTAAAGCATTTGTTAGCAATTAGTAGTAACTGCACTTTGAAAAAATTTCCTATTATTTAGGTCTTTCAGTTTAATTCAAGATTATCTTTATGCTGAAAGATGAGGTACTACCACTGAAGCTACATACTTGCATGACTGATTCAAGATTTTGAGAGTAAACCAAGACCCAGGAACTGATATAAAAGAACAACTCTTATTTATAAACTAGATTCCTAATTTGCATTCATTTAAACAGCCAACTTGTTCTTACTGACTACCTGCAGAGTAATCAATATGTTTTCAGTTAAATGGAAAATTTATTATTTTCATTGATTTGTATACATTGCACAGAGGGTTTAGTTTTCATTTGAAGAAGGTGTTTCATGGTTTCAAAATCAAAGGAGGTGGGGAAAAGGGAAATCAGAGTTATTGCTTAATGGGTATACAGTTTCTCATTGGGTGATGAAAAAGTTTTAGTTATGGAGAGTGGTGATGGTAGCATACCATTATGGATGCAATTAGTGCCACTGAATTGCTCACAATAAAAATGGTTAAAGTGGGGATTTCTACATTATATATGTTACCAATAATATTTAAAAAATCAAAGCAGGCTTATATCAAACTCTTTAGTTTGACTTTATCACCTGGCTCCAAGCTAACTCTTAATGATTATCTCACCCCCTCCTACAACAAAACATCCTAACTGTCATTCATTGCCTCCAAAACTGTGTTTTAATCTTTATTATTATCTTTACCTCAACTGAATAAAAACCATCTTGTTTCTGTAGGGCTTCCTATTTATCACTGAAGACCCAGATAAGTAATCACTTTATTTCTGTGGCATTTTATTAGCCCATCAAACGTCACTGAATATTCATATACATGTTTCTACAATGCTGTAGCACCTGTTTATATATAATTCTCTTTTCGGGATAATTATTAAAGGAAATAACTAACTTCTGAACTGGAAAAGGATTTTTAGTCTTGAGACTAAAATACATCTATGTCAATTATTTCCTTTTGATAGAAAGAGGATGAGTTCTAGGTTCATACTTGGATATCCCTTTTAAAACATAGAATGTCACTTCTAATAACAAAGTTATGATAATGCAATTTGACTTTAATTGGAAAAATAAACTGTATACTATTAAAAACTTAATTATACTTGCAGCTTTAACTGGTAACTACCATGTCTTGAAAGCATCTGTTCCTAAAGTTAATTAAACTTGACTTTCACATGGTCAGCCCCTGCCATGTCAACCCAGTGCATGTTTGTTTTATTTGCATAGCTTCATAATGAACAATCCTGCAAAGTGGAAGCCTGGGAAGCCAGTTTCTTTATGAGAAATAAAAAAATAATCTCCTCATTTCAAGATTTCATTTATACAGTCCAACCTGGGCTTACAATTTATAAGGTTTTCTCAGAATAGCTTTGAAGTATGATAATGTACACATTTTGCTGCTGTTTGTCACAGAAAAAAGAAAAAAAAAAACACAGGGTTAACTGGCTTTCTATTCAGTCATCTTTTCTTTTCTGATATGGAGACAAGAAACAGCCACTGTTTGTGATAAAATATTTTGCTTAACTTTCAGAAGCTTTTTTTCAAAGGTAAAAAGATTGGAAAAAATTACCTCGAACACAAATTGAATAAATATGAAATCTCAAATTACTCAACTATCCATTCTCCACCTTTTCCTATAAAGAATTTTCCTTTTGTTCTCAATGCAAATGGTCATTGGTTCATTTTCTCTCACCCGGGACAGTTATGTCACATCTCTTGACTAATACGCATGCATTTGCCACTAAAAGACATTTTAACTGAGAGCTGTCACATCCGTCATCTCCACTCGGCCTGGTTAAAAATTTTATCTGTCGTCTTGAATTAATTTCAGCTTGCCTGAGCCCAGCAGGAGAGTTTAGAGTGGTCTAGTTAAATTCTTCATTTTAAAAGAGCTTTATAGTTCCCTACTAGAGTTTATCTCCACCTCTAATTTTTGTTTTGTTACGGAAAAAATGATAAAATTATATATCCACTGAAGAGGAAAGTATCAGCAGAAAAATATATCATCCAATTGTGAAATTCTCCTAAGGAAGCATTTTCTTTTGTGTTGCTTTTTCACCAAATTTCCCGTTATTTCACCAAATAGCTATAACCCCACCTCAACAGCACTCAAGTAAATATGTAGCATTTAGAGAAAAAGAAGATGAAAACTGGAGCACTAACCAACAGTGGAATCACAGAAGCGGAAAGGAAAAGAAAAATAAGAATAAGACCTAGTTACTAAAATATATAATGTAGATCACATCTGAGGCAAGATTGAAAGGAACTGAGTTGATAATAAATTCTCCTTAAAGCTGTCATTCAACAGTTTGTTTTTTCAGGCAGCCAACACAGATGTTGATAGGTGAGGAAGTTCAAGCTGTGAGCTGGGTGAGAGGGGTGTCTGAAGCTGACTAATGCCAACACAAGGATCCAAATCTCCTATAAACCACGACTGATCTGTGGGAATGTATACCTCCTGTGACAAGTCCTGGACTCCAGATAAATGTGTTGTCTTACAGGTTGTAGTTTGAGTTTTCTGAGCATAGAGACAGCCAAAAGGGTGGCTTAGTAAGGGCATGGGTGCATAGTAATTCCCCAAGACAATGTGGCTACTATCTACGTAAAAATGTGTACAAGCTACCATCAAAATTCACCATGGCTCCAAACTTCCAGTAACGAACTTTGGTTAGTAGTGATCTTGGTACCATAAGTCAAAAGAAATCGGCACAATCACTGCTATGTAATCACAAACTCTAACACCAAACTTTCACCAAGGTCCAGTTAAAAATCTAAGGCGGACAGCATACAGTACATGCTTGTACATTTTAATTAAGCTAATTTGGTGGTGTGAAATTATATATTATATGCATTTCTTATTAATCCTAAACAAAATGATGAGATAGAGTCATTTTTGTTGTTGTTGTTTCACATTTAGTGGACTCTGTGGACTCTGTTTTGACATAATGGCATTTAAGGTTGTAAGATCCCATCTGATATGAATTATTTTTGCATCAGTAGTCTTTTTAGGAGACACTATGAAAACCGTAATGTTATTAATACTTCCGTGCAGAAGATTATCCTTCTTGCTGCAGTAAAAATGCTATGGTTTTTAACTATTTTTAAAAAGAGAATATGTGAAGTGAATACACAGTAGTAGTTTTTCTGTAAGACTTTAACTTTATATAAGAAATAAGAAGCAGGGCGGGCCGCGGTGGCTCAGTGGGCAAAGTGCTTGCCTGCTATGCCGGAGGACCTCGGTTCGATTCCCGGCCCCAGCCCATGTAACAAAAAACGGAAAAACAAAATACAATAAAACAAGAAAATGTTTAAAAGATGTTTCCCTTTCTTCCTTCCTTCTATCCTTCCTTCCTTCTCTCTGTCTTTCCTTTAAAAAAAAAAAAAAAAAAAAAAAAGAAATAAGAAGCAGTGAAAAAAATGGTGATAATAGTGGAAACATTTTAAAAACACAAAGCAAATGGTGATGATGGTAGCATACTTTGTGTATATAATTAACACCAGTGAATTATATATATGAAAGTGGTTAAAATGGGAAATATTATGCTGTATATATGTAACTACAATTAAAATGTAAAAACACATGCACAAAAAAGAAGTAGTTTAGATCATTTTTTGTTTTTGTTAAATTTCACATATAGATAGAAACCAACATTTTTTCATGCAGCAATTACCAGAAGATTCTTAGAAATGCTAACTCCTAAGTGGATTTCCCCAATTTTCTAATGTAAACTAGCACTGAATCATATATGTCTTCTGCTAAAAGAGGCAATACAGTACAGTATTATTAAAATCCTTTTAATCAACAGGAAGGACAAAAGCAGCTAAATCAACAGTGGTAACCAAAACAGTTTATTGCAATGGGGTGAGGAGTGGGACAAAGCATTAAGGGAGGAAGCACAGAGTGTTTTCAACCTATATCCTTTAAAATTTACTAATTCAGCCATCTGGCAAGTTTATTGCTATTATTACAAATTCTTATTTAAATGACAATAAAATCAGTTGCTGGCAGGAAATTAGTCATGCAAGGATCTGCAGATGCACTGCCTTCTGCCCAGGCCCTGCAACTTTGTGTGCAAAGTTCAGAGCTGCTTATTTGCTCAAGCTGCATGGGGTAGTGAAATGGTGACAGCTTTAAATCTTTCAAGAGATCACCCAAATCCAATATATCTTGTATAACATTTAAGGATATGTGAATGTGATCATAAATATCAACTCTTTTCCCCAATGAGAAAATCCAAATTAAGTGTATACATCAGTTTGAATAACTTTTGCACTAACTCTCGGCAGACTAAAATTACCATGAAATGCTATATGAACCAATAATATTATATTAAACATTCCATTTTGATACTCCATTATTATTGTTTTTATTACATATGATAGGAAAATACATAGTGATAACATTTTAACATGTAAGAATGTGTTTTATGCAGGAAATATTTCTATGAATCTTTAAGTATTATGTTGACAAATTTGCTTTTGAAACTACTTTTCCCTATCAAGACTGTTCATTGAGTAATAAAATTTAGAGTATTTTATGTTATGGAGATGGTGGCTAATCTTATAAAATATTGATATTAGTAACAATACTTAATATGTTTATACAGGATCTTACAGTTTGAAAAACACTCGATAATTATGTCACTAAATTTTGACCATAGCCCTCTGCAGTGGGCATCAATACTTGCTTTTTACAGACGAAGACACTGAGCATCTGGCAGATTAAATAAGACATCCAAGGTCAAAGAACTAATAAATACTGAAGGCAGCAGCCATTCTCAATTCTTCCATCTCAAAGCCTGGAAGACTGGATGTGCGAAGCCATAGCTAGTCAACAAGAGTTAAAATAACTCTGTGGACTAAAACAGTACATTAGCTAGATCATGGTCTCTAAAAGAAACTGAAAAAGAGTGCCTCTTGTATTGTTTTAGGTTAAGAATCTCCTAATAAGTACAAATCACATATACCCTAGACACACAGTACATAAATTTATCAATTGATGGTTCTGCATCACCTCTATGCATGCCTGAGCTTCATGTTACTTCTTGGATAAAGCTGACTAATAACTTTTTTCAATGACTTGACTCGATGTTTTTAGAGAAAGGCAACTGTAGAAAATGCCCTAAGTAGCAAATCTACCATCTCTATATATAATTGAAGATATTACTACTTGATAGAAAAAAAATCAAGATGAGCATTAATCACTTTTTTAGTGGACCCTTCCCCCAACCAATTCTAAAAGAGAAAAAAAAAAATACTTCCACTGAGACAACTCATCTTTTATCAACCAATACTGTATGATCATGCCTCAGGTTTCCAAGCAAGATGGTTTGGGCTCTTCGACCCGCAGTCATGAAGTATTTCTGACAGAGGTACTGCCCTCCCCTCCTTGCTTCACCCTTTGTGTCTATTTAAATTCAAACATGCACAGCTCATGTATAAGCAAACAGGTGCAGGGATCAGGGGGCTGCCAAATCCCAAGCAGGCAGGAGGTACACGTGTATCTCGCTGATTGTGGCTTGCTACTGATGGAAGAAGACAAGCTCAGACAAAAGGGGGGGTCAGGAGGTGGCTCTTTGATTTCTCTGGCTTCCTGACACGGCAGCAGGTTGGGAGTTTGGCGCTTGTAGAAGAGCTCATGTTCTCTACCCTTTAAAATGTAAGTAGTGGGAATGACATTTTTAGATGAGCTGGGCAGCAGCAATCACTGTGCTTTCTAAGAACTACTTTCAGACACGTGTGTGAGTATTACCTCCAAAACTCAAGAGAGCAAGCTTCCCAAACTACCACCCTTCTTCAGAGTTTTCAATGCATAAATAGGAATGTCCAATGGTACATGTGAATAGGTGGATCCTACTATGTATGTTTTATTATTTTCCACAATTACACTCTATTAATTAGAAATAAGAATTTTATCACGTGGTTTAAATGTGATAGAAAAGAAACTATCTTTTCTATCGATACTTAGTTAAGCTAACACAAGCATCAGCTATATTATTTTGTCTCTCCATCAATTATCTCATTCAGTTGAGGGTGGAGGAGGCAGATAAATGACAGCACCCTCAAACCAAGAAAAGTGCTACATTATTATATTTAATTTTAAAATTAATTTTAAAAGATCCGATAT
Source organism: Tamandua tetradactyla (assembly GCF_023851605.1). Taxonomy (NCBI): domain Eukaryota; kingdom Metazoa; phylum Chordata; class Mammalia; order Pilosa; family Myrmecophagidae; genus Tamandua; species Tamandua tetradactyla. The sequence continues at coordinate 70,132,415 of NC_135336.1, forward strand.
AGTTCTATATTTTGTCTATTTTTACAATATGTGGGAATATTTTGAAACATGTCGGCATTTAAACATTATTTAATTAACATTTTAAAACAGGGTCTCTCAATTTTATAAAGCAATTTAGAGCTTATTTTTAACCCATATATTTAAGAGAAAAACCTCATACATGATGTAAAACACAGTGCTTCTCTTTCAGAGAATTAGCATCAAGAAATCACAATAATATTCTTGAAAATTCAAATATGCATTTTTGTAACCAAACCCATAATAAACAAAATGTTCAATTTTCAAACAAGTCTCCCTGGAATAGTTATGCATGTTATCTTATTTTAATACTTATTAAGTAATCAAGAATCACTTTTACTTAGAACTTCCTTAGCTCTTGGAGAAATGCAGTCTCCACATTTTCCATGCAGCACATGTACACACAGCTAATGTACGCCAGTCACTTTACAGATATCTGATGCAGAGACTCTGGATCATAAAGTACTCTGTGATGCAATTTTGAGATATATTCACAAACCATGTACATCCAAAGTGTACAATTTTTGAACATTTTCATTATTCCAAACAAATAAAAGCACCCAAATCATCCCATACTACTTAATGTCCCTACACCCCCATTATTTATTTATTTTTTGTCTTTATTTTCTTAGTCATCTCTCCATACATAGGATAAAGGGAGTGTTAGTCACAAGGTTTTCACAATCACACAATCACGCTATAAAAGCCAGATAGTCATACAATCATCTTCAAGAATCAAAGCTACTATATTACAATTCAACAGTTCCAGGTATTTCCTTATAGCTATTCTAATACACTAAAAACTAAAAAGGGATATCTATACAATGTATAAGAATAACCTCCAGAATGACCTCTTGACTCTATCTGAAATCTCTCAGTCACTGAAACTTTATTTTTTTATCATTTCTTTTGATGGTTATGTGCAGGTGTCAACTTGGCTAAGTGATGGTGCCCAGTTGTCAAGTCAGGCAAGCATGGCCTAACCATTACTATAACGGTATTTCATGGTTGGTTAACAAACCAGAAGGCTGGTTTATTAGATAATCAGTCAGTTGATGGCATCTGTGACTGGTTACATCTACAATCAACTAACAGTATGTCTTCCACAATGAAAGAATCCTATCAGCTGCACTTAATCTAATCAAGAGACGACCTTTAAGGAAGAAGAGAGAATTTTCATTTCTTCCTCAGCTAGCTAGCCTCTCTCGCAGAGCTCATAGAGAACTTCATCATAATTGCCAGCCTTGAAGCCTGCTCTACAGATTTTGAACTCTGCATTCTCATGGTTGCATGAGACACTTTTATAAATCTAAGATTTACAGATGTCTCTTGATGCTTCTGCTTCTCTAGAGAACCCTAATACATTTCTCTTCCCCCTTTCGGTCAGGAAGGCTTTCTCAATCCTATGATGCCAGGGCCAGGCTCATCTCCAGGAGTCTGTTCCACACTGCCAGAAAGATTTACACCCCTGAGAGTCATATCCCACCTAGACGGGAGGGAAGTGAGTTTACCTGCAGAGTCGTCTTAAATAGAGAGGCCACATCTGAGCAACAAAAGAGGCTTTCTGGGGATAACCCTTAGGCATAATTACAAATAAGTTGAGCTTTTCTTCTGCAAGAATAAGTTTCATAAGGGCAAACCCCAAGATCGAGAGTATGGCCCATTAAATTGGTAGTCCCCAGTGCTTATGAGAATATCAGAAATTCCCCTGTGGGGAAATTTAATATTTTCACTTTTTCCCCAGTCCCTCAAGGGGACACTGCAAACATTTTTTCATTTTCATTATCCAGGCATCACAATAACCTGTTCGAACCAACAAAACTTTACTCCCTATTCAAGATCCCATGCTATTATGGTGTTTGAATAAACGGACCATACCGGTTAAATTAGATAGTGTGCTACCAGAAATATAAATTTTGCACCAAATAAATCTCTTTCTTTGGTCTCACACAGAAGTTGAAGTTTTAAAACACAGTCAATATCATCCTTTACCCTTTAGTCTAATTTACCTTAACCCTAACAAGATTTGCTTCATTCATATCTCTCATTGCAGTCTGAACTCCTTTCCAGCTTCTCTAACAGTTGCTTCTGGGGTAATGTTGCTTTCATAGCTACCAAACTCTAGTTCAGAATCTCAAGTGTCACACACATACCCAAATTTCCAGGGAATGATTAGGTTATACACAAACAGCACAGCATCTCAGAATTTAGAAATAACCACTACAACTCAAGAACAGATATGACTACTGAAAGAGTTTACAATCTAGTATACTTTGCAATAAACCTTTCCCTGATAATCTATGCTTTTGAATTTAATTCTCATAGTTTGCTCATTACAACTAATCCATATTAGTGAGGCATTACAAATTTCGTTTCTGGCTCATTACATTCAACGTATTTCCTCAAGTTTCATTCACCTAGCTGCATGCCTCACAGCTTCATTCTTTCTTGCAAGCCACTTTACTCCATCATGCAGTCACTCAGTATCTCATTGTATGTATACCCCACAGTTCAACCTTCATGATAATCAGTCTATGTATCCTTAGGCACCTTTATCCATTGTAAATCATGAATACTCCTGCCATAAACACCAGTGTACAAATGTCCATTCATATTTCAGCTTTCATTTCTTCCAAGTATATGCCTAATAATGGGGTTTCAGGGTTATATGGGAACCCTATAGTTAGCCTCCTGAGGAACCACCACGCTGCCCTCTAGAGGGGCTGCACCATTCTACTTTCCTACTTACAGTGCGTAGGTACGCCTCTCTCTCCACATTTTCTCCAGCACTTGTATCTTTCTGTTTATTTCTTAAACAGTTTATTCATACACTGTACAATCCAACCGTAAGTAAACAAAGGCTCCCTGTATAATCACATAGTTATGCATTCACCACCACAATCTACATGAGGGCATTTCCATCTCTTCCACGAAGGAAGATGGGGGGTAGGGAACAAAGAATAAAAAATAAAGTAAAATAAAAAGGAGAAACAACAACAACCCAAGAATTTCATACCCCTCCCTTCTATCCCCCTCTTTTTGACATTTAGCTTTGTTATATTGCATTTGTCACATGCCTTTGTTACACTGAATGGAAGTATATTACTTCCATAGTTACTTTAACTACAGACCCTAGCTTGCACTGATTGTTACTTGTTTCCATATACCAGCCCGTTTTCAATACCTTGCAATGTTGACATTCATTTGTTCTCCCTCATGTAAAAACATTCTTTTTAAAATATATATTTGTATTGACTAAACAACATACAAACACACACATTCTTCACATACAAACATTCCATACATGGTGTACCATCAATGGCTCACGTCATCACATAGTTGTAGATTCCTCACCATGATCATTTTTTAGAACATTTGCATCACTCCAGAAAAAGAAATAAAAAGGAAAAAGAAAAAACTCGTACATATCATACCCCTTACCTCTCCCTCTCATTGAACACTAGTATTTCCATCTACCCAATATAGCCTAACCTTTGTTTCCCCTATTAATTGTGTAAAAACATTTTTATATTTGTACTTTTAATCACCATTATTGTCCACTCTAGGTTTCACTAAGTTACCCAGTCCCAGTCGTTACCTTCAATCTTCCTTCTGGTGCCACACGTGACCCTAGCCTTCCTCTTCCGATCACACTTACACTCACCTTCATTCAGTGCACTTACAATAATGTTCTACCATCAGACAGTTTTGTGCTATCCATTTCTGCACCTTTACAATCATTCCTTTTGAACATTCTGTACCCAGACTGTAAAATATTAAAGCCAATGAGCGTCCCCTGCTTATTTTCAGTTTGAATTCAAGTATCTTCATTATATAACCAGTATTAACTATTAAAAGCAAATGTCAAGAAATAACTGCACTATAGCCACTAACAGCTTCCTATCATGATTCATAGTTTTATATTTAGTGAGATTAAAATAAGACAGAGAAGTAGCCACGGTTCATTTTTAACATCATACTCCATTGAGCAAGGCACTAATAAATACTTACTTAGCAGGTTCACAACTATACCTGATAGTTGATGACTTGTTTGGGAACCAAATTACATCTAAGATTATCACAAAAGCATGTAGCTTGGAACTGATGACAACTATACCTATTTTTACCTCCTCCCTCCAGAAAGCTTTTCCTGCATTTTTTCCCTAAAATTTATGATACAACTTCATATTAGAATCCCAGCGGCATGCACCTTGTCATATTTTTCATCTGCAGAATCCATTGCAACACTATGAAGTTTAAATAATTATTTTTATATCAGGCTAATACATGGAACATATCCTTAAGAAAGCAGACGTTTAATTTTTTAAAACTTTTTAAGAGACATGACGTCCACATACAAAATACCCATGAGGAAAAAATATGGGACCATTGATCATGGAAGCTCTCTTCCAGTTAAATTGTGTAGAACAAACGAAGCTCAGTAGGATTTCAAGTGTGGAACGGGTCGATAAGAGTTGGATTTGTAAGAGAGTAATGCAGGAAAAAGGACCTGCTATTTCATTTTCCTCTTAGTTCACATTTAAGAGGGAGATAAAATGGGGAGTGAATAGATTAAACAAGTTAGCAAACTCCAGAGTCAGAAATAAACACGAATGTAAGTGAGAGATAAAGGAGCTTAGTCTATGTAGAGAAGCTGGTTTCTGATAGGAATTAAGAAAGGTAAGGCTGAAGAAATATGGTGGGTTTGGATCAGGTAGGGCATTGACAGTCCCACCTAATAGATAATGTGCTTTCAAAGCCGGGAGGGGTCAGGATGAAAGTAAATTTTTTACAATAATTAAATTGTCAGTGAGTTTACAGGGTAGGCTGGAGGAACAAGGAGTCTAGAAAGAGTATAGCATAAGTGCTTCAAGAATTGTCCAAATAAGAGCATCAGAAGAGTGAATGTGAATAAATGAAAAGGAAAACATGAATGACTGAGGAATCCTGGAAGAATTCCAGTATTTCAAAATCCAAGATTCCAGCACTATTGGATTAAAATGTGGAATGTACTTTTCACTCCCGATTCTCTTTGTTTAGATTAAGACAAATAGGTCTTCTGTCCATAAGAATTAAACACAACTAAGAGAAAATATATTATACAGATTTTAAACCAGGAATAAAATATTCCTCAATAAAGTTATTTAAAAACTATTGTCCGAGAGGCGAGTTGCAAAATTTTCATAAAGCAAGAGAGATGGAAGTTTGCTTTTGTTTCTTTGCTTGATTACTTGTTTGTATAAAAAATACACAAAGGTTCAGATTCAATTCTGATTTTGTTAGGTTTCAGTAAAAGTAGTCTCAGGTGAGTTACTTCATTTCTCCTGGCCTCACTCAATTTGTTTTCCATTTATTCAGGCACCAGACATCTGGGAGTGACTCCTGGGGGCAGACTCTGTGGTGAGCGTTGGGGAAACAGGCTTCACACCTGTGAAAACAGGGCAATTGGTGACACTTCCCTGAGTTATGATGAGGCTGGAACACAATTATACATATGCATACGCCTAGCATGGTGTCTGGACTGCAGGCCATCAGAAAAGGGTAGTGGCCTTCTCTTCCTCCAGAAGCAAGCTCCAGAGGGCTCCCTTTGAAGGTAAATGCAGAATTAATAGGTCCTTGTGCTCTATGAATGCACCCATGTGTGAACGGGGGCAGAACCCGGCTCTTGATTAATTCATGTATAGAGGCCCAAAGATTGACTTGCCTGCTACTTGGGCAATTTATTTTTCGTTTGACCATTTCAAACAATACGCTCTGATAGCAAAGGTGGCAAATTTTGCAAAATCATCTGACAAAATCATTAACAAATCTGTTTTACAATTCATCCTTTAAGGTTAACTTTATTTTGCTAACATCTATATGTTAGCAATATTAAGATTAGAATTTAAGAAAAATCTTAAGATTCTTAATATTCTTGAGATATATTGGCAAAACTCAGAACTGTCACTTTGGAGGGAAAAAAATCTGATTTTTTCCTCTCTGAAAGGGTGTGTGTGTGCATTTATCCTTTTAAAAATTCAAAATTAAGGGTGGGCCATGGTGGCTCAGCAGGCAAGAATGCTTGCCTGCCATGGCAGAGGACCCGGGTTTGATTCCCGGTGCCTGCCCATGTAAAAAAAAAAAAAAAAATCAAAATTAAATAGGCTTGTCTTCACATGTATACTCCCCCTATATATTAAGAGCACAAGATACATTAAGAGTTTGAGTCTGTTAGATTAAGTTATGAAAAGGCCAACCTTCAAGAATTGACTGTCAATGTCTTACATGATCTGATCTCACCTTATTTATCAATTACATAAAAGTATTACTTAGTTTTCCCTTACTAAATAGATTTTCTTTTTTATTTTCTTTGACATGGGCAGGGTTCGGGAAACGAAACCAGGTCTCTGGCAAGGCAGGCAAGAACTCTGCCACTGAGTCACTGTTGCCTGCCCAATAGATTTTCTTTTAAAAATCCAACTTTCAATCTCTAAAATTGGGCAAAAAAACTGTTCTCAGGATCTGGATGTGCATATATACAAATTGATATTTCTAATAGGCTTTACAAACAGATATAAGAGAGAGAAGGGAAAACAGAATCAGAAAGACTTTTTTATTGCTGTTTTGGTAGCTCTCTTCCAAACACTCAATAAGCTGTTCAATTTACAGGGAAAATAAAAGTATGCACAAGTGTGCTAACCGGCATTCATACTTGTAATTAAGTATGTGAGGCTTGGTCACTTTTGAAACTACTTTGAGTAATTTGCCAACTTCTGCAATCAGTAAACAAGTAGTCAAACAGAGGGGTGGGGGAAACAGTGTTAGCACTATTCGTGCAATAGATTTTTTACCCAAGGATAGCAGAAATGAAAAATCATTCAGCATGCTTCTTTGGTCTGCCTCTAATTTATCACAGTTTACATCTCTTGCCTGCCAGCAGAGCCGAATTCATACGTTATTGTCCCAAACCTGTCACTTCCTGGACTGCCTTTTAATCTTCCTCCCTGAATTACATTCAGAAAGGTCACCGCTATCCAATTAGAACCTTATCAAAGATGCACATGCAGCCCAGATTCACGCTTATCGAGAAGGGGTCATAAATCCAGAAACTGCACATCACAATGTGCATTACCATAATGAATAATGGGGGGGGTACAAAATAAAGTGACAAAACACCTGTGTGTCTGCCAGTCTTTGACTCCATTCTTACGGGCATCATTAAAGGTAAACCACTGGAATGTAAAAAACATGGTCATGAGGAAGAACAGAAGGCAAACCAATGGTTCTCAAGAGTGTCACCAACAAGCAGATGGTTCTGTCTGAAGACAGACACATCTAGGGCCAATGACTGATGATAAAACTACTAGAGTACAGCTACTATGAAGGGCTTATAGATTTCATCTTATTAGTTAAATCAAAGAGCAAGCATTGTTTGGCTAGAACACAGACTTATATATCACAAACTCATTACATTCCTACGCAGTCCTTAATCCTTAAGAATCTGGGCTACTGAAAAGTCAGGTTAGATTTATTTCTGAAAATACTTAATGCAGTTTCTTTTTAGTCCTAAATTATCACATTGGGTACTTACTTTTCTGGAAAGCAATGTTTTTCTATTATTCTTGAGAATGAATATTCCATTATCAATGTATCACAGAATTTCTGTATGCATCTCACTACCTGACACTCATGAAAGGCAGTAAATAAAAATGCTGACTTAAACAAGTGAGAAGTAAGGTGGCAATGGAAGTATTTTTTTAGTTCTGAAGAGAAAAAAGAAGCATTACTACAGGTTTCCTTCTACCGAAAGGGCCTTAAAGTATTTAAAATAAAATTATCCAAACAATTCTAGGAAAATGTTTGATTATACTAAGGAAGCCACATCCTGAGTAGTTACTAAATTGAGGCCCAGAGATAAAATTTTAATGAATCATATTCTCTTAAGTCAAAGTGTTGGGACTACTTAAAATGCAAGTGATTAACATGTTAATATGAGTGAACGAATTCTAATACTCAGCTTACTGGAGCCTGAGATTTCACTGCCAATGGTTTTCTGATTTGCTCTGTCTGAGATTTCAGGATCTAGTTACCAGCAGACTCAGGAATACATATTTCTATAACTCTTGATTCCAGAGGGACGAACAGGCATTATATAATTAAATGTAAATCAATATCTGACATAATCTGAGCAGTGCAAATTTAATATTAGGTTTCATAGTACCAAGGAAATACCCCTTCTTGGCCCTTCAGTGTTTAGTGAAAAGAGTGGTATGCCTTTATCCTTGTAGTGATCCCAATCAACCTTTAGTCCCCTTAGAATCTTTTTTTTTTAATTATTTGTTTAAAAATATAACAACAAACAAACACAAACATTCTTAACATATGATCATTTTATTCTACATACATAATCAGTAATTCACAATATCATCACATAGTTGCATATTCATCATCATGATCATTTCTTAGAACTAGAATCTAATTTTAAAGAGTATTATTTATCTCCCTCCACCATCACCTCTTTCCCTCACCAGCTTCTCTTGCTCTAAAACACTTAATGTCAAAATACTTCATCTTCATAAAATATAAACAGATGCAAAAATGCTCAAAAATACACCTGCAAATCAAATCCAATGATACATTTAAAGAAGTTATACACCATGATCAAGTCGGTTTGAACCCAGGTATGCAAGAATGATTCAACAGAAGAAAACCAATTAATTTGATAGGAATTCCTAGGAGAAAAACCACATGATCATCTCAATTGATACGGAAAGGACATTTGACAAAAATACAGCAAAACTTCTTGAGGAAAAACATTTCAAAAAATAGGAATAGAAGGAAACTTACTCAATATGATAAAGCGTATATATGAAAACCCACAGCTAACATAGTACTCAAGTGAAAGACTGAAGGCTTTTCCTCTACGATCTGGAAGGAGACAAGGATGTCCACTAACACCACAGCTATTCAATATCATACTAGAAGTTCTAGCCAGAGCAGTTAGAAAGGAAGAAGTAAAACTTTCACTATTTCCAAATTACATGATCCTACAGTAAGATCCAAAAAGTCTACAGCAGAACTAATGGAACTAATAAGTGAGTTCACTAAAGTGGCAAGATACAAGATCAACATGAAAAAATAAGTAGGGTTTGTATGCCATTTTTAATAGAAACTAAAATAATCAAATATCAGGGAATAAATTTCAGCAAGGATATAAAGCATTTATACACATAAAATTAAAAAACATTGCTAAAAGAAATCAAAGAAGTCCTCAATAAACAGAAAGGCATTCCATGCTCATGGAATGGAAGACTAAATATTGTTAAGATATCAATTCTACCCAAAGTGATTTACAGATTCAACACAATCCAAATCAAAATCCCAATAGCCCACTTTGCAGAATTTGAAAAGCCAAATATCAAATTTATTTGGAAGGGGAAGGGGCCCAGAAGAGCCAAAAACATCCTGAGAAAGGAGAATGAAGTTGCCAGTCTCACACTTCCTAACTTTAAAGCATATTACAAATCTCCAGTGGTCAGAACAGCATGGTATTGACATTAGGATGAATATATTGACCAATAGAATGAAACTGACAATTCAGAAATAGACCCTCACATTTATGGCTAATTGATTTTTGCCCAGCCTGCCAATTTCACTCAACTGGGAAAGATAATCTCTGGATATGCATATGCAGAGGAATGAAAGATGACTCTTATACCATACACAAAAATTACTACTAAATCATTCAAAGAGTTAAATATAAGAACTAGGGCTTTAAAACTCCTAGAAGAAAATGGAGGAAAGCCTCTTCAAGATCTGTTGGTAGACAATGGTTTCTTAAACCTTGCACCCAAAACACAAGCAACAAAAGAAACAACAGATAATTGAGACATCAAAATTAAAAACTTGTGTGCATCAAAGGACTTTGTCAAGAAAGTGAAAAAGCAACCTACTCAATGGGAGAAAATATTTGGAAATCACATGCTCAATAAGAGTTCAATATGCATAATATATGAAGAAATCCTACAACTCAAAAATATAAAGACAAACCACCCAATTTAAAAATGGGCAAAAGACTCAACTAAACATTTCTTCAAAGAGAAAATACAAATGGCAAAAAACACTTGAACAGAATGGAATATTATACATATGCTTACCATTATTAGCTATTAGGGAAATGCAAATCAAAACCATAATGAGATATTATTTTATATCTACTAGAAAAATCACTACTAAACAAATAGAAAACTACAAGTGTAGTGTAGTAGAGAATGTGGAGAAATAGGAACACTCGCTCATCATTGGTGGGAATGTAAAATGGTGCAGCTACTGTGGAAGACAGTTTGCAGTTCTTTAGGAAGTGAAGTATAGAACTGCCATATGATGTGGCAATTCTGCTACCCAGAAGACTGACGCAGGGAATTGAACAGATATTTGTACACCAAAGTTCATAGCAACGTTATCCACAATTGCCAAAAGATGGCAACAACCCCGGCGTCCAACTGATGAGTGGATAAACAAAATGTAGTATATGCATGTGATGGAATATTATTCAGCTGTAAAAAGGAATAAAGTTTTGATCTATACGACAACTTGAGGACATTATGTTGAGTGAAATAAGCCAGACACAAAAGAACAAATATTCTATGATTTTGCTGTTATAAACAAATTATAGTACGTAAACTCACGGAGTTTGAATCTAGAATACAGGTGAATAGGAAATAGACTGCAGTTAAAGAATGGGAAGTTGATGTTTAAATTGTACTGTATTTCTATTTAGGTGGATGGTAAAGGTTTGGAAATTGATTCCCACATTATGGATGAATGTAATCAACAGTAATGAACTGTATAAGCAAATGTGGTTAAAAGTGGAAACTTTAGAATGTATATATCACTAGAACAAAAATTAAAAGATAAAAACATTGTATTGTACAAACACAGTGAACCCTAGTGTAGAGAATGGAATACAGTTAATAGTACAACTATAAGAGTATTCTTTCATGAATTATAAGATATGTACAATATTAATACAAAGTGGTAATAATAGGGTGGTATATGGGAAAAATTAAAATAAACAATGGATAGAACTATTTTAATAATATTTCGTCAGTTATAACAAAGGTAGATACTGTTAAAAATATAGTAGGAAAAGAATAGATATATATATATAGTATGATTCATAGAAAAGTGCTATCGTTAATAGTGACAAATGTGTCACATAATGCACGGTGTTAGTGGTGGGGTAGCTTACGGGAGTCCTGTATTTTATGCATGATTACTTTGTAAACTCACAACTTCTATTAATAATAAAATAACAATAATTATAAAAATAGTAATTGAAACTCATGTTAAAAAAACTAAGCCAAATTTGGAAAATAAATGCCAAAGTAAGTCTAAAGGCTTTCAGTCTAAGGTACTAGAAGGGCATGTTATTAAGAGAAGCATTTACATTCTGTCAGCATGCTCATGGTCCATGTTTAAGAAGCAGAATGTAATTGACTATTTGTAGAATGTAAATATAGAAAAATCTCCCTAGAACTATGTATCTGCAGTTGACAAAGGTAGGGCAAACAGTTGCCCTACCCTCAACTCCTCCTGCCGCTGGTTTTCAGTAGGGTTTTGATTTTCAGCTTATCATGAGGAAGTTAAGATACACTCATGGTTTTTGATGCTGACAAGCACGTCACCTATAACTTAGGCTCTGACATGGGGGGTTGTCAAGATTAGCCCTGATGGGAAAGTGAATGACCTTTGTTCATAATTATCAGAACAAGGAGAAGAAAAGTGACTCGTGAGGCAGCTGCTATTGCTGCTATGTGCAACTTCGGAGAAAGTGGGGACGCCAGGTCTTTTAAAAGACTGAGCACAGAAGACACAGCTTAAGCAAACACAGAGCCTTTTGTCTTAAAGTACAAAATGGCAATAACACTGAAAGATTCTGAAACACTGTCCTGCTGCGAGAATGTGTCGAATCTTCAAGGTGAGAACTGTTAAAGTATTGAACTGGCTTCATATCTGCACTTATATGCTACACTTCCAAATCACTCAAGTGATACCACATTCAAAAACAAACTTTAGGTAGTAAATCATATTTGCATTATTAAGCTCTTAAAATATTGGTAATTGTGGTTGACAGTCCGCTTAGTATTAATAAACCCTAAGTAAGTTATTGGACTGGAGTGCTGTTCCAAACATAATCCACTATTGAATGTAAAATACAATACTTTTTATATGTGAATGGATTATAACAATGGAATATAATACATGGGGGGAGTTTTTATTCTATTAAAATATTCAGATCTTCTTGCCTAATCCCATGTTTTCAACAGCAGAGGAAATTATTTTTTTATCTAACTGAAAAATTCAAGTGTGTTTGCATTTATCGGGGCAGTGGTAAGTGGCTTGTCATCTTCACTTTATACTCTTGAGAATGACCAGATTCACTCGGTAACATTTTAAATGCAGCCTTTTAACACTTTTCTCTATTGCTCTTTTTGTCTAAACTCTACTCAAACATATTTTCCTACAGATGCAGTGATCAGAACCACTCATATTGTACCTGCCCATTTCTCCCTTAAGAGGACACAATTTTAACAGTAATGCCAGAATCACACAATTTTAAACAGAGCTCACTTGCTGACTCATATGCTAGGCTGGAAACCCTCATCCTTTTCAACACAGAGCCAGGCTCCCACCCACCCCTCCTTTTTCATGGGCAGGCACTTACAGTCATAATTTCATGCATATGTTTCCCTCCCTAAGTGGGGAAGCCACACAATTGTCCTAAGCCTCCTACAACTCTGCAACTGTTACTATTACTCCACATTCTGCCTCCTTGCTTCTGGCCACTTTAAATTATGGCATAATGCAAATTCAGACACAATCATTCCAAGTTTTTTCATCTCTGTTATTCTTCTCTGCTTATCATAACCCATACAGAGAATCTGATATGAATGTATGTGTTTGAATAATCTGAACTAGATTAATCAGAGATTCTGTAACATTTGCATTCTTGATTCTAAAAGAATTTCTCCATTCACGGTTGTCTTATCACTTGAAATTATTAGTGTATCTATACTACTTTTTGAGAGGAAATTCCATAAACCAGGTTTAATTAGTTTGGTGAATTAAGAATATACAGTAGAAATCATGTATACTGCACCATCATTGATGGCATAAGCAACTCACAAAATTGAATCACAGTGAAATAAATTGTGGTAGCTCAATAAGCTATGGCATGCTTCAGTGCAACAAGTGAAAAGGAAATGAAAACTAGTAAAGAAACTAGAATTGTCTGCTATATTGTTCGGCAGAGTTGGATGGCAACTGCAAATAATTTGTCCTTATTATACAAGTTAAGAATTTTGAATTGCAAGGAAATTTGGGGGATAAGAAGATGGTAATTTCACGATAATCTCTTAGATTTAAAAAGTCTTAGCCTCTTTGTGTTCCAAGACTTTTCTATGGCATCTGAAATATTGTGGATGATAAAAAGTGTTTGTTAAATTTAATTGGCTTTGCTTAGAATGGCTGTACGAGACTTTCTCTGTCAAAATCACAAAACTGTAGATATAAGGATAGCTCAGCTCTAAAAGGGATATGATTATGAATGTATTTGATTGTATTGCAATCATTTGTGAAAGTTTCCAATTTAGGCAGTTGGAACTGAACAAATTATACCTCCTCCCCCACATTTCCTCACTGGACAATTGACTCTTACGGTCAGGCTGCCATTTGGAGAGTTTCTCTCAAGTACAGACTTGTTTGTGTTCACTGGACTGGACAATTAGAATTCCCTGGATAACAGGAGGAGAATTTCCCTCAAAACTGATGGAAGTGGAGCCAGAGTTAACAACTTTTACCTTCTCACCATTTTGCTTGTTATTTCTCAAGTCACAAAAAGTATGCAAATAAGAGCAAAATTAAATTTGCTAAGTTATTACATAGATCCTATCATTGTTCCTCCACGAAGGCTTTCTTTCCTTGGAAAATGCTAAGAATTAACATGATACTAAAGTTACTTTAATGAATAGTAGGTTCTTCAGTAATGGTAGCAAGAATAAAGTAAAACTAGAAAAAAAGCATATTTTCTTGTGCTTTCATAACCATAAAAAAGGAAAAGCACATCATATATGAATTAAAAGCACTAATTTTTCTTAATGCAATTAGAAAATATTCTCAATGGAACTATAAGAAGTAATCCTTTAGTGTAGCATAATAGTACTTTGTATTTAATGATGAAGCTAATTCTTAAAATACTGATTCTAATCCAGACCATGACAAAAATTTAATCAAAAGAAATAAATGTATTATTTCTCTGAGGTATATATAGGAGTACAGTGTCTCCTATATATACTGTATCCTTAGTTAACAATAATGTTTTATTCACTAACATCACATTTTATGTAGAACAAGAAATAGGAAGCATCTGCTGAAAACTAACAATATTTACAAATCCCAAACCCAAAATATTTAACAAGGAAAAAATATGGCTTCTGCTATTGTAACTGTCTACTATTATTTTATAAAGTCCCTTTCAGACACCGTATTAAGAACTTAATGTACTTCTAACCATGGAAACAAATATTCAACATGTTATATAAAAAAAGAAGTTATATGAAAACTTTCAGCAATTACAATAATTCTACTCTGACAGGATATTTTCCTTTCCATTTTGTAAAACTGGAAGAGCTACTAAATTAAGTAAAGGGATGGAGAAAAATTCAAAATAACCAACCTTCTTCAAGATTCTTGATGCAATTGAGAATAAAGGGTAGACGACAGAGGGGCCAAAAGATTCTGTAACCAACATTACTATTTTAAGTTTTTTTTATTATAAATATCTAGAAATCTAGATTTGATGGCAGAAATAGAAATAAGACACACCCATCAGATTTCAAATAACATTAGGATCAAGTTGGAACATTGGCAAACAATAACAGCATGTTGTTGATTGGCTCCCACATAAGTTTTCATTTTTAAAACCAGACTTTAAACTCCAGTCAATCAAACCGATTCTGCTTTGCTCCCCTACTTCCAATTAAGAATCATCATCCAGGAGTTTTGTATGTTAAAGGCTTGCCAGTAGCGTTGCAGAAGTGTGTAAATGCCGTGCAAGGCTCTTATGACTGGCTTCAAAGCTGATCTACGGACCCACTCAATTCCGCAGCTGTCAAAGTGCTAA
This sequence comes from Tamandua tetradactyla, assembly GCF_023851605.1. NCBI lineage: Eukaryota > Metazoa > Chordata > Mammalia > Pilosa > Myrmecophagidae > Tamandua > Tamandua tetradactyla. The sequence goes on from NC_135336.1 coordinate 70,147,596, forward strand.
TACCAACTGTAGTTAATGACACAGCGTCATCTCTCCAGCTCGTTTACCTGCCGCCCTGCAAACAAATGGACACTGGCAGCGAAAGGCAGGAGTGTAATGAACGGCAGATACCATATTTATCATAATCATTATGATCCACGGTAGAGGAAAATCAATTTCTCTTAATCGAGTAGAGTGACTTATTAAGGGTTATGAGTCCTGGCTGGGTAACTGGACTGATTTGATTATGTGGGGAGGGAAATTAGCAGTGGCCTCCTACACACTCTTTTCCCTTTGTCTTCTGGCTCTGAATTTGTTATTAAATTATTTTCTCATGAAAGTCGTAGGGAACAGGTCATGCTTTCATCAAGAAGAGACTGAGAAATAGGGTGCTGAAAGGCTTCAGAAGTGTTGAGAGGCAGAGATGTGAACATTCAAAATATCTCCACTGCGGCATCGCTGATTTATCATTGAAAGTGTGCAGATAGAATATAACGCCCGGCCAACCCTGAAACCTTCCAGGAAGAACCCCATTGTACACTCACCTTTGTCCTTCAGTTTTCTCTTTCCTGTTGCTGATACTACAATCCCAGACACCTGGGAAGTGAGGTCCCTTTCTAGGTCCCTTCCTATACTATCTATGGGGAACAGATCATTTAAAGTAAGGTTTTTGTTTTTGTTCTTAATTGTTTAAGAATGCTTCGAGCAAAATCAGTTGTAGAAAAATTTGAAAGACAAATGTGCAATAGGTTTTAACTCTTTGGGTTTTTAAAAGGTCACAAATCATGGACAAAAAGTAAAAAGTATTTTGCGGCAGTAACTTCGAAGCATTTTCTCACAATAACCACCATTCCAACGCTTAACATCTCTCTGATGTATCTTCTGTGGAAGTAAAATCAACTTTTTGCATTCACTTCCATTTTCCTGAACTGTTTGGGTTGCAAATTTTGCAAACACTTGAGCACCATCAGATGACTTCCCACCGAATAAAATAAGGAAATCAGAAAATGAGGAAATTTTTCCTTAAACATATATACAACCACTCAAATTTGGCAAATTAGTAAACGTTACTATTGTTTGTAAGTAACTGTATTTTAGGAATTGTCTATATAGACAACCAAGTAAGTCTAATTTCCCTTAGTAATACTATTGTAATATACCAACTAGAAATACTGGGTAAATTTTTATTAGGAACAATAAAGGAATCCCAGGACAGACTGCTTTTTAGTAGAGCCTCTGCTCTACTAAACATTTTTCCTTTGCCTTTTTCAAAACACACAATTAATTAGATGCGCATGATTGCTTCATAACCATACATTTCTATTTTATATATTGTAGATTTCAAGCATTTCATAAATATAATTTCAAGATTTTTTGTGATGATTTCAAAGTTCTCAATAGAGTTGTTATCTGATTTCCCTAGGAGTAAAATTTCATTATTAGTACAGTGATTTCTAACAAAGGAATGATGCAATTCTTAGAAATAGGACAGTCTGGATTCCATAATCTTTTGTCACCTTAAAAATCACACATACATTCCCAATTCTCTCTCTCTCCCTAGTGGCCTCATCACCATCTCCCCAAAAGTTTACCTGAAACAAAATGGAAAAATTTTTTTTTCTATAATCTTCCGTCACCTTTCATCTCTCATTTTAATGGCTGTCTGGGTTCACTGACGTAGACAAATTTGAAATTGTACTTAAAAACCATAAATTGCCACATAATGTCCCTGTTATGCATTTTAGCATGTCTAAATTAGCTCAGTGATTTTTCACAATCTTAAAGTAGGAAGCTAGAAGTCATTTATTTACTCCAATTCTTGGTTATTTCATATGTTCCATTCTAGAAAGGATTAATAATATTTTCTCTTCACTCATCTCTTAGTATATATTCATTTTTGTAACTCCTCAATATAGGACACTGCTTAATACATAGAGAGTCTCAAAAGGTATTTGTTTAATTCAATTATACTGTAAATATATCAAACTGATTTACATGAATTATTTCCTCCCTCTAGAATTTCCATTTCTGTTAGTAGTCCTCATTTTCCCACTATTTCTAATTATTGAATACATTTTCATACTCTAAAGAATAAAAACTACTATACTTAAAAATTCGGTTGTAAAAAAAGAGATTTAGCGACTGGTTGGAAACTTCTATTAGCCTAATGGAAATATTTCAAATTTTCAAATTCTACAAGCACAAGCGCATTAGTTTCATTTATCTAATGGTCATAAAGCTATTTTTGACTGCTCAAATGATACTCAAGAGTAACTTTTTCATAAGGGCTTTCCCTATGGCATAAATAATTTCCTTATGGATATAATCATAGCTCAGTCAAAATAGCCCTTTTCACATGCTAAAACTACTATAGCTAGTTTGATGATAAATTTGAATCTGATAAAATTGACACATTACACCAAACAGACCATTTTAATCACAGAGAGTTGGAGAAATATTTGTCACCGAGGTCTGTGTAAGATCATTTTTTTGCTTATCAGTCAATAATCACTGAAACTCATTCAAGTACTCTGTCTCCTAGCTCAGAGAAATGAAAACTATAATATATCTTCTGACATAATAATATTACAGTATTATTAAACATCATCATTCAATTCTAGGACAATGGATAAAAATCAAAACTATAATAAATTGTATATATTTTATAGATATAAATATTATAATATACTTATCTCACTTCTCAAAATTTTATGAGTGAGCCATGAAAATACATTAGGTCCTATTCAAAAGGGAAACATGAGTCCATATCAAGCCATTTTAAATGACTGATTTCAAAGATATTCAATGAATAAATTAAGTGTCTTGCTATATTTAAAACACATTTTTTCCTACATTTAAGTCCAGGTTTTAGAATATTATATTCTTTTTAAAAATGAAGGCATATACAAAAGTGTTTAAATAAATATTTCACCAAAAACATAGGTAATTATTTCCTAACAAACTTGATGATGTTCTTTACTAAATGGTCAAATGTGATAGGACTTAGGAATCTGTAGAATCATTCCTACGTTTCCTGGTCTCACAGAAAAATGATAAGATCATGTTAATTACACTATATTCATTCAACAGATTTCATTAACATTTACAATTGAGCTAGGCACTTTGCTAGGTGTTACAGATTAAAAAAAAAAAAAAAAGAATAAACGTATAGTTCCTGCCCTCATTGAACTAAATTTATCAATAATCTAATTTTCCAATGTAATCATCCTGAAGGTTATTTCCTCCTATGTTCTTGGCAATTTTCATAGCTTCTAAATTCCAGACTCTAAATCTTTGTTGATTATGGACATTTTTAGCAGTTCTCAGCACTGATGTGGCTGTCTTAAATTTATATGCCAAGAGGATATATATGAGGAAAAACATTCTAGGTTTGAGCAAATCTGCATTTGCAGGGCAAATAAATTCTGGAGAGAATACTCATCTAACAGCCCTAAAAATACAATTACAATGCAACAAGAAGAGCAAAATACTATGGGGCTAACAGAAAGTGCCTATTTCAGCCTTTGGTTATCAGCTCTAAAATAGGAAAACTAAGTAGAAAATTATATTATCACAGTCTATTACACAGGGACACGTGGGGGTGGGGAGGGGAGTGCATCTTCCAACCAAAAACCTAGCATATATCTAGGAAGAACCCACAGATCTATCAATCCAACAGAACTAGAAAAGTAGAAACGGTGCCTTTATAAAGAAGACGGTGGATCTGTACACCAGCCCCAATATCGAACATTTCCTGTTTTAGCCAAAAGTGTCCAAAATTTCTGCAATAAAACTTATAACAACTAGAGTATCTAGTTTTCTGACTATTAAAAAAGAAATATGAACTTTCCAAACTGGCTAACATACGTCAACTTACAGATAAGCAAAGTTCATGTTAATATTGTCATTGTAACAAAGAAATTATTTTAAGGGTGATGAGAAATTTTACATGTATTAATTTTGAAGTTGATCACTAGGAATCCATGAAGATTAATTTAAACCATTTTCTTCTATAGAAAATGCTTATGTATGTGTGTGCACACATTTATATTGCATGAAAAGAAGTCAATATATACTCAATATATATTGTATATGTTACTCAATATATTGTACCTAATATGGAACCTCTTAATTGTCAATAAAAAAGAGCACTCCAATAGAAAAACATTTAACTATCAATAGGCAATTCAAAAAAGAAGACAAAATTAGACAACACTCATAGAACAAATGTTTTAGCCTTATTAGAAATAAAATATAAATCAGTCTTATACATCACAGTAGCAAATAAAAATGTCCTAAGGAAAGGGTATAGGTAAACCTAGCTTCTCAGGTAATGTTGATGGGAGTTTAAACTGAAACAGCCTTAATAAAGAACTTAACAAAAGTTTTAAAAAATCTATACTCATTGTCTCAGTAATGCTACTTATACAAATTTAATTGTGGGAAATAGTCAGGGATGTGCAAAAGGATTTCCATCACAGTATGTTCTTCGCAGTTCATATATTCATATGTAATTCCAGAAAAACCAGGCACACCTCAAATGTTTAGTGCCAAAGAATTACTAAGAACATTTTCTAGGAATGCAAAAGTGGTTCAACACATGAAAATAAATCAGTGTAACACATCACATAAACAGAAGAAAATTTAAAAAAAGCTAGATTATCTCAATGGGCACAGAAAAGGCATTTGACAAAGTCCAGCACCTTTTCATAAAAATACTCAGAAAACTAGGAATAGAAGGGAACTTTCTCAACATGATAAAGGCTATTAATGAAAATTCACAGCTAATTTCATGCTCAATAGTGAAAGACAATGCTTTAAAAAGTAAAATTGTCTGTACCTACATAAACATGATCATATATATATATATATATATATATATATACACATAGAAAATTCAAAGGAATCTACAAGAAAACTATTAGAGCTAATAAATGAATTCAGCAATGTGTTTTTATACATTAGCAATGAATAATCCCAAGAGGAAATTAAGAAAACAATTCTATTTACAATAACAACTAAAAGAATCTAAATCTAGGAAGAAATTTAACTGGGATTTTAAGAACTTGTACACCTAAAACTACAAAACTTTGCTGAAAGAAATTAAAGAAGACTTCAATAAATGCAAAACATACCATGTTCATGGATTGGAAATCTTAATCTTGTTAAGATGGAAACACTACCCAAAGTGATCTACAGATTCAATGCAAATCCCTACCAAATTTCCATCAGGCTTTTGTGCAGAAATGGAAAAGGTGATTCCCCAAATCCATATGGAACTGTAAGGGGTTCCAAATAGCCAAAACAATTTTGAAAAACAGGAACAAAGTTGGAAATCACACTTCCTGATTTCAAAATGTACTACAAAGCTACAATAATCGAAAAAATGTACTGGCATAAGGATAGATAAAACCAATGGAACAGAATTGAAGAATTTAAAAATGCACACATCTAAGGGAGGGTATCAAGCAAATGCAAAGGAGAAAGAATAGTCTCTTCAACAAACATTATTTGGAAACCTGGATATCAACATGCAAAATAATGCAGTTGGATCCATAGTTGAAACCACATATATACAATTTAACCCAAAATGGATCAAGTATATAGAAGCTGAAGCCATAAAATACTTAGAAGATAACATACAGACACATCTTCATGACCAGGGACTCAGCATTAATTCTTAAATATGACAACACAAGCATAAACAACATAAGAAACAACAGACAAATTTTATTTCATCAACATTAAAAACTTTCGTGCATTAAAAGGCAACATCACTACAGTGAAAAGATAACCTACAAAAGGGAAGAAAATATCCGCAAACCATATCTGGGCTTAATGTCCAGAATATATAAAGAACTTTTACAATGCAAAAATAAAAAAAACAACAACCCAATTGAAAAACTGGCAAAGGACGTGAACAGACATTCGTCCCCCATAGAGGACATACAAATGGCCAAAAAGCATTTGAAAAGATGCTCAACATTATTACCCACTAGGGAAATGCATATTAAAACCAAAAATGAGATGTCACTTCACACCAAACACAAAAGCTACCATTTGAAAAAAAAAAAAAAGGAAAATAAGTGTTGGACAAGATATGGAGAAACTGAAACTCTAGTGCATTGCTGGTGGGAATGAAAAATTGTGTAGCAACTGTGGACAGCAATATGGCAGTTCCTCAAAATGTTAAATATATTATTACCATATGGCTCAACAATTTCCTCCTAGGTATATACCCCTAAAAATGAAAACATGGTCTCAGACAGATACTTGTTGACAGCGGCATTATTCACCATTGCCCAAATGTGGAAGCAACCTGAGCAGCCAACAACAAAAGTATGATTAAACAAAATGTGGTATATGAGTGTGATGGAATATCATTCAGCCACAAAAAGGAATGACGTTCTGCGACATGCTGCAACATGGAAGAAATTTGAAAACATTACGCTGAGGAAAATAATCAAGCCACATAAGCACAAACGTTGTATGATGTTACTTACAGAGATACCTAGAAAGAACAAATTCACAGAGACAGAAAGTAGACCAGAGTTTACCACCTCATTGGGGAGAGAGGAAATAAGGAATTTTTGCTTGATGGGTATAATTTGTGAATTAAAATAAATTTAAAAAATAAAATTAACTTACTGCATGTGATGAAATGCATAACATTAAACACCATGGAAAACAATATGATATTGGAAAATATTAATGAAATTTAAATTTTAAAAAGGCAACCTACAAAAGTAATTCTGAACAATATGCACACAGGCATAGAAGCAAAAGACTAGGTATCCCCAAATTACTAACACTGGACTAGTAAGTATTGTTACTGTTAAATATTTACATTCAGTTATTTTTTCAAGGTTCTGCACGGAATATGAAAACACTGAGACTATGAACCACATGAAACCAGGGATATATTCTGGTTTAATCATACATATCTCTAACACCTGGAAGAGAACTTGGCATGCAGTAGAGACTCTATTTGCTTCAATCAATGAAAAACATATATAGTTCTTAAACATTTTCAATATTAATGACTCGAATCGATCAGTTATAATTACAAAATTAATTATATGTGGAAGTACTGCAACAATTTTATAAAATTAGAACCATTATCAAGCATTTTAAATGCAAAAGCTAAAACTTGGAAGTTTGATAATTTGCCAGAAATCATGTAGCTAATAAGCAATCTCTGGTTAGTGAGCTATAACTCAGATTAGAAAGAAGATCCTCTGTTCCTACTTCACCCCTGGCCGCTTATCTCAGCACATAATCTCTCAATTTTTTTCATTCATTTGTCTGCCTAAGTTAAAATATTATCAGCCTGAATTAACTACACTCCAAGAGAGAACGCCATTTTAAACTTTCCTTTAATTCACTTGTAAGGACAAACACGCAATGTCAGCTTTACTTGGAAAAACTATCTTAGAAAGAACACTGTATTAACTTTCTTAGCAAATAAGAGATAATTAATAAATATTTAATTGACTTCTCCCCACAATGACAATCTACCTTTCTTAAATGCTCTGTTTAAAAAAATAAGGGCCAACTTAAACCAATCTAGAATGCAGTCTTCTCATAAACATGATCTCTGGTGATACTACAAAATTTTAGAATTCATGATAAAAGACAAGCTGTAAAGAACAACATGGGAGTGACTGCAGAAGCAAAAGAAAAATTTCAGGATGCAGAAGAAGAGAGAGCATAAGAGAAGCAAGAGCAACCGTGAATAAAATGACACCAGAAATGAGAAGTGATGAAATGAAAATGGGCTTTAGGTAGGAGAACTAGCTATGCATTATTCCTGACAAAAAGAGTGACTATAAGTATATATGTGAATGTAGACATGCTAAAGATACATGCAAAAACTGCAGTATGAAGACTGTGAGATGAAGACAGTTTTACTTAGGTCAACATTTCTACATTATTATTAATTAATGAAGAGAAGTTTAAAATCAAATATACACAAAATATATCTCACAAAGATTTCAACATCTTTCACAAGAAAAAAATAATTACCATGCATTCATATTCCTTCTTTTTCTCAACCACATAACTTTACTCAAGTTCCCCTGAGTGCATGTGCTGAAAGCCTGACATTAAACTACTAGTGAAAGAACATACGAATGAAAAGTGCTGAATAATTTATCATGAATTTGCAATGGAAGGCAGAAATGTCTAAATTAAACCAATGTAGACTCAATGATCAAGAAGAAAACAACGAAAAATATGAACTGAAAATATCAAACCCCAAGGAATAATCTTTTTAATCCAGTGTTTGCTTCTGCATTTCTCTTATATAAATTGGAAACTGTAGATCTGATTTATGAATTTTAAGTGGGCCAATTTTGGATCAAACAGCTGATTACTTCACTGCTTCTATAATAACACTGTTAGATAACGAATTCAAACTTATATTTAATGGTCATATATTTTCTTTTAAATCATCTTCAGAATATATTCTGGAAATGAACTGTGACAATCGTTTAAAGCTTTATTCTCCCTCTTCAGCTACAAATCATCACAATTTTGACTATAATGAGTTTACTCTGCATCTGTCCGTCACAAATAACCTGGTAACAACTAAATGGATTGCCATCAATCTTTCAATTAGAATGTATAACTTTATTAGCACAATATTTTTTTAACTTATTGTATTACTTTGAAAAAGGGCTTTCATTTACTTTGTCATTTAAGGTCAAATGTGTGCAATAACTGGGAGCTGAATAAATAAATGATAATAACCTGTTTTGAATTTGTAGGCTGAAGGCACTGCTAATATGTTTCTCTTTGGTTATGTGGATTACACCAGTAATGGTACCACAGAGGTAGGAAGTGAACAAAAAATAGGCATATTTTTATGACAATCTGTGCATTTTATTCTAAATCAATTATTAACAATTGACCACCATAAAATAAACCATTGATCAATTAAGTTTTTAAAAAACTAGATAAAATGATGTACTTTTATAGAAATAGTTGAGAAATACTTACTAATTGGCAAATACATATATTCAAAAATAAGATTATGATAAAGATTTTCTCTAGATAAAAAACACACATATATATATTTGTCATTATGTCTTTAAGATGAAAATTTTACATTCTTTCACATCACACCTTTGATCAAGCACACTGACATAACCACTGCATGTAAGGTATGAGGAGTATGTGTTTTCTTGCACTTCTCAATCTTTCCTCAATTTGTTAATAGAGTAGTGAATGCCTAACAGTGAAGCAGGTGATAGAGACAAACAGTCCCAAATTCCCCAAAATTAATATTAACATATTCAAACAATAGTACAGTATCCAAATGAAATGCAAAGTAAATATCAAAACCAACAGCAATAGACTACACAAGTCCTAGGTAGTATTATAAGTTATAGCACTCTAGACCTCAAAGACAAATCTGTTCCTTCAGCACCAGTTCACAGATCTACTTTAACAGCACTCTGAGACACAGAAATACTCGTGTGACCATGACTGAGACATCACACAGACAGACCATAGCTGTTATAGTTAATACTGTTTTTCCACTAAGTGTGAATATTTGGCCTAAATTTTTATTATATTTTCAGGTTTTATAGCAAATAAAGGTTGCATCTAAACACAACCTAGAAAATGAGCGAAAGCAGACACTAGTCATTATTCAAACTAAACTTGCCTGGATTCTCCTCTTTTCAACCAGATGTTGCTATACCAACAGGCTATAAACTTATTATATTGTGTTTAGTATTTATAATAATTAAAAGGTCAATATCCTATATGGCAGGAAGAAGTATAGAAAGAAGAGAAGAAGGGATGGAGGGAGGGAAAGTAAGATGGAAGGAGAGACAAAGGAGAGAGAGAGTGAAGAAAGGTGTAAGGGAGAATAAAGATAGAAAGAAGAAAAAAAGATGGAAGGAGGAAGGAAGGAAAATAGTGAAGGTAAATAAGTCTATGGAACATGTAGGAAATTATAATGGATAATTCAACTTGGTACTTTTAATCAGAACCAAAAATAGCTGCTTAAACCCGATGTCCACAGCAGTGCACACTTAGCAATAAAAGTAAAGTCTATTCCTAAAAACAGGATTCTTTTTACTAAAAGTAAATGAAAAAAAAAAAGAAAAAAAGCAAACGAAAGAAACCAGAAGACACCTCCATTTTCTTCCCTACTTTAATTTTATTTTAGCACATGCAAGTCAATTCTACAAGTCCACCAGATGTCACATCGTGTAACACTGATTTCATTATATCATATCCATTTTTAAAAGTTCCTGAAATGATACATATTGTCTCCCGGATACTATCAAAAAATACCAGCCTGGCATTTTAGGTTCCCAATTTGACCTGGTCCCCTCATAATTCAGTAACATAAAATCTCCTCCACCCACAGTGATCTTCTCCCAGTCCTTGAAAGAACCCTGTTTTTCCTGGCTGAAAGTTTCCGCCTCACCACGTTCTCCCCTTCTGATATGCCCCATTTTCTTCACTTCCAATTTTTCAAATTTTGCACATTTCAAATAACATCTCCCCAGGAAGGCTTCTCTAGCTCATGGCCCACATTTGGCTCATGCCTCACTGATAATCCTACCAAAAAAAAAAACGGTTTTCAAATTTGGTACTATGAAGTCTCTGAGGGTTCAAGAAAGAGGAGCAGACAACCTCTGCTTATATCCAAATGAGACTCCAGACACTGGGGTTTCCCACAAGATTTTGTTTCAAGAAAGCATTTTTCCAAATGTGTGCATCTGTGTGTGTATGTGTGTGAAAGATGCTGTCCTAGGTATTGCTCAGCTGTAGCAATTTCTTGCTCACTGTTTAGAATTGTCGAGAGTTCATATGCATGTGTATGATTTTTCGAATCAGTACATAAGCAGACAGAAACAAGGGTCATACATAATATATAATAAAGTAGGATAAATTCATAATAAATTCTTAGTAAATACTTCATTGATTATATAAATGAATTTAAGACAATCATGCAAAGGGTTCTAATACCCTCAATTGTTTTCTAAATTGTATAAGCTATTTTCACATATCTTTGTAAAAACAATAACCTAGTAAATCTGCTTCAATTATGTAGCCAAAGAAGTAAAACATTTGATTCAACAGAAAAACTGCAGAATAGAAAACTTATCCATGAGATGTTTACAATCTTTGTTCAATACACAGCTTATCTCCTTCCCTACTGGAATTGTATAATATAAAGTAGAACTAAATTTCTGTCTTAATTTTTCTAAATATTGCTCCTTCTAGGACATTTATGAAAGCCAATTGATTAACATCATTGTGACATAACAAATCACATATATACGGTTATATCTCTACTGGCAAACTGTTGTTCAGGGTTGCAATCTTAAACTAGCCCCTTGCTTTGCTATTGCTGATTCCTCTCCATATTCTACCTTTAATAACAAAGCAACATGGTTTTAATCAAACAGTCATTTGTAGTCTGAAAAGAGACTCACAAGCTGTACCCAGACTTACTAAGGAGCACTGTATATCAGAGGCAGTGAAACAGCACATCTCAAAGGCCATTAGGCACAAGCTAGGGAAAAAAAGGTAGAGCATTCACTTTTAATTTTGAATCTATCAGACATGGCTTGTCGACATTATGTCATTGGCCTGTCAGAATGAAAGAACACAAGACAAAACTGTTTTAATACTTCAGTGCTCACAATATCACCACTAAACCACATGTGGAATAGATCTGGGAAGGAAGCCTTGGCCGGGACATCATAAGTTCATTTTTTATGTTGTCATCACCATAAAAAAAATGATGTGATTTGGACTGTAGCCTTTTTTTTCTTTTTTTTTTTTTTTTGCACAGGCAGGCACCCGGAATCGAACCTGGGTCTCTGGCATGGCAGGCGAGAACCCTGCCTGCTGAGCCACTGTAGTCGTCCTGGGCTTAAGTCTTTTGAGTGGTCATTCTCTATGAGCTTACTACACGTATAAGAATGATCTGACTTAAAATTAGCTCACTTAGTAGATCTCTACATATTCTTTCAATATGAAGTTAATGACAACTTTACACATTAACAATTATAATGACGCAAAAAGAAAGGGGCAGTGAGAACCAAACATGAACCTCAGTTCTTTGCCAGGGCAGCTTATTCTTTCCTGCCGCAATATGGATGACCATTAAATTTATACCTGAACCTTAGGAGAAATGTTTGAGATTTAAAAACAACCAAACAAAACGTGGTGTGACCAAAAGCAAAAAGCCTGTTTGTGTGGTGTGGAAGAGATCAATGTTTCATGCCCTCTTGTTCTCTTTTCTCTCTTACACACATACACACACTCAGTGTCTGTGGTTAATAGTTATCTCTTACATATAATGTGCAAGTTACACATTCATGCAATGAGAATAGCTTCTTACTCTTTACATTTCCTGAGATCAATCATAAATATTCTTCCTTTCATCAAACACTAGTTAACACTTTAAGAGGAAAGACACCACAATGTCAAACTGACACAATCAATTAAAAAAGTCCTTCTGATTAACTGTATGGCTTTGAGTAGGGATTTTTTTATCCAACTTAGCTTTTAATTTCCTCATAAAGAAGAAAAGAAAGCTATTTTCACCTCAGTATTTCTAGGTGAAAATAATATGAAATAGTGTAAGTAAAGTTTCCAAAACAGTCCAGTACTCAACTTATGTGAAAACTGCATTTTCCACTGTAAAATTCCAGAGTATATTAAAAGTCTATGATATAATAGAACTAATGTTTAGAATCAGTGTCCTGATGAGACCTGAGTCATGTAAAAAATTCCTACTAATACAAACGATACGATAATTTTTTTCTTTGTATGGGCAGGTACCGGGAATAGAACCCGAGTCTCATGCGCAGCAGGCGAGAACTCTACCTGCTGAGCCACTGTGGTCCACGCCCAAGATGATTATTTTAAGAAATGTTTTCAATTGAGAATGGTGGCTCAACCAAAGCAAAATAAAGACATCTGCTTTAACTGTATTAACTAGAAAATATTTTAACCAGAATGTCCCATTTCTTACTCAGTTTCAACCAATGAAGGACATACATGTATAGATAGTGAAATAGATATTGGCTAAATATATTATGCAAGAATATCAAAACCTGAGCATATACTCAAGGGTATCTACACTATTTCCCTGATTTATTCACCCAAAACTGATTTAGAAGGAATTCACTGGGGTTCCTAAGTCTAAAGAGTGTGCCAATCAATAGTGGCTATAGGTACAACCAATTTACATGTTTAAATTGCTTATTCAACTTAGCATAAAAATTGATTTTTTTTCTTTCTTTCTTTTTTTTGGGGGGGGGCATGGGCAGACACCAGGAATCAAACCCCAGTCTCTGGCATGGCAGGCAAGAATTCTGCCACTAAACCACCATCGCACTGCCCAATCATTTATTTTTATTCATAGTTCTGCATGTGTTTTTTAGATCTGCATTAAACTTAACTGAAACATAATATTCTGAAGACAGAGGAGTGCAATGTACTTAACTGGCAAAGTTGTTTTTTTCTTTGAAGCCAATACCCATCAATGTAATTCCAGCTGTATCACTGAATTCTATCTTTACAACTATTAGAAGTACCATAATTGTGCCAGGCTAATCTTACACTCACAGAAAAACAATGTACTTTCTTGCATATTGTGTGTAACTACTCAGCCGTTAAAAATTTATTATCAGTCTAATAGTAACACACCATCAATTTTTAAACATACACTATGAATCAGTCCAGATCAGGAACTTACTGAGATTTAGTTCAAATCCCTTCAACATACCTTCTAGAGATTTATAATTTGCCAGGTTTCCCCAGTACCTTAATTTTTTAAAGTTACCAAATCAATGGCATTCAATTGCTCTATCAATATCCTTGATTTAGTTCTTTCCCATATCTTCCCAGAACATTCTGTTCATTTTTTAAGAAATATATATATACTAAACATTGTAATAAATCCCTATGCATGTTCAAGTTAAAATAATCATTCCGCTCAATGTTTCCATATTGCTCATTAAGATATTGAAACAATGGAATTAAATATAGAAATCAAGGTTGTTAATGATGCAAAGCACTATTTCAGTTATATAAAAGTGAAATATCATTGATACTTACAGAGTTTATGAAATAATAGTCTAGCATGAAGTCATTCAATATTACTAATTTAAATTCTCACAAGGGCAATGTAGAAGACGGCATTTTTTTTAAAAAAGTAGTTCTGAGAGTTCTCCTGCATTTCATTTTAGTACATGAAATTGTCCAGCGTTAATGTCCAGCTTGCATGAAAAATGATCATATGTCGGCCAGCGGCGCTCCCGCCGCCATCTAGCCCTCCTCTTCCCCCATCTCCGCGGGTGCTCCCGCTGCCATTCAGCCCTCCTCTTCCTCTTTCTCCGCCGGCGCTCCCGCCGCCATCTAGCCCTTCTCTTCTCCCTTCTCCGCTGGCGCTCCCGCCACCATCTAGCCCTTCTCTTCCTCTTTCTCCGCCGGTGGCGCTCCTGCCGCCATTCAGCCCTCCTCTTCCTCTTTCTCCGCCGGCAGCACTCCTGCCACCATTCAGCCCTCCTCGTCATCTTTCTCCACCGGCAGCGCTCCCACCACCATCTTGCCCTTCTCTTTCCCCTTCTGCTCCGGCGGCGCTCCATCTGCCATCTTATCCTTCCCTTTCTCCTCCTACTCCAGTGGCTCTCCAACCACCACCATGCCCTCTTCCGCCTTCACCGGCTCCTCCACCACCGTCCTCAACAGCCTTGACACACTCACCTTTCCTCCTCCATAACAGCTACTAGGGGAGTAGAAACGATACAGAACAGCTCCCAGAGCCACGACAGAGATCAAAAACACAGTGTACCCCATCCTGGAACGGCTGACTGTCTGGGAGAACCAGCTCCGGTGAGATCGCCGAGGGGCGCGGGCTTTCCCGGGCGGGGCGGCAAGCGGCCGGAGTCCCTCCCTTCCTCCTCCCAGGAACAATGGCAGAATTGGGCAGGTGGTCCCCTTGGGTCATGGCGGCTGGCGCCCCCACCATCTGTGGCCCCCCGGACCAACTGAGAGAACTGGATCGGAAATTCCCAAACCACAGAGAACGGTGACCGGGGGGGTCCCTTCCAAACACGTGACTCCCTGGCCCTGCTGGGAATGGTGCACTCTCCCGGGCGGCGGTGGCTGGTGCCCTCCTGCCACGCTTGGTGCCCCGGGCCGACGAGGAAATTCGGACGGGCACTCTCACGGGCTGCGGTGGCCGGCAACCCTCCCCACGTTCGGACCCCCGGGCAGGCTGGCACTCTTCCAAGCCACTTCAGCTGGCGAACCTCCCCCACGGCGAGAGTTTTCCAAAGTTAAAGGACCCACAGCACCTTTTACTGGTGGGACTCGCAGACAAACGTGTGGCACGAGCGCCACCTACTGGGCAGGATAAGAAAAACCGAACCCAGAGATTGCACAGAAAAATCTTTCAACCTGCTGGGTCCAACACCCAGGGAAATCTGACTAAATGCCCAGACGCCAGCAGAAGATAATGGATCACGCTCAGAAAATTGAAAATATGGCCCAGTCAAAGGAACAAACCAATAGTTCAAATGAGATACAGGAGCTGAGACAACTAATGCTGAATATATGAACAGAAATGGAAAACCTCTTCAAAAACGAAATTGATAAATTGAGGGAGGACATGAAGAAGACATGGGCTGAACATAAAGAAGAAATAGAAAAACTGAAAAAACAAATCACAGAGCTTATGGAAGTGAAGGATAAAGTAGAAAAGATGGAAAAAACAACGGATACCTACAATGGTAGATTTTAAGAGACAGAGGCTAGAATTAGTGAATTGGAGGATGGAATATCTGAATTCCAAAAAGAAAAAGAAACTATCGGGAAAAGAATGGAAAAATTTGAACACGGTATCAGGGAACTCAAGGACAATATGAACCGCACAAATATACGTGTTGTGGGTGTCCCAGAAGGAGAAGAGAAGGGAAAAGGAGGAGAAAAAATAATGGAAGAAATTATCACTGAAAATTTCCCAACTCTTATGAAAGACCTAAAATTACAGATCCAAGAAGTGCAGCGCACCCCAAAGAGATTAGACCCAAATAGGTGTTCTCCAAGACACTTACTAGTTAGAATGTCAGAGGTAAAAGAGAAAGAGAGGATCTTGAAAGCAGCAAGAGAAAAACAATCCATCACATACAAGGGAAACCCAATAAGACTATGTGTAGATTTCTCAGCAGAAACCGTGGAAGCTAGAAGACAGTGGGATGATATATTTAAATTACTAAAAGAGAAAAACTGCCAACCAAGACTCCTATATCCAGCAAAATTGTCCTTCAAAAATGAGGGAGAAATTAAAACATTCTCAGACAAAAAGTCACTGAGAGAATTTGTGACCAAGAGACCAGCTCTGCAAGAAATACTAAAGGGAGCACTAGAATCAGATACAAAAAGACAGAAGAGAGAGGTACGGAGAAGAGTGCAGAAAGAAGGAAAGTCAGATATGATATATATAATACAAAAGGCAAAATGGTAGAGGAAAATATTATCCAAACAGTAATAACACTAAATGTTAATGGACTGAATTCCCCAATCAAAAGACATAGAATGGCAGAATGGATTAAAAAACAGGATCCTTCTATATGCTGTCTACAGGAAACACATCTTAGACCCAAAGATAAACATAGGTTGAAAGTGAAAGGTTGGGAAAAGATATTTCATGCAAATAACAACCAGAAAATAGAAGGAGTGGCTATACTAATATCCAACAAGTTAGACTTCAAATGTAAAACAGTTAAAAGAGACAAAGAAGGGCACTATATACTAATAAAAGGAACAATTAAACAAGAAGAAATAACAATCATAAATATTTATGCACCGAACCAGAATGCCCCAAAATACGTGAGGAATACACTGCAAACACTGAAAAGGGAAATAGACACAAATACCATAATAGCTGGAGACTTCAATTCCCCACTCTCATCAATGGACAGAACATCTAGACAGAGGATCAATAAAGAAATAGAGAATCTGAATATTACTATAAAGGAGCTAGACTTAACAGACATTTATAGGACATTACATCCCACAACAGCAGGATACACCTTTTTCTCAAGTGCTCATGGATCATTCTCAAAGATAGACCATATGCTGGGTCACAAAGCAAGTCTTAACAAATTTAAAAAGATTGAAATCATACACAACACTTTCTCAGATCATAAAGGAATGAAGTTGCAAATCAATAATAGGCAGAGTGCCAGAAAATTCACAAATATGTGGAGGCTCAACAACACACTCTTAAACAACGAGTGGGTCAAAGAAGAAATTGCAAGAGAAATTAGTAAATACCTCGAGGCGAATGAAAATGAAAACACAACATATCAAAACTTATGGGACGCAGCAAAGGCAGTGCTAAGAGGGAAATTTATTGCCCTAAATACCTATATCAGAAAAGAAGACAAGGCAAAAATGTAGGAATTAACTGTTCACTTGGAAGAACTGGAGAAAGAACAGCAAACTAACCCCAAAGCAAGTAAAAGGAAAGAAATAACAAAGATTAGAGCAGAAATAAATTAAATTAAAAACATGAAAACAATAGAGAAAATCAATAAGACCAGAAGTTGGTTCTATGAGAAAATCAATAAGATTGATGGGCCCTTAGCAAGACTGACAAAAAGAAGAAGAGAGAGGATGCAAATAAATAAGATCAGAAATGGAAGAGGAGACATAACTACTGACCTCACAGAAATAAAGGAGGTAATAACAGGATACTATGAACAACTTTACACTAATAAATACAACAATTTAGAGGAAATGGACGGGTTCCTGGAAAGACATGAACAACCAACTTTGACTCAAGAAGAAATAGATGACCTCAACAAACCAATCACAAGTAAAGAAATTGAATTAGTCATTCAAAAGCTTCCTAAAAAGAAAAGTCCAGGACCAGATGGCTTCACATGTGAATTCTATCAAACATTCCAGAAAGAATTAGTACCAACTCTCCTCAAACTCTTCAAAAAAATCGAGGTGGAGGGAAAACTACCTAATTCATTCTATGAAGCCAACATCACCCTCATACCAAAATCAGGCAAAGATATTACAAAAAAAGAAAACTACAGACAAATCCCTCTAATGAATATAGATGCAAAAATCCTCAATAAAATTCTAGCAAATAGTATCCAACAACACATTAAAAGAATTATACATCATGACCAAGTAGGATTCATCCCAGGTATGCAAGGATGGTTCAACATAAAAAATCAATTAATGTAATACACCATATCAACAAATCAAAGCAGAAAAATCACATGATCATCTCAATTGATGCAGAGAAGGCATTTGACAAGATTCAACATCCTTTCCTGTTGAAAACACTTCAAAAGATAGGAATACAAGGGAACTTCCTTAAAATGATAGAGGGAATATATGAAAAACCCACACTAATATCATCCTTAATGGGAAAAATTGAAAACCTCCCCCCTAAGATCAGGAACAAGACAAGGATGTCCACTATCACCACTATTATTCAACATTGTGTTGGAAGTTCTTGCCAGAGCAATTAGACAAGAAAAAGAAATACAAGGCATCAAAATTGGAAAGGAAGAAGTAAAACTATCACTCTTTGCAGATGATATGATACTATACGTCGAAAACCAGGAAAAATCTACAACAAAACTACTAGAGCTAATAAATGAGTACAGCAAAGTAGCAGGTTACAAGATCAACATTCAAAAATCTGTAGCATTTCTATACACTAGTAATAAACAAGCTGAGAGGGAAATCAAGAAATGAATCCCATTTACAATTGCAACTAAAAGAATAAAATACCTAGAAATAAATTTAACTAAAGAGACAAAAAACCTATATAAAGAAAACTACAAAAAACTGTTAAAATAAATCACAGAAGACCTAAATAGATGGAAGGGCATACCGTGTTC
Source organism: Tamandua tetradactyla (assembly GCF_023851605.1). NCBI lineage: Eukaryota > Metazoa > Chordata > Mammalia > Pilosa > Myrmecophagidae > Tamandua > Tamandua tetradactyla. The sequence continues at coordinate 70,166,486 of NC_135336.1, forward strand.
ATGGATTGGAAGACTAAATATAGTTAAGATGTCAATCCTACCTAAATTGATTTACAGATTCAATGAAATACAATCAAACTCCCAACAACTTATTTTTCAGAAACAGAAAAACCAATAAGCAAATTTATCTGGAAGGGCAGGGTGCCCCGAATTGCTAAAAATATCTTGAGGAAAAAAAACGAAGCTGTAGGTCTCGTGCTGCCTGACTTTAAGGCATATTATGAAGCCACAGTGGTCAAAACAGCATGGTATTGGCATAAAGACAGATATATCGACCAATGGAATCAAATAGAGTGCTCAGATATAGACCCTCTCATCTATGGACATTTGATCTTTGATAAGGCAGTCAAGCCAACTCACCTGAGAGAGAACAGTCTCTTCAATAAATGGTGCCTAGAGAATGGGATATCCATATGCAAAAGAATGAAAGAAGACCCATATCTCACACCCTATATAAAAGTTAACTCAAAATGGATCAAAGATCTAAACATTAGGTCTAAGACCATAAAACAGTTAGAGGAAAATGTTGGGAGATATCTCATGAAACTTACAATTGGAGGTGGTTTTATGGACCTTAAACCTAAACCAAGAGCACTGAAGAAGGAAATAAATAAATGGGAGCTCCTCAAAATTAAACACTTTTGTGCATTAAAGAACTTCATCAAGAAAGTAGAAAGACAGCCTACACAATGGGAGACAATATTTGGAAATGACATATCAGATAAAGGTCTAGTATCCAGAATTTATAAAGAGATTGTTCAACTCAACAACAACAAAAAAACAGCCAACCCAATTACAAAATGGGAAAAAGACTTGAACAGACACCTCTCAGAAGAGGAAATTCAAATGGCCAAAAGGCACATGAAGAGATGCTCAATGTCCCTGGCCATTAGAGAAATGCAAATCAAAACCACAATGAGATATCATCTCACACCCACCAGAATGGCCATTATCAACAAAACAAAAAATGACAAGTGCTGGAGAGGATGCGGAGAAAGAGGCACACTTATTCACTGTTGGTGGGAATGTCAAATGGTGCAACCACTGTGGAAGGCAGTTTGGCGGTTCCTCAAAAAGCTGAATATAGAATTGCCATACGACCCAACAATACCATTGCTGGGTATCTACTCAAAGGACTTAAGGGCAAAGACACAAACGGACATTTGCACATCAATGTTTATAGCAGCATTATTTACAATTGCAAAGAGATGGAAACAGCCAAAATGTCCATCAACAGAGGAGTGGCTAAACAAACTGTGGTATATACATACGATGGAATATTATGCAGCTTTAAGACAAGATAAACTTATGAACCATGTAATAACATGGATGGACCTAGAGAACATTATGCTGAGTGAGTCTAGCCAAAAACTAAAGGATAAATACTGTATGGTCCCACTGATGTGAACTGACATTCGAGAATAAAATTGTAATATGTCATTGGTAACAGAGTTCAGCAGGAGTTAGAAAGAGGGTAAGATAATGGGTAATTGGAGCTGAAGGGATACAGACTGTGCAACAGGACTAGATACAAAAACTCAAAAATGGACAGCACAATAATACCTAATTGTAAAGTAATCATGTTAAAACACTGAATGAAGCTGCATCCGAGCTATAGGTTTTTTTTTTACTATTATTATTACTTTTATTTCTTTTCTCTATATTAACATTCTATATCTTTTTCTGTTGTGTTGCTAGTTCTTCTAAACCGATGCAAATGTACTAAGAAACGATGATCATGCATCTATGTGATGATGCTAAGAATTACTGATTGCATATGTAGAATGGTATGATTTCTAAATGTTGGGTTAATTTCTTTTTTTCCGTTAATTAATAAAAAAAAATGATCACATGTCAATATGAACTGTGCAAATCCGTAATTCTTAGACAGCCAACACAGAAGTTCCAAAACACGGATACCTATGAATCTTCCTTCCTTTTCTGTCCCTGGTCCAACATATCATGCAGCATTCAAATAATATTAGATCTCCATATCCATGACAATGCTCTCTCACACGAATTACTTTGCTTAATTTCTCAGTTTCCCTGTGAGATAACAGATAACAGCATCCCTTAGACACCACCTGATGATCTAGCATACCAGTACTACCTCATACAAAGAAAGTTTGACACACATTAAATTAATGCATATTTTCATCTCAGCTGATTCATTATGATAGAACCACAAGTTTTCATGCTAATATATATTATACATATAATCTTTATTCCAAAATAATGTGAATCACTTTTCCATTGTTGTTTGCTTGCTTTATGTGGGGTATCTGATGACTTGCTTCGGTCAGTTCATATACAGATTATTTGGCAGAAGTACAAATTTAAAAAGATACATATCACTTCAGAGAGAAGTGGGTGGTATAGAATAAAAAAGGAGGAAATCTTACAAGACATTTAACAACCAATCAAAATACGGACACATAGAAAGTTGCCCCGATTTTAATAAAGCACAATGTAAAATGCATGAATAAACATTAAGTGCTTGGCATCATATTTAAGGATTTTAATGAAAATGATGGGTATCGAATGTTCTGACATTTAGAGAGTTTGATTTTTACAGAATAGGTTTTATTTGCTTCCTTGTAACAGCTCAAAGAATTCTCCAAAGCAGTTTCAGGTAGACTGAATCTGAACTCCCTCATTTTTGAATCATGTCCTATCTGAACATTCATGATAGTTATTCTGACCCACACATCTAGATTCCAGAGAGGATCCTACAAGCAGAACTCTTCTAAGAGTTTTCCAAACCAACTCAGAAGTTTCTAAGGAAAGATGGGTTGATAAATCTTTTAGGCAACTAACGAAGGTTTCCTGGGAATTGTAAAAGAAATATGGCTTAATTTTACGACAAATTAGGAAGTCTTTGAAAATGAAAATGACTTAAGATGACTTGTAATATTGCCAAGTTATATTACATTTAAAAAAAACTGGACATTTCAAAAGGACTTTTCAGTTTGTGGGAAATAGATCTGATATGGAGGTGGTGAATAAATATAAACTGCAATGTCAAAGAGCTCAATCATTTTGTGAATAAAGGTAACATTTCTAAGCACCTTTAGGTTTAAAGATTCGAAAGAAGGAGAGAAAGCCTGTGAAGACTAAGAATCATTTTCAGCTTCCTATAAATATTTTTATAAAAATGCACATAAATATTGTTTAGGCTCATCATAAGCAGGGCATGAGGCATATGGAATATGAAGATATGGGTAAGTTACATGAAAAATTTATAAATGAGAATAAGGCCAGCTTTTAAAAACTATGAATAAGCCTTAAAAATATTAACCTGAATCATACTTGTTCGAAAAACTAATCACTAGATTATTCTTAACTTATATGTTGAACTTTGAAATATGTATATGAATAAGATTGCATTAAAACATAATCTAGTCTGCTGGATAAGAAGGGAAGAATACAGTTCCATGTTAAATTAGCATTAGCTAGAAGGCTGTCATTCTTTTATTAATACAATCCCCTTAAGAATAAAGACTCACTCAGTAATAACAACAAAAATTTAAAAAGTATTCACAAATTCTATTTGAAATCATGTTTATGATTTTGAATAATTAGAATATTTAGTTATTGCAGTTGGGGTTTTATTTTGATAATTCTATCAGTGGACTAATAATTTAAAACTATTATCTCAGTTCTTTAAACTAATTTAAATGTAGTATTTTGAAACAAGTGACCTTTTTGCATGTAATATTATGTGCAAATAATTATTTCATCAATGCAAAAGTGCACTTGTTAAAGAAATTATTAAAATACCACTAAAAATCAGCAAAGCATAACTACACCACAAATGGGTTCTTATTCCACCCATAAGCAATATAAACTATTGAATGCTAGGTTTTCAAGAGTAGGTGCAGAACTCTTCCAATTTCTGCGACTTGTCATATTAATTCTCAACAAAATATTTCCATCATACAGCTACATGATCACACAGGTAGTTGAGCATGTTATTGCTCAAGCAAATGTGTTATTAGTCATCAGATGATGGAGTACACTGAGGCCAGGTGTCAGAAGTGCTGAAATTGATAATCCATCAGTAATTTTCTATCTGTCACAACAGCTCTGACCCATTGAACTAAATAAATATGTTTAATCTCTGACTGGTCAACTTATCAAATGGTGCCCTCGGCCAACTGAAGGACTTGTTAAATGTAGAACAGATATAACAAGAACTTCAGCCACAGGCAGATAATAACAGTATCCCTCATCTCTATACTTTTGCATCTTCCCTTGGGAAAACAGTCTTAAATGGAGATCATATTGGGGATGCAACTTTTAAGAAATAACAAGCAAATGTTTCCTTGAAGTTCTACTGCACTTATTCTATTCTTATCAATGCAAGCCAAATCGTCTATTGCAATCAGACTGTAGGTGTATGAAGACATTCCCAGGTTCAATAACAGGCAGCACACCCTGAAGGCCAATTATGAGGAACAAGACAAGGAAGAATTGCATCACAGTTATGAGGCCAGGTGGCAATGGTGATTTGCGAATAAGACCACTCAGTCTGTAAGATGAGTTCTCCTCTGAAAAAAGAAAATACCCTTCACTGTTCAAATAAGCTCAGGGATTCAAGATTGCTGAATATGAACAGTTAAGCTCATGTTATGCAAACATTAATCATAGTTAATGAGATAAAAGCTTTAGTAACATGTGACATTGAGTAAGTGATAGATCAGCCATCCTTGCACTGAATGTGCCAACAGCTATGTGATTATAAATGCCAACAGCACTGTCCAGTAATGGTGCAAACTGAGACAATTAGAAGCTCTGACTGACCACAAACAGGGGTGATCTCTCCAACAGGACTCACTCATGGAGATGCACAAAGAAAATTCTCAGTATGAAGTTCTCTGTCTTATTCTGCCATTTTTGTGCAGTGGCAGTCACAATAGAAAACTCTTGAACCTGTTTACTTACACTTGTTTCATCCTGATTCTACACACTGACTCACAGCCTGGAAGGTTAAGAAGATGGATGAAGAGAAGCCAGGGCCATGAGGGTTTCAGGGTCATGATGTCACTAGATCTCATTAACTGCATCACTCAAGACCCCAGTCACCGAAAAGGTCACTCCAACTGAGGCCTCCGGTATAGATGAAGGAAGAACAGTTGGATGAGATAAACCAATTTTTTCTTGGAAGTGAAATCACATATAAAAATGAAACCTTAAGTTTGTTTTCTAGTCCCAATGTGTCTATTCGTTGAAATAAATAGTTTTAAGAAATGAAGAGCAAATTGTCTTTAAACTCCCAAACAAGGAATAAATAAACATTTTCAAAGGGGCTATAAAGTCTAGTTAGTTGATGAATTAATAATTACTCTGATGATTTTTACCACGTAAAACCTGAAGCCTATTGTATATGCTAGTTAGTTTTCAATTTGGGGGGAAGGACCAGTATTCACAAAGATATGAGAACAATTAGAAGGCTAAAGAACAATATTTGGTGGCAGAAAACTATATTTTAACTTATTTTGCAATTATGTTATAAAATATTCGGCACGAAAATTATTACATGAAAACTTTCAAGGAACCACAATGTTGGATTTTGGAAGGACTTATACAAAGTTTGCAACTTAAATTATTTCTATTTTCAGAGTACATGTGTAAGCCATTATTTGAGATTTGTAATTGTTCTCTGGAGAAATAAAACCTTAAATTGTGTTAAAACATCCAATTTGACAAACTTATAAAGCTATTTATTTATATCTGTTGTATTTTTAATTTTTAATATATTGAAATACTGTGGAAAACTGAACCCATTTCACATATCATCTATTATTAAAGCCACATTGTTGAGAATTTAATAAAAGTTGGATTAAAAAAAGAGCATATAATGTTGTGAATTTCTGGAAATCAAATTCTGGGTTTTTTTAAACTTCCATGTAGTTTTCAATATACCAAAAATAGAAATATGTACATGTAATAAAAGTAGAAAAAGTAAAAGAAAAAACGAAAATTTAAAACAAAACAAAACACACACATAGTGGAAAGATCATTACAGTAGTTTGGATAATATGGATCCAGAGAGAAGAGAAATGGGATAAATGTCTAATAATTTCCTGTTTCAAGTATATAATTATGAAATTTGGGTAAGGATTTTTTTTTGTGGATAGCAAAAACCCATTTTACCTAATGAAATATTTTACTCACTATGTAAGTCAAACATGTAAGTTAAATAATTAACTTCTTTAGCTGATATATATCTTATCTTTTTTTTAGACAAACAAAACAGGATTCAATTTATATTTGTACATTTTAAACTTCAAGAGAATAGAAACAGCAGTTCAGGATGTACATAATTTTTCAAAAAACCATTTAGCTTAGACTTGAGTACTTGATTGAAAAGAAAAATGACTTAATTACATGGTCACAAGGTGAACAGGGACTGAGTATACATGGATACATGATCAGTTAATTCCTCAAAAGACATAGAAGATTAAGGAAAAGCCTCATTTCACCAGCAATATTATCAATTTACTTCTTGTCAACTAGAATTCACATGAAGAAACTCAAGAAAAAGATATCTGGGTAAAAAACAATATAATTCCACAGACTAAAGGAAAGCCCAGTTAAAAAGTCTGATGCTAATTTTCACTTGCTAGTAAGAGTGGTGCCTCTAAAGTTCTGGAAGCAAAATATGGTTGCCATTGTTAGAAATACCTATTTGCCAATGAACAGTCCAGTAACTGCATACTGACCCTCTCTCTAAGCTGAGTTAGATTTCCCCTTCTCTGGAGGAGAAATAGCCTACTCCAATCCTTAAATTCAAAACAACATACCCAGAGAGGTAGAAAGGTTTGCCAAAAATAACAGAAGTAAAATAACAGAAAAGAACCTGGACTCTTATTGCTGTCTGATGAAACTCCCTCCCTAATTTGTCATGTCCACACTGCCTCTCAGGAGCTGGTTACTCTGGCTAAGGAAAACTTGCCAGTGAGGGGGCTGATGACCTCTGAAGTTTGTCCAACCTGTCACTTTCATGGCATGGTTTTCTGATGACCTGATTCACCAAACTGAAGGGTGCTCTCTTTTTCCTTTTGTTTTTTTCCTTATTTAACCCTACATTCATTACTTATGAGAAAGCTTACATTAATGCCGCTGTAATTAACTTCGGACCCAAATGGAATGAATGGGAGATTTTCTTATGCATAGGGTAAGGACCCTTAAATAAGAATGAATAATGATAATATTTCCCAGAAGACAACTATGGCAGCTCTCAAGTATGATTAACTAGACCACTCCTTGTCTCTCTTTCTCCACAGAAATAGAACAGTTCATTTGCATGTCATCTGATATAAAAGAGAGATTCTAGCATATAATGGGTTATTACCATTGGGTACTTCATTAGTAAAGCTTTTCCTTACGATGTGACAGAAAAGGAAAAGACAAAGCAAAGTGAGATTCTAACATCTCTATTAATGACATACACATTTAAATATTAGACTCTATCAGCTTATCTGTCAATCCCAAAGAACCAAATAAGTACTTAAGAAGGATTTTGTAACTTGACCCCTTTATAGGTAGTCCTATTTAACAATAGACTTTTGAGAGAAGCTGCTTTTAAAAGAAAATCCTATATGAATATTAAACATAGCATTTCCCCCCTTCTTTCAAGAATATTCAAAGCAGATCCAGGAAGGAAACAACAAAAATAAATCAGCCTTTCTATCAAGCTGCTCTTGAATCTGGACATGTGGGTCCTGGGGAATCATATGTTATAAATGATGGGTTGGCCTACAAAAATGCAATTAATTTAATTGCTTATAATCTCAAAGGACTTAGAAATAAGATGTGTAAGATGTATGTGCAAATGGGATTTTTCCAAGGACTTTTCATGGAGCATGATTATGTTAGATTCAAGAAAATTATTTCTACTTTATGGAATTTCTTGTGAATAGGAAAGTGATGAGCATTATTTTGCAACTGAATAGGGTACCAGCAAGGAGTCTTGTTATTCTCGTTTCATTATCATGGAGATTGAATTTTCTTTTGAGAGAAAACATAAGGCAAAGCTATGTTTTATATTTTATGCTTTAAAATATATTGGACTTGTTTTGCCTAGAATTCCTTAAAACACCAGAAAAGGGCATATACACCATAATCACTGTCCAACAGACCTAGGCAAAGACTGTAACTTCCTTTAACTGGTCTTTTTCTTTCTTCTAATATCACATGGAACAAATACATTCTCTTTGGCATGACAGTCCTTGATGCCCTTGGTGAGAACTGCCAGACCAACCAGCGACTGCATTGTTCTTAGCTGATAATCCCAGTTCTTTCATCTTTTTCTCCTGGTAAAAGACCTTTAAATCCTTGATTTTTCTTTTCTAGTGGCATTCCAGGTTCATTAGTGAAATTAAGCTGATATTCAGAACGAATAACAACATTCCATTCATAGTTTTAGCAGAAAAAAAATCAAGCTGGATTGCATTCTTTAATCTGAATTATCAATGCTGTTTAGAACAAGAGACCTGGGAAACAATATAATTCACCCTCTTCATCTAGGCATGTATTGGGCACTCGTGCTTCTACTCCCACAAATGGCCATACCCCACCTATCTGAAACTCTACATTCTTCCCTTCACCTTAAAAAACGAAACGTTTTGGCAATGGATAGTGGTGATGGCAGCATAGTATTGTGACGATAATGAACAGCACTGAATTATATATCTGAAAGCATTTAAAAGGGGAAAAGTTAGGTTGTATGTATGGTAACAGAATAATTTTTTCTTTTTTTAAATCCAATGGAACTGGACTATATAAAAAATGAACGCTAAGTTAAACCATTGGCTAAGGTTAATACTGCAAATTATAAATATGTGCTTTGATCAACTGTAACAAATGTTCCACACATTTGCAAGGTGTTAATAATAGTGTGGTATAAGGGAATCCTATAATTCATGCATGATTTTTCTGTAAACCACAACTTCTCCAACAAAGAAAAAAGTCTATTATTAAACTATGATGGAGTGAAAATCAAAAATACTACATACAAACTCTACTGTACATAGAATGCACCCCAAGTGGAATTTGTGAATCTGAATAAGCAAATTTTGAACAGATCATGGTATTTAATAAAAATAAAAATTCATCATTGTTTATGCAAAACATTTAAATATTGAAAGTTATGAAATATATCATTCAGTTCCTAAAAATAATATAATTTTGTCTTACATTTTCAAAAACTAGTTGATAGTTTGACAATTTTTTGTTTTTTTTATTTTGGAATAATTACAGAGTCACAGGAAGTTGCAAAGAATCCAGAGGGGTCCCATGTATTTTTTCCCAGTTCTTCCCAATGATTATGTCTTACATTACCACAGTAAAATATCAAAGCATTTATAATCAAATCATTTTGATATAATCAAATCATTATATCAAAGAATTCGACATTGATATAATGCATGTATATAGTTGTATATAATTTTACATGTATATTCATGTAAACACCGTAAAATCAAGATGCAGAACTATTCCATCACCACCAAAATTTTCCTCTTGCTACCCCTTTCCACCACTCTCCACCCTAACATCCCTATAATTTTGGCATTATGAGAACATTTTAAAATGGGAAACATGAAGTGTGTGACCTCTTGAAATGGCATTTTTTCACTCAGCATAATACCCTTAAGATTCATTCAAGTCACTGTGTTTAGAACAATAATTCATTCCTTTTCACTGTTGAATAGTATTCCAAAGTGTGACTGTATCACAGTTTATTAGCAATTCACCTACTGAATGGCATTTTATTTGCCTCTACTTTCTGGCTATTACAAATAAAACTGCCATAAATGGTGAGGTACATGTTTTTGTACTGATTAAAGTTTTCATTCTCTGGCAGAAGTGCCCAGCAGTGCAATTCTGGCAAATGTGTTTAGTGTTTTAAGAAACTGGCAAACCATTTCTGGAATGGCAGTACCATTTTCAGTCCCTACCACCAAGGTATGAGAGATTCAGTTTTTCTATATCCTTTCCAGCATTTGCTATTCTCACTATTTTTTTAGTTTAGATGTTTTAGTATGTGACTAGTACTAGCTCACAATGGTTTTAATACGAATTTCCCTAAGGCTAGTGATGTTAAACATCAGTATATTCATTTCGGTGAAATGTCTCTTCACATCTTGTGCTTATTCACTAACTGGATTACTAACTTTTTAAATGCTGGATCTTGGCATTTTTATACATCGTAGATGTAAGTCCCTTGCCAGATATATAGTTTGCAAACATTTCCTCCCAGTATGTAGCTTGTCTTTTTATCCTCTTAACAGGACCTCTCAGAAAATAAAAGTTTTTAATTTTAATGAAATCTGTTTCAGTTTTCTAAAGCTTCTGGATTGCAATATATCAGAAAAGGGTTGGCTTTTATAATAGGGATTAATTAGCATACAAATTTGCATACAAATTTACAGTTCTAAATCCATGAAAGTGTCCAAATTAAGCATTAACAAGTGATACCTTCCCTGGAGAAAGGCTCCTGGCATCTGAAACACATCTGTCACATGGGAAGGCACATGATTGGCTTTGGCTGGTCCTTCTCTCCTGGATTTTGTGGGTTTCAGCTCTTGCAGCATCTGTAGATATGTCTTTGTCTCTAAGCAATCTGGGCCCTTTTTGTCTTTTATCCTCTCATAAAGGACTCAATAAAAGGATTAAGACCCACCTTGAATGGTGTGCATCATATTTCAATTGAAATAACCTAACCAAAAGGTCCAAACTACAAAAGGTCTGCATCAACAGAAATGGATTAAAATATGGCCTTTTCTGGGGTACATAACAACTTCAAACCACCATAAAGTTCAATGTATCTTTTTCTTGTCTTTTTGGTTACTGTTTTGTTATTATGTATAAGAACATTTCATCAAGCCCTAAGTAACAAAGATTTACTCCAATGTTGTCTTCTTAAAGTTTTACACTTTCCACATTTTATATTAAAATCTTGTTTCCATTTTGAGTACGTTTTTGTATAATGTGTGAGGTTTTTGAGTTAAAGATCATTCTTTTGCTTCTGAATATCCAATTGCTCCAGCACCATTAGTTGAAAAGATTATCCTTCCTTTCTTGATTAATTTTTCAATTAAAATAAATAAATATACCAATTTGGAAGCCAAATTGATCAACATTAATTGTATTACATACTGCTCTTAGAAGGAAACTATCAAAGTCAGCCAATGTTTACAAATATATATACATGGTAACAAGGTAATGCATATAAATATGTTAATGACCCAAAAGAACCTGGAGAAGTATGACAAAACTATCATCACTATTATCATATCCTTTTTTCTGTAAAACTTAGTTAAGTTATCTTTAGATATGAAATGATAGATGACTTGTCTCATAAATTGGATTCTTAATCTCCAAGCTGCTTTGGCCTGCAAACATGTCAATAAGAACTGAAAGTGATGGATTTTTCTGATACTAATATTTGACAACAAGGAACTATACAGAGAAAATCAAATTACTTGAATAAAATAATGAGCTCTCAAATGTCAATATATAACTAAATAAAAAAGTAAAAAAGATTTCCCTTTGTATTGTTTCTTTCCTTTCATATCCCACAAATCAGACTATTTTAGCACTAAAGAAGCCTGAGTCTTTGGAGATTAAAACTCACTGAAATTTAAGTGACTTTCTCAAAGCCACACTGCTTTCAAATGACAAACTCTTAGAAAAAATCAGGTTCTATAACCACAAAATAAAGTATACAATTATTGCATGAAATATATAACAATATAAAATTTAAACTTTCTACAACAGAGCTATTTTTTTTGTAAAATTGGGAAATTGTTTCTGGATGAAATACCTAAAACAAATACTATTGAGTCATTCTAAGACTCAAATGATTGTGTGTGTGTGTGTGTGTGTGTGTGTGTGTGTGTGTGTGCGCACGCACATGTGTGTTTAAATAAACAATAACAGGGTGGGCAACGGTGGCTCAGTGGAAGAGTTCTTGCCTACAATGCTGTGTGCCATGCCAGAGACCCAGGTTCAATTCCCGGTGCCTGCCTGTGTAAATAAATAAATAAATAAACAAACAATGACAGAATGCTTAGCATGGTTAAAAAAGCTAGGCTACCTTCTTTCAAATATAGTTCTTTTCAAATCTGTTGTTAACATTGACAAATTAACTCTTTGTGCCTCAGATAAAATAGAGAGAAAATAATAGAACTCAAATCTTAGGTTTGTTTTAAGAACCGGACACACCATAAGTATAAAAATTGAGACAAAAAAAACTAGCTTTAGTAAGCCAATTTATTCTTACCAATTTTTGACTAAAGAAATTATATTCAATTGGGAACCCTGGCACAAATGGCACTTGTTCCACAACCTGTGGCTCCAAATCATCCACTCCTTCCTCTGTATCCCTCACAACATGTCAGTAGCCTGAGCACTGCCCACTTCCTGCACTCTTCTGCTGCACACCCTTTGAGCGAATGTGCCAAACTCTGCTTGTGTATGTGTATGCAACCTTAACTCATATTTGAATACATGGAAGTTAATCGGTATCCTAAAAATAATAACTAGCAACCTAAATTTGCATCTTCCCTTGAACCCAATCATTTTTTAAATTCCTATCAATTCTCCTTTGTGATGCTGTCTCCTATTTTCCTGATATCAACTTAATTAATTCCTCATCATACTGAATCTTAACTTGTCTCTGAGCTAGCCTCCTATACCCACACTCCACATTCCAGACTCCAATCCACCATACACTCTGTTAAGTATACTTTTTACCTTACTTATCCTCCACAACCCCAACCCCCCAAAAAACCCACTGAGCCCCCATAGATTCTCGGATCAAAGAAAATCTTTTAGTTCATTTAGTCATTACCAATCTCTACTTTATTTCTATATAATTATCTCTGTCCCTGCATGCATTCTCCAATTGTACTATACTAACTTTCTTTTAAGCTAAGCACAACCTCAAGATTTTGCTTTTATACTGTTCTCCAGTTTTTTAAAGCCAACTTCTGTTCATATTCATCCAGAAGCATTGTGAGGCCTCTCCTATCCCCAGTGGCATGGCTTTTCTGAAGGCCCTTCCCCTCCAGCACAGTGGAATGAGGGCTGTCATTTGATGAGGCTGCCCGGACTCCTCACTTAAAGCATGAGCACCATCTGAGAGCATGGGCCTCTTAAGCCCCTTTTTAGTCCTACTGACTAGGGAACTCAATAAAGACATTTAAATTAATTGAAGGGAAAATATCGAAGGTCCCTATTCAATGCAAATAAGTGCAAGAAGTATAAGAAGGAAGAAAAATAGGCAGATTGATATATTATATATATTAAATGATTCATATCAAATATGTTTTATATTATGAAAGGAAATATATCACTTTTCTGTTTCTAAATATAAACTGCCCAACTTGTTCCAAAATGTTGGTACAGACTTAGATATTAGATAACTGTGCAACAAAATTAAATGATTGCCTTTATACTTTAAAAGACCTATTCACAGCACTTTTGCACCTGAGAAGATGGACTGATAGCCAGTCAAAAGCATAGGTAATACATTTGAACCTGTTCTCTTCTGGGATGTCAATTTAAGCTCGTTTCTTATCCTACTTGAGATAACTCTCAATCGGACCATGGCACCAGCCAATCAGAGACTTTTCTTGATGCCTATAACCGAGCCTGATATCCTTGCTTTCTGGCCCTTTGAGAATCAAAACTGTATATCAGGGTCACACTAATTAGTGAATAAGTGACCAGGAGCTATTCAGGATGGTAGACTTTCTGCAAAACCAGAAAAGCAAAGCAAAACATGCAGAAAATACCTCTGGGGATTCTCCAGGTTCTGTGCTAATACATTCTAAAGTATCTGCCTCTCCCACACCCTTGCTTGGCTTCCCTCCAAGGGTCAACAAAACTAAATTATCAATGTCCAAGCAGCCTCAGGAAGGCGGTACTGAAAACCAGAGTTTTCAGAGGCTACTTATTTACTGGGGCCCAACAGTGCTCGTCATAGAGTACTCTTGGTGAACCATGAACCCCATTGACAATAAGGCATGAATCTCCTAATTAAGAATTGGGTGGCTGGGAGTGTTGCTTTTGCTTTTGAAAATTTCCTAAGAGGAAAAACCAGTCCCGATGGTACAGAGCAGAGAAAATACATCAATACTACCACTGAACCTTATCCTTTAGGAGTTAAGCCACATATTGCTACAAACTTCTATAGAGAAAAAATTTCCATGATGGAAGAAACTTCACAAATTGTTTTTACTTCTACATTGATTTAAAGAGCTTACCCTATATACACTGACTCATACATAAAAGAATTACAACCTACTTTAGGTAATTACAGGAACCTTGAGGGTCTGCTTCAGAATTGAAAGATGTGTATTATAATTATCAGAAACAAATTCAATTGAAACAGGGAAAATTGGAGACCTGTCATTCTGCTAACATGCAAATCTTGGGAGAAAAGCAGGTGGTGGTACAGAATTACATCGCTTAACTATAATGTCAATCTCTATACAATTTTAGTAAAATCAACTCCTATTTATACACCAGTTGATACTTAATAAATTGAACGTTTATAGTTGGACAAATCTCCAAAACCCAGAATATTCTTTCTTAACATTATCCAAAAAAAGGCTCTTGGCATTGAAAAGCAGAGTAGACATCAACATGTTTTGCCTTATTATTCCTGAGTGTCATTCTGAATATTTCTGTCTGTATTTAAAAAAAATAGGATTTATATGATTGCAAAGCTTGGGGATTACACTGTTTGTGAAAATTATCTTTTAGAAAATAGAGTACATCAGGATTTCACTTCATTCATGGAATGAATGGAATCAGAGTTAATTCTGGAAATTTAAACTTCTACCGAATAGGTGTTCTGCACAGTTAATCCAATTAATAGAAACCTGATATCAAAAAATAGCATGATGCATATTTAAATAGACCATACACTCAAACATGCTCTTCAGGCACTATAATTCCATCCCTTCATTTGTAAAGATCAAAGGAAAGAAATCCCTTTGGAAGCATTTCATGAACTATCACAAAATTAAAAGTTAGACAATGCAAAAGCCCAAATAAACATGTCGATCCTGGGCATTCCAAACAAGATCGTCTCTTCCCTAATATCACAATGTCTGCTACTTTGTCTTGTGTCTATAGTTAAAGATATCTTAGATTGACCAGGTGCTTATACATTCATGGTCATAACACTTTCAATAGACTTTACAGATTTCTTCTAACCAGACTCGGACCAACATTGTGGATGGAGGGCAGAACAAAATCTCCTGAGTGCAAACAAGATTTGCTTCTCATCCATTTACTTTCTTCCGAATGCAATGTTTCATTCTTACTAGATGTTATTTAAGTTGTAAAATTTATGGCCCATGTATCTGGAGCTACAAGCATTTTTCAGCTATCCATGCATCCTATTCCACCCATGCAAAAATCTCTGAATTTTTGTCTTGAAAATTGTAGAAATGCAAAAAGAGGAAATCAAGAAAAAGTCAACTGCTCCTATATTCTTTTTGTCAAAATATTTTAAATACCAGTTTAGCTAAATTCATTTTCTCTAATGCACTTAAGAGGATGGCTTTGTTTGTAAGACATGGAGTGGTGATGACAGTTCTCTGTTTCTTCACTCCTGGACTAATTAACTGACTTGTATTATAATCTCTCATGAATTTCTTATTCTCAGTCTTTCAAGTAAAAGAAAACTCTAAGACATTTGGAAGGAAAAACAACCTGGTAACATGAAAGGTAAGTTATTCTTCCAGCCAGCCCACGAGAATCTAGCACATCATTTGCTTTCAGGATAAATGCAAATATGACAGAAAATGAAGTGAAGAGTCAACTAGCAAGATTATTCAGTTTAACCGGGGTAAAGCTAATATTGACTCGTAGAAGTTCCTAAAAGGGAAGTGATTTCAGGATTTATTCTATCAATGAAATAAACGAGAGGTCCTTGCTAAAATTCGCCCATGAATGTTCATAGCAGTGGTTTACATAATAATTATTCAATAAGTTGAAAAGCACAATTGTCTACCAACTGATGAATGGATAAATAAAATGTGACGCATCCATAGAATGAAGTACCATTAACCAACAAAAAGTAATGAAGTACTATGTACATGCTACAACAAGGATGACCCTTGAAAACATTATCCTAAATAAAAGGATCTAATCACAAAAGATCATAAATTGAACAGTTCAATTTATGCGGAAGGTTCAGAATAGGCAAACTTATAGATACAGAAAGTGTATTAGTGGTTACTTAGGAACTGGGACTCAGAAAACAGGAGTTGAAAGAATGGAAATTCACTGCTAATTGGTATGGTTTTCTTTTGGGATAATAAAAAATATTTTAAAATTAGATTTTATGATATTGTACAGCCCTGTGAATGCATTAAAAAAGAACAAAACATTGGATTGTACTTTAAATGTTTAAGCTGTATGGCATGTGAATTGTACTTAATAAAACAAATATTTTTATTAAAAAAAAGCCCTCCATGGATTAGCCTTTTTGAAACTCAAATTTATCTTGAGTCTTTATAATTTATAAAGGTCTTTTACCTGTATGTGATTAATTTATAGTCAAAAATAAAATGAAATAATAAATTGCATAGACGTTCAACTCGGAAATATCAAGGAAACTATTTATTTACCTTGTCTTCATTTTTAATACCACATGTGATCTCTCTTACTAAAGTAAGTTTACTTCTGCAGCCTCTCTTACTTGAAGAGATAAAACGTCAATTTAGTTTTGGATTTAAAACACACAGAATCATTATGTTTGTACAGTGCTCCATAGCTCTGCTATTCTAGCAATCTGCGACCTATAAATAATGCAAGGCCTTTTCCTTCTCTAAATGACTATTTGCAGCATGAATCTTAAAACATGGAGACAAAAAAAAGGAAAAAAAAAAAAAAAGAAAAAAGAAAAAGAAATCACCCTGAAGTCATGGAATTCAATCTATTTCCAGTTCTCCAACTGAATTATGAATCAGATCTATGCTGTCTTTTGTAGTGGCATCAAAAGCCGACTTTGAACATTTAGCCATTTTATTTTGTTTTTATCAAAGCCAAGGCCAATCACAGCTAGACGGAAAAGTTCTTTGCTTTAGAACTCAGGAAAGAGAAAAAAAAATCGGTTAGTACATGACCCCTGCCCTTTGAACCGCAACCTCCTTGCCACTAAAGCGTTCAACACCTCATTTAATTTCCCCTCTCTGCACCAGCATAGTGCTGAGAAAAGGAAACAGAAAAAATAATCTGGGGACTTCATCAATTTTTCATGAATTTTCATTTAGGCCAGAGCCCCCTCTTACCCTGGTCGATAGATCAAGCTGCTGTCATATATTTACCACCTGGGGCTACAGCTGCTATCTCTGGGGGCTGCCACTGACTCAGGCTGCATCCCAGGCAGCCACGATCTGTGTGAGGACCCCTTGTGCTCCTTCTAATCCTAACACACACGCACTGGTGCAAGGGAGTGAAACCCTATCCACGCCAGCTACCCCAAGGCTCTCTTGGTGGTCCCCTGGGAAAACTATACATTAACTTCTTCAGCGCCAGGCCATCCTTGTGGATCCCATAGTTCTGCTTTATAAATGTGGTTAAGTGATTTTATTTTCGTAAAAGAAGAGAGAGGAGGAGGAAAAAGGAGGAAGGAGAAGAAGGCAAATATGAGTTAGGAGATGAAAACTCCATTGCAGCAATTGGTCCTGATTTTTTTTTTCCCTCCTCTGATTTGCTCAGTAACGTAAAGCTGAATTATTTATTCAATAAAGAAGAACAACAATAACAACAAAAAGAATACATATGATAAGTCAAAAGAATTGCACATTTCAGCAGAAATGAAGAGTTGTGAATGAAAAATGAGAAGCAAGGTGAAGCATAGGGATTTCAAAATTCCATAATTTTTTTTGCAATTAAAATTAGCAACTTTGATTTAATACAAGGTTCTTTTTTTTAATTTTTTAAGCATAACAACATACAAACACAAACATTCTTACAATAGGATCATTCCAGTCTTGGTATATAATCAATAACTCAACAAGCATCACATAGTTGTATATTCATCATCACGATCATTTCTGAGAACATTTGCATCAGTTCAGAAAAAAAAATAAACAGAAAAAAGAAAAACAGTCATATATACCATACCCCTTACCACTCCCTCTCATTGATTGCTAGTATTTCCACCTATCCAATATATTCTAGCCTTTATTTCTCCTAATTTTTTCTATACCCCTTATCACTCCCTTTCATTGATTACTAGCATTTCAATCTACTAAATTTATTTTAACATTTGTTCCCCCTATTATTTATTTATTTTTAATCCATGTGTTTTATTCACCTGTCCATACTATAGATAAAGAGAGCATAAGACACAAGGTTTTCACAATCACACAATCACATTGCAAAAGCTATATCATTAAACAATCACCTTCAAGAAAAATGGCTATTGTAACACAGCTCTACATTTTCAGACACTTCCCTCCAGCCCCTACAATATACCTTAAATAAAAAGGTGATATCTATATAATGAGTAAGAATAAACTCCAGGATAACCTCTTGACTCTGCTTGAAATCTCTCAGCCACTGACACTTAATTTTGTCCCATTTCTCTCTTCCCCCTTTTGGTTGAGATGATTTTCTCAATCCCTTGATGCTGAGTCCCAGCTCATTCAAGGATTTCTGTTCCATGTTGCCAGGAAGGTCCACACCCCTGGGAGTCATGTCCCACATAGAGAGGGGGAGGGAAGTGAGTCTGCTTGTCCTGTTGGCAGAGAGAGAAAGAGACCACATCTGGGCAACAAAAGAGGTCCTCTGGGGGAGACTCTTAGGCCTAATTTTAAGTAGGCTTAGCCTATCCTTTGCAGGGATAAGTGTCATATGAACAAACCCGAAGACTGAGGGCTCAGCCTATTGCTTTGGTTGCCCCCACTGCTTGCGAGAATATCAGGAATTTGTCACATGGGGAAGTTGAATTCTCCCCCTTTCTCGCCATTCCCCCAAGGGACTTTGCAAATACTTTTTTATTCACTGCTTAAATCATTCTGGACAAACCTACAAAATCTCATGCCCTACTCAAGGTTCCATGTACTTATGGTGTTCAATTAGACTGTCCACATGAGTTATATTAGGAAATGCACTAGTCAAATTATAAATTTTGTACCATATAAACATTTTTTGCTTTAGTCTTACACATAGGTTAAAGATTTAAAATATGAATTACCATCTATTTTCAACACCCTGCAGTAATGACATTCCTTTGCTCTTCCTCATGCAAAAACATTTTTCAATTTGTACATTTAGTCACTATCATTATACACTCTAGGCATTCCTAGCTTTTATACCATCTCAGTCTTTATTGCCTATCTTTCCTTCTGATTTCATTTGTGCCCCCAGCCCTACTTCCTCCATCATTCTCACATTCAGCTTCATTCAGTGTTTTAACACAATTATTTTACAGGTAGTATTGTGCTTTCCATTTCTGAGTCCACCAAACTGCCTTCCACAGCAGTTGTACCATTTGACATTCCCACCAACAGCAGATAAGTGTGCCTCTTTCTCCACATCTTCTCCAACACTTGTCGTTTTCTGTTTTATTGATAATGGCCATTCTGCTGGGTATGAGATGATATCTCATTGTGGTTTTGAAAATTCCATAATTTTAATCAACCATCATTTCATCTTAAAATTTGTGCTCAATCTGCATCAGCACACCCTTGACCAGCCCGATATACCTAGTTCAGTGATTCTAAACTGATTTTGGCCCCTGCAGACATTTTTGAAGTGGGAGCAGGGTGTGGGCATCTAGAGGCAAGTGATGCTGCTAAGTATCCTACACCGTGCAGCATATTTCCCCACTTTAAAGAATTACCTGGGCTATACAGCAATAGTGGGAAGGTTGAGAAATCCCACTCTAATTGCCCACTTCACATTCAGAGCTCAATTCTGAAAGACCCTTTGGCAGTTGCCACACCAACCCTACTACCGACTCATTCTTCAGCTGCTGTGATCTTTCCCCATTGCTGGAGCTCACAGATACTTCTTAATTAATCATGATGTGGCCTTTGCATCACCAACCACTTTCTTCTTTCATAAAACTACTCCCTGTCTCTCTCGTTACTGCACTACCAGTATCTTATCACTTCTTCAGAGCCTTCTGCAATGGCACTTTTTTCCCATGTCCACCCTTAAATATTAGAGGTCCCAGCAATAGAAATGGTTTTAGCTAGCCTTATTCACCACTCCTGCACACAGCCTACCAGGGCAAACTTATCTACTTTTATATATTCTCGTGGCATCAACCTCCTTCTGGAAAAGAATTTTCTTTGTGCCAGAAGCTTTTTTCTTTTTTGTAATTCTAATACTTTTACCTTGCTATCTCTGTGGTGGGTCAAGCAATACAGTCAAAGCTGACTATACTTTCCAGTTTCTTCAACAGCTACTTCTTAAGAATGTTCCTTCCCTCCGGACGCTAAAACTATATACCCAGTCACAGGGCCAAAAATGAATCTGGGAATCAGCTTCTCCCCCGACTTCTTCATTTCCCATATCTAATTGACCATCAAGTGATTTGATTTATAATTCCTAAATATCTTTCAAACAATTTCCTCTTTTCGGTCTTCATTGTTACCTCCACAGGTTAGAATCAGCACTTTTCTGAATTATTTAACAACTTCTTAACTCTTTCCTGATTGTGGTTGTAATTCCTTTACTCCAATCTTCATTTCTCCTTCAAATCCTCCTCTTTCACCCAATGAAAAATTTAGATTTTTATGATCTAGTACATGTCTACATTTCCCACCTCCAAACAACATATCACAATGTCATATCAAGCTCCCTACAGGTCCCCAATTACACAGTGCTATTTTAGGCTCCCATCTCTCTAACTGGATAAACTTTCTCTTTAGTTTCCATCTGATGCATTCTTCTCTGACCGTCAAATCACAGCTCAGATTCTCTTAGAATCCTTTCCAGAACCCATCTATGAAGAAAATTTAAATATTATCCCTTCTAACTTCCCAATATATTTTATATACTCTTATTATGGCATTTACTATTTATTTCTCCATTATTTTTTCTTATGATGATGAATTTACATGTCTGTCATCCCAACTCAATTGTCAGCATTTTGAGAAAAGATATGGAGTGCGTGTCATTCATTACCATACATCAAAAATTTTTTTCAGTAGGTGGCCACTTTCCTACAATGAATGAAGAAATGGATAAGCTATGATTGAACATACATGTTGAATGTTCTAAAATATAATGGCCCAACATTTATATAAGCTGCATCTATTCCTCCAACATGTAACAAAAATACACCGTAGTTACCAATAGGTATTGAAAAATCACAACGCATTGATGGCAAATTTCCATATTAATACTTTCTCTGAAACATATGAGGAAAAACAAAAGGCAGACGACCTAATGTGAAAGAGATGAGCAGCATATAAATGAATTTTATTTGATCTTGTGATGCCACAAATGGCATGAACTGTTGACATGGCATTAGAAGAAAGAATTTTATTCACTAGCTAAATCCAATTTGGAAGCCTTCTTGTTTTTTGTTTTTTTTTTTCTTTAGGTCAGAACTAATTCAAGTATTCCTCAAAGTTCATTTCCTTAAAAATAAAACATGCTACTGTCCAATTATATGGAAAAAATTTTATGGTTTAAAATTCTCCTCAAGCAGTTTGATTCATTATTAATGATGCAATTAGGGAAGACAGTACCCTTTTAGATTAAATAAAGTACAAGATGCATTGTGTTGGGAGCAATTTTAACAAAGCTAAGGCTCACGACAAAATTGATAACTGCACGACAGTGAAATGACTGGTCAATTTAGAGAAAAGATAATTTTGAGAAGTAAATTTAGTTAGAGATTAAAAGTGTTAAGTAGGCAAAAGAAAATGATAGATACACTTATCATTTTAAAATTCTTGGTTTTAATTTATTTAAAACAGGCTAGATTTTATTTAGAGAGATTTTTCAAAATATGACACAATTTCCTAAAACTAAGATTTAGAAGATTCAGGAATGTGTCTTAGATTCCCAATATATTTTAACTCATTTTCTAATATATTCCCAATATATATTAACTCATTTCCTAAATCTTAGTTAATTTACTAACATGGGCTTCATTTTCTCTACCTATAAAATGAAAAAATAATGCCTGATAAATTTAACATAAAGGAAGCTGATAGAAAAAAATAAATAACAATAGAATTTAGCACAAAAATACTTCAAAGTTTTGACAAGTTCTAAAAGTCAGATTTAAAACAGAACAGGTAATAAATAATATTTGCATCTTTAAGGTTTGATATTTCAAATCTCATTAAACTATATTTAATCTAAGTGCTTTTTAAGTATCATTTTATAAAACCTAAACGATCCTGTGTAGAGCACAGGCTGCCATTGTTAACTAAGGTTCTAATGCTCATATTTCAAGCTATACAGTGGTTTCCTAAGGTACTTCACAAAACAAACTTGGGTCTTAGGATTCTTCTACTCATGTCCCATTGGACTTATGCATTTCAAGCATCACCAGGTTTCAGGCTTTCTGATACAAACTAAAAAATGAGGAGTGGAAGCTTGAAAACAAAAAGCTTTCCTTGGGTTATCTAAGTAAGATATAGTATGATATGTTCACTATAAGATAGTTTCGTTTGTAAAGACAATGACATATTGTCAAAAATCTCCATACACATATATACAAATGTTTGCAATCCAGTGTGATATCATGGGACAAGTAAATGTAAGTATCAACCTAAAAAAATATTTACATATAAATAAAAATCAATTTGTCTTCTTTTCTGAATTTTTCTTGGAGAGTCATTCATGAAATTATGGAGACAATATTCAAGGATATGTAAAGTATTGAAATCCTGATTTAACAGTACTATTGGGACTTTCTGATGAATAACTGAAGAGACAAAAAATGCCAAATGCAGGGTAAATCCTTCCCTGTTGCCGGTTACCAAGATTAAGCAGAAGCGGGAGAAATTCCGCTGTACGAACATTCTGTCACCACAGAAGGTACGTCTCTTCTCTGATGAATTTTATTGTAAAAGACAAATATTAAAGTATAATTACTGTCATTGTTGGAATATTCTCCCCTTCATACCTAAAGTAACGATTTCTGACTTCAGCCTGGAAGCACAAGTGCCAAGGAAATCTAGAAAGTATGTTCTCTTTAAAGCTGTCTGATAAAAGTTACTTAGAATAGAAGGAAAACTATATATAAAATAGAAACAAAAAATAAATAAAATAACTACTCTGAGTAGATAGGTATAAAATTGGATTTATGCATGTATTTGATACCTCATTACTTAAAACTTTTCACTTTAACATGATCAGCTTTAATTATATCTCTTATTAATAATTCCAAGTTTTTAATACAACTAGCATCCCTACCAGCCACCTGCTGCTTTAATATAAGTAAATGTATTACAACACCCCTGGCTTGACATTATTCTGACCAGATTTCTTTAGAGAAAGCCACATTAAATTATGCAGGGGGGTATATTTCATGCCATCTATGAGGCTCATCATATCCACTTACATGCCACTTCCAGGGACGCATTTCGGCTCACTGCTTCACCAAGATAGTTCCTTGCAACACATACGTAGCTTCCTTCATCAGGTTTACTTCGGCGCCCATGGACAATGCGCAAAAAGAACAGGGATCCGCTGGGCAGAAGCATCCTGTGGGACCGGGGATCATCCTTGTCTGTCTCCACTCGCTCCCCATCCTTATACCACTCAATGGTGGGTGTTGGCCGGCCCTCCGCCTTGCAGTTCAGAGTGGTGGGCTCTCCTTTAGAAACAATGACATCTGAAGGGTGCTCCACAATCCGCGGGGGAGAGTCTTCCTGCCGAAGACGCGATCCTACAAAATAGGACACAATGCAGATAAGCTTTAACATTTCCTCACCTATAGCTTTTGTTTCCCTTAAGGTTATGACAGCGAAATTTAACTCTTCAATTATTTAATATGCACTTAATACTATTTTATGTTTCATTCTCCTGATCTTTATGAATCTCAAATCCATCTCCAATCCTTTGTGGAATGAGGCAATGTAGCAATAAATCAATGTGTTAATTCTGATGAGTTAGGTTTATCATGTTCCATGAATTATGACAAGCAAAAGTAAAAGAGAGCGTGAGATATTCTTTTGGGATTGCATGTTGGAATGGGTACAAAGATGAGTAATACTAATTTCCTGTCTTCAAAGTGCTTGCTTTGTACTAAGGGAGAGAGGCAAGAGGGCAAGTCACTTGATTACATACACAGCTACCATTTACTGTACAGGCACAGTGATACCAGAGGTTTAACATCAAAAGAGATCTTTAAATTATATATTAATATTATCTTCATTTTACAGATGAGGAAGAAGCTTAAGAAATGACATTAGTTGCTCAAGAACCAAAGTGTGGCTGACTGAGAAACTCAAGTATAAATCACTATGTTAAAATAAAGTAAGCATCGCAGCAAGTCCAAGAAATACATTATAAAAAGAAAGTGGGGGAATGGTTAACTCTGCCTGGTGGATAATAAAGTCCTCTCCTTGAAAAGGTGACATTTAAGTTGAGCTGTAAAGACTGAAAATATGTCATCTGAGGAATCAGATTGAAGGAACATCATGAGCAAAAAAGAGAAACAAGAATAGGTGTATGATACATTTGTAATGAGGAAGTAAGTTGATGTAACGGGTGAGGTAATGTTAAGGGAAAAACAGACAGGGCTTTGAATAACATGCTGATATGTGTGACCTTTATTCTATATCGCTAAAAGTTTTTGAGGGAGCAGTGACATGACTATCCGTGTATTAGAAAGATACGTTGAGTCTACAATGAAAAAGATAGCAGTGAACATGAAAACCATTGCGAGTTACATTAAAAGTCCAAGAGGGCAGTCAAAAGAATCCGGTCTTCAGATATTATGCTGCAGGTGAAAGGAAGAAGAAAGATACATATCATAAATAAATACTTAACAGAGGTGGGTATATCACTACAAAATAAGAAAGAATGATAGGTGCCAATGACTTCCTGGTGATTGCAATGTAAGTGGTGTAATTGAGGGGTAGAAGAGATAGGAAGAGGGATGACCTGCTTAAAGATGGATATTTTGTTTAAAGTATTGTTTTGAATATTTTAAATTTATAAGAGGTCAATGGCCATTTTTTATGGGAGCATTCTACCAGTTGCTGTAATTCCAAATGAGATGCTAGAAGGAATAATGATATCTGGGAATATAAAGATGATCTCATAAAAGCTTTTTAAAAGTCTGCCCGTACATTTCCGAACCAATCATCTAATTTAGCATGTTTCTGTTCAAAAAACAGATTTAATATTTATTTCCTCAATGTTATTTCTGTTTACTTTCAATGTTAATTAACATGCAAATTTTAATTTAAGAAATGGAAATTACTGTAGTAGTGAATAAACCCTTTCCTTTGTAAAGAGTATTACGTTGTAAAGGTTGCTGACTTCCACTAGTTATCTCATCAGTTTCAAAAAAGGAACTTATGCATTGTAAGTATTAGGAAACTAAAGCAAAAAGAGTATACAGTAATCAGAAAGTCAAACTAAAAAAAAAATCCCCAAAGATTTAAATATTGATGGGTAATTGCAGTTTGCAAGACTATGATAGAGAAAGTTACATATGGCTCCTAAAGCAAATAAGGAATTTAAAGAATACAGAAAGTAGCAATTCTTTTAAAAAGTAATTTTTAAAATCCCAATGTATCTGAATGCAAAAGAGGAATCACAGTTTGCAAATCTGTAACATCGTCCCAGCTTAAGGATCTGGGTACATCACCATAGAATCTAATCATAAAATGTACCGAGAATTGTTTTTCGTGTAACAGGCATTTGATAGGTTACAATTATCTTGTTTATATATCTTCCTTGTTCTTCTCTCATTTCCCACATGCAGTGATTTAATTCTCCCTACTGCCAAAGTTGTTCTATTATTAAAAATAAGACAACAGTCTATGCCACGAGGGCGCTATTTATTCTATCAATAAGTTCCCTAAATTACTTGGCAGTAGGCCTGATTAGTGCCATCAATATACTAATAATCATTAAATAACAGAATTTTAAGAGAAAAAGAAGCAAAATATTTAGACTATTTTGCAATAAAGTTTATAACACTCCATGCCCATTAACCACTGAATACTGAACTCCATCAACTATTAAGAGAATTTTACTTATCCCTACCGTAAGTGTGAACTAGATTATTAACTAAAATACTGATTCAAGTGTGATCATATAAGGATATTCTTGTATGAACTTAATTCTCAATGTTGTAAACCTTCAAAAGAAAACATACAACCTAAGTATAAGACTTAAACCTATGAAACCTTTAAATTTTCATGATTTTGGATTAAGTAAAGTCTTCTTAGATAAGACACCCAAAGCACAAGCAACAGAAGAAAAAAAAGATAAAGTGGACTTCATCAAATTTAAAAATGCTTGCATTTCAAAAGATACTATCAAAAAGGTAAATAGACAACCCAGAGAACTGGAAACCATATACCTGACAAGGGACTTAAATCTAGCATATTTAAAGAGCTTGCACAATTCAATAATTAAGGTACAAATAATCTAATTTTAAAATGGGCAAAGGCATGCTTCCAGAGCAGGTGTCTAATTTCCATTCCAGAGGGAGAGAAACACTCAAGCATACACTGGGAGCATTTATGCCTGGCACAATCATATTGGTGGCAGCCTGAGGGGCTTAACTGAGCTGCAGACTTGCCATCTTAGACGCTGCCCTGTGGATAGAAGTCAGCTCACAGAACTTTCCTACAGAACACTGTTGGGAGAGCAGTCAGGCTGGGACTGTCTGGAGCAAAACACTGCTGGCTATAGGACACACAGTGTAGTGCCCGGGAGCACAAGGAAACTGTTTCCTAAAGAAAAGGGCACATTCATAAGGTACATGCATAGGAAACATCAAGGAGACCCCTACAATTTGGCCTCAAGCTAGTCTCTAAATCATTGTACGGATAAAAAGAGCACTGGTACAGGTCAATCTGCAAAAGCTGGGAAAGGCATCATTTACTTTTTATTTCTTCCTTTTATATTTTTTATTAGTTCCTGGCATTCAAGAAAATCCCTTTAATAGCAGCACCTAGATACTATCTAAAGGAACAAACATGTCAGAATCAAAATTCCAGTGATAACATTATAATATCAAAATATCCAGCTTCGACAGAAGATTACAAAACATGCAAGGAAGCAGGAAGTGATGATGCAGGCAAAGGAAACAACTTAAGCCAGACATCATCAGTGAGGAGGACCTGACCTGGGACCTAACAGAAAAGGACTTTAAGATAAATAGCCCTAAATATCCTCAAAGTCCTAAAGTGAAACTTGGAAAATGAATTAAAGGAAATCTGGAAATAGTAGATGAATTGATAGAGACTATCAACAGAGAGATAGAAATTATGAAAAGGAAAGAAACAGAGCTGAAGACAACAGTAATAGCAATTTCAAATTCCCCAGAGGAGTGCAACAGCCAATTAGAGCTGGCAGAAAAAAAGACTCCAAGTGCATGAAGATAAAACAATTGAAATCATCCAGTCTGAAAAGCAGAAATAAGAAAAAAAAGAACAAAAGTGAACACAGCCTGATCAACCTGTAGGATACTTTGAAGCATAATAACATATGTGCTGTGGGAGTCCCAGAACTGGTGGTGGAAAGGGGGAAAAGGACAGAGAAAATATTCGAAGAAATAATGGCAGAATACATCTCAAATTTAACAAAAGAGAAGAATGTAAACATCCAAGATGCTCAACAAACTCAAACAGGATAAACCCAATTAGAGCCACATTACAACAGATTATAAACACACATCAAATGCCAAGGATAGAGAATTGTGAAAGCAGTAAGAAAGAAGCAATGTCTCACATAAAAAAGGAGTACAAAAGGAACTTCAAAAAGATTGTTTCACTCCCTCACAGAAACTACAGATAGAAGAAGTCTGTGGGAAAACACTTAAAATGCTAAAAGCAAAAAATTGCCAATCAAAAAATCTATATCTGGTAAAACTATATTTCAAAACTAAGGGAAAGATTAAATCACTCCAGGTAAACAAAAATTGAGAACCTCCTTCACCACTAGAATGGCCCTATAAGAAATGCTAAAGGGAGTTCTGCAGGCTAAAAGGAAAGGGTACTACTAGTCAATTAACTGGAGCCACATGAAGAGATAAAGATCTTGGGTAAAGATAACAGCTTTAGTAAATATAAATGCCAGTACTATTGTATTTTGAATTTAAACTCCACTTTTTACTTCCTACAGGATCTAAAAGGCAAATGTATAAAACGTAATGATAAATCAGTGGTTTTAGACTAAAAACATTCATTGTCAGCAGAATTCACTGAGGATTCAGAACCAAGCAGTAGAGAGGGTTTCTAATCACATGCAAAGCACCTGGAACCAGTTTAACTCCAAGAGCTTTGATAGTCAAAGTATGACCCTCTACAAAAAGTTTGGGCATCACTCAAAGGGATTTTAGAAATGCAGCATCCGAGGTCCCATCCTAAGTCTATGGAATCAAGTTGGCATTTTAAATTTTTAAAGATTGTTTAAAAAAAAAAGAAGAGGAGGAAGAGGATGGAAGAGGATGGAAGAAAATGAAACAGAGACCTTACGTGGCCTGAGGGTCTACTGTATATTTACTATTTGACCCTTTATAGAAAGTTTACCAGCCTTGCTCCAGCTTACCTATTTTACGATTTTCTATCAATTTTAATTTTCAATTTATATTTCTTTTATATAGGACCACAAACTTATATTCTCCTGATTGCAAATGGAAAAAAATACTTCCAGATCAATATTGCCCATATAAAGAGAAATTTTCAGGACCCTCTGGTGACTTAAAGCTGTGTGTACCCCAGAAAAAGATGTTCTTAAATCCAATTTGCACCTATGGGTATAAACTCATCGTAAGTAGGACCTCCTGATGAGGTTAATTCAGTTAAGATGTGTCTCACCTCAATCAGGATGCACCTTAATCATATCACTGAAGTTCTTCATAAGAGAATGAAATTCAGACATAGGAAGAGAAAGCCACAATTAGTAAGAAGCTGAAACGGAATCCACAAGAGAAGGAAGAGACCTGGAGATGCCACCATGTGCCTTACCACATGACAAGCTAAAGACTACAGCAGGCACGCCTCCTAGCTGACTGCAGATGAAATCAGCAGCAGACCATTGGTTCAGGTCCACAGCAACAGAACTAGGTGTCTTCACCTGGCCAAGTTGACAACTGAATCTAACTACCACAATATTACAAGTGTGGCATCTTTTTATAATTAATTGGACAACCAAATAATTGTTTTAATATTAAAACACTAAATTAATTTATTAAATTTAATTTAATAATTTTATTTGATTCTCCTTAACTATTATAATATAAGGAGTAATGAAAATTAGTCAAAGATCAGAAATTAATCAAAGATTAACATCTAAATGTTTTGTTTTGTTTTTTTTGCATGGGCAGGCACCAGGAATCGAACACGGGTCTCCGGCATGGCAGGTGAGAACTCTGTCTGCTCAGCCACCGTGGCCTGCCCTAAATGTTTATTTTTACTATTCAAGAAATTAAGCTACAGAATATTCAAATGACTTGTCCATAATTGAATAGCTATAAAATGAGGTAGAATTAGAACTCAAGACCTTTCATCTAACATATGCTAAGGTTCTTAAAATGCAGATGGAGAAACACACATTGCAGTCCATGCTAAAACCAAAGCCTCTTTAAAAAGTTGATTTCAGTACAATAAGTCAAAGGAATGCCACCACTTATGACATAACCACAAACCATCGTTTTTCAAATTGCACTTATCAGATCTCCTGCTTCAGAATCATCTGGGATATTCTTAAAAATTAAGGTTTCTCTTAACCCCACAAAGGATAGGTCAAGTCTACTTAAAATTAGGCCTAAGAGTCACCCCCCAAGAGAGCCTCTTTTGTTGCTCAGATGTGGCCTCTCTCTCCAGGCAACACAACAAGCAAACTCACCACCCTCCCCCTGTTTACGTGGGACAGAAGTTCTAGAATGAGCTGAGACTCAGCATCAAGGGATTGAGAAAACCTTCTCGACCAAAAGAGGGAAGAGAGAAATGAGACAAAGTGTTAATGGCTGAGAGATTCCAAACAGAGTTGAGAGGTTATTCTATGAGTTTATTCTTATGCATTAAGTAGATATCACCTTGTTATTCAAGATGTAATGCAGAGGCTGGAGGGAACTGCCTGAAAATGTAGAGCTGTGTTCCAGTAGCCATGTTTCTTGATGATGATTGAATAATGATACAGCTTTCACAATGTGACTGTGTGATTGTGAAAACCTTGTGTCTGATGCTCCTGTTATCTACCTTGTCAACAGACGAGTAGAACATATGGAATAAAAATAAATAATAGGGGAACAAATGCTAGTGATCAATAGTGGGGAGGGGTAAGGGGTATGGTATGCATAAATTTTTTTCTGTTTTCATTTTATTTCTTTTTCTGAATGGGTGCAAATGTTCCAAGAAATAATTATATGATGAATATGCAACTATGTGATGATTTTGTGAATTACTGATTATGTATGAGGAATGGAATGATCAAAATAGGAATGCCTGCATTTGCTTTGTGTTTTTTGGTATTTAAAAAAATAAAACAATTTTAAATTAAAAAAAAATTCAGGTTTCTCTTCTTCGCAGTTAACCAGATACATCAGAAAATACTAGTGGAAAAGTCCAGTAACCTGCATTTTTAGGCTGCTTCCCCAGGGAAGGTGATACTCTCAGACCTGGCTCCATGTAGCAGCATTCCACAACAACATCAAATTAGTCATCTGGGCACAGAGACATCTTTGAATAATGCTCTGAGCACCCAAATTTATATAACGGATTATTTCAGCTTCTCAAAGACTCTCAATGATTTTATAACGGTTTTTGTTAAAACAGTTGATGAAAAGAAGTTGAGTGGTTTTATTAACCCTTCAAACACAAGAGAGCTGGAGGTAAATATAAATCATAAAGTTATGAATATTTTTCTATTTAGTTTTATTTAGGCAATAAGCCACTCATTTGCAGTGAGTGCTACTAAGTTTTGTTTGTAGGTAGTGATTTTGATTAGTTAATAAAGATAAAGCATGTAGGAGAACCACTTCTTGATTTCATTTCATGTATTTCCAAGTAGACTTCTACTTCATTTACAATTGGAATGTATTATTTTCATGAAATGAGTTCTTTTCATTCAAAAACTAGATAGTCCCTTCAATGTAAGAGCCTCTGCAGGTAAGCAAAGTTTCTCAAATTTTTCTGAATTTTCTTTGTGTCTTCATTCATAATAATATGTTTGTTTTAATAAAATATTTTCCAAAAAAAATCTCCAAGTAAAATTAATCCAGGAATATTTCTCTAAGATTACTCCAAATCTGACTGTGACAGAGACTGTCCTGAAGTCACCCTTAATTTAGTTTGAGAGGCACAGCAGCTGCTATGAAAAAGTGAAGGCTGCATAACAAACAGGTCAGTCATAAGAAAGGGGGCAGTTTGGTACATAAAAAAGAAACACGAATTCTTTACAAGCTAATACTTATGCCTCACTTGCACCAGGTAAATTCAAAATGCCATGTCTAGTACACAAATTAATTTTTAAGACTAAAGGACATCATGTATTTAAATCTCCAGTACATATACTAAGCATTCAGTATTTCCCCCCTTCTCTAAAGAATTACAAATATTTTCTCTAAAATTTAGCAATGAGAATTTCTCTTTTCTGGGGGTCACTCGTACATTATTGTTTCACTACCTGGTAAATTTGAGCTATACTAGGCTGATGGCTTTATACTAGATTTCAAAAAAAATTAAAGTTGTTACTGTTTTCTATTTTGTCAAAACATATTCTACTCAAAATTTCCTCTACCAA
Organism: Tamandua tetradactyla; assembly: GCF_023851605.1. Classification (NCBI taxonomy): domain Eukaryota; kingdom Metazoa; phylum Chordata; class Mammalia; order Pilosa; family Myrmecophagidae; genus Tamandua; species Tamandua tetradactyla. The sequence goes on from NC_135336.1 coordinate 70,198,424, forward strand.
AAGAAACTATTTCGCTACTGGCTACTACCAGTACTGCCCACATTGATGAGTGACCTAAGGTAATTTGTAATAAAATGGGATGAATTAATCACTCCATCAAGTTTGTCCTTATACACTTGCCATCCTTGAATTCTTCATGATGACTAAATTTCAGTGTACTTCCTCATGAGGGGAGAGAGAAAGGATTTATGAGGGAAGTATGGGCTATCTAAGATGTAGAGGAAATTTCATGTGATAGGATGTTGCAAGAGTCAATGCATAGAAAACACAAATACTTTCATCCTTGTGAACCTTACTGAACTGAAAGTCTCTGGAAATTCTCTAATTTGCCAATGGTCAAAATAAATTTTCAGGTTCTCATTTCTTTGAGAAACACAGCAGTTCCATCCTAATAAAAACAAATTTAAATTAAAAATTAAAACAAACTAGAGACCTAGAAAAACTATCTATTTATTGCAAAATGTGAGCATGGCTTTGCAATGTCATAAAATGAAAGGGCCAAATGTGCACAAGGAACTTAACAAGGATAAAAAAGGCTGCTGGTCAAATTCAACAGGCAGCACTGATTATGAAAGCTTCCACTTATGTGGCATCGGTCTGTATACCTATTACCCAGTTTTCCAGGTCCAGCAGACAGAAATTAAGCCAGCAAAGATCTTCTGGTTCCAAAGCTCCATTTCACAGGTGAGAAGAATACAGAAAAAATGAGAACTAAAAGACTAAAGTTACTTTCCCAAAAAGTGTGACTAGAAAATAATCGCTTTAGTTGTGAGTTCAGGCTGTTTCCTGAATAACTTTTACTTTCCTTTTGACCCATCAAGACAGTGTAAAATAGAAAGCCCAAGCACTATATTTCAGTTGGATTTGTTCTTGATTGATTTATTTTTTGCTGGGCTTCTGTAAGGTTAGCTATAAGAACTTAAAAGCATTTCTTAATCTTTTTTTAAGGTACTGTTTCTTCAAAATCAAGAAAATTGGAAGAATAAGTTGCTATAAACTTTTTTTGGAGTGTGATCATACTCTTTGTGGCTCACATCAGTGATATCTTAATGGACCTATGTAAAACAGAGGTAATGGGGAGCAATTTAAATTGATGAACACAAAGCAAATATTTGAAGACACATACTTTAGATTATTGTTCATACCTTTAATTAAAATATTGATTAGGTACATTTAGATTTAATATAGGTCTCATGTCTGTTATCAAAAGCAAGAGGTATCAAAATGTCTTCTTGAGGAACCCTCATAAAGTCAGCAGTGACTTAAAAGCTTTTCTTTTTATTAGCTTATGTACCTCATGGATTTATTTATGAATTTTTATGAAATTTACTCACCAACAGACACATCACTAGATGGCCCTTTGAGGGTGTAGCTCCTTAAAACTACATACCTGCCACGCAGTGGAGGGTCAACAAAAGTCCGCAGACCTGAATTTAAAATTTAAGTAAATTTTAAGAAAGACTGGCTATAGCATTTTGTCTATTAAAAGTGGATTCCTGGGCAGGCAATGGCGGCTCAGTGGCAGAATTCTCACCTGCCATGCCGGAGACCCGGGGTTCAGTTCCCGATGCCCACCCATGCAAAAGAAAAATGTAGTATTTCTTTTGCATGATGACAATAGACGATATGTGGTTTAGAAAGAGAGGTAAAGTAAAATTTACACTGTTAAAATTATCCTGGTAAATATTTTATGGCCACTTTTCTTCGTTCACTATCATCGTAAGTTATAAAAGAGCAACAAAAGAATGTCAGATTTTTCTTCCTGGCTAGGTGCCAAGATCTGAAGCTCAGTTATACGAATGAAGGAAGTCAATCTTATCAGTTCAGCAAGATGAGAACTCACATAAACCCAGCTCAATAAGCAGCTGGTATAAAAAAAAACAGAATACATAACTGATAAATTGGAAACAATATAATTCCCAAGTGGTTCATATACTTGCAATTATGGATCAGCGTCTCTTCTGACTATAATATTTCATGGTTGGCTAAATAACAACCAGAAGGTTTTCTCTTGAGTGTGTAGTAAGATTAACTGAAGTGAGGCCCTGTCCCTGATAAAGATGGCAGAATGAGATACTTCAGGGTGCTGTCTCCCCACAGAGGCTTTGAAGAATGAGCAAGAACTGAAAGAAACATCTTTCTCAGGAGTCCAGAGAAGAGTTAAAGGACTGAAGGAACAGTAAGTGCTCAACCAAGAAAACGGCTTCTTAAAAGTGGTTAGATCTTCTGGTGCATGGTTCACACCTCACGACTCACTGGCAACCTGTTCCAGAGGCTCACCAGTCCCTATTCTAGAGGGAGCAGTGACCCTCCTGCTCATGCAGGAGCATGCATATCTGGTATAATCTGTCAGGCAGTGGCCCAAGGGACTTTCTGTCCCAGAACTTGCTCAGTGTGTAGTTAGCACCTCAACAAATTCTCCTACAGCACCTTGTGGGAAAGCAGTCAAGTCATATGGCCTGAGGGAAGGGATCCCTGGCTGTAGGATATTCAATGCTGTGCCACCAGGAAATGTTTCCTAGAGAAGAGTGGACATTTACAACTCTGTAAATAGTGGATTTCTTAGGATCATACATGTATGCCCCAGATAAGACCCATGCACAGAAAAGATCAGGGATCAGGAAGGCCCACCCCTATGCTTTAACCTGGAGTTATTTTTACAACTGGCTGTATGGATAAACCCTGAAGAAGAGTGCTTGCACAGGTCTTATCTGCAGACTGGGAAAGGGGATCTATTTTTCCCTTTTTTTTTGTTAGCTCCTAGCATTTAAGAAAAACTCCACATAACAGTAGTCAGATACAAGTTTAAAGAATAGATACTGCAAATTCCAATGATAACACTTTAAATACCAAAATGTCCAGCTTTCAACAAAGGGATAAAAAATAATATAAAGAAACAGTAAGCAATGGTGCAGGCAAAGAAGACAATTAAAGCAGTAGACCTCATCACGAGAACAAGACTTGGGACATAACAGAAAAAGACTAACAAAAATGGCCCTAAAGATGTCCAATGAGTTCAAAGAAAATGTGGACAAAGAACTAAAGGAAATTGGAAAAAACAATAAATGAACACAAAGAGAATATCTATAGGGAGATGGAAATTATGAAAAGGTACCGAACAGGCTGAAGGCCACATTAATAGAAATTAAAAATTTCCTAGGGGGGTTCAGTAGAAGATTTAATCTGGTAGACGAAATAATCAAGTACATGAAGATAAAACAATTGAAATCATCCAGTCTGAAGAGCAAAAAGAATAAAGAATGGAGAAAAGTGAACAGAGCTGGTACAACCTGTGGGACACCATCAAGCATACCCATAATGCACCGTGGGAGACCCAGAAGGAAAAGAAAAAAAAAAAAAAAAGACAGAAAATATTTAAGGAAACAATGACTTAAAACTCACCAAATTTAATTTAAGGTATGACTATCTAAGACACTTTAGCAAAATGCAAACAGGATAAACCCTAACAGACCCACATCTCACCATATTTTAATCAGACTTTCAAATTCCAACAAATAAGAGAATTCTGGAAGTCACACAAGAGAAGTAACATATCACACACCAGGGAACTTCAATAAGATTAAGCACTGATTTCCGATTAGAAACCATGGAGGAAGTCAGTGTACTGACATATTTTTTTTAAAGAAAGAATATATATATATATATATATATGTATATATATATATATAATCCAAGAATTCTATATCTGGCAAGAAAGCTTTTCAAAAATAAGGGGGTATCAAGACTTTCCAGATAAACAAAAGCTGAGGAAGTTTGCTACCATTAGACAGGCCCTAAAAGAGATGTTAAGAGAGTTCTCCAAGTTGAAAGGAAAAGACAACAGATCACAGAATGAAGCTACATGAGAAAACAAAAATCTCTAGTGAGAATAATGACATCGTTTATATAAATCCCTGTACTATTGCATTTTTTACTTGTTATGCCACATTTTACTTCCTACAGGTTCTAAGAAGCAAATGCATAGAACATAATGATAAATTAGTAGTTTGGACTCATAACATATAAACATGTAATTTCTGACAAGAACTACATTGAAGGTGAGGGGATAGATACGATTGAAGTTAAATTGGTATCAAAGCAAAAAGACTGACTGTTACAGATTTAAGATGTTAAATGTAAGTCCCACAATAGCTACAAAGAAAAATATCAGAGAATATGCATGCTCATAGAGACAGACTAATCAGAGCGCAGGTTACCAGAGGTGGGCAGCAAGAGGGAATGAGGAGTTAAGGCATAATGGGTGTAGTGTATCTGTTTGGAAAGATGGGAAAGCTTTAGTAATGGAGGGTGGTAAAATGTACTAAAATATTGTAAATGTGATTAATCCCATTTAATCGTATGCTTGGGAGGCACTGAGATGGTTTTTTTTAGGAGGGGTTGAGATGGGGAAATAAAATGAGTCATATGAAATCAGTCTATTATACCTTGATGTACCCTCCTATATTTCCTATAGGAAAATAAGAGTGTCCTATGGGCAAACTGATAGATTCATTTTGACACAGAGGTAAGTTCAGCTGCTCTGGGGTACTCCTTTTCTAGGCAGTTCTGATTGTACTGTAATGCATATTTTTTGTAGTGTTCATTATGAACACATTCACTCTTTCATAGCAAAGAATATTAGAAGATGCTTGTCCCTACCAAGAACGGCTTGACAATTTGACCCTCAGCTTGGTGTTGGCTATGGCTGCAGCTGCTCTGCGCACAGAGAGATTTACAGATTCTTAAGTTTCCAAAGCCTTGGTCATTTGATATGAACTAACTGGCTAAGTGAAATAATCAACTGAAGGACTGCAAAGTCTATACAAAACACTCCCTATTTTTTAACCACTTTAGCAAAAGACTAAGTGGCAATGTATGCATAAAGCATCTTAAAAAGCAATTCCTCATACATCAATTAAAACACAATCTTTTCCTCGTTCCTGCCCATGCCAAAAAAAAAACAAAACAAAACAAAGCACAATCTTAACCAACAAGCTTCAAAATTTCCTATCTTATTCAAGGTGAGCAGGTTGATATTTCAGGAGAGGGTACCTAATACCATTTCATAAAACTTTTTCTCTGTATTTCATAATTTTTCTGCATTTCATATTTCTCTGCATTTCAGCCCTTTACTTATCTATTCTTAACAGAAATTGCTGAAAATATTCAAACTGGAACACTTTCTTCCTCCATCATCCTGTATTAGTCAGTTCCTTTCATTACGTAAGTTTTAATTGCTCTTTAAAGTAGTATGTTTCCTGGCTGCCTACCTCCAAAGGACTGAGAGAGGGGGTGCTGGCGGTGACAGCCCACTAGCACCAAAGGCGAGAATTGAGCCAGGTTCATATATGGAAGAATCAGAAGCTGAAGACAAGCAGATTCAGGGCTGGACACAAGGCAAGTATCTACCTGACAGTGAAAAGAAATTTTGAAAGCCTAAATCTGAAGAGTTTCCGATAAATCCTTAGGGGGTTATTTTCCTTCTGAGAAATAAAACTTTAATTCCCTAGTGTATAAATTCATTTTCTACAATTCAGTGAGGAGCCCATGTATTAACCTGGACATTCATCCAATACTATTTCAAATCAATTTGCTGTACCTTGCTATGGATGAAGACATTCTTTAAAGAGTGATTTGCCACCAAATCAGACTTTTCATGGATTATGCAGATTTGTCTTAACAGTGACAAAAACAATCCCCATGCCAGGAAGATGACTTTGAAATTCGGCTTATTATCGTATTTCTAATATGTTGAGGTGGTTTTAAAACTGTATTTGGCTTTATAAAAAATGATGCAATGAGACAATCTCCACACTTATTAAACTGTTAAAGCTTCAATGTCTAATTTATAAAAACTATTGACCCTTACTTGGTGGAAACCACAAGTAGGTTCCCATATAAGAGCATTCTACTTATATAACTCCTAATGGAGTGATACATTTAGCCTTCCATTTTATTTCCTAAGCAATATATTCTGAAATTTATGCAGCAGTAGTACTAACTTGATGACTGTACTCGTCAAAGGCCCCAGGGTCAGCACCAAATAGCACCGACATTTTACACACCTGTACTAAGCTTGATTAAATATTTAGTTTCTGACAAATTTGCCTCAGCCTCTGGAGATAGTTTCCTTTAATCTGGAATATTTCCTTTTAAAGTTTGAGATGAATTGATTCAAATTAAAATTGAAGACAAACTTCTTTTTGGGGGGGAGAGGGGGAGGTGGTGGTGTATTGTCTGGGAATCAAATCCAGGTCTCCTGCCTGAGAGGCAAGCATTCTCCCACTGAACCACCCATGCACCCTCAAATTTATTTTATTATATACCATACTAAGGAATTTTTAAAGACAGATTTGAGAATATCATACAATCCAGAATGTCTCTTAAAAGAACAGGTGAAATTATTACCCACAAAAATAATAATAACTGTCACAAGCTACACGTATTAGTTGTATGTAGTCAAAATGGTCCACTCAATAATTGATTTTAGGCTTGTTCATTTCCAATAGACATTTAACTACTGAAGAAGGTGGCCTAACGTGAATATCACTGCAGTGCTTCACTATCATTTTTAGTAGAGCTCATAGTGAATGAGTATGGCTTGCATGTAATGGAGTAAGGATGACATCTCAGAAACTGGATGCCAAATGGTTGCATGCATGTGCCATTTTATGAAATGATTAGATACACCTTTGTCATCTGGTATAGAGTCTCTGTTCATAGGAGGACTCTGACTTGAAATTGCTCGTTTAAATGCTAAATATCCTTTTTTACTCAGTGTGTGAACTTGGATAAATTTCTTATCCTCTCCACCTGTCAGTTTCATATCTATTAAACATCACGGTATCTGCCTAACAACAGTGCTGTGAAGATTAAGAAAGACTTTCCATGTGCTGAGCACAGAGTAAGCATTCAGTAAATGTTTGCTACTATTATTGGCATTATTATAATGTATAACGCTTCTATTAGCATAACCTCTATCACTAGGATTCTGTGACTACAGGAAGACAATGAACCATCATTCTATAAAATGGAGTCCTTTTTATAAAATAGTGGGTCTGTCAAAATATGGCTACTGCCTATCTCTCTGACTTTCTGCTGGTACCTACCAAATTGAAGGTAACCCTGAATGACATACCTTACTTGCCCTTACTTGAAGGTGCTACGTTTTCCACATCTTAACACTTTAGTCAATTCTGTCATATACTGTATTAGGTACTAAAGATGCAAACATTATGTGCACATAAATGTTATATAAACGCATGAAAAAAATGTTGCTCTTGTTATTTTCTAAATTGAGCTATATATAAGCATATTTTGATTAAAAATGAACTTAGCCAAAGAATGTGTATATGGCAGTTCCTGCCAAATTGGATGTATGTGTTTAATATCGGACTTTACTATATAGATATGCTGAAGACATGATTTGGAAATTATATTCATTGGTGTTTAAGCAAATATTGATGCTTAACAACTCTTTGTGCCCCTTTAAAAATTATTTTATTGAAATTGGTTATAACAGCCCTAGTGATTTTTTTTTTCTTATGAAAATCTTGGAACCACTGTACGATTAATGCAAGGGGAACATCTACCTTTGTATTGCTTTTCCATTATAAATTTGGAGTAGGTTAAGGAATATCAAAAGAAAATTATTGAGGGCATAATCACAAGCTGAGTTAAATGACATGACAGGAATAGGAATATAGTCAAAACAACTTCCTAAAAATAGTTTATAGCACTGGTCAGAACAAAATTATTTTCTCCCTTTGTACGGCAACATAATTTTGCTTGAAATCTCTAAATTACAGTTTTATAAAATTGCATATCTTTAAAACAAGGCTAGACTTTTGCAATAAATGGACCAAGTTTAAGATGAATACAGTGGTCTCAAAGATGAAAAGAATGGTTTTCTCTTTAATTGTGGGAACAGGCATATTACATGCAGTTTTCTTTATATCATACAAAGGCAGGGTGGAATTCTTTTCTGAAGCCTGTACCTTGGGGAGTAAAGGAGGTTTATAAAGGTAGCTGAAAACAACGTGTACTTATCGCTTTTGTCTTTGGCTATTAAGCTCAGAGTGAATGGGCTTTCACAGTTGACCAAACTGAATTGAAGAGATGGCATCACATTTCTGCAGAGGTACTTGCAGGATACATACCTAAATTCACTTTTACTTCTTGCAGGAATGTAATAAAAGTATTTACTCCACTAAAAACACCATGGACATGATTTGATACAGAATAGGTTGAAAAAGAGGTCATATTTAATCACCTGTAAATGTCTCTTAAGCTTGGAATAAAATTTGTTTCTGAATCTTTAGCATACTGTAGAAAAATCTACAGTTTGAATTTTGCCCCTCATTTCATGCACTGCACTTAGATGATAAACACAAATTTAAGTTACCCTCTGAAAGAAAAACCTTTCCCCCAATTTTATACTGGTAAATCATAATGACTTTGCTGATATCTGTAAGAAAGTTATGCAAAAGGTTGGTTAAATTGAGACTGAAAATTGAATTTACTTTATTCCGATATTGTGATAATTATCAGGATATGTTACATTTGGGGGATCTACTTTCTCTTCGTTTCTGTCTATTTACAATATCTGTAGATACTTTTACACAGTGAGTGATTTAATGAAACTTTACATTTTCTTTCAAAGTATATCTTCTGTTTCAGAGCAAAATGACCACCAGATAACATCACTGCTGCAACAAAAAAGAATGAGTATAGCTTTCAGTTAAAAGATTCTGTGGGCCTAGAGAGAAAAAGAGCTTGTTTTTCTACTAAATGGAGAGAAGTAAGTCAAACAGGGGTACTAAAAGTGTTTTAAAATGATCTTTGCTTGAATATATACCAGTGCCTCAATTCCTTGGGTCTCTCAAAAAACACATGCAGTTTCTAGAAAACTTATGAAAAATGGTATTTTTCTACTCAGTTCATTTACTTTGAAGCCTTATCAAAAGGGGATCAAATGAAAGCAACCCCAGGTTTTCCCAGGTTGTTACCATGTGGACAGGGAATTAACCTCCACCAGCCACTCTCGAAATGCAATGCTTTTTTGGTCACAAAGCAAAAGGAGTGAAAAATACAGAATTATTGTGGATTATGCTGAAAGGAAAGAAAATGCTGACAAACTGGGGAATAGAAGTGCATAGAGTTGTGGCAATGATGAAAGACAAGAATAGCCATAACTTAGAATAGGGTAGCATTTTTAAATTTTAGGAAGTTGCTTTTACAATCAAGTACTCAATACATCAAGTTCTAAGAAGTCAGATTTTATAAATAAGCAGCAACTGAAAATCTGGAAGAAAATTAAAAGTATATGAAGTTTAAAAGAGTATAATGATGCTTGCATACTATTCCATATAGGTATATTACTTTCAAAAGAGGCAACAGTACCCAGCTTTGTTTTTTTTTAAGTGCATGGTCCGGGAAATGAACCCAGGTCTCCTGCATGGAAGAGCATTCTACCACTGAACCACCCGCGCACCCCCTGCTTTGTTTTCCTTTTTGTTTTGTTTTTTTTTTTGTATGCTGTATGGCGGGGGTCACATTTCATCCTTTTCCCACATGAGTAACCCATTTTTGCAGCACCCTTTGTTGAATTTTTGTCTGTTTGTTTTTGTTTATTTGTTTTGGGAAGTGCATGGCCCGGGAATGGAACTGTGTCTCCCACATGGCGGGTGAGAACTCCACCACCGAACTACCCCGGCACCACCTCCCCCTGCTTTTATTTTTTGAAGAGAGATACACTGACAGTTAAAAAAAGAAAAGCAGAAGAACATTATTAGTGGCTAATTTTGTTATAAACACCCATCAAAAATGGGAGTGAAAAAGATCTTTAAGCAACATATAAAATTATTGAACTAAAAATCTGATTGAGTCTAATAATTTCTGACTCATTAATTAATGCTTCCTATGGTATGTACCTCGGTCCTCTTCTCTCCTTTTTATTGCTTTTCCTCAGCGAGTTCATTACCTATCATCGTATCGACTATCCTTTCCACGACAACAACAGCTAAATCTCTAATTTAGTTTCTACACCGAAGGAAAGTTCTAGGCCCACCTACTCAGAGGCTCACTTGAATCTTGAGTCGTCACTTCAAATTCTGTATATCTACAACGGAGTCCCCTCACCTCTCTCCTTGTCCCACACCTCACCCCCTTCTCCTTCCTGACATAAGTCCATCCTTGTTCAAGTTCCTAACGCTTAAAATCCCAATCGTGGGTTTACACTCTTCCATTTCTTTCACCTCTGCTTAACCATCTGTAGGTTCTTGTGAATGCGTCCTTTTTTCTTAGTGTCTACTGATTTACGGCTCTCAGTTCCCCAGGCACCGTTCCTATCTACGCTCAATTTTGCATCTTCATGATTCCAAAAGGCTTGCCATTTTCCCCTTCCGACAAAGCTCCCCTTTTTCTCCCCTTCATCACTTACTCCCGGAAAAATAAATTAGAATGTAAAACAAGCTAGGTGTTCCTTTTCTTTAAACAAACAAACAAACGGTAGTTAAAACAGGCCTATCTTCTCAAACTTTCATGGAATGTTCACTAGCCTTCTTCCTCTCTTGGCCAGTAGAGGTTCATTTATTCAGCCAGATGAATTACTAATTAGATTTCTCTAAGCCCAGTTTATGTTGTCAGGATTAAGCAAACTGTCTCGTGAGTCTTATGATGAAGCACAAAACTCCAAACCAGCGTGCCAAGGTTTGGTATTTATTTGGACAGCATTTATTCCTGCTGCCACGACAGCTCCGTAACCCCAATTAACAGTCACAGGTGCCAGGACATCACTTACTATACCAAAACTTGGCTTGGTTTCTCTATTTTTCTGAATCCTTGCAAATTTGAAACATTACATTGACTGCAGGGGGGAAAATGAGATGTTGAACCCTTCATTTCTTTGAGTTTACATGTTTTCATTTATCTAAACCTTCTAGACTGAAATCAGATCTGCAGGATAAATGCCTCATCCAGGATACCTGGAATGGTGAAGCAGGTATTGACAATAACCTGGCAGATTTTCCCATTTGGCTTCTAAGTACTTTCAAATAAAGTAAGAATAAACAAACAGATATTACCTATTAAGAAGGGGCCTTGATTTCATTAATTCCTGAGCATTTTTGGCTAAAGGAACAGAAAAGAAGTATAGTAGTGTGCTGGTTTGAAAGGAAGTATGCCCCCTAAGAAAAGTTATGTTTTAATATAAATCCAATTTCTTAAAGGTAGAATAGTCTCTATTCAATGCTGTGTATTTGGGACTGTGATGGGATCATCTCCCTGGTTGATGAGATTTAGTTAAGAACAGTTGTTAAACTGGATTAGGGGATGACATGTCTCCACCCATCTGAGTGGGTCTTGATTAGTTTCTGAAGTCCTATAAAAGAGGAAACATTTTACAGAGAGAGATTCAGAGAGGGCAGAGAATGCTGCAACACTACAAAGCAGAGAGTCCACCAGCCAGCGACCTTTGGAGATGAAGAAGGGAAATGCCTCCCGGGGAGCTTCATGAAACCAGAAGCCAGGAGAGTAAGCTAGCAGATGACGCCGTGTCTGCCATGTGCCCTTCCAGCCGAGAGAGAAGCCCTGACTGCGTTCGCCTTGTGCCTTTCCAGATGAGAGAGAAACCCTGAACTTCATCGGCCTTCTTGAACCAAGGTATCTTTCCCCAGATGCCTTTGATTGGACATTTCTATAGACTTGTTTTAATTGGGACATTTTCTCGGCCTTAGATCTGTAAACTAGCAACTCATTAAATTTCCCCTTTTAAAAGCCATTCCGTTTCTGGTATATTGCATTCCAGCAGCTAGCAAACTAGAACAAGTAGCATCACTGTACTTAATACGCATTCATTGGCATCAGTATTTTTATGTCTAGTACGTGGAATTTGAACTCAAATGCATACAGACTATGAAATATTTCACAGTGAAAGTATGCCAACTGTCCAAAGTTGGTCAACAATCAGGAAATAGGGACGTTGTACCTCTGTTGCATCAGTTTACAAGTGATTTCTGCAATTATCCTCATTGGGGCTCGAAAAGGTCTAAGCACACAACAGATCAGTCACCGAAAGCAAGGCAAGAATAAGAGCACAATGTTTGTCTTTGGCAGGCTCCATAAGCACCACCTTGATGTACTGATGGTTCTTAATGAAGACAACAGCCAGCAATTAGATAACCAACAATTAGGCTGAAAACTAAAGTGTCAAAACAGGAACAAGGAACTGACCCCTGAATACTCAATTATTTTTAGGTGGCATTTAATCATTCTCACAACAGCAAAAGACAAATTTTAGTGATTGCTCTTTACTACAATGAGTAATTTTGCTTTACACATTATGCTATGCAAGCTTACATTTTGCTTGTTTTCCTCATCTTTTCTAAATCTGATGCAATTCAGGTTTGATGCACACCTTCCTTATGATGCACTTAGCTCAATGAGTAAACAATTCGAAAGGGGCCAGGTACAGTCTTTAAACCCAGGGCAGACAGTCCATTGATTCTGGGTTCACACAGACTTCAGGTTCAGACCTGCCTCCTAGAGGGCAGGATATTTATGAAGTAGGAGATATGGGTATTTTAAAACCATCAGATTCTTCGGCCAATATGAGGAGTGATAACATAAGCCACCCTAGGTAAGTACTAGAGCCTGGGGAAGCCCCACATCAGCCTTGGGCGAGGAGTGGCCGTTCATATACATGTGTCATTTCTACATCGAGCACATGGTCAGGATAGATCATTGCCCATAGAGTTTTCTTCTACAAACAAACAAAAATTTAAACATTTAATACACTATTGCACAAGCCACTGCCTTCCTTCACATAACAAAACCAGAAATTCTCTCTGATGGTGCACTGGCAGGCAGCCCACGTTTGCCTGTACTATGATTATTTCTGAATGACCTGGCACAACCTTTGATGATATGCTTCTTGCGTCACAGGATTTGATGTTCCATTTTTTGCCGATCTCATCGCTTTAGTCTTCAGAAGTTGTACTTGCCTGATCTTTACTAATACACAGAAGCATTTCTGCGTGGCTGTCCTTAGAGTCCACACCCTTGGGCTGCCTTAGAGGTGAGATCACCTTTGAATCGTCACTGGCTCAGTTCCCTTGGATGAGATCCAAGACAGAATTGCCTTATGCTGAATTTCACTGCTGTGGCCAATAGTGTTATAATGAGGTTCCAGGGTCAATGCCCTCTCTTAAAGGATCCTATTTCCAATATAAGCACAAGCATGTAAAGTGAAATATTTCTTTTAATTTAATTCCTTTTCACATTTTTCCCCCTTTAAGGATCAGGGCTAAACACTATACACGGATATGGTTCAGCAACGTGCAATTGTCTATAGACTAGCACAAACACACAAAACAGACATGTACACACACATATGGGTATAAACATTCACAGAATTATGGGAACATCATGTTCCCCATTTTTCCCCTTCAGGAAAAACCTGCCACTTAACATTAAACAAATATTTGAGCCATTAAACAAAACGTATGACACCCCAATAAATTATGAAATCCTCCTTAACATATAATATAATTACAGTATCATATTAATATTACTATTAATCAGATTAATATACACAGTACTTTTTGGTAGGACGGTGGCTAAGCATTAATGCAAGTTGCCACATACATAGATATTTGTGAGGAGAAATAACAGGAGCAAATATTTTCAAGCTTATTGTACTCCCACCAAGAGCGGTTGCATGCAGGAGAAAAAGGACGCAGGTCTACCTTCAGTCAACTGTAGCTGGCTTAGCTGAGGAGAGCTTCCCAATTCTTGGCAAAATAACAAACTCTCAAGCAGAGAGGGGAAAGGGGTGAGGTTTTTTCTTCTGTGAGTAACTTAATGAATGAAGTACTAATTAACATTATGGCATTGATAAATGGAGAGAGAGATTAGGGACATACTCGATATTCAGAGCTTCGCAGATGGAACGTCAAAGCCACATTAATTCCTATCTCACTGGAGCATCTGCTTCTCCCATAATCCACTGCCCCTTGGTACGAACAACACAAACTGTTGTGACTCAATTCGATTTATATCAATCTAATTTCTTTTAATCCAATTTGTATTCCAATCTACTACCTTCTAATCACTTAAATCTTCAGCCTCCATCTGGTAAATTTTCTCTCAAAATTAACGGAGCAGATGCCCCTGCAATTGTCTTCCCCAGTCAAGCTAATCAGGACCTCGCAGTGGCCTATAGAATCCGCTGAACAGGTACGTGACTTACGGTGTTGGCCTCCCAGTTACAAACACCAAGATGTAGGAAGACCGTTTTATCTACCATTAATTGGTTCATTTGCATAACACTGCTTGGGAAGATATACAGGACCCAAAAGCCAAGGGAAGAGAACTACAGGAAGAGAGCAAAACGGGCTCATTTGTCAAGTGAGCTTTGCAATTCAATCTGCCTTTTGTTTCAGTTAACAAACACAGGGCGAGAATATTATGTAATACTGTGTGGTCGAAAAAGCTACCCTCTGCACACCAGGGATGGGAGGAGTTTTTTCCTAATCACCACAGTCATACTGAGATGCAACTCCGACTAACAAATAGATTCTTAAATACGCTTCTGAATTTCAGAACTAGGCACTAATTTCTTCACCAGAGTTTATGGGGTCTGAACAAAATAGTCGATGGCTGGCATAGGCTTTCACTCCCACGGAAGTTACACAGGGATCTATAATTAATGTCACAAAATAAAACATTCCCCTATGAGCACACTGGACGGCACAGTCGATGGGATAAATATTATTCTGGAGGCACAGCAATTAACAAAAATAAACTAAAAAAGAGGCCAGTTCAATAAAAGGCCATAGCAAACTATTTTGAGGAGCAACTGATCTTCACATGAGACTTATATGATGATTTCATTCATCTGTAGCCATATTTCTTACCCAGTGTACCTTGGTTACATTTTTTTAAAGTTTTTTTCATATTTCAAGCATTGCAAATATGAATATCAGGTATTCTGTGACCCGATGAGGAACCGGCCTCAGGAAGCCAGACATTCTAGAACATCATCAACACTGGAGTGAAAGATGTCACCTAATAGTCTCATTAACATTATGAAAACAGAAAAAATGTCAAAATGCCTCCATAAAGCCCACCATAAAATATAAACAGTTGAGTGGAAGAACTGAATGTAAATTTCTACCTATAATTCTGACTAGCGTAAGACATAGTAGACAAGGCCTGTAGGTGGCAGGGTCAGTGGCTGTTCAAAATAACCAGGGAAAAACCCGGCTGAAGCAGAGGGCCCTGGCACTGGACCTTCTGGGAAATTGGAAGAACCACTGAATTGGAGGCCAAGAAGACACTGATCCTCATCTATATGTCAGCCCCAGGACAGTAACAGACACACAATGAATAAAACCAACCACTTCCAGGACCAGGTAGGCCTCTCACTTGCTACCGTACTGGAGCACTTCACTCTCAGAGCCTCAGTTGTTGTATCTGTAAAATGGATTGACAATGTCATCTGCCTTTATACACTGTGTCAAGAAGGAAATAAGGGTGGGCCACAGTGGCTCAGCAGGCAAGCCATGCCAGAGGACCTGGGTTCGATTTCCAGTACCTGCCCATGTAAAAAAAAAAACAATGAAATGAGGTAATACCCACAATCCACACTTTGTGAATTCTTAACACCAAAAAATACATAACAATAGGAAGCCTTTAAGAGCATGGACTCCCGATTTAAATCCAAGATCCAGACTTAAAGTCAATTGGGTTAACGGCAGGCAAATTCTAACCTTCTTGACAGTTCAGTAAAAAATGGTGATGATACTATCTCTTATTACATAGGATTGTTGTGAGGAGAAAATTAATTACTATATGAAATATTGGGGGCTCAAGGACTGACCCAATAAATAGTACATTAAGTGTCAGCTAAAGGATAAAGACTAAGAAAGTTGCCTTTAAGTTGTAAATTCTCCACTTGTTTGAAGGTACATTAACTGTTTAGTAACTAAAGAGCATTGTTTATCTTCTCAATGACATTTCTGAACTCAGCAGAGAACAGTCATTTTAAAAGCTCCAATAGCATGCCACAAGCAATAATACATAATTAGGGCATACCTCCTACAGGAAATATATAGACTGCATTTTGTTGTATGTATTAACATAAAATGCAAAAAGGTTACATTTTGTGTTAGCTATTCTACTTATGAGGTTATTAACAAAGCAAATATAGTCAGTTCTGACCCTGCAAACTGACTACTTGAGAGCTCGCCCCCTCACCAACCCCTATGTGGTTAGTAAATACAAGAAAAGGAATCCAAAATAATCTCAGCAGTCAGTGCTCAGCCACAATAAGAGAGGAAAAATATTACTCTCAGTTTCCTTTATTTCCTAAAATTCAACAATATTTTCATCTGAAGTATATTTTTATCTACCTAGTACTCCACATACTAGAAAACTACTTTCAGAAACAGGCAGGACAAGGAAAAATATTAAGTGAAATTAGCAGGAAAGATATGATTTCTAATAAACCCAGCTAGTCATTCTATAATGCTAATTAAAATCCTAAAAAGTGCAATGTCAATATAATAAAGAGATGCATTTTAAGCCTAGAAACATAAAACGTGTACCCTGAACTTGAAAACTGACAAGAACAAAGTTTGACACTTTGAAGTCTTTCAAGACAGGACGAAGGAAAACCAGGGAACCTTCAAAATCGAGTACCTGAAATGCTCATGAAGCTTTAGAGGAAAAGGTTGCTTAGACAGTCATCTCACCCCAACCTCAGGGGCATTTATGCTGTGCTGAAACAACATTGTTTCTTCAAATGATTACATTCATCATTTATTTATTTATAGGTAAGCCTCTAATGACTAATACACATCACAAAAAGAAAAAACAAAAATAAAGGTGATCTTTCATTAGGTGGGGCTATCCTAAAAAAGGGAGAGAAATACAAAGCTGTGAATTCACCCAGCATAGCTTTTTTTTAATTGAACTAGCCATATTAGTTCTAAAAGAAACATCTGTCAGCAAACCAGCTGAACTAATAAACACCCTAATGCGTTAGAAAAGACTGTGACTTGATTCATTCAAATATAATAGATAAATACAAATACCTTCTCAGGAATATAACTAATTACATTAGTAGGCATTTGCAAGGAACCAAGACATTAAAAAAAAAATCTATCCTACCTATTTTATGTCTTTGAGTTATAGAACAGGTAGAAAAGGGGGCATATTTTAAAACTGAACTTTAGATAAAGGGCAGTTGAGATGACATAAATTAGCATGATAACTATGACATTTTAGAGGTAGGCCTTCACAGGTGTGGAGAACAAAAATGAAATGCCATCACAACCTAATATTTGTGAAAATATTCAGAACATACTTATGCGACATCTAATTTTAAATCTCTATAATCTCCAAATGTTCACATGGTAGTGATAAAAAATGAAATAGCAACACTATTTAATGAGAATGCATTCATTCATACTACACAGGATTTTAATTCGCAATTAAAGGCTGCACCCTTTTATATTTTTTGTATTAAGCAACTTATGACCAAAAACATTTACCAAAACAGCTAGCTTGAAGTAACTTAAAATATATGCTCGAGTTTACAAATTTCAATTACTCCCTTTTTGGGTGTGATTTTTCAGGTCATGATTTCCAACTAGTCATAAAGCTGCAAGACTCTGCATAGTTTCCCACTTAAGGATGGAGAAAAACACTGAATCCACAGGACAACACCATCGGTTCACCCTCAGTGCGAGGGTCAAGCTGTGGAGTCTCCAGAAAGGGGTATTAAATAAGACAACATAATAATGCACTAGGGAGGAAATCACTTAATATTCATGTTGACAGAAAAGAAGAGAAGATTAATCACAGGGACTTGGTGCTCTAAAGGAAGACTCAGGAAGTCTCTAGGTTCCATTCCCAGGAAAAGTGATTGCTTTAAAGCAGCTCACACCAGTGCTCTGATGAAATGCTAAGGACTACTACAAATCGGCACTGGGTGACAAATGAGAGACCTTCCTTACCTTAACTTCAAATTAATCATATTGTCCCACTGATCTCTGTCTCTTGTAATGTGTTCCTCACGACCCCCACTTCTGTACAGAAAGGCACTCTTTTCAATGAATTTTAAACAATTATAAAGACTATTTCCTTTCATGTTTACTTCACCCTACAGGTGATTTCAGAAACAAGCTTTCCTGTCTTAGCAAATAAAAATGCCTTCCAAGAATTCCTTTCAGTCTGCTGTTTCTTATGACAAAGTAAATATTAGAAAAATAGTGACCGATGTTTACCTCACATTCAGAAAGCTGAATTAAAAGCATTCAACCTGTTAAAGACTATTTTTAATGATAGTGATTAAATATAATTACAATCCTTTTTCCTTGAGGAATTTATTAACCCCCCTTTGGATTAAATACTTGTTTGCTGTAAGTTTTCAAGGGGAACAGTTTGCAGATCTATTACGCATTTTCATCAATATCTATAAAAAAAAAACACTCAAAAGCAGCAACATTACAAACATTATAAAGGCTTAGATTTATTTCCTAACAATTTTTTTTTAAATACTTTCTTTTTGACTTCTGTTAAGCAGTTCATTGAACTAAATGATGATGGCCTATTTATTCTTCCATTAAAAAAAAGAACTTCAATCATATATCTATAGTACACAAGTATAAATGCAATCCTGAATTTAAATAAAAACAAATTAAAGTGCAATGTAGTCTCAAAGCACACAAACTTTAAGGATGGTGGAAAGTTAAAATCTCTCATACATATTAAACATAAAATATATTTAATTCACAAATCTATGTTGAGCACCTAAACTTAGCTCAGGCTGGATGTACACTGGTGAACAAAACAGAGGCCCATGGAGGTTATTGTCTAGCTGTATATAAATATATAGTACATAGGTTTAAAACATGGAATAAATGCCATAAAAGAAGATGTATTAAGAAGTAATTTGGGTTATTGAGCAAAGAAAGTCTTTTCGATGTAAGCAACAATTAAGCAGAGACCTGGAGGCTCAATAGAATTAGCATAGGTAAGAATTGCAAATGAAATTCTTGACCAGCATAAAAAGCCTGCTAAGTGGGAAAGACTTTGTTAAGTTCTAGAAACCGAAATAACAGCAGTTATTTCTGGTGTATAGAGTCTAGAGGACAGAGAGTAAGAGAGAAAGTAGTGGGATAAAGTCTGAAAAGAAGGTAGCTGGCAAAGACAATGCAGGAATTTCTAAGGCCATCTTAATAGTTAGAATCCTATCACAAGCCCCCCAAAAATCATTGAGGTGTTTTATACAGGAAGCTAAAGGGGCCTGGTTTATTGTCAAAAGCCACCCTGGCGACTCTAGGGAGATCCTCTAGCTCTCGAGGAGAAAGCTCTTGCAGTAACCCAGAGAAAAAATGATGGTAAGTTATAGGGTTGGGGAGAAGGGGGTAGTGTTGTTATGAAAACTCTTTCATGTTCAATCCTTCTACCGAAGATAGAACAGTAAGCTGATGGTTTCCTAACTTTTTTTAAAATGGCCCAAAAGATGGGACCAAACACAGAAATCGCTTACAGAAGGGGGCATGTACACACACCACCAGCCCCAGCCCTGTCCTCAGCGGGCCTTTCCTGAGGAAAATCCCTGCTTCTTCAGCTAGCTGTGTAATGAGCATGCTTTCCCAAACACCATCATTTATTCACAGGGAGGAGAAACAAGGGATCAGAGGATCAATTTCATTTTCCATTTATGGGTTTTACAAATGGGGGAGGAGGGCCTTTTTAAATTTCTAGGCTAAAAGCTTAGGATAGGAAGTTTTAGTTAAGTTCGCCACTAATCATTACACAACAATCATCAGGAACAGTTACACTAAAACAGCTGGTTTCACGTTAATCATATTTTAGAGTGTACTGACATTTTTTTCTTTTTAATTGAATGAGGAGTCTTTTTTTCTGGCTTGGAGATTTATTTGCTCATTTGTTGGATTTATGGAAGAAGAATAGCTCTACTTTAAATGAGTTAAGTTTCTACCCAAAATATATCCTCAGAAAGAAAAATAAAACTGCTAACAATAGTTGTCCCTTGAAAAGAGATTGGGAGACAAAAGTGAGTGCGAGACTATCTCTCCACGGTATAACTTTCTATACCTTGGAATGACTTTTGCTCCGGTTAGTACTATCTATTCTAAATAAATAAGCAAACAAATGCATTGATGAAAGAAAATAAAACATATTTCCGCTGCACACACAGTAACACACAACTCACTCCATTAACATCTTGGTTTATATCTGGTCCACCCGCAAGTCTTCCAAACCTGACCCCTTCTTCCTGTTCCTGCTACCAGCATCTGTCTCAACCCCGATGCAGAAAAAACTTCCTCCTTGTTGCAAGGAACAAGTCCACCTTCTACCAAAGATATCTCTTGCAAGTGTAAATCAAATCATGCTACTTCTGTGTAAAGCTCTCCAAGGAATTTTCGTTACATTTTGAAAAATATCCAAACAACTCCATCTACAAGACCCGATCTGTCGCTGCCCCTTGCCTTCCTCCACTCTCATTTTGTACCACCAACCCTTGCTAACAACTCTCTAACCACATCAGCTTACTATCTGTTTCTTTCCCAATTACAGGCCTACTTTGTATGGGCCCTGCCCTCTCCTGGGATGCTTTCCCTGCAGACCTTCCCAAGTCTGGTCCTTTTACAATCTTAGCTCAAACATTCTGCTAGCATAGGGATTCCCTGATGATGCTACAGGGTCATAAGCAGCCCAGCCCAGACATAATGCTGTGTTGTACCCACACAACAACTTTTCATCTTTAAAGATATCTGACCATTTATCTGATTGCTTGCATATTATCTCTCCCTCCTCATGGCCTCTAGAGCTTGTCACCTCTGTAAGAACAGGCACTTGGTCTGTGCTGCTCACCACTATAATCCCTGTACCTTCAGGATTTTTAATGCATAATGATATAATTCATAATTATTTAATGAAATAATTAATGAAAGAATAAGAAAGTCATCAGTCTAACCACCTCCAGATATTTCTGCCAGATGTTTAAACACAAGAAAAGCACTTCCATCATAGCATAATTTTAAGTATGCTCTTTGTTCGCATGGAATCAACATACATTTCCTTCACATTTCTTCCCAGTGCCCCTAACTTCAACCTTACCCTTGTGTTATATAAAGAAATCTAATCACACTTCCACATGATACCAGATATTTGAAAATTACTGAGATCTTAATCAACTTATTTTCCTGGCAAACCACCATCATTCTTTCAACTATTTCTGATAGCATGTTTTAAAACCCATCTCGCCTCCCCTGCTCCCTTTCCTCAATCATCTCCTCAGCTGAATTCATTTGTCTATTTCTGTCTTAAAATTTAACCCTCATAATAGAAAACTTGCTTCCATATATGGTCTAGCAGCACACACCAGAGTGCAAGTATCACACCTTTTATTTCAAATCAGAAATCAGCACACTTCTTCTTAAAGGGCAACATGCTAACTATTTTAGGCTTCAGGAGCCATACAATCTGTCACAACCTCTCAACCCTACCTAGATAGAAGGGAAAGTCACCTTATACTATGCGCAAAGGCTTTGTTTCAATAGAATTGTGTTTGTGAACAATGAAATTTTCATATCTCATGAAATACTATTCTACTCTTGATTTTTATTCAACTATCTAAAAATGCAGAAGTCATTATGCTAGTTTGTGGGCCATATCAAAACAGGCAGCAGGTTGCATTTGGCCCACGGGTTGCAGTTGCCCACCCATTTCAGATAATGTCTTCTATTAATGAAGCCTATGAACACATTAGCATGTGGGAGTGGGTGTGCATCACACTGTGGAATTATGTTAAATTTAATATGCACAAAAATGATTAAGTATTTTAACACATTCTACATACTCTCATTCCGATGCCACCTTTTCTCATTCTATTTTCATGCCATTCACCCACTTCCACAAATGAAGAAAGTGCTTGAATTATACATTCAAGAAAATATTTCCCTTTAGAGCAGATATTATATTTGATTGTTAAGTGATTGGTGGGTGGGGGATTTTAGAAACTAGCAATGTGAGAAATGATTATATTTTATTCTATACAATGTTCATCAAAAGAAATATTATACTCAATAGGGTGATTTGTTCATTCTCATTTTAAAAAGGCAAAACGAAATGTTTTTTATTACTTCCCTTGGGAAATGACAGCACAACAGGAGGAAACATCTTTGCAAATGCTGTCTTAATTTTAGTCTTTGTTTCCAACACATAAGACTTACAGCTTTCTTTCATCACCAAAATGTTTTCTCAAATCAAATTAAAGTTCACACCCTTGACATAAATATCAACCAAGAAGCATGTGCATTCCTGGTAATGAGAGAGGAGGGAAAATAAAAATGGAAGAACTGCTCTTTCCTCCACTTACAACTTTATAACAATTTCAACAAAAGGCTGATGATGCCTTTTTGGAAATTAATGCATATATAATTTATATGCATTTATAATTCTTATGCATGAATTTATTTTACATGTTATATGTAATTTATATACATTTATAATCACCATAAATATATATGTATATCTTTATTATATACATTTACAATTTATATCTATTATTATGTATCATAATATGCATATATTATTACATACTCTATGCATATACAACTACAATTATTGTGAGAACAGCCAAAAATGGGCCAAGTAAAGAAAAGGAATAAATAACACAAAGAGAAACACAAATAAAGCAAAGTTTTAGACATAATTGTTTAGAGTTGAAGATTATATCTTGAAAAGGTATGCCCAGCAAAAAATGAGCAACTATGATTTTTAAAATCAATGCATAAAGTAGACATCATTAATTTTTTTCTAAATGTTCTGAAGCATATTCCTGTATTTTCTTTAAAAACTGAGATCACCTGGAAACTTTCAACAAAAACATGACATTCAGTACACATCCCAAGCATGACTAGTTCTGTACTAACAGCAGCCATGGTTTTCCCACCTACTTCCTGAGAGCTTTTGTCCTCTGAGACTGAACATACTATGTCACTAGGAAATACAGCCCCTTCATGAAAGAAGAAACAAATACTCAATTCAGCACTTGAGTCCAACCGGGTGTAAGCTGTCTTCATGTATTATCTTGGTTAATAATGTATTCACAAAATTCCCACGACATTTTCCCCAATCTTTTAGTCACTGCTCGCATTCAACTGAAAAAAACATTTATTTTAGTGGTACTGTTGTTTAATATGTGCAGAATGCTTAACTAGATTGAATGTAAACATTTGGAAATGGATAAAAATTATGGTAGCACATTATTGTGAGAATAATTGACAGGATTGGATGCTGTGTAAATGTGGTGGGAAGGGAAAGTTTAGAGCCACGTATGTATCAGAAGGAAAGTCGGAGGTTAAAACGGGAATGTTTAACATGGTTAATTTGTGGTTGACCATATCTGTAATTAACTGAACCAATATTTATATGTTCTTTCATGAACTAGAACAAATGTATGACACTATTAGAAGGAGTTGCTAATAGAGAGGTATATTGGGAAAAAATGTACGTATTGCAAGTTATGGACTATAATTAACAGTGACGTCTTAAAATTCTTTCATCAACAGTAAAAAATGTACTACACCAACACTATGGGTCAATAATTAGGGGGATTATGGAGTTTTGGGAGGATTTGGGTTTTCTTTTCTGGAGTAATGAATACATTCTAAAATTGATCATTGGGATGTGTGCACAAATATGTAATGACATGGGGAGCCAGAGATTATTTATTTTGGATGGCTTGTGTAGTGTGTGAATACATTAAATTTTAAATGCAATAAAATTGCATTTAAAAATACCTTTTTTGGACAGGCCACGGTGGCTCAGCAGGCAGGGTTCTTGCCTACCATGCCGGAGACCCGGGTTCAATTCCGGGTGCCTGCCATGCAAAAAAAAAAAAAAATACATTTATTGTAGAGATGCAAAAGTTAACTCTTTCTGATTTAATATTCACGGGTAGTACTCTTTCTTTCTTGCACTCACAGATGTTGATTAGCTTAACTTTTGCTAAATAAAAATAGCAATGAAAACAAGTACTGAACAGAAACTTATTTAATAAACAATGGGCAGGAACACTAACACCCACCACAATAGAAATTATTAGTTGTCTATGTTTGGAGAAATTGTGGCTTAAGTCAGTATATTTTGCAAAAAGAATGACATTTTAGGTTAATCCAATAACTGGTATCATTTTAAAAATTTCAAATGTACCTGGCTCTTCTGCAGTGCTGGCTAAATATGCAAGGGAGCACAGAGCAGTGAAAAGACACCCTGAGTCAATGCTGAGACTCTGTTTTGGAATCGCTCCTCTATAAGTCAACTGCTTATCTGTTCACAACACCCAGTTGAACAAACTCATTTCAGTCACTCTTAAATGAGGTAGGGACAGTCTTTGAAATCTTTGGAAACATTGCTAAGACCTACCAAACAAAGGCAAGCTGTACTGGGCTTTGGTTTGGGATCAGTAACATTGGGGGTGGGAGTCGGTTCTTGTTCTTAAAATAATATTTAAATCAAATGTAAATGAAGAATTAAAAATCTGCTAACCCAGACATGGTGTTAACATTGAAAAATCCTGCAAGTACACTAAAGATTTGTTTATTCTGAATAAATGGGGTGAGTTTTAATATAACCTTCCAACACATAACACAAACATTCCTTATAAATTCCTTAGATCGTCTGCTTGGACCATCAAAAATGGTTTAGAAAACAAATATAGAAAAATTTCATTCCCATTAAAAATCCAGATCAACCACATAATTAAAATATGTGCACCTTTAACATCATCTTACATATCTCTCTCTGTCAGCTTATCTTTCCTAACCTTAGTTCTTTAATTTATTGTCCTCATATTGTTGAGCAATTTGCTGCTGAGACACCATAGGTAAATATTTTTCACATGGAGTTTTTCTTGCTAAGGAACTTTTTCAAATTGATATTTATCATCGACATATATGATAAAATTTTTGAGAATTATTTTGGAATATTAGTGAACAAAGCACAACCCTTGTAACAAAGAGCTGGTTTCGCATCCATTTTTTCCACCTTCAGTTAACAGCCTCAGAGAAATTATTGGAAAGTTATCTTTTCACACTGAACATCATAATTAGGCATTTAAAATTTTTTTTAATTATAATGAAAACGAATAACTTCCATTTCACTAGAATTTAAAGATAATCTTGATTTTTCTCAATATAATTGAGTACAAGTGGTTGTAAAACTACTAAGATCAAGAGGGGACCTTATAAAAATTATTCCGTTTATCTGGCAACTTCCCACAGGTTCACCCATCTCGCAAATGTATAAGATTGTTACTACGGTATTATCAATTACCAAATTGACTATGATGAGACATAATTCCCCCTTGTCACAAGTAAATGAACATACTCTGGGTCATTTTTATAGACATTTAAAAAAATCCATGACCTAGAGAAGAATCTTCCTTTGTAGTATGAAATAGCTCCAGCTTCAATGCCAACGAAGTCCTAGGAGAATGCCAATTATGCCAATTTTGCAAAGACAGATGTATGGAGATTTTGCGATATGGACTATTTTACACCAGGGACAAAGGCCAAACCATTCATCTCAATTTACTTAGGACCCAAGGTTTAATTTGAACTCTGACCTCAGAGTTGAAAGGTCATCTGTATAGCCAATAATTGAACAAGACACTATTTTCAAAGAGAAATGTATTTACCTAAATATTCCATTAATTTTTCAATTAAAATAAATGAGGTTTTATGGGTTTGCATTATGCAAACAATGGTACTATTTTAATCAATCTTTACAATGAACCAATTCTAAGAAATGCTTATAATTTGAGATTTTATTAAGGTAACAAAATATTTAATCAATACTGTAGATGATAGCCATTGATTGAAACTCCTCATTTAAGGTGCTCTCAATCTTGATCGCCAATAGTCAAATGACACCTGACTAAAGATTGCTAAGAATCTTGTTACTCGTTGGCTTTAATGGAATTTTGAAAATAGGCCAGAGGAACGACAGGTAATTGGGTTTAAATGAAAACACAAAGGGAAAAAGTAGGTTATTTTTCACAATTAATTTTGGAAAAAAAGATGTTTGCTAGCTCACTCATTTCTTGCAGAGAAAGAGAGGAAATTTATTTCCTAAAAGAGAGTTGCAACCTCTGTTGAACAAGCTATCTGTATTAAGAATACAACTGATTCTCCCATTTAAAACATCTTCTCAACATGTGATTTATGGCCCAAGTCATTCCCAGGGAGCTTCTGAGAATTAATGAGATGATTGCCAAGCACTGGAAGCTCCTTGGGGAAGGGTGTGATAGTATTACTAAATATTATTGTGATTTTTATCATTGTATATGCAATTCCCTGGACTCTTTATTGTTTTTTTAACGAATTTAGTGTCCTTCATTGAGCCAGACCCACCTGTCATATGAATCACTGAATAAACATATTTTGTGAGCACCTCCCCACCCTCCCCTCAATCTGCAGAGCCACAATTCTGGTTACTTTCCAAAAACCCATCTTCTTTCCTTCGGCTAAGCACTAATGCTATCAAGACTTAATGTGAGCTACCTCCATATCCCTCTGATGGTCATCAACCTTATGGAAAAATGGGCAATGAGAACATTATCGCAAATATTTGTCAAAGGCAATAATGCATTCTCCCATTTTGTGTGGGAGAAAACCTACAGATTTGCGTGAGCAAGCACAAATTATTATATAGATCAGCTTCCGATTCAAGTGTCTGTCCCCAATTTTTTAATTGTTACAACTTTCTGCACTTATTCTGCAATGAAATATGCTACTGTCATATTTAAAATATAACTAGTATTCAACAATTTACTTTACTAATATATATGATGTAAAGTTGCAATTTCCACAAAATATATTTTATTACTCATTTTTCACATACTTAAAATTTATTTCACAAACTTGTACAAACAAATCTTTATACCTCAACCTCCTTTCTCCAAAAGGAATAAGTTAAACACAATTTAACGCATTCTCTTTTAAGGTGATTTAAAAATTAAAGTCAATAACTTATAGTGATGATCATAATAATTAAACAAAAACAACAAATGCAGTTATTTTCCTTTCATGACATAACTTAATCAAAAACAATGGAAACATAATCATTCACTTTTCTACAGACTTTAACATTAGCAGGAAGAAAACAGGTTTGTCACACAATCTAGTTAAGTAAATTAACAATTACAATAAAAAATGCATATTATGAATATTCTTAAATGAGAAATTGTATTTAAACATGAAAATGTAGATATGAGATAGCCCAGTCAACATTCAGAATTCTTAAACTGTGCATATTTGGGAAACGAAAAAATGAATCATTTTTAATTTGCATACACTATTGACAAGTTCAGCAAAATCAAGGGGAAAAGGTAGTTTTTGCTGAGTCTAGAACAAGCAAGGACAAAGTACTGAATTAATTGAGCCATCTTAATGTTAATTCAACAAATATTTATTGAACATTTCTTATGTGTAAGGCTCTTTGCTAACTACTACAAGCAATAACAAGTGGGGAGGAAACAGCTCCTGACATGAAGTAGCTTAACATGAGTGTGATTCATAAAACAAGTACATAAATTATCACAACCCAAGTGAAAATTTAATCTGGGAGTGAAGAAGAAAGTCATGGGCATTCATGGGATAAAGAATTCTGTCAATCTCTCTTTAGCTTTGCTGGCTTGCAGCATGGATGCTGAACATTTGTTTGTTTTGGTAACACTCCTCGTTATCTCTGGAAATTCATCCTTTCCTTACCCACTTTGATCCAGTCTCACTGATTAACTAGTGGTTCCAAGACGCACTCTTCCTGTTTTATTCCTTACCATCTTCTCACCACCAACCATGCATGCACATGAGAATCACCTGAGAGAGTCTGTAGAACGGACACCTGGGCTCCTCCCCAGTCTTTTTAAGTAGCATGTCCCGGCTGGGACCTGGGTGGGCACAGTCCCTGATTAGATCCTACACATGCCAGGACTCAGTGCAAATTGTCTTCCCATCCTCAGCTCGCTCCTGTTGTGGCTTATATGTCAACCCAATATTCTTCCATTGTCCCATAAGGCCACCTGTAAGCAAATCACCCAGTAGTATACAAGGACTTACGAGTAGAGCCTGCAAATTCTCCAAGTAGGACAGCAATCTTCCCAAAGTCTTCCTACTGCCCTGGGGGTAAAACTGAGAATCTTTACCTTACCCACCCGATCTCTGTCATCCAGCCCAACCTTGTCTTCCACTCCCTTTGCTCACAGCTTTCCTGGCCACTATCCTTTTTACAGGGTCTCAAAAGTGCCAGGTTCTTCCCGTCCCCACCTGCCTTCAGGACCTCCCTTCTTTCCGGACCCCTGCCTTTGCCCAGCTAGCACCAACCCCTCAGACTTCAGCATAAACGTTACTTCCCCAGGGAGGCCTCCAGGACCAATAAACTATATTTAAACCAATTAATGATACCCTGTACATTTCCTCTATAATAATTCAATTCACTGATAAGTACAAACCTATTCAGTGTGATTATTTTTTAGCAATCTTTCCTACGAAACTGAAAGCTCCCCACACTATTACAAGTAACCCCAGCACAATGTAGATGCTCAGTAAATTTTTTTTTAATGAACTAACGCACGCACGTGTGCTACACCATCTACACTAATGGACACAAAATTGCAAATAGAAAAACAAGATACAATTTCATTGAAAAGGAGCTACTCTTTATTGCCATGCTCCACATATGTGTTTTTCCTTTACTTTTTCAAGAATAGCAGCAATATTACTCGAGGTCTCCATCAACCCCGAGAGATTCTGGGAACTCATTCTTAAGGATGTTATAGAAGAGGTGAACAGGCTATATCAGCGAGAGCACAATAGTTTTTATTAAAAATTACAATAACAAGGCTAATAATACCACATTAAGTGGAAATTTCCAGGTTACTAAACATTAGCGTATTTGTCGTTACAATTTCCGCAGGAGTGTTACCTCAAGGCGATTGAATAAAGATAGACTGCTATCAAGTTTAAGCATCTAAATCCAAAGATATTTATTCATTTGTTCTATTCTATTTGAAAGCTTAGTAAAGGACTTATCCCAATATTCTAAGAGAATGTTTTAATTGGCAAAGTAGGAAGAAATGTAACTGATGATAAAAAAAGAAACAGGCACATCCAATGCCAATATCCAAATATTATCCCAATCCAATCACATTAAAAACAAACAAACAAAAAAACAACCACGAAATCCAAAACAAAAATCATGGCTTACATCTTGGTAACTAAGTCACAGAAAATGCTAAGACACAAAAAGTGTAAATGCCTAAAATTCCAAACTTGGTTGTGTATGTTTAACTAAATTATGTGTACATGGGAGCGCATGCTTGTGTGCATATGCATGTGGTTATAACAGGTATGTACGTACAGTATATGTGCATACATGACGTGTGTGTATATTCTTTCATCTATAATATATTCATATCTATTATGTCTATGGCCTCAATTCAACCATAATATTAAGCAATATATTTGAAAAGTTATATAAGTTAGAAATATTAAGCAATATATTTGAAAATTTAACTAATTACATACTTGTTTCTACATGCCTTAGTACAAATTGCCAACAAATAGAATGTCCGATTTCTGGTTCTTGAGTTGCCAGATATTTAGAGGTACAGAAATTACACCATGTATACTATTTGTTTTCCTAAATGCTCAGATTCTAGCATTACCCAATCTTTAATTTTTTCAATTGCCCAAGTAATTTCAAAGAAATGAGAAGTTTCTAGGTTCTTACAACACAAAATGAAACGTTATATAGCACTTGGGTCCTTCTGTGAGTAAAAACACAACATGAATTAAGCTATTAATAATAACCAGCAGAACCTTTCATTTTCAATATAGATCATTACTGCTGTCAGCTAATCCCAGTGAATCTCAACAAACAAAATTAGGTCTATAAAGCACTACCAAATTTGTTAAGGACTGGCTCCCTTTTAAAAAGTGTTTACACATGTGGATCAAAAAAGGCTGTCTTCATCAGAGACAGTCTTAGCTACGTTAAAGAAAAAGGTTGAGAAACACAGTGGCCACCATCCCCCTTTCTTGTTATATGCTGAGGACTTAATCTTGTGAGAACTTGTTCAGACTGAGTGAGGCTTAACAAAGTTGCTACTTAAATATTTCAGGGCTTCCTATGATCTAATGTTTTTCCACAGAAGGAAAATTTTCTCTTTGTGCTCTCGCACCAAAAAACCTACAAAAAAGGTCATAAATCGTCTCCTGAGAGGCAAAATATTAGCATTGCACAGTCATTGGTAAGGATAATTCAATTCCTCTAACTTTCTAATTTAACGCATTTTATACTACTAAAAAAGTTGTACATTTTATAATGGCCACTATTTTGTCACACAAAATTTACCTTGTAAACATTCTTTTAGTTGTTTTTGGTTGTTGACCCAATTTTCTTACGATAAAGTTATAGTACAATCCAATCTACATAAATTTATATGAGGATAAACTGTATTTTTTAATATCATTTTTTCTCAAGTTTTGTAACTCTCTTATAGAACAGAAATTAAAGATACTCAAGAATATTGTGATAGGATAGCATGTTACGGAATCATAATGCAGAGGAAAAAGAGAGAATGAGTCTACCGGTTTTTGGTAGCATTTATATTTTTGTTATAGATTAATTATGAGACTTCATTTATTTCCAGTCATGTATACAAGCCTCATTAGGAAACTAGTCCCTCCTGAGTTCACCATTATGGGAATGAAAGCACCTTCATCAAAACAGTATGTAATTTACTGTCTAATAATGAAACTAGGATAAAGAATTTTATGCAGGAACCCCTCATATCAAGACCAGCCTTGCCAATATTTATATGCTCTCTACTACAGAATGATAAATACTAGATGCAAAAGGGTTTGATGTTAGCAGGAAGAAGGAGAAGTTGAATAAAAGAGAAAATCTTAAAAAAAAAACTGAGCTATAAATGTACTTAAAGAAATTTTAGAAGGATGATTAGTGAATATATGTTGTATCTGTCACTACTAAAAAAAGAATGGGCACCTCTCTAGTTATTCATGTATCATAACTACAAAACTAACAGGTAGGCACTTAATTATTGGGGCTCTAGTCTCAACAAACATGCATTATCCTGGAACCAAGTAAAAAATATATGTTTATATACACATGATGAGTCTGTAGACTTCAGACTCCTTTCAGTCACTGTCCAAAGTGATGTCATGACATAATGCTCATATGCAGAGAATCTTACTTGTACAAACTCTCCTGAACTTTTATCCGCAGGCAGAATAGCCTTTGGCCCAAAGTGCCAAGTTCGTAAAGAGGACATATTTTATTTTACAGAGTTATTTTCCAGGCCTCCCCAACTCCATACAATTCTCTCTTCTACTGAAAGGAAAGAAGGTCCTTGACTTATATTGGGTCATATGGTGTGGTAGTTTGAAGCTATGTGAATCCCAGAAGTGCATGTTTTTAAAATTAATCCATTCCTGTGGATGGGGACCCACTGTTGGTAGGACCTACTGATTAAGCTGCTTCAGTTAAGGTGTGACCCCCCTCAATATGAATGGGTCATAATCCTCTCACTGCTATCCTTTATAAAACAATGAGATTCAGACAAGAAGAGAAAGTCACAGAAGAAGCTGAAGTCAACAAAACCCAGAAGAGAAAAGAGAGACCAGCAGATGCCCCCGCATGCCTTGCCATGTGGCAGAGGAGCCAAGGATTACCGGCAGCCAACCTCTGGGAAGAAAGTATAGCCTGAATGATGCCTTGATTTGGACATTCTCACAGCCTCAAACTGTAAGCTAAAAAATTGGCATTGCTTAAAGCCAACCCATTTCCATGACAGCTGCTTTAAGCAGCCTAGGAAACTAAAGCATATGGCATGAATTGCATACCTTTCTGCATAAAAAAAAGTTGTTTAAAATGGGCACATTAAATTAATCCGACATTGATTGCTCCCTACTATGTGCAATTCAGGAGACATAAAATTGACTAAGACTATGGGATCTACTGTATACTACAGAAAGTTCTTTTGAAAAGCTTTGTGAATTTGTTGTTGGTTTTGAAGATACGGCTGGCATGTTATATTCTCTACGGCGGGCGCTGTCTGAGCTCTACGACAGAAACTGTGTATATGATTAGAGTCATACTTTTAAGTTACTTGCACATCTACAGCTGAGTTCGAATTCACTCTAGCCCAAAAGAGTGGAGGCAGAAGAAATCACATTTGGGAAAATCACTGCCAACATCTTTCGACACCACATGAAAGCAAGGAAGGACACAGAAAAAATGTCCCTTCATACGGTCTGAAAGATAAGACAAGTATGTTTAAGGGGTGTCTTAATTATGGCACACCCTCCCCAATCCCCGATTTAAACCCCTAGCAATATCTTCTGCTCCTTCCTTTATTTCTCCACACACAATCCAATTCGGCCTAATCTACCTTTAGTTTAGGTTGTGAATCAGTCTCTCTCCCTTCACAGCTACTGACACTTCTTTTGTTCATGCCCTCAGCATTTTGTACCTAAAGTGCTTTCTCTGCCTTTTGTCTATTCACTTTTAAACCACCCTCTTAGATTCAACATATTGTATTTTTGAATAACATTAAGCCACTTTAAAACCTCCTGATGGGTCTACATTGCCTTTCTCTAGAAAGCCTCCAGCCCCATTTCCACGAATCTCTTCTCTGCCCTCATACTTCAACAGAAACACATTTTTATTTATCTCTTGCCCAATGCACCTTTTCCTCCACTAACCCCAGCCCCACAGCTACTTTTCCAAATGACAATCACAGCACTCATTTATCTTCTCAACACTGCTTAAGTTACCTGCCAGGTAAAGCTTTCTTGCAAAGCTCTAGGCAGCTTTTTAGTTTCCTGGTGCCCTGTGCGAATACCTCCATTGCAAAATTCCTCGAGGGTAGGGCCTTCTTTTAGTCAGTGTGGAAATTTAAAAGCCAATAAGCAGGCATGTAGTAGATGCATCCCAATGTTTGCTAAAAGAACAAGAAGACAGGTGATGAAGTTAAGAGAAATAATGTTGGGGGAGGTGTTATATCCATCTTCCAACTTCATTTGCCTCTTGCATCATATCACAGCACATTCTTCTTTTAATTTATCCAGTGAATAGGGGATATTTTATACTTTACCAGAAAAGGACGACTCACAGCCAAATCGGGTCTATCTCCTGTTTTTGTCCAACAGTGGGTAAAAATGTGGGTGCTTTTGCTTTTCACTTTTAGCAGGTAGTAACACACACACACACACACAAAGATAATATTTTGTGACACAAAAGTTATGGTTCAAATTTCTATCTCCATAAATAAAGTTTTATATAGCTTCATTCATTCATTTATATATTATTCGTGGCCACTTTTGTCCTACAAAGGCAGATGTGAGTATTTATGACAGAGGCTCTATGGTTAGAAAAGCTAAAATAGTTAGTATCTGGACCTTTATAGGAAAGATTCATGACGCTGGGTTTACAGTATTATGCTCCCTTTACCGACAAGCAAAAGCACCAGCAGATTGCAAGAACAAGTTGGACTTCCTGAGCATTTGGCAGTCAGCTCTGCATTCTTTCTGTTCTCTTGGGTTTATCATTAATGAAATAAAATAATGTTCAAAGCTCAGGTACCAGCTTGTATGTGATGTCTATCAAACATTTGAGACGGTTTTAAACCAAGAAAGGTGATTCTAAAATCAAATTATAGGATATTGTTCTGCCCCTTCCTATTAATTTATTCAAAACAAAGGGACCAGAAGAAAAATGTAAAAAAGAGCTCCAACTCATGTAGCCAATCTTAGGTATTATTTTCCACTCCTGTAATCATTTTCCAGCGCTATTTAGAACAGAGGCTATCAAATTTTTCACATTTCTCTTAAACTGTATAGCCCCAAAGGGCACATGTCTGTCTAATAAGCACACACTAATGCTGAAAGGAGTAAGAGGATTATGGCCTGGATCCTGTTCAACCAATACATCTAATTGCCATTCTTGTCTATTTACACAGTGGACTCACATTGTTTACTACCTTTCCTTTGAAATACAATTCAACTTTGTACTAAGCACCTCCTATCATTTAATGTCAGCAATACCTTTTTTTGTTATTAACTTCATTTTTTTTAATTTCCCAAAATTCTATACCTACCAAGCATCAGCTCCTTCTTTTCCCCTCCCCTACCCCCTGGTACCTTCTAATCTACTTTCTGTCTCTATGAATTCAGCAATACCTTTAAATAAGAGTATTTGCTGCCTAAGTGTATCTCATTGCTTTGAAGTTTTTCCATCACATGGTTGTGAAGAGAGGTTGGTGAAATATTTTGGGCGGGGTTCCCCCAATTCTTCCCCCCCATATTTAAAAAAGGTTTAATAGTGTCTATCTTATTTATTTTTGCATCTCATGTGCATGGGCCAGGATACACCAAAATTCTACATGCATACTTCTCCAGTTTTAAAGTGACAAACATCTTCCTAAAGAATCTTCTCTTTGTACTACACTCTTACTTCTATTCTGCCAAAATCGCTCTCGCTCACATGTCTTGGCAATGAAGTGCAAAATGAAATAAGTAATTCAATTGCACTTAAGCCACATTCATTGAAAGAGAATCTCCCTCATCAGTGATGCAACACTCCCTAAATGGGCACTATAATCTTGTGACCTTTAAACTGGGACATATCACTCCTACTCTGGTTCGTATTCTCTCCGTGTCCCCCACTCCCCTACTTTTCCCCTGGGCTCTTTCACTTTTATTGCTTTGCTGGCTTCTCCCTCTAGTTAGATATCTAGATTTCTGATTATTTCCCCAAAGAATTTGTTTACATTCATATACCAAATGAAGCATTAACTCTTAATCTGCTAAGAGTATTTTTTTCTCTCTAAATTCCGGTAAATCATTTTTCTGTTAATTTATTTTGGGGGCAAGAGAGTTTTCCAATGTCAAGATAAGTAACTACATTATCATTTGTCTTCTACTTTATATTACTAATAAAGATGTTAAAATCAGATCTCACTTAAAGCCGATCTCTAGACATCACCCACCAAATCGTTACATTTTCATCTCTGATTGCCCTTGGGTATTACCACCTCTTAACAAGATATTTCACTTCCACAGAGTGAAAAACAGGTTGCAAGGAAGCATCACGCAGAGTCTTTTAAATATTGTTCATTCTCATACTTAGACTAAAACAAAGGCTTCTGAACAAACATGAGTACATAATACAAGGAGCAGAACAGAGCACTACATCAAAATTAAGCTACATCAAATATAAAGAAGAAAAAGAATGATTTTTTTAAACATCTCAGGCTTGGTTTAATCTACCATCCATTAACAACATGCATAACATTAGAATTATGTTAAATCAGCACCGAAAAGCATCACCATGCATTTTCTAGTTTCACCACACAAAGGTTACCAAAACTGGAATCTATTTTATCTAAGCACCTCAGATGATTGACAAAGTTCCTTAAACTCTAGCAATTTTATTTTAACTGTGCCATGCATATAAACTAATAACAAGATATAAAGAGAGAGGTAACTGGGATTTATCACAATAGCGTATCTAATCCCATCTGCTAGACTAGTATGTAGATATAAAGACACACGCACACACATACACATCAAACAACTTCTTTGTACATCACAGCCTGTCCCTTACATCCAGGCGCTCATGGGAAGCTCACACCTGCCACCCTTAACACCTTCTCATTAGATGCTTCTCCAAAATCTCAAGAGTATTGTAATTACTTTTTTATCAAACAAACAAAAATGCTATTTGAATGCTGTGGAATAGATCTGCCTGGACAACACCCTAAATATGATGGCTAAAAAAGCACTTTTTTTTTAAAGTTTGGTGATCATCATAAGCTTTGTCAAGCTGTAAGAGGGCCTCAGGGATATTTTTTTAAGCATTCATTATGGATGTCTGTAACATTTGAATTTTATCTAACCAGTAGCCACAAATGAACAGTTCATAAAGTACCATTTTTACAAAGACTACTGCAGGTATTGAAAATTTAGCAACTTCTTTGTCCAAAGCTTTGAGAATGTATAAGATCTAATTTGCAAAGTAGCCACAGAAGTATGAAGACCTTTCTTGTCTGCCTTTTCCCCCCCTTTAAAAACAGAAGGTATTAATCACCCACTTTCAAAGGCAGCTGACTGATGCTATTCACTGAGTAGGGCATTCTCACTAATGTGGCCCCATGAATAACTCTCAAGGCTTTTATTAGAGCCCTGAGTGGACTCTTAGCAGCAGCCCAGCCTCCCTTTAGCAACCCTCATCCCCTCAGGCTCCAAAAGGATTATAGATAATGGCCGAGAGAAAGCATCATTGGTAAAAACAAAAGTTTTTAAAGGGAAACAAAATGGGAGCAAAGTGGACATATTGGAGACAAGTCATGATTCATGGTCTGTACTGAGCTCTGCCTTCTCTTTCTCTAACTCAATACACTCTTTAGTTTTACTGCTGGGTAAGGGCGGGCCAAACCAGTGCACTTCTCCTAGCAACCAATGTCAACCAGTGAAGAAGGCATGTCACAGGCTCAAAGGGAAAACGGAAGAATTTGGGGTCATACAAAGCCAGACACATGTTCTTTTGCATTTGATCCCAAATTGATTATCAAAAAGGATGCAGTAAACGCGAAATAATTCTGTTTTCTGTGAATGTTAACAATCCATAGAACTAAATGTCAACTTGTCCACCTGCTATATAGTTGAGCTGCAGATGCCAGTCCGATCCACTTAATGCAAATACTCAGTTTTTCACTTTTTCTAGCCTTTACTTACATCATAGCTCATATAGATCATCCCTCCCAGGTATATCATGGCACTGCTTGGACACTTCAAATGCAAAGCGTATGCCGCAACTCCTATCAGAGAGCTGAGAATTGCATCCTGATGGAGACAGATTATAAAAGCAATTGCCTGGTTGTCTTATTTCTGCCATATTCAGCTGCTGCCGAGAAAGATAAAAATAGCTTTCTGAAAAGAAAAAGTTGAACAAACCTGGAGCTTAAATTTAACATGACAAGATATTTACTGAGCCTCAAAAACCTGAAGAGAGTCTCATAAGAGCCAACTGATGTACATCACAGGTGTTGCAGTTCAAACAGATGTACAATAAAAATGCATAGCCTGGAAAGTGTCCTTTAAAATAAAAGCTGTCTGTTGGATTGTGAAATGAGGGCAGGCATCAAACAACTCAGAAGCATATTCAAATCTTACAGGCATGCATAAGCAACGAAAAAAATAAAACCGCGCTTGCCCCAAATCTGTACATACTTGCTGTATATACTCTCCCGATTACTTTTTTCTTTCATTTTGTATTAAAAGCTGACATTATCCAGGCTTTCAAATCCCAAAGATGGATTGAAACACTTAAAAACATACTTTGCTACAAAATCACCTACATGTCTTCAGGAGAGCCAGAGTGAGAAAAAAAGCAAACAAATAGTTCTGAGACCATCAAATTAAATGTTCTAACTTCTCACGGTCCATTTCACATGGAAAAAAAATGCTGACTAATGTTATCAGGCATTCTCTTGTAAAAGATTCCTCTCTTCCTACTCAGTTTCCCCTCCGATCAGTTATAGGGATTTAGCAATTTGGTAAAGGCTTGTTGTTGCTGTCATTCAAACATAATTAAGAATAGGCAAGCAGCTGCATATTTTTTTAATATTTAAATTTTTTAATTAATTTTTTTAATTTTTAAAAAAATATAACAGACACAAACATTCTTAACATATGATCATTCCATTCTACATATATAATCACTAATTCACAATATCATCACATAGTTGCATATTCATCATTATGATCATTTCTTAGAACATTTGCATCAATTCAGAAAAAGAAATAAAAAGACAACGGAAAAAATTCATACATACCTTACCCCTTACCCCTCCCTTTCACTGATCACTAGCATTTCAATCTACTAAATTTATTTTAACATTTGGTCCCATTATTTATTTTTATGCCATATGTTTTACTTGTCTGTTGATAAGGTAGATTAAAGGAGCATCAGACACAAGGTTTTCACAATCACACAGTCACACTGTGAAAGCTATATCATTGTTCAATCATCATCAAGAAACATGGCTACCGGAACACAGCTCTACATTTTCAGGCACTTTCCCCCAGCCTCTCCATTACATCTTGACTAACAAGGTGATATTATTTAATGCGTAAGAATAACCTCCAGGATAACCTCTCGACTGTGTTTGGAATCTCTCAGCCATTGGCACTTTATTTTGTCTCATTTCGCTCTTCTCCCTTTTGGTCGAGAAAGTTTTCTCAGTCCCTTGATGTTCAGTCCCAGCTCATTCTAGGATTTCTGTCCCACGTTGCCATGAAGGTCCACACCCCTGGGAGTCATGTCCCACGTAGACAGGGGGAAAAGTGGTGAGTTTGCTTTTATGTCGGCTGGAGAGAGAGGCCACAAAAGAGGTTCTCTTGTGGTGACTTTTAGGCCTAATTTTAAGTAGGCTTGACCTATCCTTTGTGGGGTTAAGTTTCATATAAACAAACCCCAAGGTTGGGGACTCAGCCTATTGCTTTGTTTGTCCCCACTGCTTGTGAGAATATCAAGAATTCTCCACTTGGGGAAGTTGAATTTTCCCCCTTTCTCACCATTCCCCCAAGGGGACTTAAGCAGCTGCGTACTTAAGGGAAGTAAGTGAAATGCCTTCTCTAATTTAATGGATCAATAACGAACTTTTATTCAATAACTTCACTGTTACTTGGTAATACATTAAAATTCATTTTAAAATAAAGATATAAAGCACAATTTAGAGTGCTTGTTGCTGGGTTCATCCTGAATTTTCTTTAATTCACAGTAACCCTAAAAACTATATTCTATATTTACCGGATATTTCTAGGCTAATTTTCTTAACCATATTCTAGCATTTGCTATTGTCTGAAAATATATATTGTAAAACTTTAAAGTGTGACTTAAACGTTGTGATTGATAATACTGTTTAATATAAAGAAAAAC
Source organism: Tamandua tetradactyla (assembly GCF_023851605.1). Lineage (NCBI taxonomy): Eukaryota > Metazoa > Chordata > Mammalia > Pilosa > Myrmecophagidae > Tamandua > Tamandua tetradactyla. Next base: position 70,237,493 of record NC_135336.1, read on the forward strand.
TCTTGACTTATTATTTTAAAAGTAAAAAGTTTTCCCTCTTTTGATCATATTTATGAACATTTTAATTGGTTATAATGTTGCACAGCTTTAGGAAAATCATTTAAATTCCAATCTAATTTCAAGTGGGGCTCCCTTGCTAAAACCTGAAAAACAGTATTATGAAACAACTTAACTATATCCCATGTTCTCCAGCTTGTTTCCAAAAGAACTTGGGACCAAAAACTAAGAGAATGGGTTTTTACTCATTTTTTTCTCATTTACATTTTTTCTCATTTACTCATTTACATCAATCCTTACAGTAGAAATTTAAATATGGCTATTAACCCTCTCTCTTGAGCTAAAACGCGTCATGTTATTTATGATTCTAGTTACAATGGCCATAAACTAAGTACACTGGCCTAAGACTATTGTTTACTTAGAATTTTAATTCTATTTATTCATAAAGAAAGAACAAGTACTATCCGTCATTAATGAATGAAAATGAATGTGACTCATGAGGCCAGTGAATTCTGCCTACCCTCCATAGTCACATCATTGAGCTCAGAACAAAATACAGAGATATACCAGATGCAGTTCAACAATGGATCCTGACTGCTTACAAAGATGGATGCTTAAAATATCGGATAGTATATTTTTCTAGGCGAAATTTTCCCCCTCGATTGTAAACAAAGATAATGTGGCCAATAAAACATTAGACTGGAGTACTTAGAATAACACAGTTTTAAAGACGAGGGACACCTTGGAGAGTTCACAGCCAAATCCTATCATTTTGTTGGTCAGCATCTAAGGTCATACAGTTAAGAAGTAGGAAAACCAAAACCAGAGCTTCTAGCCACCTGAGGCGTGTCCCTCTAGTGATGATATTTTGTTCAGATCATCCTTTCGGATATACACAGCCACCCAATATGCAAATTCTGATTAATGAATAATTGCAAAAAGTTACTTGAATGGATGTCCTACTGCATGAAAGAAATATAAGTAGGCTATCCAGAAAAAAAAATCAGGTTAGTATAGACAATGTTATTTTTTTTTTAAGATTTCCTGTACTAAAAAATGTATGTTTCAGAACTCAGCAACTTTGTCTTAAATGCTTTATATAAAAAGCATGAAGGAGGAAATATTCTGGATAAACTATATCAGACAACATGAATCAAAATACAAGGTTATACATGCATATTCTGTGTGTTAAGTGGCGATTTATAGTATGCCTTTTGTGTTCATTCTCTCGTTCATGATCCCACTCACTTGGGAATCCCATTTGTTCTGTAATCAACATATGATGCAATGGAAACACACTTGTCATAGCGCATTTGTCACAGTTACATAGGTGTGAGCACAGATGAGTCCCCTTAAGAGGCAACAGAAGTTCTTTATCAGTCACCTTGAAGACTCATGCTTAAAAAATCTTAAGAAAATCATCCTGAGATGCCTCCTGAATAGGCCATAATTGGTCTGACAGCCAAGGGCCTCTTAACTTTTCCTTTAGTTATCTTCCTAGTTAATACCAAATGGAGAAAATTAATATAATTAAAATACTCCTACTATTACCATCACTACTATTAATAATACCAAATAATGCTTAGTTACTAAGTATTTTATACATTAATTCATTTAATCCTCGGCAACTGGGTAAAAAGATGAATACTATTAACTTTCCCATTTTACAGATAAGGAGACTGAGGCACAGTGAAGTTAAAATACTCATTCAAACTCATTCAGTAGTGTTTGTTAGCTGTCTTTCAATAATCATCTTCTATTTCCTCCCTATGGACAAACAATATGGCAATTGAACTAAACTTCTTGCCTTTCTTCTAGCAAACCTTTGTCACCTCCATGCCATCCTCCCTGATATTCCTTACCCCTGCAATGTAATTTCCAATCTTACTGTCTATCAAAACCCCACACTTCCTCTAAGTTCAGGTTAGGAGATCTCTTTGGTGTTAACTCTTCCCAGCCTGCACTAGCTAGAATTAATCTATTCCTTCTCCGAATTCCTAAAGTATGTTGTGTGTACCTACAACCTCACATTTACCAGACACTAATATTGTTCCAGTAACTTGAATTTTTGTTATCTTCCCTAAATAGTGATCTCCTTGAAGGTGAGAACAATTTAACTTGTCATTATGTTCTTCACAGAGCCCAGCAGGTTGCCTTCCTTCTCTATGAGAGGTACTCAATAAGCATGTGTTGAATGAATCAATGAATAACCTCAAATGTATCTCAAGTGAATTGTCTCGTGGGCCTGGACAGAAGCATCTGGTCATTTTCAATAGCTAGAGTCTGGAACTCTTGTTACAGATTTCCAGTGCTGGGAAGCTGGAAATAGACTTTCAAAGGAAGAAGCAAGATATAGAAAAAGAGCATCCCTGGATTCTACTTCAGCTCTATCATTACTAGCAATGGATCTGTGATAAGGCCCATAAAATCTCTGAGTGTCAGTTCTCCATGTGTCCCACCAATGACAAAGTCGTAATACACAAATTGCAAATGTTTCTTCAAACTCCAAGAAGATATAATCCAATCATTTATGTTTAGTCTTGTTGAGGTCTTTATTGAAAGTACCACGTTCAATTTGGGCTAACTACATTTCTAAAAATTTAGAAGGAAACTGAAAAAGATTTAGAAGACAATCACAGAAGAGACTTAGAAATAAGAACTATTGAAAATTAAAGGCATGTTATTACACTATTAAAATGGTTTCATCCAAAACATCATATCTATCATATTCACCAAGGCCATACAATGTCTTTCTTGCCAAGAAAAACTGAAAGAAAGTATTTATTTCACAGCTGATAAGAACTAAAATGATATTTCTATGGAAAAAAGTCTGGCATTTCATCAAATGGTTAAACACAGATTTAAGATATGACCCAGAAATTCTACTCCTAGTATACACCCAAGAGAAATGAAAACATATGTTCATGCAACTACTTGTGAACAAATGTTCACAGCAGCATTATCATATTAATCAAGAAGTTGAAATGACCTAAATAGTCATTAACTGATGAAAGGATTAAAATGGTATACTATTAGGTAATAAAAAGGAATGAAATATTGATACATGCTATACCCCTTGAAACCAATGTGTCAAGCAAAGCAAGCCAGTCATATAAAAAAGACCATAAAGTATATAATTCCATTTATTTGAAATGTTCAGAATAGGCAAATCTCTAGAGAAAGTAGATTGGTGGTATCCTAGGTTTAGAGGAGAGAAGAAAACTGGAAAATATTGCTAAAGGTTTCTTTACGCGGGATGATGAAAATATTCTAAAATTACATTCTGATGATGGTTGCAAAACTCTGTGAAATGTTAGAAACCACTGAATTGTTCACCTTCAGTGGGAGAATTGCAGGGTATCTGAATTACATCTCAAATCTGTGGAAAAAAGAAATTAGATAGGAAATTTTAAAGACTTCTAAGTCAGCATTTATTTCACCGTTGAAGTATAAGTTTTTAGTGGGGTCTTTTAATTAGGTTGTTTCCATGGAGATGAGCCCACCCAATTGTGGACGTGAGTTTTGATTAGATTAATTCCATGGAGATATGGCGCCCCTCATTCAAGTAGGGTCTTAATTAGTTTACTAGACTCCTTAAAAGAGCTGACACAGAGAGCTGAGTGCAAAGACAGAGAGCAGAGAGATGAAAACAAACGAAAGACATTTGGAGATGCTTAGAATCAGATAGAAGAAGCTCAGAGAGGAGGACACTGGAACCAGGAGCTGAAAGCAATGAAACCCGGGACCTAAGAGCAAGCAGCTATCACCACATGCTTCCCCATGTGACAGAGAAACCCTGGAGGCGATCAGCCTTTCTTGAGTGAGGGTATCCTCTTATTGATGCCTTAATTTGGACATTTTCATGGCCTCAGAACTGTACATTTGTAACCTAATAAATTCCCTTGGTAAAAGCCAACCCATTTCTGGTATATTGCATTCTGGCAGCATTAGCAAACTGAAACACTGTTTGAGTCTATCTCTGGACTAGAGTAATCATTTTCATTTGCTGCTAATGTTTAAACGGAAATAGTGAAAGATGAATCTCAATATACAGAAAAAGCTCAATTTCTGGCCTAGATATCATCATATAAGTCAATGTTCTCAGTGAGGAAGTAGTGTGTTTATGGTCTAATGAAGGCACATCAGATCATGTGAAGGAGTGCACTGACAAAAGACACACTCCACTCAGCAGTGTGTTGAAAAAAAGACAGCAGTGTTATTTGGGAATTGAGGGAGAGTGAATGTGAAAATCTTCAGCATAGAAATATTCTTTGTCAGATGGGAAAGAGACATATGGAAGCAAATTGTCAATTCTGTATCACCTGTTAAGTACAACATATACACACATGTATGCACACGTATTTACATATACAACCAACTGAAAATTTGCACACAACAAAATGAAAGGCTTAATCCTGCAAAGATCTGGGGGAAGGGTAGTTCAGGCAGAGGAAAGAGCAAATGCCTAGTCCCTTATTTAGAAACAGAATGGAAAATTGTCAGTGGTCTTAGGTATACATTCCAAAGAATTGAAAGCAGGGACTCAAACAGATATACACATATTTGTATGTCAATGTTCATAGCAGCATTATTTACAATAGCCAAAAAGCGGAAACAACCCAAGTCTTGATCAACAGATGAAAGGGTAAACAAAATGTGGTATATCCCATCTATATAATGCAATACCATTCAGCCACAAAAAGGAATGATGTGGGCAGGCCACAGTGGCTCAGCAGGCAAGAACGCTTGCCTGGAATGCCAGAGGACCCGGGTTCGATTCCCGGTGTCTGCCCATGTATAAAAAAAAAAAAGGAATGATGTTTGATACATGCTATGATATGGATGAAACTTGAAAAAGTGTGCTAAGTAAAATAAGCCAGACAAAAACAGAGATTACCTGATCCACTTATGTGAAATATCTAGAATAAGTAAATATAAGCAATTTCATAGTCAGATGGTAGATTAGAGGTAACTAGGGTTTGGTGGGGGGGGAGGAATGGGGAGTTATTGCTTAATTGGTAAAGAGTTTCTGTTTAAGGCGATAATAGAATTTTAGTAATAGAAGGTAGTAATGGTACCACAACATTTAAAAGTAATCAATGCTACTGCATTGTGTACTTAAAAATGGTTAAAATGGCAAATCCACAATAAAAATAGTGGCAACCCTAGGGTCTATGTAGGGAGGATTAGCAGCTGAAGTCAGAAAAATATAGAAGGGTCTGTACCCATAGATCACTATTGTAGATCACTATTGTAGATCACTATTCAGAGTTCTGATTGGAAGCCACTGCAAGTTTCTGAGCAAAGAGGTGCCATTCTCTTTACATGTTCCGAAAAGGTCCCTGTGGCTGTTGTGTAGAGAACAAAGTGAGAAGGGAATAAGATAGGGGATAGAAAGGATAGAAATGGAAGCAAGGTGACCATTTATCAGGCTATTTCAGTGGTCCATATTTTAGCCATGATGGGAATGATGGCATTACTAAGAAACATTTGATTTTGATTTACTTGCAAAGGCATTAAAACAATAAAATGAATTAAAGGATGCATAATAGACACATGATAAACAAGTAAAGTAAAATGTTAATGGTAGAATCTGGGTGAGGGTATTTGAATGGTCACTGTAAACTTCTTTCAGCTTTTCTGTTCTGCTATAGACTTGAAAATGCACATAATAAAATGTTGAGGAAAATCACACACATACACAATGCTTGTACCAAGATATATTCCTAAGGTATGAGAGCTTGCTAATAAGTTGTATATCGACTAGTTTGGGGTCGCTAACAACTCTGTGAATACTGATGTCATTTATGGAGACTGAGATAACTAGGAAGAGAAGCAGTTACTATCTTGGACATTTGATAAAGTCTCATTAGACATCAAGCAAAGATGTCAAGTAACTAGCTGCATATATCACATACTATCACAGCACTGGTGACACAACAGTGTTTAAAGAAGCAAAGTCACACCTTCATGGAGTTTTTTTTTCCCTTTATCAGCATAAAGATGAATTTTAAACCTTGGGATTAGATGAGAGATGATATAAGGATTAGATACAAATTGTTGCAATAAGAGAAAAAGAATTGAGACTCCATCACTGTTTGGGGTTACAAATATGTATTTTGGGTGAGTAAACTGCTCTGTAGATACTATATTAGATATCTATTAGAGCATAACACTTTGCTAAAATATTGGTAGGGTTTATGGGACTTTCTCCTTAAAATGCATTCATAAAATCATTACTTCATTTTTTAATCAATAGTTAATTAATTATTCAAAAATGAAGAAAATCAGTATCTATATCAATTTTTCGTTTAGGGCGATCCCTGCAGTATTGTAAGAAACATAATAACACTTTTCTTTAAAAGAATTTATCAAATGGCATTCTATAATTCTCTATTGTCTGCCTGAACTCAGATATGGAGGCATCTGTGCATTAATTGGAAAAAGACAGGACATGTACAAAACAAGTTTGTATAAAGTTATATAGTATAACAGAAGAAAAGTGATGAGTCAAGACCTAAACTGGATGTATTGAAAGGTAGAATATTATCAGCATATCTCCTCCTTTCCATCAAGAAGGAGAAAGAGAAAGAAAAGAAGTAGAGGAAGCAGAAGAAGAGGGGGTTGGAAGAAGTGGAAAAAGAGGGAGAAGACAGAGAAGAGGAAAGAGGAAAATCTCTTTTTCCTACTATACTTCAAACTCAAATTGTACATAGGAAGTATTCTATCAAAAAGATTGCAGCAACTACTGAAGTAGATGTTACCAGACACATATCTCACATAGATAAGTGCCCTCCATTACTATGTAAGTCTACCAATTTCAGTGGTGTACCTACATACCCATATTTTTATTGTCAAGGATGCTACTTTATACAGGTTGCTCCGTGTTGAGACAACAAGGCTGGTGTTTTTGTAAGATCACAACTTTTAAAAAATGCATATTCTTGTTTTATATACTAAGGACTACTTTTGGCTTATGAGCTACATGTTCCATAGAATCAAAGGTTATTCAAACAAAGCCAATTCAAACGTGGTTTTATTGCATACTTGCAAGAACAAACTTCACGTTACTTATATGCAATTGAAGTTCTGAAATTGAATACATATGGCTACGATATTGAGCCCATTATTGAAAGAAGTACTTTATCAAAAAGTATAAACCTATATAAGAAATTACACATCTGTAATCTGCACATACATTAGCTCTTAAAATATCATGTATGCCTTTTTCATTTAAGAATAATTAAGGAATAAAAATGAGAAACCTATTCTCATTTTTAAAACTCTGCACAAATATTGTAAAAATATCAGACTGACATAATGTATGAGATATAGTCTACATTTTAATGTATAAAGTCTTGGGATGGTTCATATTCCTTCTCTATAAAGGGTTGAAAAACTCCATGCTTATTTAAAGAGAAATGGAGGGTAAAAGATAAACTCAAAAACATTATCTGTTTTATAATAGTAGAGAGAAATCTATACCTAGTTAATTAATATATCTCAGTAGAAAATTTTTATTATTTTTTACATCGTTAGTACCAAAGTTTGTACTTCTCAACCAACTTAATATAATTAATTTCTATGGATTTCTTCAGGAGCAGGATACTGAAAAATCATAAATAATATTAACATATATCTTCTAGAAGGAAGCCAAACTCTAACATTTTTCATATACTATAAAAATGCACATATAAATAACCCAGCAAGCAAATTTCAATGCAAATCTATGTATCATTTGCCACTGAATAAAATTAATTTCTGTGTCTAGCACAAGGATGGTCAGTATATCTTTGAAATGATACATGCTTCTCTAAATTTGAAATTCATGGGGGAAATAAACACTGGAATCTAAGAAGGGTAATAAGCAAACACAAATCATGGGATCCTGAAAGAGTGAGAGAGAGATCCAACAAACCAAGCACCCCATTATACACATAGGATCTCAGCTGCGTGTGTGGAAGCAGCCTAGAGGGCAGTGTTGTCTAACATCCCAAATTTTCAACAATCCCCATGGAGAGACTGTCGTTATTATGAAGTAAACCAAAGGCAAGCCAATGTCAACCACATGAATTTAGACTAATTCATTAAGTGTGTCCATAGTTTCCTTTGCTTATGACAAAGCAGATGCTAAATGCAAAAAAAAAAAAAAAAAGAATTTCACACATGCAAAAGTAAGCATTACCTTTTCTGTTTCAACTCCTCAACACTTGGCATTTTTCATACGTTACTATGAATTCTGCTGCTTAATTGTTGCCCAGCCACAAATACCCCTTTATCCTATAATGCACAATCAGAACAAAGGTTCTAGGTGTGTCTCTGAGGCAGGAGGGGGTGGGGGTTGGAACAGAAGGAATGAAAGAAGAGAGAGAAGGAAGGGAGGGGCTGAGGGCTGAGGGAAGGATGTAAGGAGGAAGGAGGAGAGGCTGGAAGGGAAGAAGAGAGGATGGGAGGGAAGGAGGGGTGAAATAATGTCTTGCTACTGCTGTTCCAGCAAGCTGGTTAATTGCATTTGTTTCATATATCTCCAAACACCCTGGTACATTAATTACATTCTGTAACACCAAGCTCTTCTGATTTCCTCTGTCACTTCCACTGAGCAATTTAATTGTATTTCTTCTAGCTACACACTGAATTTTAAAAAAAGTGATAATTCTGTAGTCTAAATATATATCATTTATACCTGCCTTTTTGGTATTGAGATGTGTAAATTCACGGTTTCTAAGGACATATTATTCAGAAACTTACACTGTGTCTTCCTATCGTAAGCAAACACTCTTGGGACAAATATGTAAATCTTTTTTATTATTTTTAACAAGGTAAACATACTGAAGAAGAACATGCACGAAGAGTGACTATAGACATGGTCGCAAAATAATGCACAATGATTAATTCCTAAGCACCTACTACTTAGAGGGGAAAAAAGAGAGAAGCAGTGTGCACACATGCACGCCCTGCTTACTATCGCTGGGAGCAAAGGTACTCATGTAGCCCATGATTGAAAACAGCCACTTGACAGTGGGTAAACTCATCTGTGTTGCCTCATGTTTTTAGAAAGGCTTCCTTTTTGAGCCTGAAACACTAGGTTCTGTTAAGCAGTTGTTGCCAGGAACAAAGTTAGCTCCCACAGACAGACTAAAATAGATAGTGTGTCCCAAATAATGTATTCATCCATAATGCAAATACCGGATGAAAGTTTGTCTAGCAACAAGCTAGTATGATGGTTCATATATTTGGACCAAGCACAATAATTACAAATATAAAGTAGTACAATCCACATTTTCAGTAGGAGGGGAACACTTGTACTGATTCCTCTCTTTACCTTATACCAAACCCTTCCATTGATGCAAAAAATAAAATCTCTGGAAGGTTGAAAACTAAATCATCTTTCAAGTTTCTTTTTTGAAAACAAAGAGCATATTGGAGATTCTTTCTACTCTTCATTCAGTGGGCTACAGAAAGGATTTTGCAACAGTCACACAAGAGACTGACATTCTGTGAAAATATCCCAGGAAATTAAATCCGAACAAAAGACAGGAGAATCAGAGGCAGAATGCTGCCTGATCAGCAAACTGATTCAACGTAGAGGGAGGTACCTACAGCCCCCGCTTCAGATCCCCATTGTGTTTACCCACTTTGGACTGAGCGGAGTGAACTGCTCCCAGAGCCAGCACGCAGCCAGGGCTGCCCACCCTTCTACCTGGACTCTCTCCCAGTCTTACTTTTGACAGTTCTCTCCCTAAACTCGACATTCTTCATTCTGTTTTCGTGCTTGTAGAGCATTCAAACGGCACACAGGTGATACACATTGACCCCTGAGATACCTTCTCAAACTCCTAACCCATTGAATCTTTGTCGGAGCGTCTATTACTCTAGATCATCACTTGAATTTCTAAGCCAAAGTTCAAACACAAGAGCAAACACCAAATAGAGAGCAGGTACAACACTGTTAGAGGCTTTTAAGGGAGTTACCTTAATCTTCATTTTTTCTAACAAAACTGGAGTCCTTCATTTATTACCCAACTCCCCAATTAAGTAAATTACAACAACAAAAGGTGACTACTAACCTGTCCCACTTGCACCACTTAAAGAAACAAAAGACTTAAAAGCTCTACGCCCTCCCCCGCCAAGAGCCCCCACGCCGTGACCAAAACCGACCAACAGACGTCAATGACACATCCGATTTTGAAAGAAATGTTTTGGGGACAAAAAAGAATAAAAGCATTTTTAACTTACCATCAACCCGAACATATAAAAATCCACAGAGCAGGAGTTGTGTAAACATCAGCAGACTCATTTTGACATGTTAAAAAGGATCCAGATTGTTTAAGAAATCAATCCCAGAGAGCAAAAGTACAAAAATAAGTATCAAAAAAAGAGGTAGGTCCAAAGTTTAGACTTTCCTAGATGCTAATTAAAGTCAAGAAGAGCGTATCGCAAGATCAAAAGGGGTTGGTGGAATGGTTTTGAATGGAGCTTATTTAGGTCCACCCAAATTAACAGAGGACACTCCAAAAGCTGCCGTATTTCCTTCCACACTCTGGCTTCCTAAATTCCCACAAATTCAGCCCAGCCGGAGGGATTACTCAAGTGTGTCTAAACCTCTCTCCTTCGGCTCCATTGCCATCCAAAGCCAAGTTCTTTTTTCTCAAGTCAAGAGGATGAAAGGGAGGAAGGAAGACCTAATTCCTAGAAAGTGCTCCACAAACTTGCCAGAACGCCGCCGAAAAACCATTGGGCTGCCCACTGGTTCTCTTTCCCCGGGTCTCGTCCGTAGCCGCTCCACGTCCGGAGTTTTTTTTTCACTTAACTTCCATAATAAGGACGTGTCAAAGCAACACTTTGCAGGCGGGCAGACTTGGCGGGTCTCTCCTTTGCCGGCTTGGTGCCTCCCTGCAACTCTCGTTTCCAAAAGAGAGGAAAAGGGAAATCAGGACGACTCGGGTGGAGAATCCGAACTCCTACGTGGTGGGGCTGGAGGGAGGGAACGAGGGAAGGCGGGTGGGAGTGAGGGGCAGGGCTGAGGCTGCGGCCACCCCCGCGGTGTCTCCTCGGTGCGAGCGAGAGGGGAGTAGGGCACGTGAGTCCCGGAGCCAGGGAGCCGGAGAGAAAGGGAGCGCGCGGTCCAGCAGCCAGCGGGTCTCGGTCCACTCGCCGCCGCCGCCGCGCGGCCCCGCAGCGAAGCGTCCGCCTCCTTCTGCAGCTGCCGCGGGTGGAAGGATTTAGAGGAGGGAAGAGGAGGAGGCGGGAGGGGAGCGGGGTGGCGGCGGGGGTGGGGGGTGGGGTGGGGGTGGGGTGGGGGTAATGAGAGCTCCTTGGAGTCTGCCCCGGGGAGGGGGGCGGGGAGGAGGATGAGGGGGTGCGCGGAGCTCTCCACCACTGGACTCCGCCACCCTCTCGTGCAGGGGTTGCCAGCCCTCTGGAGAGGGGTGGAGGCGGGGAGGAGAGCCAAAAAGTCCGAGGGGGACGGAAATTAACAAATTCGGAGCCCCGCGGGCTGCAAAGGGCCGTGGTAGCGGGTCAACTCCTTCCCCTTCCGGCGCCTACCTCTTTTCCCCTTCCCCACTTCCCACCTCGGGTGGGGGGCTAGGTGGGCTCTAGCCTCCTGTTCCTCCCCGCGTCCCGTTTAATGGGCAGGTAATTTTCTCGGTGAGTGATTTCATGGAAGCCCTTCCTAATTATTCATCCCTCTGTCTGCCCGAGCTGCACGCGCTTTCTGGAAAAGGATCATCCTCCAGGACCCAGGGCGCAGCCTCATTACCCGTTAAAATCACACAAACACTCACTCTTCACCTCTTAGCAAAATGAGAAACTGAGCGGGAGGGAGAAAGGGAGAGGAAACGAAATAAAACCACCTTTTGGAGCGGAAAGATTGCGTTATGTGTATTTCCTATGTTTTAAAAAGGCACCAAAAAGAAGGGGGGCGGGGGGGAGCGGGGCGGGCTGTACGGAAATCTGGAGCCTCTGCCGGCTCGTTTTAGCCAAGATCTATGGCCCCCTGCGGAATTCCCAGGGGGAGGAAGCAGAGGAAAGAGTGACATCCCCTCTTCTGTCGCTCCGTTGCCTTATGACCTCCTCAAAGATGAATTTGACGCGAGATCTGGGATGCGAAGGAGTTCAGGAGAAGATGCTGTGGGTGCGGGGGAGAGTGCCCGGAGGAGGGTGGGAGTGAGGGGCAGGGCCGAGCTGCGGAACTCGGAAAGGAAATTCGGAAAACAAACTCCTGTAGGAAATGTAGGAAAACTGAAAATCCAACGGAGCTATTAGAAGCTCAAAAAGAGCAGAAATTCCAGCCCAACGACGACAAAACACCACTGTCCTGAAAATTAAAGGCGTAAACCCCACAAGTGAATGCCATTCAGGAGCGGGTGTGATTAAGACAGGCCAGGTTGGATCAAAGGGGTACAAGTGCTTGTCGAGCCGCCAGTGTGGCCAGTGAGGCCGGGCCCACGTGTGATCACAGGTTCGCTGGTAGCTGTTTGATGCTTGCTCGGGTGATTAGAAGGCGGGTTGTAGGAACTCACGCGGGTCCCTGAACCGAGCTAAATGTTGGATAGTGAGTCTTTAGTTCCCCCTACTGGAAAATATTAGGAAATTTTTTTCTCTACCTGAGGAAGAGCCTTTTGTTTCACGGATACACTTTGGTGTTTACCACTTAATTTAGCTCTTCCTTGCCTATCATGGCACGGATAGTGTGCGTTTAAAAAAATGGTCAGCGACATTCAAGCCATTGAGAGAATTCGTCCCCTTAGTATGCTTGAAAACTATGGTGATGGAATAGCTTTGCAAAAGACTAAACTACGCCACTCTTCTGGTGAAGCATTGAGTAATTTCAGCACACATTTTGATCTACAGTATTTAGCTGTTTTCTTTTTAAAGTATATTAGTGTGTTAACTCTGGAAAACTCACACTAATTATTCTGAATATGTATTGTTTTGGGATCCAATGAAAAAGGCTTAAAGGATCCAACCATTAAGGGGAAACAAGTTCACATGATTTTCCCCCACAAGGGTCTAAAAAAAGTCTAAATTAGATGATATTGTGGTCTAGAAAACGTCAACGTTCACTTGATTGACATCTCTTTTATCCCCCAAATTAGAAAATTAATAATTATTCAAAACTTTTGTTTTAAACAATTGAACTAGGTTTAAAATTGGGGATTACAAAATTTAGCTCATTCCTCCGAAAAATACCCTTAAATCTCTATCTAAACTTCCTTACAGGAGTACAATAAAAAATATTCTGAAAAGACAGTCTATATAATAAATAAGGCAGCAATGAAATAATGTAACCTTATTATACACCCTTTAAGATGAAGCTCTGAAAGAAAGATGTAAGAACATTTCACCTGGAAGAGTTTTCTCATGGCTATTAAATTTATTGAGCAAAAGAGAGATTCTGATTTTAATTTATAGTCTCATCAACTATAGATTCCTTTCCTTAAATGACCTATAAAATCAAGAAGCAAAGGAGGTATGGGGCTGCAGGGGAGATGGGTTGGACAAGACTGAGGAACCTATTGCTATTGTTCTGTAGGGTAGAAAAATGTTGACCTTTGCTTCACAGAAACTTGTCCCTCTATGGAGTATGACAAATGGCTTCCTACAGAGAAGTTTATTTAAGGGAAGCCTCTTTTGTTGTATTTATTTGGCATCTGGTGCCAAGCATCATCATTTTGCATTCATAATTACTTTATCCACTGAAAGTAACAAAGTAAAAAAGTAATTTCAGACTGGTGTTATCTTTTTGACATATGCTACCTACATTATGAAATAATCTCTGTAAGAAAGGACTCTTCAAGTCCATGTTTCCTGTTTTCCTTGAACACAAGTTCATAATATATCTTTGTAAGATAAAGCTTTGTTAGTATCTCAGTTGATATGAAATGTGACTAAGGAAAAGCAATAATTTTATAAGCATCCCATCCTAAGTGATACTTTAGAATTATGGCCAAAACTCTCAAGCTAACTGAGCAAAAGAAACTGGTCGACAGTTGAATTTTAATATGGACAATATTAAGTCCATGGGTAACAAAGTTCAAGGGGAACAAAGACACCATGTTTTAGGAGATATGATCAGATCTGTACTAGAGAAATGTGTATATTGCAATTAAATTTAACATACTTTTAGTGATTACTGCTTATTTTGGAAATAAATTTCTCCCTTTATTTTTTTTTAATTAAAGGAAAATCTTTAAAGCCTGAACTTTCCAGTACAAGTTGAAAATTCAATTTTACTAATTGATTAACTATAAACAGTGCCTTAACTAAAAATATTTATTTAGGTTTTCATTAAGACAAAAAGCCAGAAAGGGCTTAGAACAATGAACCCCTCCATCCAATTAGAGGGTTTAAGATAACTTAAAGATCAAATGGGGATTTGGCTTCAATATTTTTCCAAATGTGAATTGTTTTTCCTTCTCTAAACAAACAGCTGAATAAAGAAATGTGCATGGAAATCTAGATTATTTTTATGAAAAACTTGGAATGGTATTATTATGTACTCAAAATGTGCCTACCAGATAAATATATTTTTAATTCATCTAAAGATGATTGTGTACCAAAGACCATAATTAACCCTAATTTGGGTAAGATGATCAAATGGCTTTCTTTGTGATTGTGCTTCTGAGTTGGCATTCCTGGAAAACCATAAAATACCCATCTGAAAGCAATCTGCACTATATAGGATATAAAATATAAAATATTTATTTTCTATACTAGATTATCCAAGATATGGTATTAGTTAAAAATCTCCAATCCACTGTTTTTAACTCTTTCCAACATATTCTCATTATAATTACAAGACAGCGCATATAAACAAATCGAAGTTTTGATTCTAATAATAATTTAAACACATACTAGCATGTGGGAGCACTTAATACATGCTAGAAAATATTCTAGCCCTTTAAAATTCATTACATCATTTAATTTTAAGAGCCTTACGTGGTTGATATAATCCCCATTGTACAGATGATAAAAATAAAGATTATGTCTAGCCCACATTAACAAAAGGAACAAGCATCCATTGAATTCAGATCTATCTAAATACAGGACTTATGCACCTATGCTGTTAAGTATTGCCTGGGATTGATTTGAGACTTCTTCCACATTCTATAAGTACTATAATATTTTAACAAATTGCTTTGTTTAATCAATTTTCAAAAAGCCCTGATTCACTATAATACATAGAAATATGAAATCATTTTTTTCCAAAACTGAGTAATCTTTCTGAAGCCATATTAACCACCTGTTCTCTGTTCAGTTTGAATTGTGGTATGTAAGATTGTATTATCATACTAAACAGAAACACCTTATTTAAGTAAAATGTATGGGTTATTATCTAAAAAGACAATTAAGTTAAGTGAATTATTAAAAATCCAAATTAGGGAAAAATACTCATTCACTCCTTCCTCTTGCTTCATCTTCTTCTTCCTTTTTATTAATTTCACTCCAACTTGGTGCAAAAAAAAATTTGAGGAAGCCAAGACAGAGCACATATGTTTTGAATTACTATGTTCTAGGTATCTGATTTCAATAAATTCCTTTGAAAATGTTCATTAATACTTTCCTCAGTCTAATACATCTATTTATCCAACTGTCCATGATTAGTATTTTTTGTTATATTACATAAAGTTATTAAAGAACTCCCTGGATAGAAATCCAGGACTTAAGTTGACTTAACATAGCCATATGAAACCAAAATAAAGTGTTTTCTGCCAAATCTAATACTTGTGGTCAAGAAAGAAGATTATTCTTTCTTTAGAATAAAAATCTTTTGGAAAATCAATTTCTACCTTGAGTGAAGAGTTTTGTGCTGCTTCCAATGTTAACATAAGTTTTGAATAAATAAAATATTACATTAGTACATAATATTGAGGCATAACTTCTCATTGGTGGAAGAATTTCTCTCAGTATATATGCCTTAAAAATAAGAAAAAAAATTTAATCATAAAAAAGTATCCCAGAGTTCGCTGATGAGACTTTATCTTCATGATGCCAGTTTTCTCACTCTGAGTCTGTCCCCTACACCCACCCACCCATCTCCCATCTTACTGAAGTTCAAAACCTCAACTCAGTCAAAAGTTTAAAAAGGAGCTTTCTGGTAGCAAAGATGGTAACCTCTAATCTAGGTTAGCATAGTGTTCTTACAAAATAAACAAAGCTGTCAACCTCACAAAAATACAAATTATCTAAAATTACATCAGTCATAAGACTCCAGGTACCCTCTAATGGTGATGGGCTGGCCTAGGTGTGTGTGCATTAGACTTTCCTACCAGTTTATTTTACCGTTTTTTTTTTTAAGTTATCAATTTCTTATTTTAGTATATAGCCTGATTTGAATGATGTGAAATAATAGGCTTTTTACTAATTTACACCATTATGTTGTAATCTATGAACCCAAGAAATCCCTTTGATTCTTTGCCAACCTATTCCAAGTCCATCTGCTCCCAACTGATCTTTATATAATTGAATTTTAGCAACACCTAACTTTGACCGTATTAGGAATTCTTTTTTTTAACTCTGAAACAGAGTTTTTGTGGTTCAGGAAAAAAAAAGAAATTGCCAAGGACTTGAGGAAAGGTCTCATTATACTTAGAAGCTGCATATTTTTACAGTTAACTTCTCACTAAATTATCTTTTAAGCATGCTTCATAATGGATTCTTCAAATTAGAAAGAAGTTGCTTATTCTCCCTTACAATATCATGGAATTAATCCAAGGTCACATGTAATCCAATTGAACTGCCTACAGTTTTGTCACACAGAAAGACTAATCTGTTTGGGAACAGATTTTGAGTTTCCTCCAATATCCAAATGATCTCATTTCTGCCTAATAAAATAAATTCCGATGGCATGTGGACTACATGAAATCCTTTGAAGAATATTTTTACAAAAAATACTAGGCTTTTAGTTGTTAGATACTAGCAAGAGTTCTATATAATATAATTTTGTTTTAAAAATGGACATGTGAATACTCATTCTCTTCCTTAAATGAAAAAGTGAAATAAATGGAAGAAATCATCATGGTCGAAGTTTATAATCGATGTCACCTGTGAAGGAATAATAATATGACACAATATATTTACTATCAAAATATTTCAATTTACATGAAATGTTCCTCTTTCTTAAGCAGTTTCTATTGATTAATCTTTTACTTAGCAAAAAGTAGTGCAGAAATATGTGACTTTTGCTCCCTCACTAATTTCAGTTTTACTGCTATATAATAATATGCATATAAGAAGACTGCTTAAGATTTGAAAGTATTAAGGCAGTTTCTGGAAATTTGATATAAATTATAAAAAGTTGCACAGGTCCACCTATCATGCTGACTTGTTATATATATATGTATATATATATATACTTTTTTCAATGACTAATTCATTATATTTAATAGCTCACATTGTTTCTGATACAATAAAATTGTACATCTAAATTAATTTATAGTATTAACAGTGTGTGAATAGTTTCATCTAATCTTTATCCTTTAAACCTCCCGGTTTTCTAAGATTACTCATCTGTGATCTTTTTCTTCAGTGATCTGGTAAACATTACTGTTTGAGGTACTGATTGGCATAGCAGGGTCAATGAAAATTACGTAGCATAATGAACATCGAGGGATTTTTTTTGTTTGTTTAGCTTGTCTCTACAGTTGGCTTAAGTCCAGGTTGTTACTTAACTATTATTTTGTTTCTCCCTTTTCCACTCCTCACCAAACATACACATTAAAAATACATTATATCACAAAGCTGGAGAAACATTTATAGGGGTTCTGGCAGTCTATTTTCCAGCCTTCATTCTGAATTATGTTTAAACTCTCAAAGGAAGATGAAAACCTATTTTATTTTAAAGACTTCCAGAGGAGATTTTACAATATTCTTAAGTAAACCATTCCACATGCCATCAGGAAAACGTTAGTCTTCTCTAATCTAACCCTAAAAGTGCATTTCCACTCCATTTTCTCTGCAAGGAGAAGAGACAATGAATGGGTGCCTAAACAGGGAAATAATAGAGCTTGCTGTTAAAGAACTGGATTCTGGAATCAATCAGATCTAAATTCTGATCTGGGCTCTACCACTTACAATGTGATCTTAACAATCACTTCTACTATAAAACAAAGATAATCATGCCTACTCAGAAGAAGATGCTTGGGGCATTTAAAGAACTTAACACTTGTGTATTTCAATTGGTTTCCAATGCTTAAGATCGTTGGAGTGTGGTACTGGAGTTCTGTCATGGTGGTAGATAGAATGCTGTATATGAACCAAGAATCTTCCCTTTACTTCTTGGAAACATGACTTGGGCAACTGCCAGCCTCCTTTGCAGATAGGAGCATGTGACTCAGTTCTAGCTAATGAAATGTAAGAACTTCTAGTTCTGGCCTCTAAAATATTCCCCACACATCCCTAGTGCTCTGACTCTTTACTCATTCATTGACTGGTCAGAGCTTGTAGAAATACTAAGCTTAGAGATGGAGAGTCACCAGATGGAATAAATTTCAGTGTATACATGAACATGTATAGCAAATCATCCCTTTCTCTCCCAAATGGCTTTGGGCTATGAGGTAAGCAAAAAATAACTCATAATGTGTTAAGTTACTGAAGTTTTAGAATTCTTTGTTTCAGTATTCAGCCCTGAAAAAAATATTATCAGCAATTTTGAAGATTCCCTAAAGTTTACATAGAACTATTGTAATATATTCTCCACAGTACATTAAATCATGTTTAAAGCAACAATTGAAATGAAAGTATAACAATACATAATTGTTTAAAAATAATTATTACATGACAAGCACTGTAAAAGACCTTTTATACTACCTTATTTAACTCCCATAAAGTATATGAGGGTGAGATTATTATCAGCCTCAAAATTCAGAGTACTTAATGGAAGCTCAAACTGATGACAAAAAGTTCAAAAGTGTCATGGGTTAAAGCTGAGATTCATAGCCAGTTTCAACAAAGCCCATGGTATCGATCAGGATGGGCTAGATTAATCTATGGCAGTGTTTTTCAACTTTATTTTCATTACTGCTCCGATAAGGAGAATTTTTAGACATTTTTCCCCTAGTTGCCTACACATGGAATTTTTTGTTTTGCTTTGATTTTTGTTTTTTTAACTTTTTTATTGTAAAGTATAACATATATACAAAGCAAAGAAATAACAAGCAACAGTTTTCAAAGCACTCTTTAAAAAGTTCCAGGTTAGATCCCAGAGTTTGTCATGGGCTGCCATACAATCCTCTCATATTTTTCCTTCTAACTTCTTACACATGGAATTTTAATACCACAGATATACTGTATATATGTATGCATATATGTACTTTATACATAAAAAGGGTAAGTTTTTTTTTACCTCTCTAAGAAACATTTTGCGTCATCCCTATCGAGAATACTCTCTGAATACAAACAATTCCAAAATCTCAAGCAGCAAAGCTCTTTCTTCTGCAAACTATTGTAGCTACTGTAGATTTGCTAGGGACTCTACACATCATCATTTTCATCCCAGGACATAGCCTGCTGGAGCACCCATTATTTTAAACAAGTAGAAGGAAGAATATGGCTGTTAAAACTTCTGGCTAAAAACAAATGACATTATTTCTCATATTTCACTGTCAATGCAAGACACTGAGTCTGCCTTCCCTCCTTCCCTGATACCAGAGAGCTGGAGATACTTGTTTACTAACTTTAACTACTATCAGATATGTCCACCTCCTACAGTCCTCCATGCTATTTGTAGAAATTACATAAATTTATTGTGGCTGTATGGGTTGTTACGTGCTGAAGAAAAACTCTGATTGACCATTCTATGTTCTAATAAATTCAAAATGGGAAAATGGCTTTTAATTATTAAAAGCCAAATGGATGAATGATAGATTAATAGATTCCTTGGAAAATAATGATACTATGTTAGTTTTTAAAATTGATGATGGTTTCTGATTAAAATTTAATTTTGCACATTTTAGCACATTTAAAATTTTTGTATACTTTGAACCATATCAAAATAAAAAGAAATGATATGCCATGAAAATGCTAGAATACTAAAAAACTATAGCCTCTATGTGGAATTGTTTAAATTACAAAAATTCAGTCTTATTAATGTCTCTTGAAAAATGTAGTAAACGTTATCACTGAACCAGATTTACACAACTGTCTATGACAGTAAATAGAGACTTAAATTGTTTCCTCTGTGATTAAGCTCGTGTAGTGTTAAAGAGGGAGAAATCTCAGCCCTCATCTTTTTATAGCTTTCCTGTTTTTAAACAAAGAAAAGAATTAGCTGTACCTTAAGGTTTAGGTCACGCGTCCATTTCCCCATAACTTTTAAAACAACTCTCCTTGAACTTAGAAGTTCCCCAAATCACCCAACATACGTCCTATCCTAACATCTTTTTCATATGTACATTAGCACTGACAGGAGCCAACAAATCTCAATAATCATTAACAAGTAACCATAACACACACACACACACACACACACACACACACACACACACACACACACACACACACACACACACACAGGTGCTGGGCCTCTTAAATCAAATTGAAAGAAACAGACTTAGCAGTCTGTAACTTTCAGTCCTAACCAGCATCTATAATAAAGATTTAAATGTAGCAAATCTATATTTATACAGAGAAGCATATCTGAAGTCCAGACCACCAGCTTGAACCAAATTCATAAAGCAACATGCTAATCAATTATATTTTGCTCTGTACCAACAGCCGTTGCACTAGGCTGCAGTTTAAGAGAGTGGTCGGGAAGAAAGGGATTATGAGTTGTCTCACAGGCACTGAAGTAAAGAATGTAGGTAATAGATTTTTTAAAGGAGGAAAATGGTCCTTTAAATATTCAGCTACATGGAGTCAGAATTGGAAGAAAATGAGAAAGCTCATATACATAGCTCCAGGAAAAAAGTGGACAAAAGAAGTTAAGAGTTTTGTGAAATCTTTGGAAGACATAGCTCAGAGATGGAGAGAGGAATTCGTTAGAAAGTATAAAAGTTGAAGCACTGAGAAATTAAGGAACTTCTACAGAAAAGTACAAAACTCTATGAGAAGGTGGGTGATGATGGCACAGTGGCAGAGTTCTTGCCTGCCATGCCGGAGACCCGGGTTCAATTCCTTGTGCCTGACCATGCAAAAAAAAAAAAAATGATGATTAAAAAAAAGAACTGTATGAGAGCTCTGAGATTTGATTGACTTCACAGTCTATTTTCATTTCTACTACATCATGTTGACCAATTCAGTGTTGATCATTTTTCCTCGAGCTATAGAAAGACAGTGTAAAAGAGTTTTAACTTGAGAAAAACACTGGCAATTAGTGAACTAGGGGATTTCAGGAGAATTCCTTAAATTCATCTCCCACAATCTGTTATAAAGAGGATAAGGAAATGAAAGAAGAAAAGAGTCGCAAATGTGCAACACAGAAAAGCAGGAGAGTAAGTAAACAGAAAGAGGTGTGAAGAAAAACTCCCGGACTGTTTGATAAGCTTGGTTTCACTAAAATAAGCACCAGAGAAAACCATGTGATTTGATTTTCTTCAGGCATCTAATGTTGTTTTTAGCTTTTACAAACAAGTAGTTTTTCTAATTTCTTTCTACCCACTTCACTTCTCTCTTAGGAAAATTAGATGTAACCTCTTTTGTTCATACCACAGGACTTTTGAACCAGTTTAGCTATGATTTTTTTTCTCACTTAATTAAATATATGCTAGGTTATGAAAGTAGTGCTGGACTAATACTCTTATTAAAGTTCTGAGTTTGAGTATCCATGGTCCTTAAGTTAACAACAGACAACTCCATTAACCATTATAGTTCGTTAAAATGCCATGCTGACAGAAATGTGGCAAGGACATTTTTTTAGTGATGCCCAACATACCATATTGAAAGCACTAGAGCAACTTTCAGAATGCCGTGAAGTAATTTACTACACAGAATTTGGCTTTCCATCTACTGTCCGGTTTACTTTGTGATGCTATATAGACTCTCTTGGGCACCCAAATTGGTAATATCTGTGAATACTTCTGCATGAACTTTGGAAGCAAAACATTTAGCAATCCAAATATAGTACCCTCTCAGATGCATGTGAGCTCCATGGAGGAGAAATCTTATTTATCGTTGTTTGGGCTATCAATCTGATAAGAGATCTAATTTCATTAAAGGGGGTCTTCAGGTGGATTATTCCTACCTGCTCTCCTCAGACTGGGATTTATTTTTGTAATATGACTTTGTCATCGCTATTGTCATCAGAAAGACATACTTCTATATTAATATTCCTTGGAATAGAATTGCTTCAACTGAGGAATAAAATTATATTTTGCCTTGTCTCCAGAAATGCTTTTAAATTAGAATTGATGTTTCAGCTACATGAAATTTCACTGCTGATGCAATTTAGTTTATCTGACTGTTTGAGAAGTAGCAATATGACTCTATCATTCTAGTTACAAATCCATTAACCTCTCACCTAAAATCCTGTTGCTTTAGAACAGCAGAAACACAGAAATATGTTATTTTAGTCAAAATGTCTGCACCTATTTCTGAGTAGGTCTCCTCGTCATGAGAAGCTGCAGTAGGCTGGAACAAAGAAAAACAGGAAAAAATTATTCATTTGTTCAATTTACTTGACACATTTTTATTGAGTGCTGTTATATGCCATGCTATAAAGCATGTATGTCTCATGAACACACATTGTTTTTCTAGATTTTTAGTTCCTTCATCTGTAAATGAAAGAGTAGGACTAGTGACATCTAAAGACTAATCTCCTATGAACAAACATCCTTTTACTTATTTTGCTCATTTAGAAGACATTTACAAAGGATTTCAGCTCTTGATCAATAACTGGGACTGAGTTCTTTACAGAAACATCTTTACTTCAAGTTTCAGATTCCATGAAAAAAAGTTACTTTGAGAGCTGGCATATGAAGTGGTGTTTATTTTGGTAGTTTTGCATTGGCACATCTGGTGTAATCCATTATGCTTGTATTTATATGATGCTGTTAGAGAGTTCGCAGTTGTTCTTAGCGGCTAAGTGTTGACTGGAAAATTGTGGTCGTTTTTGGTAGTTAGTTGTCTCATCTGTTACATTTCACATGCATAATGTGTTTGGCTTGTTCTATACCACACTCCTCTATTTAACAAAAAGAGGATATCAGTATCCGTGATGTAACCCAGCATAAAATGATACAGATATGGATATCATAAAGGTCAAAATTTATCCCTGGTTATTCAGTTTTCTATAGGGATTCCACAGAGGTATATTATTAAAAACCTACAAGACAGAAGGAAACTGCATTAGTTTTTTTTGTGTGTGTGATTAAAACAAAGAATTACAGATGTACAGTCAAGCACATGAACACATAAACACTTCCTTCGTTTGACTGTCTTCTTACTGTGAATATTTAGCTCTGACTCTTGATTTGGTGGCAGTGGTTATGATGAGGGTGGTTTTTAAAATAAACTAGAATATTGAGCTACTCGTAGCAGATGTGTATCTGATTGTAGATACTGAAAACTATCTTGTCAAGGCTCTCTTTCCTTATTAGGTGTCTCTCAAAAAATTAAACTGTGTAAAACATCTGAGTTAAAAGCAGCAATATGGAGAATGCTTCTCAGGGAGAGATGCAGAGATTTATGTGGTTTCTTCAGTAAGTGCTCCAGGGATTTGTACATGTAAATCCCCAAAACACCAAGACGGTAAGACTTTCCATTAGCACCCTACCAGCCCCTCAGCACAAATGATGCCACCCAGGAGATTTTTCCTAAGAGAGCTATAAAGATTCTTTGAGGCTGTTTGCATTTCAAAAGGAATTCACTTAAATCATGAATCTTTTGTCTAACCTTATGTCAACCCCCTTTATGTTCAGTTGGGAGCAATTTGTCTATTCTTTCAGAAACTTTTGTTAGTTATCATGTTAACTAAAATTCTAAGTCACTGCAGGACGTTACTGTGGTTTTGCCTTGGAGCAATAAATTTATATCTGAATTTGTTATACCAAGCGAACTGAAAAGCTTCCACAAATTTAATTATTAATGTCACTTGGGACCCATTCTGTTTTGTTTTCAAGGCCCAACATGATAGTATGATTCTAGTTTTATATATGTATATATATATATATAGAGAGAGAGAGAGAGAGAGAGAGAACGAGAGAGAGAGACTTATGAGCTGATGGCAGGTTTAAGGAATCATAAGTAAAGACAAGTCCAAAATAATAACTGAGTTGGAATGCAAATTATATTAATTGACCCTAAATATCTAATAACAATAATTGGAAGAAATAACTTTTACTTTGCAGAAAAACACTTTATGTTAGAAGTTTATGGGCTACTTCCTTTTAGTCTTAACGACCACATATTTTAAAGTAAGGAGCTAGCCACCCAGTCTCCTGCCTTTTTAAAGAAGGCACACTAAAATAATTTGCTGCTAAAGAACAGCACTTCTGTCTCTTTTAAAAAATCTAAGGTGATAGAAAAAGACACATAACAGGAAACGGTCAAGTGAATGGTCACTAATAAGTCAATGTCTTCAGTTTATGGTTTCCATGTATTCCAAAACATGTCTTTTTCCTCTTCCTGTAGGGTATTAAGTACACACTCAAAAGACACTGGTTTTGGCAACAACAGTTAACATAGGGAAATGCTCTGGAATGGAGATATTAGGTTCATGTTATGAAAGCAAATTTCAAATTTATTTTCTCTCGTCTTTGACTTCCTTACTATTCAAAATGCAATCCAGAACAAACTGATAGGTAACTGTCTCCACTTCTCCAACTGCTAGTTATATCTCTCAGTGTAGAATTCAGAGTCTACCAGCCTCTAACTCCAGCTATTACATAATTTGGTACATATTTGTGCTTATGAAATGTACATTTTTAAAAATGTGGGCTCATTCCCTGTCTTGTTGACCCCTACCCATCTCTAACCACACTACCATATGTATTCAATGCCTCCTTCTTACTGCGCCAGTTTTTGGCACAGTTTAACCCAGTGCCAGATCTGTTTCTGAATCAAAACTAATGTTCAATACTCTAGTTTCTCTTCAAATCTCATAAATCTTTAGCCTTTTACTAAAGATTTCCATGGAGAGTAACAGTTATGAGTCATTGATCAATTTTTTGGAGGCCTTGGTCTTTATCAAGGCCCCATGGGCGCATTAAAAAAAAGCAGCTATTTAAAGTCCTTTGTAGTTACTCGTTGTGAGAACAGTTGTGGGCTTTTTTCATCAAAAACCACGGTGTTAATAAAATAAACAACGTAGATGTGTAAAAAAAAAAAGACAAAAACTAATGTTCAGAGAAATTTTAAAATGTCAAAGAGAAATAAACCTATGATGCTTAAAATCCTTCTGCTTGATGTCCCTTATCCTTAGACGTACCTGTCCTATGCCCTCTTCCATCTAAAAGATCCCTCTAAAAGACATCTCTGAGCATATATTTGGCATATGTTTACATGATATGCAGAGAATCAAAATTATTATATCTGAAGAAAATGTCATATTGACTACCACCTTCTCATACTTTAAGCAGTTAAACTAAGACGACTAATGAAACTGTAAACCTACTGTAGTTATTTGTAGTTTTCAAAAATACAGAGTGGAGCTTTTTATTGTACCATTTTTATATTTATTTTGTAACGTAAGGGTAAGCAAAACATTTCTGCAAACTACTTTTGCTGGTGATATCGTGCACTAGCAGACTCCTTCAAGTAGTAGGCCAATGCTTTGGCGGAAGGCTTTCATTTAGTAAAGGCAGGTTTCTATGTTTTTTTCTTTCTATTTTTATATTTGAAAGAAGCATTTTAAAAAATTCTATGTTGATGAGCTGGTAATTAGATTTCTTTTTATACTTTTCACTGAGACTATATATATATATATACATATATATATACATATTTATTCTTTTTTGCATGGGCAGGCTCCGGAAATCTAACCTGGGTCTCCGGCATGGCAGGCAAGAACTCTGCCTGCTGAGCCACTGTCATACTGCCCTACGTATATATACATTATCAAAGTGCCCCAATTCCTTAAACTCTGATATCACCAAAGGCTTTGATATATAAATTGTTATTAAAATTATTGTAATCAGTACATATTTTTATCCAATCATAATGTCTCAATTACTGTTACAACTTTCTGGATCATGTTTACCCTTTTATGATTTTATTTCCTTATCCACTATTTCGTTTTCTTTCTATTACTTTCCAGGGGGTAAAAATATGATTTTCAAAAATATCTTTTCTCCTGTTGTCTATTTTCCAGTGGCTTTTTCACTGTTTATTGCAGAAAATGATTAAATACTAAATTGAATAAATAAAATAATTCAAATATCCCATAATCTCACAATTCAATAGACACAACATTTGAATGTACTTCCATATTTCTCTGCATATTGTCTATTTATGATCCTGTATCCTACTTTTCTTTCAATTAGTTGTGAAATATAAGAAAGTGCTTGCCTGTGCTATTACAATTATTAACACCATTTTATATGGTTTGTAATATTATATGGTGTGAATATATCACATTTTAATTAATATTTCCTCATTTTAGTTTTTTTCCAGGATTTTTCTTTATTTCCTTTTATGAGCAATACTGGGTTGAACAGCTTTTTCCATCAGCCATTGCGCAAATTTTTAATTTCTTTGTTGGATTTTATTTTATTTTAAACAGCTTAACTTAGAGCTCAAAGGTTGAGAACATTTTTCAGGTTATAATATGCATTGCAAAAATGACTCTGACAGATAAAGAAACATTTACACTCTTAGCAGCTGTGAATTAGAGTGTCTATTTCACTAATGCTTTTATATAGAGAAAGCTTTTCTCATCCAGATATTTGATAAATTCTTCAATTTCCAGATTTTTACTGGTTTGTGCTTTATTTTTACATTTTAACAATAAAAATCAAATGTATATTCTATTTTAGCATAGTGTGAGGTGAACATCTAAATTATGTTTCTCAAACCCTCCCTGTTCAATTTTCATTTATTAAATAACATTTCCTATACTTGTGGCTTAAATACGAAAGGGTCCCTTTTAATTGTTTAAATAACAAAATTGAAAAAGATAATTACTAGAAGCTATGCTTATACTCTGTGTGCACTGTGCGAACGATTTAACCTGTAGCATCTATAGGTTGCTGACCATCCTTTGGGTCCCCATTATCAAGTCCCCACTACCAGGAATTCCCATTACCAAGTCAACTGACTAGAGGTGGTAGAGCTGTGCTTCAAATCTAAATTTTTTTCAGAGAATAGAATCCATACTCTTAACCTGAAGAGACAATGCCAAACCATCATCTTGGAAAACAGTAGATCTCTTTCGTCTTCTTTTTGCATCCTAGTAAGTTGTATTTTTTAAAAAGCTCTATTGTGAATTTGTACATGTTGCTAATCGATTATACTTAAAGTATCATTTCTTAATTAATAAAAGCTTATTAAATTTCCCTTCTCTTACCATTTATACTATGCCCATTAAGCTTTTCTATATCAAGGCAAGATAGTGATGTTTGGGCTAGGTTTTCAACATTCATAAAAAATGTTAGACGGTGCAGCCTTAAGCCCGTTGTATTTTTACTTATCAATTAGAGTGCAAGTTGAGAAGAAATGGAAAACTCCCTTATAAAAGTTATGTGAATCCCAGTATACTGCCTAGCAATAAAAATATGCAAAGAATATAGCTGAAACTGTAAGAATCATTATGTCTTTGTGTTACTATCTGATACAATTTTGACCTTTTTAGAGTGAAAAAGTGAAATAAGAGACTTAAAAGTCTTTTTCTAAGAATAGGGAAAAAGGTAACAAATTGTGATAAAAATCCTCTCAGTTTGTGTCAGCCTAAGCAGCACTTGGGTACTTTTCTTCAGCAAATACTTAGAATGATTCTGAAAGAACAACATGTCCATTCCATCATCTTCATTAAATTTTTATTTCTTAGGTCCGGAGAGCCACTTGATGTTATCTCTGATTGTGACAAATAAATTATTGATAATTCAGTGAAACTTACTCTATTTATTTTATCTTCATTTTTTCAGTATGTCTTTTTTTTCATTTTTGTTTTTAATTCATTTCCTTTGAATTTAAATGATGGAAAGTCACAGATATAAACTCTGATTATTTTTCCACCTGATGGTTTCTGAAATTAGATACAAATAAATTCCAAGGCAACATTCTCATATTTTACTAGACCTCTTTTGTTGTTTTTTGGCTTCATATGTTTTCATTTTAGTTCAAAACTCTAGACAAAATAAAGATTCCGTAGTTTGATAAGAACATGAGGAAAGATTATTGAGCCAATGAGGGATAGTAAATTAAGTGAGAATAATAGCTGCCCTAGACACAGGCTTTGAGGTGGCAGGAAAGTGGCGGGATATTGATATCTGATTGCAATTTTAGTAACTGCTACTATAATATCGAAAGTTTACTTCAAAAACTTTATACATTCTGTCTTGGATGAATAATTCCTACTCTCACATACATGGAACTAAGTTATACTTTGAAAAAAATTGCTCTTTTTAGGTTCAAATGAACTGAACATAAAAGTCAAACTGGTGCACAGAAAAGGCCTGTGATTTAGAGGTATGGGATCAACTCCAAACCCTAATACTTTATCAGCATGAACTTAAGCAAGGCTCTTTCAGTGAACCTAGGTTTCTCACCTAAGGAATAAAGATAATGTTTGCATTACAGAGCTATTTTTAGAGCTATTATTAGGCTAAACCCCATGAAACTACTGTTTTTGTTGATTAAAAATGTGAAAATATCGGCAACATCTTAGGACGCTGCTTAATGTATATGAAGGGACAGTCTCAGTTCCATGGAGGCTGTTGGTTTTAATGTCACTATTACCAGGAACTGGACTTCCAGATAGAGTTCTCCATGTCTGGTAATCTTATATGCATATGAAGATAGTGAAAAGTGTGATATTCATAACCATCAGTAGAGTATTTTGAGAGTGTTTTTTTTTAAATAAGGAACATAGATTTATGCACATATCCAATTCACAGGAACACCATGATCTGATGAAGAAAATTAATATTAAGGGTAGAACTCGGTGGCAGAAATCAACATATTAGGGCATGGGTAGCGACAGGCAGAACAAAATGATCATGGTATCAATGCTAGCTATAGATCAGGTTATAATTCAAATGTATGAAAATGCTGTGGAAACACGGACTTGGAAACACAGTAGGCTTCCGTTTCCTGCTGTGTAACATTGGGAGATGGTTGTATGGTCTTTAAACCGTGGGCCTTGGGGTGGGGGGAGGAACGAGCAATGTTAGGGGAAGCCAGTAGGCCTGACTTAGAGAGCCCCTCCCTTCAGTCTTAGCAGGTGAATCTTTAAGCACTGCTCTCTGTTGGGTATCTTATAAGAAATAAGCAGTTAACATAGTTTGAAAAATATTGGCCTATGTTGTTTGGCTCGCTCTAACTTGAAAATCCAATGATTTTTTTAAAATTCTGCCCACTACTGACATTGTTAAATGTCATCCTAGAATACAATTTGCATAGAGTTGCTTTAATCATGGATGGTTATAGGTTAAGTATTTCTTGATCCTTCAGTGACCTTTTAGGAAACATTCCAAGGAGACAGAGAAAAAATGGCTCTCAAAATATCAAAAGCAAAGAATAGATGTAATCACCAATACCACGTCAGATTTCTTTGCTTCCCGTAACCCCAAACATGTGTGCAAAGGCCCATTTGTTACAAATTGGTCACAATTTTTAGAAATGACACCACTAATAACATCCCCCAAATGTATTAATCATGTTTAAAAAAAGAAAGCTCACTGTAGTAAAACATTAGCTAAATCTGGTTAAATTGATTTTGACCTTCTTCGGTTAATTCATTATAAACACTATTTCCTTATAGCGTTTATGATGAGCTGCTCTGGAGGAAAATGACAAGATGTATCCTGAAATACTGGCTAGAAATTATGTGCTTCCTTGTTTTTCTTCAATGAGGGCTTTCTTTTTTTAAAATAGTTTTTTAGGTTGAACTTTTAGTGTGTAGGGAAGACAGCATTTAAAAAGCAAAAGCAACTATTTAATTGCAAAGACAAGTTTGTTAGAATTCATTAAATATTTGTGGTTGCAATCTATTATTTTTATTAATAGAAACACTGACTTATTTAATAATAGTAACACAATTAATAGAGTCAAAGATTCATTATTCAGCAAAACCCCAAGAATGCAGGAATGCAAATGTCGATAAGGTTCTATATATTCTTTAGGCTTTTTGCTTTTCAATTTTGTTTTTTTTAATGGCCACAATCAACCCGCAATCCTTTGCTTCTCTGCGTTATTAGAGGGAAAACTTAGGTGGTCTTTTGACCACCCCCAGCCTCCAGCTGCTCCTGATTGTTCACTCCCTTAACAAAGCCAGGTCTTTTCTGATACAGCACCTCCCATTTTAATTGAAGAGGCAGCTTCTCAGTTTCAATAGGGAAGGAGGAGCCCAATGGTAAAACCTCAATAGAATATCCTGTTTTCAGGGGTTTCTCATCTTAAAAAGAGAGCGTGAAGACGGCTTTGTTCTGTACCCCAGGATTGCAGCCCCATTCAGAGGAGGTGTTCCCCATCATGGGATTTACCTTTTGGGTATCTCAATCAGTGTCTTATTTAAGTATAGCTCCAGCTAGGCACGGACTGAATTCCACTCTGTACTGTGGTGACCTCAGCCAGGCCCTGGTCTTCCAGTGGGCACATTATCCAGGTTGCTTGGGAGAGAGGAATGTCAAATGGAGCAGTAAGTAACCCATTAGGTGGTTGTGTGGGGAACGTGGACTAAGAGACAGGACCCATTTAGCAGCCATTAAGAAACTTTCCTGCATTAAAAGCCAGTCAGACTAAATGTTTATACCTTCTGAAAGTCAGGCTCAAAAGAGAAGAAAATGAGATTTCACACAACTATAATTATTCTGGAAATATTTGGGCAGACCATACTAGAAGGAAATTAAGCATGGAGAACTAACGTTTATCAAAATATGAAGTCTGGGTAGCTGATCTGACAAAATGTTCTAGGTTACTGGAAGTTCATAAGTAAAAATAAAACAAGCCACTTTAAGAACATTGCTTCTAACTACACCTCTGCAATTCCCAAATTCTTGCCTATCCAGAGTACAAGACAATGATTGAGGCATTAGTATATGATAAGTAGGATTTGTTTTAAGTTTAGGATCTAAAAAAGGCAATTGTTATTAGGGATATCAGATAATATTACTCCAGCAGGAAGAAAGCAGCAATGCACTTTATCTAACCCTTTGTCTGTAGGGTTTTTTCGTCACTGATGACTAAAGCAAGAAAGGAAGGCAGGGTTAGAGAGCACAATTGCTGGATGTGTTTAAGCATTATTTTATCAACATCTATAATTTATATTTAAATATATGATTTTTGAAATAAATTTACATCAAATTTGTGTCCGATTACTTTTTTAACCCCAAGAGCACATACTCTTCTGTACCCCTCTCCAAGAATCGTGCTATTTCCAAGTCAATGGGAAAATATAATTCATTAATAGAAATTACCCAAATAGCCAATCTCTCAGGAGCACATCTCTTCTATAAATTAAGGTGCACCTATAATCTAATTTGTTTTATCATTATTTTTCTACTTTCTTCTAAAAAATATTTCAATTCTTATTAGATTAGAGATGTGATGCTTAGGATTGCAAATGACATTAAGACACTAATATCGACTAATGCTTAAAGGTAAAAGTTTTTTATAGAAATTTCTATTTGTTTATCTTAAATGAATAAATCTCGAGTCAGCAGTATTTTCGAAT
Source organism: Tamandua tetradactyla (assembly GCF_023851605.1). Taxonomy (NCBI): domain Eukaryota; kingdom Metazoa; phylum Chordata; class Mammalia; order Pilosa; family Myrmecophagidae; genus Tamandua; species Tamandua tetradactyla. The sequence continues at coordinate 70,269,258 of NC_135336.1, forward strand.
TCTTAATTTAACCCCTGAGATCAAAATGGAAGCACTTCCTCCAGAACAAAAAGTAGTGCTATTAGTGAAATGGAATTAGTAACAGAAAATTAGTAACAGAGATCTGCAAATGCTGAACTGGGGAATTAATAGAAATCTTCCCAAAGCAGAGGGAAATAGAACGGAATTGATTTAGGCAGATGCCACAGAGGGTAATTTACACTGGCTTATCATGAGGATGTCAAGGGATGATTGAAATAAAGATTATAAGGTGGATTCAGTACTTCTGCGCCTAGCCCTGAGAACTTGTGTTTTTTATAGTCTCTTGGACAATCCTGATAATCAGCCAGGTTTGTTAATCAGCAATACTTCAGGCTTCTTCATTCCTCTGTATGCTCTTACAGCTAGGGTTTAGAGCTCCAAAGTAATATTTCTAAATTCCATTATTTCTCCCACCGTGGAGCAATGATAATAAATATTGCAAGAATCCCTCATCATTTATAAAGTATTTCTAGAAACTATTTCATGGAATATTTTCACCAATCCTAGCAAATAGCTACTGTCGTGTACAATCTACAAAGAAGGAAACAGACTCAGAGCAATAGAGCCTTGTACCTAATTAAAGCCATTAAGTAGAAAATCCAGATTGTTTGACTCTAAATCACTTACACTCACATGCATGCACAAACATACACATTTTAATTGTTAAATTTCCATCACCACCTTTTGGCCCATATATATATATATATATATATATATATATATATATATATATATATATCTCACATGGGTTTATCTTTGATTTCTCTATTTCTATTAGTTACGTACACAAACCTGGTTGGGTAGGGCTAGAATTATAAAGATTTAGTGAATCCTTAGCAAACAAAACAGTCAGGGCAGGCAACTGACTACAATTCGTGTCTCATCCTTGGGAAAACTGAACTCCTCTTAAAATTGCTTTCCTTTATGAGCCATACCTCTCAGTGAGCTGTTTTCTTCAAAGCTGCAAAGCATCTGAACAAACTCATTTATAATTGCACCTTAATTCTTAAAAGAGCATTCTCCTTCTCCATTTCCTGCCTCAACCCGCCCCTGCCCCCCAAGTTGCTTTTAAGAGGTGCTTCACTCACATTTCCAAGCAAGGGAAATTATGTAAAGTAATCTTTCATTTGGGTGATAGCTATCTTGCAGTTTTGGTGATCTTTTCTCTTCATAATCCACTCACTCCCTTTTTGCTGCTAGACCAAAATGTCTCTACCACCTTAGAACTGTGACATGATATGGTCAAAGTGCTTGATCTTCAGCGTGCATTTGTAAAACCATGAACAACTTTCCATGGTCCAAGTGGTTTATGCTAGTCTGTTGTGATAACTTTCTAGAATAGATTTTCCTGTAATTTATATCTCATGAGCAGACAGTTTGTATATTCTTTTTTTTTTTTGCATGGGCAGGCACCGGGAATGGAACCCATGGAAACGCAAGTGGAAACTCTGTCACTAAGCCACCATTGCACCACCCTGTGTATTTTATTAATTGCTATAACCTCAGTGCTAGAAATGTTCTTGGCTAATATTTAATAATGACTGTTACAAACCTGCTCAGACTTCTCATGTCTGGATGGCTATAAAAGTGGCTGTCCTCACCCTTTGCGTGGCAAAGACTGACTGGCAGCCAAGAGAATTTGAAAAAAAAAAAGCCTGTTAGGAAATATATTTACAGCCCAAGTAAGACTATCTTGGTTTGCTACATAAAATACAGTAGAAGGCCATTGCTATATTTATTTTCCAAGAAAGGATTTAGTCTAATAATTGACTCATTAAAAATAAAAATTCTGCAAGCCAATAAAGTCTCTGAAAGTCAGAGACAGAGTATTTGCAGGTAGTTTAAAATCCTGGTGTAAACAAGGTTCAGCTTAGAAGAGAAGTGACTGTGTCCTTTATGGCATAAGCTTCTTTATGACTCAGGCTGGGACAGCTGCAGACACCAGATTCACATTCTTGGTCAAGTTTCTTCAGCATCATAGATACAAACCATTAACAATGCCTACTATCATGATAGCATCAACAATATCAGTCTGCCTGCCCATCAGATGCTGGTCTAGTCTCCTTTCCACTTCTGCTGTCATTTTGCAAATGTATCATTTTGCTTTGGTTCCTTTCCTCTATAAGGGTACTTTTTAGTCTTCACACAGCATTCATATCCACCCCTCTAGGTTCAACATAGCTCCCTTCTCTTCTGCCTTACTCATCAACATCATTAAAATATAAAATTCTTTTTGAAACACAAGTGAAGTTAACTCATTACTACTGAATGATACCTGCTTTTATAGCACAAGCCCCTTTTACTTATAAACTATGCTAAAAATTAAAACTGAGGAGTTATTTGCCAACAAACAGTACACTAGAGTCTCCAACAGGCTAACGGAATATTAAATCTCTTCCAGAAACTGTGCTTGGTGCTGTCTCTACAAATGCAAAGGAGTCTTGGGCTCTGCCCTCAAGTTGCTCCCAAACTGCGGGATGCAAACTATGTTATTTGATAGTTAAAATGCATGTTATTGCTATACCACCAAAGAGTGGTAGCTGCCTATGGGAGTTAGGAAGAGCTTCCTAATGGTGGTGCCATTAAAATAGGGAGCAGGTTTGACAATATTTGGGCAGTGGGAAGGAAACTACAAGCAACTGACATTTCTAGGGAATGCTGTGTCTGAAATGCGCAAGTGAGTATTGCGTGGAGAGTCATCTGGTAAAGCTGCTAAGGTATATGGACTCTAACTTTGTGAAAAAAAGGGCATATGTCACCATGAGATTACTTTAGATAACAGTGTGCAAAATATCCGAAGAAACAAATACAAGCACTAAAACATTTCACTGAAAGCAAAATGTCTACGAATGGGTTTGCTTTTTTGTTTTGTTTTGTTTTGCTTTTACACACAATAATCTTTACGGCTCCAAATGCATTAATGGGAACTTTGGGGATAAGCAACTTTCAAGTGATTTTAGCCATTTGGTTTAGATTGCTTTCGTAGATAAATTAGAAATACCATGGACGTTGTATAGCTGCAGGGAAATGATTGATGTAAGAAGGTCCCCTATTTTCAGACGGAATAAAACGGGGGAATAGGTGTAGTCTCAATTACATCTCTCCTATTTTCAATCCTGAACTATTACTCAATTAGTTGCCAGCAAGGAACAAAGAGCTGAAAGCTGGAGCCATTGTGCTTATGGTTTTCTTTATGTCTTTTTCAGCTTTTCATACCATTGACAGAATTACAAGCTGCAAGGTTTGTTCCTGTATTTGAGAAACCAACTAGAAGAACTATGGAGATTTTATTAACGCCAGCCATAAATCTTGAGGTCTTTAAAAAGTTTACTATATCAACAAAATAATTCTGTTACAGGTATAGTTTATCATATATGGCATTCATTACGTATTTGAAATCATCTTTGATTTAGAAAAGAATCTAAAGTAAAAATTTTGAGTCCCTTTACTGATTTATCATGAATTTATCATAAGTGGCTAAATAAAATGTTTTTCATTTTGGCTGTATATCTCTTTGATTTAGAAAAGAATCTAAAGTAAAAATTTTGAATCTTTTTACTGGTTTATCATGAATTTATCATAAGTGGCTAAATAAAATGTTTTTCATTTTGGCTGTATATCCTCAGGTTGCGAAGTTCATAGGGAATGGATAGCGGAATAGTCAATTATAGTAATTCTAGGTTTAGAGAGAAAAAAGCTGCATTTCACAGCTTTACCAGCAGTGACTTATGAGGTCGAATGAATGAATCTCCTCTCTCTGCCATGCAGGCAAACTAGGTAAAGAAGTGGCTGTTGACAGAGGTTTGAAAAGAAGCAAAGCTGCTGCTGATGATAACTGTTATGAAATTGTTTACTTTTTTGAGCATTTACGATATACATAGTACTTTTCTAATTATTATTACATATTATCTCATTTATCCTCACAGCACTATGAGCTAGAAAACATCATCTTAGTGTTCCCCTTAAAGGAATATTAATGTAACTACTAATTACATTAATAAATATAGAAAGACATTGTTATCAAGCTGGATATAAGAGGCACCTTAATTTAAATTTACCACATTAAATTGAAAGTGGTAATTTAAGCCTAAATAAAATAATACATCAATTTGGACTCTAAGAAATTAATTTAGTAATCATAATGTTAGTGCAGCTGAAAGGTATAAATACATTTTAGAAGGTAAATTCATTCATGATAATTAGTAATACACAATTCTTGTCTATTTCATATATCTCCAATGATCTAATATACTTGAAAATACTTAGATTTATTTAATAAATACTTGGTTTTCAGATTTGGGCCAGACATTGTGCTCCAAACCTTATGGAAGTCACTTTAGTAGGGAGGGAGGATGCAAAGAAGAAAAAGACACGATCTCTAACAGTGAATAGCTCATGTTCTAAGCAGTAAGATGGTTACATACACATATGCAAGAATGTATTAAGTACAATATATAAGTACAAAGTGTTTCTGGAGCAAAAGGACAGGTATAACTTTTTAGTTTTTAAAAAACTGTAGCTCATTAGATTAGTTTAAGCATTGGAAAGATGTTCATAATGACACTTCTGTTTGGATTTGATGTTAAGGAGAACAGCCTCATCTACCCATAAAAGACCTTGGTAGTGTCAGCCAATTCAGAACTCTGGTCTAAAAGAATTATACATTTGAAACAGGAGAGTGTTTATCATATGCTTATGAAATTGGGAAGTTGCAATTTTCACCATTTCGAAGACCTCAAAAATCTCATCTCAAAACTCCCTCTTCATGTGTTGGTACTGTTGCCCATCCTTGATCATATCTGAAAAAGATCAGCTGTCCTTTGAGTAGGAATCATTTTTCTGCTGTGGTTTGAGAGATTTCCATTGTGATGCTCACAACTATTTTTAATATTTATGGAGTGAGGCTTCAGTCTGTTGTAAATTCAGAGCATATGCTCACTGGTGACAGGAACCAGAGGAATGCCATACATTTTATGAACTGTTAATAAGTCCATAAACTGATTGTTTTGTAGCCAAAACTCTGTTACTACTGGCATTAGCCGACATTCCAATTTGGATTCTGCTTGAGAATGAGTCTGGTCTAAAGTAATAGCTCTGTTCTTGCTCTACTTTTGCCCAAAGTGTAGTGTCAGATTTCACTTAGGGAGCATAATTTTAGGGGAAGAAAGGAGTGGGACTGCTCTATTGCTTCTTTGTTCTTAGGTGAAACTGGCATTCTCTGTTTTAGAGCTTGTGCTCATTTCTAGAAATTTAGCAGACACATGAACAATGTCTGTTGAGTAAACTTAAACTTTATCCTGGAGCGTAAATATATCATACTAAATTGGATAGATTAACATCCATAGCACATCATGTTTGGAAAGAACCTCTGTATCCAGAGCATTGGATTATTCAGATATTACAAATGCCTATGCCAAATGAGATAGTAGCTGTGGACATATCTTTAAACTAAAATTCATCCTTGAAATGTAAGATATTATTTTATTACTTCATTTTAATACCCTTTTGCATCTGCAGTTTCTTCCCTCATTCCACTTCCTTACATTCAAGATATCTTTCCCAATAGATTAGTATTACTATTAACACATTATCTGCTATATGCAAGGCTCTGTTTTAGAAACTATGCCTATAAATATATAGGTGATGTGATCCCTGTCCTCAAGTATTGTCAAGACAGTTGAAGAGGCCATAAATATATTTTAAAGTAACTAAAAATACCAGCTACCCATGCATAAGTTCCTAATGAGTGTTTGGAAATAAAGTTGGAAAGGGTTCAGAAGAAGGATTGAACCCTTGAAATGACCACTGCCACCTGAAATGACCAGAAGGGCTGAAATTAGAAGGCCCTTAAAGCAAGAGGTAAACTTTGGATAAGTAGAGAAGTAGAGGAAGCTCTGTCCAGAGAATGGCAAAGGGTGACATGTATAGATGGCAGGCCCTTGGCATCCAGGAAGTGCTGTTTTGATTCATATAGGACCCAGAGACCTCCAGTGATGCCTCCACTCTGGAACACATCAACTCATGCACAGTCCAGATGGGTCGAGCCACTCCAGTAGAGAGAGTCCATCCTCATCTGACCATAGCTCAGGTATGAAATACTTTGCTCAGTGATCTGTTTCTAATGGAATGGTTCTAAAGGTCTTGGTGGTACTTGTGGCAAAAATCAATGATTGATCCTTTTTTATTCTTTCATAATGGGCATTAATTAGGCCATCTGATTCCTAGTGGAACTATCATATAGAGAAATAAGTTTGGAAATGTATGGAGTGAGAGTATAGACAGAAATTTTCCAGGTAGTGTATGTTGAATGCCTACTGTGTATCTTTCATTATACCAGTACCAGTAGAGAATACAAAAGCTACAAAAATTCATCTGTATGGTCAAGCTAACAACTTTTAAGGACAAGTGTGACACATGAAACATTTACAGCACCAAAGAATATATATATATATATATATGTTTTGATACTGAGTTAGAGAGCATGTATTTAAAGTGCTGAAGATTGGGGACTGCAAATAACTCTAAAATATATATTTTATGCAAATCCCAGGGGCTCCTCAGGTATGTTATCGGTCCTGACACACATTTCTTGCTAAAATGTGGATCTTTTCTGTATTTGGTCAAGATCTAGAATTCCTGTAATTATTCTTGGAGTTAATGCCATTAACTGGAAAACAGTTTCTCCAGGGGATAAAACAAGGTTGAAATTTATAAACTCCGTGATATTGTGTTAACAAGTCATACAACAGAAGCATTTAGCTCTGCTGAGTTGTAAAGATGTAGGTTAAAAAACATGCAAATAACAATGGACATTGTTCACTTTAAATTAAAGGATGCTGTTATCTGGGGCAGGGCTCTTACAGGTACCCTCCCTTATTTACAAGAGTGTTATTGCCTTTTTTTGTGATAACCTTGAGTGCACTCTCTCACTCACATAATTGGCTTCAGAGCCACCCAGGCTGCAGGCAACCATGCTAATCCTGAGTCTGAGTAGAGAAACAGGAGTGCATTCCACGACAAATAAATAAGTGTTTATGATTCATACTCATTTTTCCGTGAAAATTATTTCCTTTCCATCAGTAGACAGTTGAAAATGTACTCTGTATGCATCATCATCTGACCACACAAGCCTGAAAACATTGTGAATTTGGACTCATTTGGGAGAAGGCAAGTAGGAAGTTTAATATAGTTTATCAATTTTGAATATAAATATTAATTTGATGTAACAACTAATTAATTGCTTTTAAGTTAAATCCTTGCTGGGACTGCTTCATTAAATAGACAATGTTACTAAAATCCTTGAAAAATTGTTTTATTATGCAATTTAAAATGTTTCAAAGGATCAGGTTTACACCCTCAATATATTTTGGCAAAATTTCTCTGCAGAGTCTAAGCAAAGGTACACTTAACTCAACCCTCCCAGAGAATTGCCAGCAGAGATTGGCGTGATTAAACACCACACTGCCCTAGGTATGAAAATTAGTCATAGGCTGGTTGTGCACACACATGTGAATACCAAGATGTGAAGGGGTTTTGTGCTCAATTACCTGCATAACTTTTTTTTCCTAAAAAGGAAATAGCATTTCATTTAAGAAATAATGACTGCATATACTAAATTATGAGACTCAGTTTCCATAACTATAAATTGTGAGTAGGAATATTTTGTCATGTGATTCTTGTGAGGCTTCAATACACCTTTTCAGTATGAGTATTAAATATATTTGGGAGTTTCTTAAAACTCTACATACCATATGTTTGTTAAATATTGTTTATATTGTCTGAGACTGGGATACTTGTCTAAAATTTCAGTCCAGATTTCTTGAAAAGTACTCTCCCTCTCATTCCTTCACTTCCAGGGGCTAAAATCTTATGCATTATAGCTGAGTTGTGACTTAAAAAACTTTCATCCTGGGTGGGCCACAGTGGCTCAACAGACAGAGTTCTCGCCTGCCATGCTGGAGACCCAAGTTCGATTCTCAGTGCCTATCCATATGTAAAAAAAAAAAAAAAAAAAAAAAAAAAACCTTCGTCCGTCTCATCTTCATTATCTCTGGTTACAAATGAATGCAAGTATCAATCAACCTGATCAAAAAGAAGCAACCCTCAATCCTTCCTCATATGTCATCTAAAAGAGTAAATGTTTACCATGCCAGATTGTAAAAATGACCACAATTCTTTGTAGAGTCTCCCATGAAGAGATGGTATTTCTTCAACCTTGAATCTGAGCTGGCTATGCTTTGGCCCATAGAAGGCGAGAGAAGTGATTCTGAGTCTAGGACTCAGGAAGCCTTGCATTCTTTTGTGCTCCCTCTTGGAATCCTGCCACCAAAAATATAACTGAAATCCCTACTACATTATAATGCTATGTTACACAGAATTAAGACATCAAAAGCTCAATTCAGACAAATATCTCTCTCATATCATTCTTTTTTCTTTTAACTTTATTTTGAGATGGTTTCAAACTTACAGGACAGTTGCAAAAATAATACAAAACCCATATATATATATCTCCAACATAACCCCCCCAATACCCAGATCTACCAACTTACCACATTTTGTCACATTTGCTGTGTTATTCAATCTATCCATCCATTTATATACGTATCTATTTTCTAAACCTTTGAGGGAAGGCTCTCATTATCATGCTGCTTGTACAGTTAATACTTCGATGTACATTTCTTAAGAACAGGGGCATTTATTTATATAACCTTCTTACGTATAGTTACATAGTTCAAGAAATTTAGCACTGATGTAAAGACTAGAGTCTATATTCCAATTTTTACATATGTCCCAATAATGTCCTTTTGGACCATTTGTCCTCCATTTTTAGATCCAGTCCAGGATCAGGTATTACATTTAATTGCTACTGTCTCTTTAGTCACTCTCTCTTTTTAGCATTTCTTTTTCATTTGTAGTCCCTTTAGAACTACATTATATTCATGAGAAACTCCTCTAAACTTTGAAGATATTTTGAATTCTCTCCTTTTATTCTAAGATATTGGTTAACTCATCTGATTTAGGGTCCTCTAGAGTAATCATGCTCTCTATTAGTGAGAAAAGGTATTGATAAAAATATTAAGGGACATTAGACCCCCAATTGACCTCACATGTGCCATTATTCAAAAAAAACTATTATTTAACGGGAAAAATACAATACTAGATGAAATAAAAATTATAAAGCATGATTGCCAGATTGAATGTTTCAGGTGCTTCAACACATTCTGATTCACTTAGGGTAAAGTTATACACATTTAAATGTGACTGATATATATGAAATGCAAATTCACATTTTGCATACATAAAACCAGTAAATTATTTCTATTTTATACTGCTAGACATGATTTTTCATAAAACAGGGCACAGTATACAAGCAAGGAACTGAAAAATGCTCAAACAGCTTTTCTCAGAAAAGTAGAATGTTATGAAGCTATATAAAATAACTTTTTCTCATGAACTACATTTTCATAATTGTTTTTACTCAATGCATTGGCTTATTTGCAAAGAAAAACAAAACAGCAAACGAATCTGTACTGCTGGGCAGACACACTGGCAGTCATATATTAGATTGTGTATAAATTAAGAATAAGGCTAGAGACTGTCAACAATGCTTTATTCAATTATGCAGACCAGGAAGCCACCAAAAGAAAATAATTTTGCATGATTAGTAAAATAAAATAAAGAAGGCCTAGGTTATTTTGTTAAATTCTCTTTCACAATTTACAATAGTTCAATAGGAAAAACATTCAGTAAAACTTTACTTGCCACCAAGGGACGATCAGTCTGAATTAATAATGCCTGGTTACAAAAGATTTTAAAAATGGATTATTTTTAAGCATACACTCTAATTCAGAATGTGACCAAATATATATGATGATGAGTTCTTCAAGGATTGTTGGGAATGGGTTATCATTTTGACTGCCTAGTTTGTCATTTATTTAAATGCAGTGTAAAAGTAAACTTTGGCCTAAGATTAAAATAAACTTAAGATAGTAAACTTTGGCCTAAGATGAATTAAGAATAAGCTCAATTTATTCTTAATTCTGAATTATTTTAAAGCTTGACCAATAACCAGTTGGATGCATTTGCAGACAACCTCTCAACTAAAAAGAAAATTGGAACTCACTGATTAGCAAAAGGTTTTACAGACTTAGGTATGCTTTAATTAGATGGCCTACTGCAGTGCTTCATTTAGTTGCTAAAATGCAGAAATTTCTAGCACATTTTTGCAGTTTATGGGGGGTGAGAACAAAATATTAATATAGTTTTCTCCAGGGAAGCTCAGGATAATACCATGAGAGTAAAATTTCTCTTATTAAGTTTACCTCCTTTCAGCACTGTATCTAGAGAGGCTGGCACACTATTAGACACACAATATGCCCTGGATAGAGATTTTCTAAAAGAACAAATAAAGGCATTCTTACTGGCTATCTTAATTCTGCCATTACTTCAAGCTTCAAATGATAATTTCAGAGGAAATTATTAATGTCACAAATGTTTTATTATTATTACACTGTTACTATCCAATTGGCTCATTGCAATCATTTTAAAGCTCATCATTTATCATTTTGAAAGAAAGGAGTGGCCAGCGAAAGTAGTTTCCAACCTACAAAATGTGTTTTTAAAGTTTAGTTCTTATTTGGGAACTCAAAACGTGCCTTTCTACAGAAACAATATTAGAAATAATTAGGTTCCCAGGCCAGACACAAATTCCTATTTGATCATTAAGGTAACTAAATTATGTTACTAATGCCTTGAGTTTAAATTCCAAGTTCTGAAAGCTGGGCACATAGCACAGCAAGAAAAGACATTTTCCCTTTTCTCATACAGGGTTTGCCAATACTAACATTTCAAAGACATACATATTAGGGAGAGAGAGAGAGAGAGAGAGAGAGAGAGAGAGAGAGAGAGAGAGAGAGAGAGAGAGAGAGAGAGACATTGCATTTTGAGCTAATTTACTAGCTTTCTTTTTTTTTTTATCCTTTCTCCTACTGCAGGTACCCAAGAAACCTGAGAAGCTCTACCCATCAAAGTGTGTGTAGCTTATCTCCTCCTTTCCCTCTTCCTGTTTAAATAGAGCAATTACAGATGAAAACATGCTAATTAAAGCAATTCACACTGAGGTATGAATGGCTGAAAGCCTTTTAACAAGATTTAAGAGAGATAACTGCATTTATTTCTTTAAGATGCTAGCTAACTAAACTGGTTTTTGGTTGGAAGAACTTCAATCAAAATAATGTGAAAAATGTTAAAATAATGTGAAAAAATTTGTGTCCTGCATATGAAGACATTTGGGGGCACTGGGCTAGAACAAATAAAGGTTTATTTGGAAAGATTTACATGTGATTTGGGGACCTAAGATATCCCAAATATCCCAAATTCTTTATTCCTTCTCTTTTCAAGACCTTGAGTTGCTAAGAGATCTAAGTTGTTATTTTCACCTCATTTTATTATCTTTAAAGTAATACTTCTCATTGAAATATTAGAAGTTCTTCTAAGATGGCAGGTAGGACAAAAATTGATCAACTGAGGATTGTAAATCAGAATTTTTTTAAAAAGCAAATACATAGATTGTTCCCCTCTTTTTTTTTTTTTTTTTTTTAGCCAAAATAAACTTTGAGTTCTTTCTTTGTAGAATAATCATGGTAGAAAATGTGTCTTTCTGAAAACAGAGACTAGATCTGTAGACTTTAACATTTCTCGTGACTGGGTTGCTTACATGAGAAAGCAAGAGAAATTTCTGCTCAGGAACAGGGACTTTTATCGAATCCACAGGAGGGTGGATCTCATTTCTAACAATGTGTTCTTACAAGGTAGGGTAAGAAATGATTTGTCTTGAATAAGAAGGTCTATTCTTTGGGTGACCTATACATTTCACATTCATAATAAAAACAAGCATTGCCATTGGAGACCTAGAAGTTCTATTTGGTCATGGAAGTTTATAAGGGGCGACCCCTTTACATTTATATATATTTTCCATGTGTGCAGCAGAGTGAATGTCTGATTAAAAGTTTTTCAAATAACCCTTCATTTGAGGATATATATCCTCCAAGCTGGGGTCAATAGCCTTACTAGAATGAAAAATATGTATTCAGAGCTTTTTGAAGTCTGCCATACTCTATTTTCTCTGATAGTTAAAGCCTTTCCACTCCTACTAATGAATGATCTATTCACTTGGTTTCCTATTGCAAATCAATAAATGTCAGGATAATCATGCTGTGCATATTAATACATTAAAAGCATTGTATGTTAAACTAAAGTTAGGGCATTTGTTTATGTTTTCTGTGGTAAAGAAAAAAATTTTTTTCATTCCCTTCGTTTGCCAATTTATTCTCTTCAAAGCCCTCAAATTCAGTGAATCCACAATTAAAAAAAAAAAAGCCCAAACCAAGAAATCATGGAACTATGATTTATACAGCTCCTTTGAACAGAGAGATTCTAGCTGATGGTGGTTGTAAAAATATGTACTACATTTCATTGTAATTGGTATTGATGCTTTCGAACTGTACACAGAAAGTAAAAATTAGATTAATCTAATTCTTTAGATTAATTATTTATGTAATTTAGAATGTCACAATACTGCATCTTACAGAATGCTTTGAATAAACTTTTAGCCATTAACTTCTATAGGAAAAATAACCCTAAGTTTAAATGGCTCTTATTTGGAAACATGAATGGTATTAAATTACATGTTGAATATCATATTTTATTTTAATTATCAGCATTGGGGAGATCTAGAATTTGTTAACTTTAATGTATTGATTCCCTAAATCATTATATTCATGAATGTCTTTCAACTTCAAATAACTGTTCTTTCAAAGGTTTTATGTTTCTGTTTTTAGTGATTTTGCATACTCATTATATTCATGTATCCATATTTTCTAACTGGAAATATGTAGCAGGAAAGCTACATATTTATGGTGGTTACCTGGATAATTTTATGGTGGTTAAGGGGCTAAAGCTACCTGGATAATTTTATGGTGGTTAAGGGGCTAAAATCAACCTGTGTGGATTCAAATGCCTCTATTTACCAGCTTTGTTTCTTTTATAAGTTTACGTACCTTTTCTTTGCCTGTTTTCTCATCCATAAAATGGGTATCATATTATCTCATGTAAAATGCCTAAAACATGCCAACCTTAGACTTGCCTGTATTATCATTCCATGCAGTGTGTCTTCCTAGGAACATGAAAGTATTGATCTAGGAATGTGAACATATTGACATTAAACAAGTGCTTAAACATTATGTTGATGAGGACTTTAGGGAGATAATAAATATGAGGAGACAGGCTAACATTTCTTCTATAAACCCTGAATTATGGTATGACTTGCTATATCCATTAATATTCTAAATAGCACCGTGGGGAATAGTGAAGATTCTCCTTGGAGTGGGTCTCTAAAATGTTCTGCATCAGGTCAGCAATGGGGGTTCCACTTCTTTTCTAGACTAAATCCACTGATACAATGTGAGGCTTAGTTTTGCTACTATCTAGTCACTTTTTGATGTCAACCACTCAGCACAGTTTGCAGTGAAGAACACAGAAGTTACTTCAGCCTTCCTTGTCAATGTGAACAGAGAATTGGTTGTACGATCACCCTTCTGGGAATAACCAGTGTCAGAAGTCAGGCCTATCCCAGCAGACAGAAGTGGAAAATAATGATGCTTATCAAGAGAACTTGTTAAAAAGAAGGAAGGAAGGAAGGAAGGAAGGAGCGTGGGAGGGTGGCAGGGAAGGAGGGAGGAAGGATATTCTCTTCCAGGTTTCTGACCTTGATCATGGCCCAAACTCCCACAAAACAGCTTACATAAACTACTGATAGAATTGTGTGAAAAGTGCTTTTTTAGCCTGACTTGTTCACATAATTGGCTCAATTCTCAATTCACTACTTCACTTTAATGGGGTAGCAAACTGACCAAAGAGGATTTTTGGCAACCATCCATTCCTCTGCTGACCTCTTTCCAATCAGGTTAACCTCAGGTGTAAAGGACATGATTTAAACTAAAGTTTTATTTGTTTCTTGGTGAAACCAGAAAAAAAACAAAACCAAGAAACAAAAATAAAAAATGGCTTACAGCCTTACCTTTAGTGTGTGCATGAATGAATATTTCTTATGATTATTTAAAAAATCTATTTTGTAAGCAAAAAATAAAATGTGCAAGGCTATAATGAGCAGATCAGAAAGGTTGCCTAAAATTCAGAATGAATCAAATGAAGTATGTGTATTGTAAAACTAAGAAAGGTAAAATTGATAGGCAGCATTGTACTCAATGGAGAGAGACTGAAAGCTTTCCTCCTAAGATCAGGTACAAGACAAGGATGCCCACTGTCTCCACTATTATTCAACATTGTACTAGAAGTTCTAGCTAGAGCAATCAGGCAGGAGAAATAAAACGCATCCAAATTGAAAAGGAAGAAGTAAAACTCTCATTATTTGTAGATGATATGATACTATATTTGCAGGATCCTGAGAAATCTACAGCAAAGTTACTTGAACTATAAACAAATTCAGCAAGGTGGTGAGATATAAAATTAATGTGCAAAAATCAGTAACATTTCTATACACAACCTAGCTGAGGAGTCAATTAAGGAAAAACTTCCATTCAAAATAGCAACCAAAAGAATGAACTTAACTAGGAATGTAAAGGACTTGTACACGGAAAACTATATAACATTGCTAAAAGAACTCAAAGGAGATCTAAATAGGTGGAAAGACATTCCCTGCTCATGAATAGGAAGGCTGTAGATAGTTAAGGTGTCAATTCTCCCCAAACTGATCTACAGATTCAACACAGTACCAATCAAAATTCCAGCAACCTACTTTGAAGATTTGGAAAAGCCAATTACCAAATTCACCCGGAAGGGAAAGAGACCCCGAATAGTCAAAAGCATCCTAAAAAAGAACGAAGTGGGAAGATTAACACTCCCTGACTTTAAAACCTATTATAAAGCCACAGTGGTCAAAGCCTGAAATATGTTCTACAACTAATTGTGGTGCTGTGCTTGGAAATTTATAGCTTTTTTGTATATATGCTATTTTTCACAAAAAAAGAAGGGAAAATAGCCGATTGTGATGATAAAAAAGTATTTAAGCCCTCTAGTTTCCTATGTTCTGGAGCAGCTAGAAGGAAATATCTGAGAGGATCATATGGTAGCCCATGACAAACTCTGGATCTGTGCTGTATCCACTTGTTGAAGAGTGCTTTGAAAACGACTGTTTTTTCATTTCTTTGCTTTGTATATATGTTATACTATACAATAAAAAAGTTAAAAAAATAAGAAATGTATAAATTGCAAAAGTAAAAGCATATAAAGTGATGAATTATCTTAAACTAGTGACTATTTTAATGTCACTTTATTTTTAATTCTTTATGTCTTTTTATAGCAGTTAAACCTTTTAAATATTAATAAATGCACTTTTAATTTGTATGGTATTTGCCATACAAAAGCATTTTTGCAAACTACATGAAATGCATTTTGGGGGAACTTTAATTAAAACTATCCTAAAGGGGATACCTGTTCATACACAAATTAACCTGCTAATCAGCAGTGACACAAAGATTATATGAGAATTAGTGTCTCATCATTTTGCAGGGGCTAAGGGAGTAGAAATGAAAAATGTAGAATTACTGATTCGAACATAAAATATAACTGTTTTTTTAAGAAAGAAGATAAGGCTAATTTTTTTTAATTGCAAAAATTCTCAATAGCACTGAAATCCCTTGCAGCATCCTTATAAAATATATATTGGTTTTGCCTTTTCTTTTGTGACTACTGCTCCCAAAAGAGAAATAGGGCCAAGTAAATACTGCTAGAAGGCAAGAAATTCAGCTATAAACCCTGATGAAGATTTCAATCAAAGGGAAGTCACACACAGACTCTAACATTGAGGAAAGAAAATAACAATGTTGCCCAACCCCCACCACATGGCAGCTTGGAATTTAAACAAAATGAATAGTGTAAATAAGTCTGCAAAAGCATGTGCTTTGTAAACACTCAAGATCTCTAGAGGGCAGTGCATTAAATTGCACATATTATCTAGCCTAACCCAAAATCATAAAAGCATGAAATTAGCAATTGACTCAATTTGCCTCATTTATTAGGAGCTCAGACCTCTGCTTGAATTAATATTGCCCAGTGGAATTTCAAATAGTGATGACATGGTGTATCATGACAGAGATTAGCACCTGCTTCTATTATATTATAATCCAAATATTCCACATCTGTCAATTAGGTTAGCTCTAATCTAAATGCACACTTTCGGCACTTTTATTGTCAAAGATGTAACAACAGTTTTTTTACAAAGTCCTATTCATTTTAGGCCATGTGGAATTCATTAATTTGGCATGATCTTTTCAATTTCTGGTTATATCTTGTCTCAGCTAGAGATTTACATATTGTATTTCCTCATAGCTACAAGAAAATGTATCAATGAAAGAGGAGGTTAATTGTCTATACAATATATAATTTAAAAATTGCTAATCACAGACCAAGTTCCATGTTATAATGCAAATCCTTTAACCAGGTGCAATTAAATATTTTTTAATATCCAAATTTTCTCTAATGCTGATGAGAAATAGTTTCATACACATACACTTTCATTTTACAATATTATTTAAATAGTGTCTCTTTTCTTAAGAACTGATGATATTCTTAAACTCTTTCCATAGTAACTGAAAAATAATAATTTTTTCCTCTGAGAATTAAGAAGTTTCATTTCTAATAGGTGGGCATTGGTACTTTCATGGCAAAACCAGAAAAAAAATGGCTTACAGCCTCACCTTTCGTGTGTGCATGAATGAGTATTTCTTATGATTATTTCGAAAATCTACTTTGTAAGCAAGAAATAAAATGTGCAAGGCTGTAATGAGCAGATTAGCAAAGATCATGGACATTATCTAGGTAAGAGGAAATTAAGACAATGTTTTCTGTTATTAAATAACTAAAAATATTTTTTGATATAAATAATCTTTTGTAGAATCTAAATAAAGCTGGATACCATAACTTTACCATGAATTTGTCCTGTGTATTTAAGAGGTAATGAGAATTTTTAAAGCAGAGGCAACTCAGAAGTTTAATCTATTGTAAACAGCCCTGAAGATAAATACTCTATATTTAGTAAGTTAGATTTTTCTAAATTTCATCATTGGCCAATTCATATTATATAGCAAACAATTTAAGGAGTTGTTTTGGCCCTGTATTACTTGGAACCATTTGATTCATTAGGATATATTGCACCTTTACCATGCTATGTCATAAAAAACACAACAATGCCAAAATAACACATAATACATGTAATATTATAATCTAAATCTGTTTTGAATGGTTGGAATAAAGTCATCGATATTTTTTCATAGTCAGCAGATAAAAAAAGCACAACCTCAAAAATAAAATGATTAAAAATCCTGCCTAAAAAATTATATTGAGAGGGATGTTCTTGTTACAAATGTCCTTGTTTTAAGATATTTCCAAACAGAATTAATGACCACATGGTCCAAGGATCTCAAGCTCTCAGAGTTGATTATTAATCCTCAAAACCTACTAGCATCTTCTGTGTTATTGTTGAAACTATATACATCTAAGGTTTCCCCTTGGTTCCATCACTGTTTGAATTATATCACGACTGTTGGATCGAATATGAATGGAATAATTTCAAAACTACATTAACAATTTTGGCAATGAGCAAACTGATTGTGTCCCCTAAGGAGAAATGAAGGGTTTCAATTTTTTATCCATAAATAGATTATCTTAATTTTTTAATTTTTACAACCTACATATTCCTAAGACTGATTTTAAAGTCACTCAGTATGACACATATATTTTAGCTAATTTTCAATGTTTTATTCAAGTCAGATTAATTATGATTCTTAATTAAATGTCTAAAATTGAATATGGTAAGCCCAATGAGTTCAGCATACTCTATGAAAGAGGCCGAACTTGAACAAAAGAATAAAAGTTTGACAAGTATTTCTGTATAAAAATTTAAAATTAGAAATGAAAGAATATAAGTGATTATGTAAAATAAATTCTCTATTAGATTATAGTGGCATAAATTATTTGTCTTAATAACTGCTCCTTTCTTGTCCCTTTGTACTAACACTCTTGTACTCCTCTTGCACATTTTTCTCCTTTTATATCTTTCCGGTAACCTCCAGTCCCCATATAATCTATTCTATGTATGCCAGAATTTTATCATTCTTCCCATATTTTATGAATACTATTGTGCCCTTTAGGTCTGGTCCTTCTCATATCCTTTCCAGGCATTTTCTGAATATTGTTTTTTAACTTTTTAAATTGTATAATATAACATACATACAAAAGCAAAAGAAGAACAAAGCAATAGTTTTCAAAGCATTCTTCAACAAGTAGCTACAGTACAGATCCGAGGGTTTGTCCAGGGCTACCATAACACCCACTCAGATTTTCCTTCTAGCTGCTCCAGAATATAGGAGGCTAGAAGGAATAAATATTTTTTTATCATCACAATCAATGTTTTTTTGTGAAATATAACATATATACAAAAAAGCAATAATTTTCAAAGCACAGCACAACAATTAGTTGTAGAACAGATTTCAGAGTTTGGTATGGGTTCCAATTCCACAATTTTCAGTTTTTACCTCTAGCTGCTCTAAGATACTGGAGACTAATAGAAATATCAACTTTATGATTCAGGAAGCATATTTATTTGTTAAACTCTACCTTCTCTGTATAATTCCACCATCACCTTTGATCTTTCTGTCCACTCTTTAGGGGTATTTGGGTTATGGCCATTCTAACTTTTTTGTATTGGAAGGGGCTGTCAACAGTACGGCATAAAGAAATGAAACTAGCTGATCTGGTGAAGCTGGGCCCTCTAGGTTTCAGGATTTATCTGGTCCAGCAACCCGTCTGGAGGTTGAAGATTTCTGGGAAGTTACTCTAGTGCATGGAACCCTTGTGGAATCTTATATATTGTCCTAGGTGTGCTTTAGGATTGGCTGGAATGGTCCTGGTTAGGGGTTGGCAAGCTATGATAGGTAGCAATGTCAAGCTGAAGCTTGCATGAGAGTGACCTCCAGAGTAGTCTCCTCACTCTATTTGAACTCTCTCAGCCACTGATACTTTATTACCTACACTTCTTTTTCCCTTCTTGGTCAGGATGGAATTGTTGATCCTGCATACCTTCCATGCCTCCAGGGAGACTTTCATTCCTGTATATCATGTCCCACATAGGTGGGAGGGCAATGATTTCACTTGCAGAGTTGGGCTTAGAGAGAGAGAAAGGCCACTTCTGAGCAACAAAAGAGGTCCTCCAGAAGTAACTCTTAGGCATCTTTATAGGTAGTTTAAGCTTTTCCGCTACCTACATAAACTTCACAAGAAAAAGCCTCAAAATTAAGGGCATGGCCTATTAATTTGGATGTCTCTAATATTTGACACAGTTATCAGGGGATTCCTTGATGGTAAAGTTTAATAATTTTATATTTTTTCTCCCATCCCTCAAAGGACTTTGCCAATACTTTTTTATTATCTGCTTAATATATTCTAGGATGTATCCAGGCATTACATTAAGCTATGCAGTATTAAAGGTCCTCATTCTTATTCTGTATCCCTGTGTTTCAATAATTCAAATGAGCTATCCAGACAGTTTGAGTTAGATTATGTGCTACAGAAAATGTAGGTTCTGGACAAAATAAACCTTTCTTCCTTTGGTCTCAAAGAGTAGGCGCGGTTCTAAAATATAGACCATATCTTCCCATTTTCTGAACTTTTTTTTTAGTAGAATGGTTAACAGAAAGCAAAAGGGTCCTGTGTTGGTTTGAAAGGATTATGTTCCCTATAGAAGCTATGTTTAATCCTAATCCATCTCATGGAGGCAGCCATTTCTTTTTATCTCTATTCGGTACTGTAGGTTGGAAACTTAATTAGATTATCTCCACAGAGATGGAACATAACCAGTTGTGGGTATTAACCTTTGAATAGGGGGAGATGTTATTCCATCCATTCCGGGTGGGTCCTGATTAGTTTACTGAAATCCTTTAAAAGAGGTAACATTTTGGAAAAAGCCTGAGAGTCACAAGATCCATGAGGGGCCATGCAGCCAGGGACCTTTGGAGATGAAGGAGAATAACACCTCTGGGGGAACTTCACGAAACAAGAAGCCTGGTTAGAAAGTTAGCAGATGTCTCCATTTTTGCCATGTGCCTTGCTGGTTGAGAGAAACTATGAACTTCATTGGCTGTTCTTGAGTGGAGGTAACCTCTTGTTGGTGCCTTAATTTGGACATTTTCACAAACTTAGAACTGTAAACTTGTGACATTTGCACCGACTTAGAAGTGCAAACTTGCAACTTAATAAATTCCCCATTTTAAAATGGGGTAGTCAGTGAACTAGAACAGTCCCAACCTTCTGTGGCTTACAGTAATGCTTCAATCTTCTGTGGAGCCAAGCCATATTCATAAGTCTATTAAAATATGTTAATCACTGTGATTGGGCCTTGGAGAACAGTAGGTTTAGTGCAGGTCAGGATCTGCCTTGGTTTAATTTGAAAAATTTTAACTTCATGTAAACGTTTATTTTGCATGGGCAGGCACTGGGAATCAAACCCAGGTCTCCAGCATGGCAGGTGAGAATTCTGCCACTAAGCCACCATTGCACAACCTTAAACCATTTTTAAATGGATTACTCTACTGTGAAATTGGGTCTTAGATATAGGTTGAGCTTCCACAAGTAGAGAGCTGGGATATCCGGTGTTATGTTTAGTAATTTTAATTAAGAGAAATGAATTTAGTGAATAGAGAGAAAAATTGATAAAGGTAAAGAAAACCAGATTTGGAGTCTTATAACCTGGGTGTGAATCCCAGCTCCACCAATTATTCAACTGATCTAGGTTCAGTGACCTAGACTTCTAGGAACTCTGTTTTCTCACTGAAAAAAAGTGGGGGACATATTATAATTATCTTTGTATATTGAATTAAATATGATCCTGTATGGGAATAAACTTTCTCTGTTGTCTACTATATAATAATGTATCCATTCATTATATATTTATTCTTACATAAATAAGTAAATACATAAATAAATATATATGACTCATCTTTAAATAAGAGCTCTTCAAATCTATTTAATCAATCAGTATTCTTGGGCATGTATGTGCATTGGATATTTCTGCTTACATATGATCAGACTAGTGCTTGATGGAAAAAAAGGTATCAATGAAATCAATAAGGATATTATCAATTTAATTCATGGTTGAATTATATTAAGATGTAGAATTTACTCTTTGAGATTGCCTTGTACTTCTATTTGGCTTAGATAAATTTATTTACTAAATCAATTGTCTGTAAAAAAAGCAGCATATACCTTTAAAATTCTAGAGAGACATGGTCCATCATTGACTTAATTATTCTTATCCTCTCTCACACCCTAAATACAAAATATGTATGTTTCATAGCTTAACATTGAATTGAAATAAACAGGAATGCTAGAATTTCTTTAATTACTTATTATTGAACCTGAATATCTAGTTGTACGGGTATGAATTTTTAATTCAAATAAATAAGACAAATTCTAACAGAAACTAATATTTAGAGGTTCTCTTAAGGGAGTATGGCAAAATGGAACAAAACATAAAGCAAGACATTGGTGCCCTTAATATAAAGCAGTCAACTCTCAATATAATTTCTAGTATACTTGAATGCTGCATAGAAGTTATAGCTTAAATGTATATTTTATAAAAAATATGAATCAAAATACAAGAAGTTATAAATTAATAGAGTGTAAATCACTTCTTCATTTTTGTTTCATTTTATTTTATTGCAAAATACAATATATTTTCATGTAAAAATGTACTTTAGCAGAAGTTTAATTGATCTTAAATTTCATACTGAAATTCAAGGAACCCAAAATATAGCCAGAACAATACTGATCAAAACAAACTTAGAAGACTCACACTTCCCAATTTCAAAATGTACCACAAACTATGATAGTTAAGACAGTATGGTGCTGGTATAATGATAAACATATAAATTAATGGAAATAACTGAGATCCCAGAAGTAAATCATAACATTTACAGCCCACTGATTTTTTTTTTCTGATTTCAATTTATTTATCAGATTTCAAGTTCCCTGAAGGCAGAGGTAATGTCATCTTGTCTCCATCCTTCATATTATTTGATCAATAATCAAATCAAAGCAACAACTTACACTTCTGGTTGTGAAGTCAGCCGTATGTTTTTTTTTTTTTTTCAAAAGGCTATTGATTGTTTATTTTGTTTGTTTGTTTATTAACTTTTTAATATTGTATAATAATACATACATACAAAGCAAAGAAAGAAAAAAGCAATAGTTTTCAAAGCACTCTTCAACAGTAGTTACAGGACAAATTCGAGTTTGGCATGGGCTACCACACCATTATCTCACATTTTTTCTTCTAGCTGCTCCAGAACATAGGAGGCTAGAAGGAATAAATATTTTTGTATCATCACAATTGATTTTCTTCTTCCTTTTTTGTGAAAAATAACAACAACAAAAAAACCCAACAAAAAAAGAACTATTAAAATTCAAAAATAAAAAGACAACCCAATTTAAAAACTCGGGCAAAGAATGTGAATAGACATTTCTTCAAAGAAGATACACAAATGGCGATTAGCACATGAAGAGATGCTCAGTGTCATTACCCATCATGGAAATGCCAATCAAAAGCACAATCCATATATATTATCTTTCCAAGGCATACATAGCTGCCTGTGCTCATCCATCTCTAATTAAACCCTTTTTTCATTAGCAGGAGCCAGAAGATATGCAAGGTAAGAAGGAGAAAGTGCAAGTAGGAACTTGGCTTCTGGTCCAGCATTGTAAGCACCAAAACTCCGCCATCAGTAAGCAACCAATACAGGTGTGCCGAACCACAGGATGGTATCGTCAGGTAGCTACAAAGCAGAAGCATAGTGCTACTGTACCCAAAATATCATCATGTTTTCAGGTGAATTAAAGGAACCACAGCAATTTGGTGATGCATTTCCTACTCCAAGATAATAAAACCAAAACCAACAAAACAATTCTGGGTAAGGCAAAGTACTGTCTTTTGCAGAAAAGACAGTGAACCTTCAGCATGCACCAAACCTTGGATAGAAAACCTGAGGGAACTCTTCAAGATCTTTCAAGGGGTTTAAGATACATAAAGCACTCACCATCCACTGCCTGCGCAGAATGAGAAACAAGGGAAATAAGGGACACCTGACTCACCCAACATAATAAAGATAAGCTCCCAGACAGTTCTAGTCTCCAAAAATTATTTAATGGCTAATAAAAGAATCACAACTACCATGGCACTTACCCATAAAGAACTCAGAAAAAAAATGAAATGCATGCCAAGACAAATAATGCAAATACTATACTAAGGTGACCATATTAAAAAAATTGGAACTTCACCATTCTTGAGTCCAATCTCTAAGAACTTAAGTACTTTATGGAAATACGCCAGAGTGGACAAGTGTATATTCACACAGTGAAGTGGCCCTCAATGAACTGTCACAGATTCACTGTCTGGAGAAACCACCACTTGTTTCTGTTGTCTGTAAGTGTGCTGTTAAGATTTGTGTTTCAGTGTTTGTCTCCCAGTATTTTGAAGCTAATTTAAAGAAAAAGACATTCTAAATTGTATTCATTAAACATGTTTTCCCTTAAAAAAAAAAAGCATACTCCCCCTAAGGTGGCTATAATAACAAGCGCTGGCAAGGTTATGTAGCTATAGGAACCCTCATTCATACATGGTGAGAATGTAAAATGGTGCAACCACCTTGGAAAACAATCTGGCATTTTCTCAAAGGTTGAACATAAGATTACCATATGCCCTAGCAATTCCACTCCAGGTACGTACCTGAGAAGAATGAAAACATATATTTATGCAAAAGTTCATTCAAGATTGGTCATAGCAGCATTATTCATATCAACCAAAATGTTACAACAATTCGAATATACATTAACTGGTGAATGGATAAATAAAATGGGTCACGTCCATGCAATGGAATATCATTTGGCCATTAAAAAATGAGTGAATAATTGATATATGCATCAGCATGGATGAATCTTGCATAACATTATGCTATCTGAACGAATCCAATAATAAAAGATAACATACGAGTCCATCTATATGAAATATACTGAAGAGATGAATCTATAGAGACAGAAGTAGCTTAGTGGTGGTCTAGAACTGGAGGGGAAAGGGATTTTGTCAAAGATGGGGGGTGGAGTTGGTGCTACTGCTTATGGCAGATGGCTTTATGTCCTGCAGCAGTGGCAGGCTCTTAATCTTAATCCGCAGTCTCATGGATGTGAAGCCATTTGTAAATAAAACCTTTTGAGGATGTTATTTTTAGTTAAGCTTTGGCCAATAAACTGTTACTAAAAATACAAACAAACAAAAAAACAACAAAAAACCAAACTACTTTAGTGACTTAACAATGCTAAACCCACTTTCAAACACGCCAAGTTCAAATTGTTTAAACACTGAGAGAATAGGAATTTTATTTTCAACTTGTAGTAAGCAAATAATATTTATTTTTGTTCTTAATGCTGCCCCATTAATATGATCTATAGTATGCTACTTTGAATTTCCTAGCATAATTTCCTTTACTGTTTCTGGGGCCACAGTTTGCTATAGGAAACGAAAGGGGATGATAAGACAGTTCATCTTCCACCTTATTTCTAGTGCTCCTAGTAGCTGGTGATTTCTAAGTTACAATCTTGGACTTTTTTTCTCTAGATATAGAATGCCAACACAGCAGCAGTAGGTCAAAAGAAGACAGAGAGTGCTGCTCCTACCTTTTGATTATGGGCACTATGTGGTTTAGCTACCAGTGGCCAGAAAAAGCCTTTGATACTGAGCTCAGTCTACATCACAGATAGCAACTTTGATATAAAAAGTAGCCCAGAATGAGAGCTGGAATAAAACACTGTCCTTTTGCAGAGTTTTATGCATCAGCTATCTCTTCCTGAGCTTCATCACCTCCTCGTGAATTGAAGTCACTTCTTGGAGGAAGGGGCAGATGTTTATCCTCCTCGGACCACTGTCAAGTTTAACTTTCTTTATAAGCCCAGGCAACAATTCAGCACAGACAAATTTTCACTGGGTCCCACATCAGGTTTTGGGGCAGGGAGTCCTGTATTTCTCCACCACTATAACTGATTTTTATTTAGTTCTTGACTTTATGAAAGTTTCCTAGGCTTTGTTTTCAGGAATCTCCTCAAATGATTATGCAGTGAGATTTCACTGAGTAGAAGAGAACAGGGAGAGAATCCAAAATGCCTCCACAAATGAAGATTTTAAGATGTGTATGTATGTATGTTTGACTATGTAAGAAAAGCGATTGGGGGAAGTTGTTTACTTTCCAGCACAATAATACAGAATACAAAATGAAACAAAAACGTAACAGAGCCCTCGGACATCTGAAATATCTCTCGAAGCCTCTGTGTGGACAATTTCCCTTAAAAGCCTTATGTGTGTCCATTTGCTGTATTTGTGGGTGGAGCTTTAGTAGCGTGATAATGTACTCTATTTCCACTACAGATTATAAAGCAGCATCTTTCCTCTTCTCAAAACTGAGCCAAGCATCTAATCACCCGTTTTAGTTTTCTGAGACTTAGACAACTTTTTTTTCTTCCAGGACCTAGAAATTATCCTCTATAATGTCGTTTTCATTGTTAAAGTCCAGGAGTTATTTATTTCTCCGGCTATTCATTTTGATTTTGTGAGCAATACAGTTCTCATTTGGCAGCAGAAAGCTAAACTGAACTATTTAGAAGACTACTGTAGCTTTATTTATTGTTAAAAGACTCAAATACACCCCCCCCCCCATAGATACCTGGTTGTTAAGAGCACTCTTGATATTCTTTCTTCCAAAAGATGTCAATATATATTTTGTCAGGAAGATATAGAACAAGACTGCTTTGTTTTAAATAACACAAGTGTTTTCCTTCTGAGGATGACTGTAAGTCTGAGTCATAAAGTAACCTTTAATATATTGCAGTTATTTGTTACTTAACACAAAATAGGCCTTTAAGGTAAACTGGTAAAATGGAAACCTGAATCTAAATAACTGAACATGTACTCTTGCCACCTAGAGCTAGGATATCTACTTTGGATTTTCATTCATTATACTCATATCATTATTTTTTTTTAACTTTCTAAATCATGTAATATAACATATATGCAAAGCAAAGAAAGAAAAAAGCAATAGTTTTCAAAGCACTCTTCAACAAGTAGTTACAGGACAGATCCCAAAGCTTGTTGTGGGCTACCATACCACCCGCTCAGATTTTTCCTTCTAGCTGCTCCAAAATATAGGAGGCTAGAGGGAATAGACATTTTTTTATCATTACAATCAATTTTTTTGTGTGAAAAATAACATATATACAAAAAAAAAACAAATTTCAAAGCACAGCATAATAATTACTTGTAGAACAGATTTCAGAGTTTGGTATGGGTTACAATTCCACAATATTCGGTTTTTACTTCTAGCTGCTCTAAGACACTAGAGACTGAAAGAAATATCAATTTAGTGATTTAGCAATCATATTCGTTTGTTAAACCCTACCTTCTCTGTATAAATCCGCCATCACCTTTGATCTTTCAACCTCACTCTTTAAGGGTATTTGGGCTATGGCCATTCTAAATTTTTCAAGTTGGAAGGGGCTGTCAATAATATGGGGTAGGAAGACGGAATAAGCTGATGTTCTGGAGAGATTGGGCCCTCTAAGTTTCAGGAATTGTGTGGTGCAGGGACTCATCTGGAGGTTGTAGGTTTTTGGAAAGTTACCCTAGTGCATGGAAACTTTGTAGAATCTTATATATTGCCCTAGGTGTTCTTTAGGATTGGCTGGAATGGTTTTGGTTGGGTTTGGCAAGTTATGATAGGTAGCCATGTCTAACTGAAGCTTGCATAAGAGTGACCTCCAGAGTAGCCTCTTCAATTTATTTGAATGCCCTCAGGCAGTGGTATTTCATTAGTTACACTTCTTTCCTCCCTTTCTTTTCAGGATGGTAATGTTGATGCCACAGTGCCAGGGCTGGACTCATCCCTGGGAGTCTTCTCCCATGCTGTCAGGGAAACATTTACCCCTGGATGTCATGCCCCACATCGGGGTAGGGCAATGGTTTCACTTGCAGAGTTGGGCTTAGATAGAGTAGGGCCACATCTGAGCAATGAAAGGGGTCCTCCAGAAGTAACTCTTAGGCATACTGTGCTGGTTTGAAAGGATGTATGGACCCTAGAAAAGCCACGTTTTTTTTTTTTTTAACATTTTTTAATTGTGAAATATATACAAAAAAGCAATAAATTTCAACATACATTTTAACAAGTGGTTATGGAACAGATTTCACAGTTTGGTATTGGTTACAGTTCCATAATTTCAGGTTTTTCCTTCTAGCGCCTCCAAGACACTGGAGAATGACACAAATGTCAGTAATTGATTTAGCAGTCATACTAATTTGTTAAATCCTATCTTCTCTGTTATACTCCTTCTCTTTAAATAACATATATACCTAAAAAAAATACATTTCAAAGTACATCGCAACAAATAGTTGCAGAACAGATTTCACAGTTTGGTATGAGTTACCATTTCCCAATACTAGGTGTTTAGTTCTAGCTGCTCAAAGGTACTGGAGGCTAAAAGAAATATCAGTAAAATGATTCAGCAGTCATTTGTTAAACCCAACTTTTTCTAAGTAACGCCAACATCACCGCTGATCTTTCTCACACTTTGTAGGGGTATTTGGGCTATGCCCATTCTAACTCTTTTTTTATTGTATAGTATAACATACACACAATGCAAAGAAATAAAAAATCAATAGCTTTCAAAGCACTGTTCAAAATGTGGTTATAGGATAGATCCCAGAGTTTGTCATGAGCTACCATAAGATCCTTTCCTATTTTTCCTTCTAGTTGCTCCAGAATATAGGCTATAGGGCTTATATACTTTTTTATCATCACAATCGACGAAAAGCCATGTTTTAATCAAAATCCCATTTCGTAATGGGAGAATAATCTCTATTCAATACTGTATGTTTGAATCTGTAATTAGATAATCTCCCTAGAGATGTAATTTAATCGAGTGGTTGTTAAACTGGATTAGGTAATGACATGTCTCCACTCATTTGGGTGGGTATTGATAAGTTTCTGGAGTCCTATAAAGGAGGGAACATTTTGGAGAAAGAGGTTCAGAGAGAGCAGAGCAGACGACATAGCCACAAGAAGCACAAGTCCAACAGCCAGTGACCTTTGGAGATGAAGAAGGAAAATACCTCCAGAGAGCTTCATGAAACAGGAAACCAGGAGAAGAAACTAGCAGATGACTCCGTGTTTGCCATGTGCCCTTCTAGATGAGAGAGGAACCCTGACCATGTTCTCCATGTGCCCTTCCAGCCAAGAGAGAAACTGTGACTGTGTTCACCATGTGCCTTCTCACTAGAGAGAAACCCTGAACTTCATCGACCTTCTTCAACCAAGGTATCTTTCCCAGGATGCCTTGGATTAGACATTTCTATAGACTTTGTTGTAATTGGGACATTTTCTTGGCTTTAGAACTGTAAACTAGCAATTTATTAAATTCCCCTTTTTAAAAGCCATTCTGTTTCTGGTATATTGCATTCTGGCAGCTAGCAGACTAGAACACATACCTATGGGTAGTCTAAGCTTCTCTGCTACCTACATAAGGTTCACAAGAGGAAGCCTCAAGATCAAGGGCTTGGCCCTATTGATTTGGGTATCCCTAATGTTTGACACAGTATCAGGGGATTACCTGATGGTAAAGTTTAATCGTTCCATATTCTTTCTCCCATCCCTCAAGGAACTTGCCAATACTTTTTTGATGTCTGCTTAATGTATTACATTAAGCTATATAGGATTAAAGGCCCTCATTCTTCTTCTTGGCTGCCCTGTGTTTCAGTTGTTCAAATGAGCTATCCAGATAGGTTGAGTTAGGTTAGGTGCTACAGAAAATTTAGGTTCCGGACAAAATAAACCTTTCTTCCTTCTCAAAAATTAGGTGCGGTTCTAAAATATAGACAATGTCTTCCTTAGCCCTGTGTTCTGAATCCCTGATCAGCTTCATTCTTATCTCTACATGCCAGGTTATAGAAATATAAAGCAGCCTCTCAAAATCCATAAATAATAATTACCACTCCAGACAAAATGTGTCTGCTATAAGAGTTTACAATCTAGGCCCGTTTACTTATAAGTATTTTTCTAAAGCAGACCATGCAATAATTGTTATTTCGTTTCTGATTTATTCTGCCCCACCAAATGTCCCACAGATTCATTCACATAGTCGCATGCCTCATGATTTCATTCCTTTTTGTAGCAAATATTTGATCATATGTATATCCTTTTGTTCACCAATCTACTTCTCACTCAGTGCATCCTTCAGCCACCTGCATTCATTAGGCATCATATACAATTCCCGAAATCCACAGTCCATCAGCACTCTCAATTTTAGATAATTTCATTATTCCCAAGGGAAAGATAACCAATAAACACACCCTCACCAAATAGGAAATCTAAAACTCCTCTTAACTCTTTTCCCTCCCCCTATTATCTAGCCCTGCTGTTGCTGTGGTAGTGCTGATGGTTTCCTATTAAACAGAGCCCATCACATGCAATAGCAGGTCTCCCCCTGCACCCTGGACTTAAACACTTTTTGCACACGAATCACACCCCCGAAGCAGTTCCTGCAAGAATCCATTTACTAGTGTCATTAATTTTTAACATTAAAAAAAGTATAGAATCACTAAGAATATATTTAGGGCCATTAATGATTCAAACTTGTAAGTTCACACTCAAAATGAAGAATGCTGAAGTTTGGAATCTTGGTCTCCATGTGGATGCACAAACAGTTAAACATTTTAGAAGGTGAACAAAGAACCTAAGATAATTTTGAGATATAAACATCTATGTTATATGTATTAATAATTGTATATCTACTCATTTTGTGGGGATATTTTATTATCTGAAAGTTACAAATTGTTTTCCTAACTTTACAAACTGTTTTCCCATCTTCACAAACATATCTTTTTAGATAGTACGTTTGTTCCCAGTTCTGACAAACGTTTTACATCAAAACAAAGCATGCCAAATATGATTCAACGTAACTGCAATATTCAGCAATGTAGAAGTAGTTACATCATAGCTTTCCCCTGATTTACAATTTTAACAATGAATTTTAAAATGAAAGAGATTAGTGGTCTTGACTTGTAAACCAAAGCATGCTCCTCATGAGTACTTTTTCCTTTTTTAACACTGCCAAATGATAACTTGTAATCTGTTACAAAATTTTTCTTTATATCAAGTTCAAGCTGAATACAGCTTTCCATAAGCAGAATCCTTTTTCTATTTCTGTTTACTTGTGATAAAATCCCTAATAGCCCATTATTTTTTGATAACCTTAAAAGCTATCTTGACCACCCCCCCAATCAGTAGGAATTTTCTGAAATCATAACAAGTGTTTACTACCACTCTTCATTGAATCACTTTTCTCTCCATAGAGCTTGCATTTGAAATGTTTGTTATACCACAATTCATAGTGAACAGTGAACTTGAAATAGGCAGTGAAACATCATGACTTTATAGCAAGCTGCCTAAATTACTGAACCACGAGGGCTTCTTCATGTGAGATTAACTGAGATAGTTTTGCCCTTTTTAATTCCTGCAATGCTTATGCCCCCTCCTGACGCTGTCAGTTTAAAATTTGCATGAAAACATTTATGTGGAAATGCCATTTCTATTATGGCTAGCAAATTAAGGCATCAAAATAAAAAGCAAAATTGGGAAAACACATTGCATTGTTCAGTAGCAAATATTGTGTGAAATGTGTATTATATATCTTGTGTATGAATTATATGTTTTAAGTGAACATTGAATTTTAAATATTGTTCTAATAATTTGTTATGCTTTGGTTTGTAGCACTATTGTAAACTCACTAATAATGACATTTTACTAAAGTTCAATACGATGATCACATATTTTGTGTTGCCTTATATGAAATTCCTCTTAGTGATAGAATTTATGAAACAATTTTTTGTTTGTTTGTGTTTGTATTTTACCCTTGAAAAACATTGTCCATCTTCTCAGATGGAGCATTTATTTAAACAGCTTTCAAGGTGGAAAAGCACATGTGACCCAATGGAAGTCAATCTAAGGAGGGCCATTACTTGTCCTTGGGGTGGGAGTAGGGAGTGGATTGTACAGACCTGGTTACTAATTATTACTAAATGTCACCAATCAAATCACATGCAAACCTACTTTACTATGAAATTGAGGACAACTTTGGAAGACAAAAAGTAACAGTTTCCTCTAAAAGTAAATTTAGGAAAAGATAGCTGGGGAAAAACA
This sequence comes from Tamandua tetradactyla, assembly GCF_023851605.1. Taxonomy (NCBI): domain Eukaryota; kingdom Metazoa; phylum Chordata; class Mammalia; order Pilosa; family Myrmecophagidae; genus Tamandua; species Tamandua tetradactyla. Next base: position 70,300,640 of record NC_135336.1, read on the forward strand.
AGAAGTGACGTTAATGTTATTGTCACAATTGCATGGAATATCAAACTGAGACAAGATGGTAGGTACAAAGGAACAGTCTTCTAAACCAGTCCTTTCCAATCTATGGGTCTGAAGATCCTAGTAGGATGAGTGCTCAGAATTTTTGCAAAGATCCAAGTATACACATACACAAGAATTATTGACTGTCGATTGAGGAACGAATGTATTTACCATATATATGTATATATATTACTGCTTTTCAAATATATATAAATATATATATATAGCTATAACATGATACAAATTCATATTAAGGCCTACCTTCATTCCTAGTATCATTTTGCTGTTTCGTATAAAGCACTATACTATAATACATGGTTCCATTTATTGTTTCAATTAAAAAGGAATGCATAGAGTGAGAATGGGTTATTATGGAAGATGGGGCCATGAGAACATATCTTAGATACTTTTAAGCTATACAATGTTTTTGCTTGTTTGAATAATTTTACTTAACCCACTGTAATAAATTATCACCCTACCCGCAAAGCCCTTGAAAGGCTACCAATAGTTGGGGGGTAAAGGCCAAAAACATTTCTAAGAATAGATAGCTCTTAGGACTAAGTGCAGAAGGCACATTTCAAACAATAAATCTTGTAGGGACATAGAAACAAAAGTCTGTAATGGAGATCAGAAGAGGCAAATGCAATATCATCGAAGTTCCTGAAACTCTACAAGAGGCATGTCAGAGGAGAATAAATAAGTAAATAAATTACAAAGCCTTTGAGAAACATGATCCAGTAATGAGACCACCTGGGTTACAGTCTTTCATTCTCCTCTGCCTATTAAGTAACTGACCTTGGGCAAGTTACTTTCCTCCTCTGTAAACTTGGGTTAAAAATAATACTTATTTTGTGAAGATCATGTCAGTTAATTTATAAGATTGTACCTGGTTTTGACAGTTTCTGGCTAGCTGTTCACCAAACAATTTTCTTTTTCCCATATAATTGATCAGAAAAAAATTAATAAGAACCTTAACACAGTCTCAAAAGCTTTGATTTTATATGTATCAATAGAAGCTATTCACTACAGATTTTTATCTTTTCAAGGATTGCTGTGACTTATTTTCTTTCAAATAAAAGATTAGATAAAGTTTTTCTTTTGTGATGAATGTGAAAAGGCTAGTCTGTGTGCACGAAAGACATTTGAAATGGAAACTGTGCAATTTGTTAACAGAATTATCAAAATTAAAAGTGAAAAAGTGTTACGGAATATTGCCTGCCAGTTATGTGACTAAGAAAGCCTCAAACATCTTGTTTCAATGTAATTCACTGGTAAGTTCATCATTTGGGCATTTCCCTTCTCCGTGGGATTATTCCCCCACCTCCAACTGCCTCCTCCTCTACCCAGAGCTGCAGCTTATCAAATACAGTCAAAGCCCGTGACAAGGTGATATTGTCTATTGCCCTTTGAGCTAGTCAGCCCCTCGGGATGGGGTCAGGACAGGGAGAATGTCTAACTCATCTTTTATTATCTTACTCTTTGTATTCCTAGCACATGATCTCGTACAGAGGTAGAATTTAGTGAGTGTTCATTATTACATTGAAATTAGAAGTTTAACGTTCAATTAAAGTCCTGCGATGTCTCTTTTATCTGTAGTTATCTGTAGATAAGGTGTTAAGTAACCCTGGCACCTTGAAATATGATATCCATCGTAAATGAAAACAATGCTATTGATAATAAGGAATAAGCTCTAGGGATGTCTTTAGCCTCCACAGTAGAGGTTATGGCTTTGGGCTGAATAGTAATCATTACATTTAACAATAATGTGAATATCATGATGGTTATTTTCTGTAGTATTTTATTACTGTGATATACACGTATTGCTTTGATGTCTGTAGTGATTTTTTTCCTAAACCATTTTTTTCTTTATGCTTTCTTTTCTCACTCAGGGTGAGATATAAAGCAAAATGGTTTTATATGGTAACCTTAGTTAACCTCAGGCAGGTAACAGATAAAATGATCATTTTCAGCACTACCGAAACATGTTGCTCATTGAATTGCCAGAACCTGGCCTAAGAGATTGCCATTAGAACGAGGCAGAGTTTAGGTAAAAATGTCATACGTTCAGCTGGTTCAACGGTAATTTGGCAATTATTGCTGATGAGGTTTCCTAGAGGACAGAGTACAAATGATAGAGAAGAACATGTGTGCAGGCAAATAGAGGTCATCACATAGGACCTAGGGTCATGGGACTCGGGGCCCAGCCATTGGGTCTAAGAGTCAAGGATGAGCAAGTTATGAATTCCTATCTCTTGTCAGTATTGGCTCAGGTTCTGCGATGGAGGGTCTGAAGTGTGCAGGATTCAGGGGATACAGTGAAGAGTTTGCAGAAGGCAAGAGAGGTAACACAGAAGTCGCATATGTGCAGACGGGTTATATATTACATATTTACATTGCACCTTGTTCTTAAAGATTAAATCATACAAATATATAGGGACATATAAACATTTCTATATGCATTCAATACACTCTAATGGGTTAACTGAAGATCAAATTCGCAAATAACAGAAATGATTGGGCTGTAAGGTGTGGATAAACTACCCTGGGGAACTAATATGATGATCCCAGTTAGAAAAGAAGTGATCTCCACTGGGGTAGTGTCAAAGGAAAGAACTGGAACATGGATGCATTGGGAAAGATACTGGTGGCCTAGGCTGGGCAAAGGAAAGCAGCGGGATCGTGATTTCCAAGTCAGCCAGGATAAAGTCAAGGAGAGAAGGCAGCAGGCACGCATGCTTTGCTGTCCTTCTGACTGGCACTATAGAGAATATCCTATACAGGAAAAATTTAGGGGGGGGGAGGGAGTCTCTCTAACTCCCCAAATGCCATTACTTCACTTCCCATACTTCCTGAAATTTTTCTAATATAATCTAATAACTTTCATTTTACAACTAGTGAACAAAGATTTTTTAAATATGTGAATACAATTAGCGATCCAACATACTTGGGTGGATGTGATTGAGGCAAAGAGCAAATAATTGTGGCAGAACCTTCATTTTGATTGGGTGGTCCATGTTAAATAGTGGGTCTAGATGTCTTGAGAGAAAAAGGGACTCAGGGGAATAGGAGTGCAAAAAAAATTAAAAAAATAAAAATAAAAAGGAAAAGAAGCCAAAGTTTGAGAAGATTCAGCTTGCAGACTGTGGCACAGCTGAACTTAGGCTTTAGCTTATATTCCCGAGTGAGCCAGCAAATAAAGGCTGTCACATAGACTTCTCAGGTCCACAGGCCAAGGTCACTTTAGCTGGGTATCTGTTCTGCTGACTAATGAAGTTTAAGCACAGTTCCTGCTTAAATAGCACTAAACAGTTCATAAATAGACAAACTTTAAGTATAAGAAAAATAAGGAACAATGAGTTTCCTTGTCTGTCCTGTTAGTAGATGATAATGTTATTTTGCTATATTATTCATCTTTTGTGTAAGAAACACCACATATATCTATATACAAAATATTTATGCATATATGCACATATGTTCATGTATGTGTACACAGGAAGTGCACACAAATAAAATGCAAAAAACTTAGAAAAAAATAAGCCAGAACTTACAAACCAAAGTAATTTCCAGGTTATTGAGGAGATATTTTTAGAAAATAGATTCAACTAACAACCAGTTCCCACAAAGGAAATGAACACACTCTTCTTTAATCACAGGTAGGGAAAATTGACTATTCCTAATCACAAAATACCTAGTAGGAGTTGTGCTAACCAAGCAGAGAAGCATTCTGTGAAGACTCTGCAGACTCATTTTTTTTGCTTTACAGCTCGGTGAGTATGAGACTTCCCACAGAAATTTATTTTAAAGAATTTGCTAAAGCATTAATGATTATTCTTGTGGAACTCGAATTTAAGATTGAAAGGAGGAAAAAAAAAACTCTAGCCTCTAGTATGTTTTTGGGGTATCTTAAGTGTCAGATGCTAAACAGTGAAATTGTCAAAACTTGCATTTAGATATAATCAATATAAAATCCAATAAGGACATTATCAAACCAGGTTCGCAGGCTTTGGGATTTAATTGTCAGGTTAGAGCACCTTTGCAATATTTCCCACTCTACTTCATCTGCTGCACACTTCCTAACTCAGCATCTAGCAAAGAGCCTAGCACACAACCATTTGTTGAGTTGAATCAAGTTAACAGGTTCTCTTGTTTTTTTAAACAGGTTCTTAGCTGAATCCAGCCACTCGTAATTTTGCCCAATAATTTGCCTCCAAAACAGCATTCTTTGAAACTATAAACCACAAATGTTATTTTTATGGCATTCATTTAACATTTCTATACTACTATCTATTAGTCTAAAGCAAATACACACTTGATAAAACACTCTTTTGACAACTAAAGATAAATCGGCACATTCACAGTGTGTGGCCATTTTATTTGCTCGATTTTTATAGGAAAAATAGTGATGTTTATTACTGCCAAATATACATGTTTATCCTTCATATTTTATTGCATCATCCCACATTAAAGTTCCACTGGTATTAATTCATCTGTACCCAAATTGATAGTAAAACTAGGTATATAAGTTCAGTTTATACAGGTGTTAGGCAGTTGAACATTTACAGATTCAATATATTTAGATAAGAACATTCTGAAAAGTTTAGTATATTTTTCTTTTGTAGAAGAACTTTTAATCCTATTACAATCGTCTCTGTATTGATGGAAGCAACATGTCCATGTCAGAGTTTGAGGGCTGGAAGTATCCAAGAGAAAGTGATGGATAATTAAGCATAGAAAGTTCAATTTAGAATAACAAAGGGCTTTTTCATCATTTTAAAGACATGGAAAAATACATTCCTCAAATGGAATTCTTCTTGGGTAGTTTATTGTAAGTAAATAGCTGTATAGTAATAAGTGAATATACATTAATTTATATATGGATTTCAAAGGCAAGACTTCATAGTGTAATGGAGAAACATGGATCAAGAATAAGACGGATGTGAACTTGAATTCTGGGTCACACACTTAATAAAAATGTAAGCTCAGTCAATGTTATTTCTTCTCTAACTGTCTTTTTCTTACCTATAAAGTAGAAATAATAATAAGATATATTTCATAAATTTACTAGGAAATGCACTGAAATAGTGTAGGTGATTCTATGTGGCTAATGGAAGGGGTTCAATTAAAAAAAACAAATCAAATTAAAGAAACTAACTCACAGGCTGTTAATATGTAATGAGTTTTTTCTTCAGAAATTCTGTGGACCTTAATACGCACTGACATTTGTAAATTTTCGGAAAAGCTATTGGTTTCTGAAACATTCCCACCGAGCCACTGAAACTGCTAAAACTGAATTCACACCATTGATTCATTGCCTGAGCCAGGCATCAGTTCTCCTGCATTCTAACCAGTTCTGTTTCCTGGAAAGACTCTTCTGTCACTTTCCATTTAGCCCTTTACCAGCTTGAGATTTAAGCTGGTGAAAATGGGAGCCACCCAAATACTTGTCACCCAGCCACTCCACAAGGCTCATGCCTATGAAGGCATTAGCTTTCCACCATGCTTAGAAGAGTACTTCTACTCCCAATCTGGCCATGAAGTGAGGTCACCACTTAAATATGCATTAAATAACCAAATTCTGGCTAAAATGATCTCCTGGTAATTTTCTTTCTTTAAATGACATATTACATTTCTTTTTAAAGAATAAGCTGTGGTCATACAGTGGCATTTTCTTAAAAGCTCCCTTCCCCAAAATAAAGGAAATGGTAGAGTTCGGCCCTTGAGAGAGTGATTAATCTCCTGGCCAAAGAGAAGCAAAATGACAACGTGGATAAAGACCTGGTCTTCTAACACAAGTTTCAAGTGACTGTGGCCAGTCAAAGCAGAAGCTGTAATAAGGGGTCTGTGCAGAAAGGTTCTGCAGTGCAAACCAGCAAAACGTTGGTGGGAACGTAAGAAAATGTTCGTGGTCCCAGAGGAATTTCCTTTCTTCCAGGCTTACACTTTGAAGCTTTGAATCCTGAACTTTTGAACTATGTTGGCTTTATCTTGTCCCTTTGGAGAGATCTGCAAGGGTACTCTTCTACCACTTGTATAATTATATTCTTAAAAAATTTATGATATGATGACTTTCAAAGAAAAATTATCTGCTTCAAAAGAATCCAGAGCTAGCAAATGCACATACACACACACACACACACACAGCCTTTCTGATATTAGTTCTATTACAGTTTTTAAAAAATCCTCTTTGTTATAGCTCCAAAGCTCCCAATAATTTAAAATAAATCTTGTAAGTCATTATCAGAGGTTGGAATGCTCTCTGTATATAACTAGGAAGAAGACATAAAGGGAAAACTAAAAGGGTAGAAATCAAGAGACCAACCAGCATGTGGTCAGCCAAGGATATACAATTCAGACTGAATATATTCTTCAAAAGAATTTTTTAACACATCTCTTCCCAGTTTGATATATGATTCAGCAAATGTACAATCTCTGGGGCTCTTGGCTCTTTGGTGCTTAGGAACAGAATGTATCAAATTCACTCAAAAAATAAAATTGGGTTACTGGAACAATTTACTGTAGCATAGAGAGTATCTTCCAACAAAGATCAGTCTCTCAAAGACCCCCCATGTGCCTTGCAGTCCAGTTTACTTTCTGGTTTAGTATAATAAGGGAAGCCAAATTCATACAAAAGGGGGCTGGTATTTCCATTAGTAATTACATTTTAAGGCATCAATTATTTTATCTAGGAACATGTTAACATTTTAATGTATTAACACAGTTAAAGCATTGGTCTTATAATTTACTATAGGTAGGGTCAAATTCCCTAGCCCCCTTATTGAATTCTGCTATTTTCACTTATTTTCAAAACTCATTGAACTAGTTGGTAGCTCCACCTCACAAAGAGTTATAGAAATGTCTTTCACTTGATTCAAATCTTTCTTTAATAAACATAGAAGTCTCCAAATGCTGCACTATCAAGCAAATATTACATGGATTAAAACATAAATTAATGAAAAGCTATCTGTGCCATGTAGAATAAAATTGAGACTGAATACGCAGTTATGCAATGGCTTTATATTAAATTTTTAAAATGATTAAATGAGAAATATCAACTCCAGAAAAATGTAAGCACAGAATCTAAAACAACAGCCCAAAATATAAACCTTATTGTAAAAATGGCAATCTACATATCAGAGGACGTCACATATTTAGCTGAAAGTATCCATCAATCATTGATGAAATTTAAATATTTATGATGGGTTTATAGCAAACAATGCAAACCTGATGAAAACGTGCACATAGTATCATGTTGTTCTCAAATTTACTAAAACATTGGAACTATTCAAGATCTGACCTTCACAGAAGCTGGTAGAAAAAGAAAGAACAGATTTTAAAACATTTTTTAGGAAACATAAAATATGGATCATTGCATTAATCATTGACATATCCCTAGAATACCAGTTATTTTGTCACTTAAATTTCACACACACATAACTCAGAAGGATATGAGAACCAATAATTTAACTATTTGTTTCATGCAAGTTATGTCATATATAGGTAATATTGATTAAAGCATTTTGAGAGCAACACGGTAAGTTAATATATGTTCAAAGTCTTAGATGCTATGCAGGACACAGCTGGATATAATGATGTTAGAAATTTCTTATGTACAAGACACATCTACAAGACACCATCTGCAAAAACATAGCTCATATACAGTATATATATTCTAGGAGGCATTTTCCTTAAAACAATTTGCAATGGAAAGGTTCTCTTTCCATCATTATTGATGAATATTTTTAAAATGTTATACGTGATATTCGAGTACAACTGAGAAATGTAAGTATTCAGGTTCTTTCAAATTCCTTATAATGCACTCAAAATATCATGAAAACTACACACAAACAAACGATATTTAAGTCTTCCAAAGTAAAGACCTAGGAGAGCCTTGGCCACGTCCCTAAACCTACCAATGATATATGAGTCTTGAGACCCATTTCCTGCTGCTAAACTATCAGCGTCTAAATGGGAAATAGGCAATCTAAAGAGGGAAAAAGTATTGTGAAAAAATGTGCATTTTAGAGTTAGACCTCAATGCCTTTCTAGATTTTGCCAATGTACTGAGTGTGCATGGTTTTCCAGATTTTGCCAATGTCTTTCTAAATTTTGCCAAGTGTGTATGTTTAATGTGGGATGTGCTGCTTTAGCTTTATGGACCTCAGTATCCTAAGGTACAAACACACTTACTTACCAGATTGGTGTGAGCATTAGAGGGGTCATGTACAATATATCCAGCCAAATGTCTGGGATGTGAGAGACACTTATTACATGGTAACTTCATTACAATATTTTCAGTCTGCTGGCCATATAAAAAAAAAGTGGGCTGACATTGTGGGGAGCCCACACTTAATGCAAAGCGTTATTATCATGAGGTCTGAAGCAAACTTGGGATATGAAGATGACAGGTTTCTTCTATTTCTTAAACAGTCTCTTTTCGGATGCATAGTTAATATATCCATGCTAGTTGAATCCTTGCAATGTACCAGGAATTTCATCCCATTTAATCCTCATAAGAATTCCAATGTGGAAGTGTGATTAGTTAGCCTCACTTTACAGATGAGGAAACAGACTGAAGGAAGGTAGAAGGACTAACTTCAACTCATCTGATTGGCAAGTCAAAAGTTAGAATTTGTACCTAAGTAGACAAACAGCAGTGATTAAGATATTACCTCCCAAACCATAACATCTCCCTTTTCTTATTGTCTCATTCCTCAGTTATACATTTCTTTTCTGCATCCTTAACCTGATTAAAACTCCAATATTAGACACAGAGAGAGGCATTTATAATAGATTTAAAGCAGACTTGGTCTCAAGTTCTGGCTTGGCCATTTACTAGTTTATAACCTTGGAAAGTTTTACTTAACTATGCTGTGGTTCAATTTCTCATAGAAAAGTGGGGAAAAATGAAATAATAGGGAAAACTCTGAGCACAGTGCCTGGAACATGTTAGGAGATCAATAAATATTATATATATATTTCATTTATAACTTTGTTCAAATAAACCCTGACCCTCTGTATTTTAAGTAGACTTTGTGAATCAAATAAGAGATTATTCTGCCTAGTTAATTAACTGTGAAAAAAAAAGGCAGGTAGGAAAAATTTGTAGGACAGATGGTCCTTCACCAGTGTCCACATCATCATCATCATCATAAATATTTTATATATCATAAATACTGGTATAGAAATTACCTTTGAAATAATAACATTGTGGAAGTTGCTTTATAAACATCTCTACTCCTTATAACAATTTAGCTAAGTCTTTTTTCACCTTTGATAGATGTAGAAAAGCAAACAGAATTTAACCTACTTGCCTAAGGTTACAGCTTTTAAGTGTCAAAGTCAGAATTTGAATTCTGGAGCATATATCCTGCTCACTGCTCTAATCTTTCTCTTTGGACAGGCACATACAATTTCCCTTCTATTCAGAACTGACTCTGCTTTGTAGCCAACAGCAGCTAGGCAGTGACAAGACTAAAACCTGGAGCATTTGCAGATGGAACCAAAGCAAATATTAATGCAGGAAGGGTCAGGGAGGTTGGGCAACCAATCGCCAAGGTATAGCGTTACACAACCTTGTTCCTATATTAAATTCCCCTGGTCAGCCTGCCAACGATGGGTTATTTCTGCCCATGGCAGTGATATCCAGGTGAATGGGTTTGCCAGGGAGCAAGTTTAGAGGTGATCAGCTGTAATGCAGAAGGGATGGCTTCAGCCTATCCTATTTCTAGTAAATAGGAAATTTTCCTTTCCATTCTTTTCCACCCTGCTAATCCATAACCTGCTGAATACCTACCTTTGCATCCACCTACTCCTGCAACACTTATGATGTACACAGTTGGAGTTCTTTTGGAGATCCCAAGAGAAAGAAGCTTAAAATCCAGTTAGGTAATCAGAAACATTTAGATGTGATAGATTTATCATAATTAATTACAGAGGACCTGTGGAAATGTTTTCAAGTCACTAATGAGGCAAGTTTGTAAGTAGGAACTCTCAGATTATTCAGAATGACCATTATTAACAATAATAAGTCTGTTCTGCCCATGTTTTTAGATGGTATCCATTGTTACTTCCAAAAACACCAAAAAGTTTTTGATTAATTGATAACTGGAAATACTAGAACCTGTGCTATGATTTGGTATAGAATAAGTGCTAGGATTTTAAACTCAGGGAATAACAGAATCTGAGGGATAGAATGATTGATATTGGTCATTTAATCAAACATAATTTTACTTAGATAAAAAGTCAGGCAATGCTGGTGATATATTTAGGCTACATTAAAAGCTGGATGAAATTCAAAAGGTCATTAAATAATTTGATCAATCATTGAAACTTTACGATGAATTAAAATCAAGGCATTGCCCAGCCCAGTAATATCCATTTTCCCTTATAACCATGCATATGAGAAGCATCCTGATTCTCAACATGTCCAAAGCTCATTCACAACCGCCCACAACGTTGGACTTCACCGACTCCTCAAGCTGATAGTCATCCTTCAAGTTGAACTTTACATCATATTTTCTTGTTCTGCTCTTTTCACTCTCATAAAAGTGACTAGTCTTTTGTCTCTATGTTATACTTAATTGAATTGAGTTGGTTTTGAAAGCAGAAAGAGAATAGAATAATTGTGAAAGAAGCTAAAATCCATTCTGGTTTTTTTTTTAGTCTAAATATTCTGTTTATGTGGTCATTCCTCACAGATTTAATGGTCAAAACTTTTAATATTCTGGTTTTTTTTCTATGCATATCTCTTTATAGATTTGTTGGGTAACATTTTGATAATTCAGACCTTTTTAATTTACAGGCTGTCCTTCTAGGGACTACTTGGAAAAACAAAGGAAAGCACATGTGGTTAGAAAAAAGCTACTTGAACAATTTTATTGCTGCCAATTACTATAAAATCGACCACTTTATTGTCTCTAAAAATTTAATTACTAAAATGAGAATAGAGATAAAAAGTCAAATGATAGAAGTTTCCAAATTCTCTATCTTAAATATCTTAATGGAAACTGGTCTTGAGAAGAAGCTTTTTCTCCATGGAACTTGACTTCTCTTTTTCAAGAATCACGCATATAGTCGTGGCGCTTCATCAATGTTAAGTTCCTTTTGTGGTAGAAGTATGCTTTTAACTCGCACAACTGAGGGTAGGTACTTTCTAAATCTTTTAAAATTATTTCTGCATTTATTTATTATTCCTATTATTATTATTATTTTACACATGGACAGGCTCCAGGAAATGAACCCGGGTCTCTGACATGGCAGGCGAGAATTCTGCCACTGAGTCACTGCTGCACAGCCCTGCATTTATTTTATATAAGAACTGTTTAAAATGTTTAGCTGAATCTCTACAATTACCAAACCAACATATTCTGAAGATAGCGTATATAAACTATGACAATTGATCTAAATCACCTGCTCGTGTAATCATGCTCTTTACTCATTTTATAATCACCTTATTGAGTGTGATAGTTAGATTCAGTTGTCAACTTGGCCAGGTGAGCATACCTAGTCTTGTTGCTGTGGACATAAGCCAACGGTCCGTGAACCTCATCTGTTGCCAATTACATCTGCAGTCAGCTAGGAGGCGTGTCTGCTGCAATGAGTGACGTTTGACTTAATTGGCTGGTGCTTAAATGAGAGATCGCAATGTAGCACAGCTAAGCAGCTCGGCATTCCTCATCTCAGCACTTGCAGCTCAGCTCAGGCCTTTGGTGATGCAGAAAGAAGTCACCCCGGGGAAGTTGTTGGAACCCAGGGACCTGGAGAGAACACCAGCAGAGACCATCTTGTGCCTTCCACGTAAGAAAGAACCTCAGTGGAAAGTTAGCTGCCTTTCCTCTGAAGAACCAACAAAAATAAATCCCCTTTTATTAAAAGCCAATCCGTCTCTGGTGTGTTGCATTCCGGCAGCTAGCAAACTAGAACACTGAGGAAATACAGTTTACAGCTATGCCCACATAATCTACATTAAAGGGGCCAGAACATTTTTTTCTCAATCTATAGATTTTAATTTCAAACAATTTCCTTTTTCCCTCTCCCTCTCTCCTCCATCTCTCTTTATCCTCCCTCTTCCTTTTTTCCATCTTTCCTTCCTTGTTTCCCTTGAGAGGTATAAGAAAAATATAAACAAATAAAAAAAAAAGAGAAGAATATCTGTACAGGAAAATATGTCAGTTGAGAGGAAAAGGCAAGAAAATGAGCTATATGAGAAAACAACGGACTATAAGAGAGAGGTGATTGGGTTAAAAATCACAGTCATTTAGTTACAAGGGGAAATTCCTGGGAAAAGCCTATGTAAATCAGGGGATAACAGTAGGTAATTTCATTTTTACATCCCCTGCCTCAGTAACATATTCATATGTCACAATGATATCACAGGAAAAAGATGAATATAGAGAAAGGAATTTGGAGTTGTATTTGATGTCCAGCTACATGATCTTATATAGAGGACCATCATAAAAACAGTCCTAATTAATTAATTAATGACCTAATTAATGAATGCTTAGTATATGTCATAAATAAAAAGAGCTAGATCTGAGCCTACAGGTATTTGAACAGGCCTGGCAATTTCTGAAGTGTCACAGCCAGTGGCCTAGAGGGTCTGTTGATCTGAGTTGGTTTGCTTGGCAGCAAAGAGCATCTATGGAGGTTTGCAGGTGGAAGAGGAGCTTGTAGAAGAGAAAAGAGAATGGTAAGACAAGGTGCTCTCTTGGATGGGTATGGGACGGCAGAATGCCATCTTAGGGGCTTTTGTCAAAAGCTCAAGATTCCAGGGAATTTCTGGGAAAAAGAGGGCACAGGATGTAATGTTTGGGTGCTGAGTAACCAAGTGGGACAACAAAGATTTGGTGGTAGGGGTGGCTTTCTCCCCATGAGAAGTGCCTTTGGATCAGTCAGTATTGTATGGAACACTGTATGTCTTCTCTGTCAGGAAGCCAAAACATTAAGAGATTGACACCTTGGCACACATGGCAGATTTGCTGTGTGCTCAGTAATGGGGTGGAGGAACCCACCTGGATTGTTCAATGGTGAATATTGAAAGAGAGTTGGAAGCCTTGTCTTCCAGAAATACTCAGAAATTACTAGGTTGCATGGTAATTTGAGGGGGAACTAAGGGCTACAAGGTAGAAAAGAAATGAGTTGTTCTTATTATTCGTGATAGTATTTATAGCAACTGGCTGGTTAGGACTTTGGAAACTTGGGTTATGCACCTTAAAGCTTCTAAGGAAGTCATAATTTTCCAGTTTTATACATGAGAAAACCAAGGTTCTAAAAGTGCAACTGGCACAAGGCACGTAGATAGAAAATGGCAAAGTTCAGTTCACTCAGTTCTATGCTCATGTCTTTCCATTATGTTTTCACTTCCAATTAATTACTTGGAAGTAAATTGACTATGCTTTGTTAATTTGTAAATTGAGGATTGACAGGCTTGGAAAATGATATCTTAGATTCTTGCAAGATAGTAAGTGTATAAAAAAATTTTGATGGAAACTTAAAAAAGAAAAAATTTGTGATGTGTGCAACTGTTTAGATATCAAATATTTGATTTATTTTACATTTATCTTCGCGGTGCTAAGGACACCTAAGATAGGGGTTTTCTTGTATGGAACATTCAAATAATCTGTTTAGCTTATAAAATATAAATGTTTAGAACCACCTATCAAAATTCCAATTCAGAAGGAACTGAAGCAGGATCTGTGCCTTTTAACAAGCTTCGGAGAGGGTTAGGATGATATTGAAGGATTAAAAACCACAGAACTAAAGAAATAATCTGAATGAAAATGGCTCCCAACATTGGCCCAAGTTAAAGTTTTACTGAACATTCCTAGATTTGTTATATATCCAGTGTCAAAGACATAAAATTGTTCATATGAAAATACAATTATAAATAGAAATTTAAAGAAGCTGCTAGTTCTCTGGCAAACGATATAAATTTTGTCATATAGAGGAGCTTTTATTTTGAAATAGTATCAAACTTACAGGACAGTTGTAAAAATAATACAAACTCCATACAGAGACTCCAACATTTGCCATGCCTCCAGATACTGACCCACCCGATTTGAATATCTTGCCAACTTTGCTGTTTCATTCTATGTATGTATGTATGTGTGTGCGTGTGTATGTGTTTATGTATCTGCTTTCTGAACATTTGAGAGCAGTTTACACTCATCATATTGCTTGAACATGTGATACTTCCATGTACATTTACGAAAAACAAGGACACCCACTTATGTAATCACGTTAAGTGCAGTTATCAAGGTCAAGAAATTTAACATTGATGTAAGACTTCCATTCTTCATTCCATTTTTTTTCCTTATGCCCCAATATCCTTTGTGACTTTCTCCTCCATTCTTGGATCCTACCTAATGTCATGTACCTCAGTTGTGATTATCTCTTTAGTATCTTTAATTCTATTTTAAATTATAGAAACATTTATTTAACATACATCTTCTTTTCTCATCTCAGCCCAAGCATACCATTCGTTTCCTGAGGTTAATCATATCACAGTGTTGCAGTACCCTTATCAGCAAGCTTACCAGAACTCTCCATTCACCAAACAAAGAAACTGTGTACTCATTTTGCATTAACTGCCCTTTGCCTCTGCCCCCTTCCCCCTGGGAACCTGTACTCTAGTTTGCATATTGTCAGGTATTTTCTTTGTGGTTACCATGGGGCTTCAATTTAACATCTTAAAACTATAATAATCTCATTTGCTTTGATACCCATTTAACTTCGATAGAATACGTAAACTATATTCCTGTCCCTCTCCGTCCCCCACCTTTTTGTAGTTCTTGTCACAAATTACACGCTCATACTTTATGAGTCTAAAACCATTCATTTATCATTACATTTTACACATTTGCCTTTAATATCCGGTAGGAAATTAAATGTGGAGTTACAAATAAAAGGTAAATAGTTTTGGTATCTATATTCACTCATGTCATTATTTTTATCAGAGATCTTTATTTCTTCATGTGACGTCAGTCAATTCTAGTACCTTTTTCTTTCAACCTGAAACTTCCTTTCAACATTTCTTATAGGGCTCATCTAGCAGAGTGAGCGCCTTCAGCTTTTTATCTGAGAAGATCCTAATTCCTCCCGTACTTTTTCAAACAGTCTTTATTAAGAAATATAAATACATACCAAAAAATCAATAATTTTCAAAGTACATTGTAACATATAGTTGTAGAACAGATTTCAGAGATTAGTGTGGGTTACTATTCCACAATTTTAAGTTTTTCTTTCTAACATTGATATAAGACACTAGAGACTAAAAGAAATATCAATATAATGATTCAGCAGTCATACCCATTTGTCAAATCCTGTCTTCTGTGTTATAATTCCTCCTTCTCCTTTGATCCTTTTCTCACTCTTTAGGTCCATTTGGGCTCTGCCCTTTCTAACTTTTTCATGTTGGAAATGGGTGTTAATAATATGGGAGAGGGTGATTGAATTAGCTGATATTCTTGGAGAGGCTGGACCCTCTGAGTTTCAGGATTTATCTAGCCTAGGAATCAATCTGGAGGTTGCAGGTTTCTGGAAAGTAATCTTAGTGTGGGAAACTTTTATAGAATCTCAGAGAGAGCCCTAGGTGTTCTTTCGGGTTAACAGGAATGATTTTGGTTGGGGGTTGGCAAAGCATGGTAATTACCAATATCTAGCTAAAGCTTGCATAAGATTAGCCTCCAGTATAGCCTCTCAGCTCAATTTGAACTCCGTTTGCCACTCATACCTTATTTGGTACATTTCTTTTCCTCCTTTTGGTCAGGAAGGCATTGTTAATCCCAAAGTGCCAGGGCCTGGCTCATCCCCGGGAGTCATGTCCCACATTGCCAGGGAGACCTTCACCCCTGAATGTCATGTCCTACCTAGGTTGGAGGGTAATGATTTTCCTTGCAGAGTTGGCTTAGAGAAAGAGGCCATACCTAAGCAACAAAAGAGACTTTCTGGAAGTACCTCTTAGGCATAACTATAGATAGGCTTAGGTTCTCTGCTACATAAATAAGTTTCACAAGAGCAAGCCTCAAGATTAACGGCTTGGATTATTGACTTGTCCTCTTTCATCTTAGGAAAACATTTTGCCAGATTCAGAATTCTTGGTTAGCAATTTTTTTTGCTCTCAGCACTTTAAATGACTTCCCACTGCCTTCTAGCAACCATGGTTTCTGATGAAAACTCATCTCCTGATCTTACTATGGCTCCCGTGTATATGACATGCTGCTTATCTCTTGCAGCTTTCAGAATTTTCTCTTTATCTGTGGCATTTGACAGTTTGCTTATCACATGGTTCATTGTGGGTCTGTTTGGGCTTATCCAGCTCGGAGTTGGTTGAGCCTCTTGGATGTGTATATTCATGTCTCTTATTAAATTTGAGACGCTTTCAGCCACTAGTTCTACGAACATTCCCTCTGCTCCTTGTTCTCTTTCTTCTCCTTCTCGGACTCCCAGATGTGCTCATCGGCATACTCGATGTTGTCCCAACGTTTCCGCAGGTTCTGTTCACTTTTCTTCATTCTTTCTTCTTTCTGCTAGATTGGATAATTTCAATTTTCTTATCTTCATGTACTCTCATTCTTTATTCTGCTAGTTCCCATATGCTGTGGAATCTCTCTAGGGAATTTTTAATTTCTGATACTGTGGTGTTCAGCTCTGTTTCGTTTCTTTTTCACAATTTCCTTCTCTCGATTGATATTCTCTTTACATTCATCTATCATTTTCCTGATTTCCTTTACTTCTTTGTCTATGTTTACCTATTGCTTTTTAAATATATATTTAGGACCATTTTTTTAAAAAAGTCTTTTTCTGGAACCTCCCAGCTCTGAACCTCCTCATTGTGGTTTCTAATGCTTTAATTGCCTCCTTTGCTTGGGCCATTGCTTCCTGTTTCTTTATATGTTGTTTTTTTTTTAACCTTTTTTGAAACATGGACATTTTAATATTTTCAGGTGCTATTGTTGGAATTTAGACTCTGAAGTGTCTGTTTCTTATATCCAGCTAATTTCATGACAGAGCTTTCCTTGAATGCCAGGAGCCAATCGAAAAGAAAGAGGAGGAGGAGGAGAGAACAAAACACTTCTCCCACTCTTTGCAGATTGAACTGAGGGAGTGCTTTCCTCCAGAGCTTATCCATACAGCAAGTTAAGAGAAAAAAATTCTCTCAGTTTTCTGCACATGTGTCTTGTCTTGGGTATGGATATGTGGCCCTAGGAATTCCCCTGGTTACACAGATCTGAATATTCTTTTTCCCTAGGAAACAGTGTCCTTACCATCACAGGCACTGCACTTGATGTCCTATAGCCAGCAGCCCGTCGCCCCTGGCAGCCCTTTGACTGCTGCCTTCTACATGCAGGACAAGTTCTGGGACAGCAAGTCCCTCAGGCCACCATCAGACTGATTGGGCCAGACCAACATGCTTCCCAGATACGCTCAGTGGTTACTGTATTCACTTCAGAAGAGTGACTGGGAATTTTCACTGGGAGCATGGCTGGTCTACATTGAGCTAATGAGGGGTAGGAGAGACCAGAGAGGGTGACATGGGAGCCTACTGTTTTTAAGTGTCCTTTTCCTTGATTTGGGGCTCACCTTGTACTGTAATCCTTTAGCTGTTTTCTGGAGCTTTTAGAAAGAGGTTTCTGCAAGTTCTTACTGGCTATCCAAAGTTTCTGTGGGGAGATTGAGTCATGAAGCCTCTTGCTTTGTCATTTCTACACATTCAGAAGGAGTTCTGATTGTGATAAGATCTGACAAGTCACAATATTTAATTTTGTTTTCTTAGCTATCTATCCTTGCTCCCAAGAATGTCCTGATTATTTTATATTTGTAGAATGTAAATAGTGATACTTTTGGGGGGATATTGAAAGGCAAATATAATAAAAGTATTTAAATGGACTTCTTAAGTTATGAAGTTCTATGGCAATGCATAAACCAACAGAAATTGTATCACCTTTAAACCTTAGACAGCTGTTTATGTCTCTTTAATTCACAGGGACCCTATGTTCTAGTTTGCTAGCTGCCAGAATGCAATATACCAGAAATGGAACGGCTTTTAAAAAGGGGAATTTAATAAGTTTCTGATTTACAGTTCCAAGGCTGAGAAATTGTCCCAGTTAAAACAAATCTACAGAAATGTCCACTCAAAGGCATCCATCCACTGAGCGATACCTTGGCTCATGAAGGCCGATGAAGTTCAGGTTTTCTCTCTCAAGTGAGAAGGCACATGGCAAACACGGTCAGAGCTTCTCTCTCATCTGGAAGGGCACATGGCGAACACGGCATCATCTGCTAGCTTTCTCTCCTGGCTTCCTGCTTCATGAAGCTCCCCGGGAGGCATTTTCCTTCTTCATCTCCAAAGGTCACTGGCTGGTGGACTCTGCTTCTCGTGGCTATGTCATTCTGCTTAGCTCTCTCTGAGTCTCTTTCTCCAGAATATTTCCTCTTTTATAGGACTCCAGTAAACCAATCAAGACCCACCCAAATTGGTAGAGACATGTCGTCACCTAATCCAGTTTAACAACCACTCTTGACTAAATCACATTGTCCAGGGAGACGATCCAATCACAGTTTCAAACATACAGTATTGAATAGGGATTATTCTACCCTTATGAAATGGTATTTTGATTAAAACATGGCTTTTCTAGGAGGCATACTTCCTTTCAAACCAGCACACCCTATAAAAGTTGGCTTCATATGGGTGTAAGTTTTCTCCATCAAGTACTACATTTCTTTTTTTTTCTCTCTCTCTCTCATTCACTTAATCTTAACTTTTGGATATAGTTACTTCAAACAAGTTACATAATGTGGAAATTTTAAATACATTTTTAATTGCAACTCTTATTGGAGACTATATATATATATATATAAGTTTTTGGCAATTTGTCAAATATGTTTTATTATTATTATTATTTTGTATGCTGTTTGGTGGGGATCACATTTCATTCTTTTTCCATGTGACTATCCCGTTATTGCAGCAGCACTTTTTGATTTTTCTTTTTCATTTTTGGGAAGTGCACAGACCAGGAATACCCCCTGGTCTCCCACATAGCAGGTGAAAATTCTACCACTGAACTACCCTTGCACCCCAGGCTGTATTTTAATTTACATGCTATATACGTAATTATGCATGCATATATATAAATGTGTACCTATATATGTGTGTGTATATATACATATGTATAAAGGTATGTAGAGAAAAACTCAACATATTGCTGTAAATTAAAATGTTTAGAAAATGATCATCAACCACCACCACCAAAAAATATGAAAAGGCAATTCCACTATAATCACTCTTAAATTTGTTGTTAGTATTCAGCTATGTCCTATATTTGTATCCATTCTTGTCTTGCCTTTTGGAATGCATTATAATATATAATATATATATATATATATATATATACACACACATAGGTAAAAATATACAAAATTTATGTGGCATTCTAAGTGTTGATTTTGCATCTTAATCTATAAAATTTTACCCTCATAAATGTCAAATTTATGAGAAAAAGCCAATAGTAATTTTTGAATAATGTTCATCTATGTAGCTGGCCAAGTGGGGTAATTTTTAATTTTGTCTCTCTAATATACTCAGAAAATTATGCTAAATATTAATTCCTCCTAACATTTCCTGAAAAGTAAAGTATATAAGCTAAACTATTAATGAATTATTTCTAGAAAATTATGAGAAATATGCAGTGAAAAATAGTCATTGAAGTTTCTTCAACTAGAGATTTCTGATTTAATTTTCTGGTAATTTCCTTCATATCTGTAAATTAACCCTTTCCTCTTGACAATTTCACATAAATCCAAATAAAAAATAAAGCTTTGATGAAGAAACAGAGTGAAATATTTTCCTAAGGCTTTTTTTTTTAATGATTTACAATTCACTGTTTATTTAAATCCAGGATATGAACAACAAATGTTCATATGAACCTTTCATATAAAAGTATAAGTTAGTGCATCCGGCTGGAATGCACCTGCATCATTAGTTTCTAATGTGAGAAACCTCATTTGTCAATTCTCTGCAAAAGAAAACTACCTTTGAGCACTGTCTGTGAAGACTATTTTTATTCTGACCCCTCTGCTATGCACACAAATGGTGTCACTTTGGCACTCATTGAACCAGACACTAAACTGGTCTTCCACAATGGGTCTGAAATCAATAACTAATTTTGAAAACTGATTAGTTTGCACCAGAGTCGTAGACAGTTCCGAATTTTGCCAGAGGACATAATCAGCCAGTAAATGGAGATACTAGTGCACTAGTACTAGATTGGTAATATGGCCCAAATCTTCCATAAACTCTTTCAACAAAGGGCGATTGGAGTCTTTATAAGCAACTTTACTTGCAAATTAAACTTTTTTTTTGATGTTGAAATAAAGCTTAGTTTTATTATGCTACATAGCTGGTTAATAAGAGTTGTTTGTAAATGAATTCTAATAAAGCAAGCGAGCTCAGCCTTGGGTGACCATTAAAGAGCCACAGACATTTTTATCTATCTTGGCTGGTGGTGAATTCCAGATGTTTCCAACATGAAAAATGTTATGTTCTAACAGTTAATGTTGTATTGCTAGCCATTCAGAAGATGTATCTTCCTATTAGATGGGCATGTTGCTATGGAGATAACTGTAAAAGTCTGACGTAGAAGAGGTGGGGAAAGAATTGTTTCAAAGCAAGGGAGACTATCAATTATGTCAATGATTGAAAAGGCAGCAAAAAAGTAAACATTTTATCCACAGCTCATTCCAGAAAACACATATGAATATATGATGCACATAAAGTATTTTGTTTTTGCCTCTTTCATTGGTTTCATTTCATCTTTATCATTTGACCATGTGGACAAAACATGACTACTTGGTAATGACATGAACTGGCACTAAACATGAATGCACAGCTTTCAAAATCATTCCAAATTCATAAATTATAGCTTGGCAATTGCCACATGTTAAGACTGGGATAGAATGCAGCTTCAGAAGGTTGTTGGAAAATATGCACTTCTTAAAACTCTGAGACAGTAGGAAATTCACAAGCAAAGTAAATCCACAAGCTAGTGATACGAAGCTAGATATAACAATGCACTCCAGATTAAATTACTACAACCCAGGTGCATCATTTGGATTGGAATTTTAAATGTGTATGATCAGTACAATTTGATGCCTTAACTTGAGCTAAGAAAGGAAGAGCTGACAGAAGAAAAAAAAAACTATGCTATGAGCAGAGGTTATTTTGTTTCTATTTCATTTTTTATTCTCTGGAAATCTGAAATGGGTTTAATATGTGGTGCATAAATACTTAAAAACAGTCTATAATCCAGAATCTCATGCAATCGACATTCATTCACTCAAGAGAAAAAAAGGTTGAGAAGGCAAGATAAGTGGCATTTTTATTTCATTGCAGTGAAGAAAGTATCTTTTAATTCTCTTATTTTTTTCATAGCAAATATTTCCCACATGAAGGACAGCTATTAGAAAGAAAGGAGAAAAGGAGTAGAAATAAAAGGGAGATAGAACTCCTTCATTGGGATTCAGCGTTGCTCAGAGGACTTCCACCTGGATAAACCCCACTCTTTCACCTAATCTGTGGTCATGAATACAACATTCATGGTTCATTTCAGATTCATCTAGGGTTAAATGATATTACTTTGTTAACCAAAATAGCTGATTCCATCAGTGGTAGTAGAGACCTATTTTGATTAGCTACTGTTGACACTTTGTGAATTAGTTGGAAAAACTCAGATATTTTTTATCTAAATATTACAGAAACATTCTCTGTTCTGGCAAAAGATCTAAGAGCTATTCTAATTTTTAATTACTTTTAAAACTGGAAAAATAATTTTGACAAAACAGTGGCAAAGCAAGGATTCAGAGTTATAGGAAAAAGTATGTCTGGGAGCTAAACTGGATTTTCTTTTTAAAAGAGAATTTTGGAAGCAAAATGCATATAATAATCAAATTAAAATCCTATTCAAATAAATTCTTCCGCCATTGATCGGAAATGAATTTTGATTTCTATTACTGGGAATAAAATCATAGTAACCGACTAAAACATCTCAATAGTTTCCTATTATCAACATTTTGCCACAAGATGATATATTTAGGTTCAGGTTCTAAGCACAGGTATGCTGAAACTCCCGATTCACAACAAAGGCCTGGTTTTTATTTTCAGGGCATGCTAGTTAATCTTTCTGAGCCTCATTTATTAAAAACCTGTAACATAGGAATTATATGAGTGAGTTATTAAGATTTTGTTAGACAAACCTCTCACAACCCTCCTTTGTATGTCAAACTTGCTTGATCATAAGAATCTTGAGTTGTGCTTGCTGAAAATGCAAAATATTCAGTGTTCATTTGGGGGTTTTGATTCAATGGATCTGTGGTTGGGTGTGGGACCGTATTTTTAACAAACTCCATGCTGTGGTTATAAGCAAATATGGGAAATAATAACTGAATGCATATTGGGTGTGAATAGGTCTCCATCTCTCTCTTTCTCATTACCCTTCTATTTCCTTCCTTGGAACAATAATTCGATAGATTTTTATGATTTCCAATGAAAAATTTCAACATGGTGATACACTAAACTAATTTTGTTTTTTTTTTTGGGGGGGGTGCATGGTCTGGGAATTGAACCTGGGTCTCCCGCATGAAAGGTGAGCATTCTACCACTGAACCACCTGTGCACCCTGCACTAAGCTAACTTTTAAAAGATGCTTTAATGTAAAGGCAATTGAAAGTCTCAGTATTAAAATAAATGTTAAATGCATAGTTAAGACTGAATTAAGTATATATTCTAAACTTACATATATAGTTGAATATTGCTGGCTTATATGGGAAATTATTACTGCAGTTAAGTGAGAGTATTAGAACATGATGGCCATATTTTGATGCATCAAATTTTCCTGAGTATGTCCATGGAAATTGGGATTTTATGCTTGCTGTCTGTATTGGAAAGGCAAAAGATTGTAATTAAAGTAGTATCTCTCTCTGCTCAGATTTTAAAGATCATTTGCATCATTTTGTTGCCGTCTCATGGTAGTAAAATGTTCTGGGAATCATGGGAAATTCATTTCCACCTAACAGCAGAATGCTGGGATAAGCAGAAACCTCAAGGCATTGTTTATTCTCATCATCTTTTTTTTTTTTTTTTCCTGGGTCATCATTTTGGACAGAATCTTCCTCAGTTTGTAGTCATGAGTGCAAGTTATTCTGCTCCCATATGTAGACATAGATACGGTGTTACATAGGATGAGGGAAATGTATACTATTCAGTTATGGGCAACTAAATAGATTAGATATTTGAACTGAAATAAAGTGAGAAAATATATTCAGAGGACTGCTTGCATGCTAAGATTATATGAAATGATTAACAAACTATACTTGAATAGAAGTCATGGTTTATTAGGCGCTATTTCAATAGCCCTTTCTTAAAATATTGGCAGAAGTTTTTGAAACAAATTAGTGGCTGTTGAAAACCTATTGGGACATTTAAATCTGCCCTTCTCTGTAGGGCACATTGGTAGGTAAATTTCCCTATGCCTCGGCCCCTAGGTTTATGCTTTATATATTGGAAGAAATGTGGTTTCAAAGTTGATAAACATTTCCAATTTAATTCTGCTGCCTAAATATTTACTCTGTTGAATAAATAAACGAATCAGTTGGGACTTGTAAATGTCAAGTCACTGAATTTTCTTTCACTCCATTGTAAGTCACTCAGCACATGTAACTGAATAGATATTTGAGAATGAAAGACAGTCAAGGTTAAAGTTACAGTTATAAGCTGTTTAAAAATTTCCCTCTAGTAAAGGAACACTTGTGTACAGACTTCCTTTGGTAGAACAGATGATGCCAACCTTTAAACACAAAATGGCAACACACGAAAAATTAAGTAGCACATGGTCTTTTACGTTGACCTACTGAGATCAAGGTGTGTGGGAGTATGTGTGTGTGTGTGTTTATGTGTGTGCTCCTAGCACCTTCCCTCCTTATAACTAACCCTATTCTCTATTGGACTTCATATAGAATGAATCTTGGTGTATCTTGTTCTTGCCCAACTGGAAATATAGATCAAAAGGACCACTTTGCTCTACAGTGTGATGACATAAAAGAAACTCTATTTGATGCCAAGCCATCTTGCATGGCTCGGTTATAAGTTCCTCTGTGGAATGAATACCCTGGCTAGCCCTACTCTGGGCATAACAGCAACTAGTAAGGATGGTAAGAGCCACCCCTAGCTTTTCCGAATGGCCCCTACCATTTCTCCAAACAGCCTCATACTTGCATGCCACACAACTTACTAGTAAAGCTTGCATCTCCATGTGGTTTGGATGATAAGCAGCCACATTCAGCTTCTCTAAGTGTCCCTTGCTGCTTCTGCTTTTCACGCCAGTATAGCTTGAAACTTCCAATTCCCTGTATCCATGGGAAAGCCCTCCCTTGGATTACAATAAAGGCAAGAGCCTGAGACCCACATGTGCTTCTTTTCCACCCCCTCCTCCAAGTAGGGCAGGTTAGGGGAGCCCATTGGGCCCCTCTGCTGCCCTCACTCTCCCCTCTTCCCCTCAAGAGCCTTTGATATATCAAAGCTGTCCTTCCACGCATTCTTGGCTCCCCGGTTATCAGTGTTTATGCCTCATCTCCCAAAGAACTTCCACATAGCATCCCAACAAGCTCATTCTGAAGTGGAATTCAACATTCTACTGGGGGAAGGACGCTTGTTGAATTGCATGCATATAACATTACATGACTACCAGTAAGATGCTTGTGTCCTAGAATATACAGAGATTTGCAGACATTTTGGTCCTTGTCATTTAGGAAAAATTAACTTTGAGTTAAATGTCCTCAAATCCTGTTTCCTCTTTAAAGCTTCCTAAGCACTCTAAGATAAAATTGGCATATCCTATCCTTTTCTTGCAATTACAAAACACACTTATCTCTTCACTGAGCTCCTTCATCTATGTGCGTCAGAGTAATCTAGGAGAGAGCAAGTTTGCTTGACAGCAAGAATAATATCAGTTTCTTTCAAACTAATTTTTTTTTATCTTGAAGATGGATGGAATTCACAAGTAGCAGACAGCTGAAGTTAGCCTCAATCTTCACAAACTGTTGTCTAGTGACATAAAATGTGTTTTTCAAAAGATGAAGAGATTCTAATTCAAAATCAACTTGTGAAAACATTTGTATTTAATTTTCTACTTAAAAGTTGTTAAAGTTTTAGCATTAGTACACGGTCACAATTTTTGTCAGAATGGTAAGGGATGGCACATTTTTCTACAGGTTTAATGATGAATACTGTCAAAAGTCCCTGGTGTTTAATTGCATGAAAATACCAGAATTAAGCATTGCCATTTGGCAGAGGTTTATGCAACGTGTGCGAATTTTAGTCATTAAATTAAAAAACTGACATCTGTACAAAGTTAAAACAGAATCTGAAAATTCTGTTTAATTAAAATTCTTCCTGCCAGCTTTTTCAAGAAGGTGGCTCCAAAAGTGATGAAAGAAGGCCTGCCCTTCCCAAAACCAAAACCAAAGCAAAAGCTTTGACAGGCCAAGAGGGCAGTGGTGAAAGATCCACAAATACACATGCACTCACATGCAGAAGATCCCCATGTCACCCATGGGGCTCAAGAAGCTGTATCTCTGAAGATAGCCCAAATATAGTTGGCAGAGGGCACCCAGGAGAAACAAGCTTGATCACTATTCCATTATCAAGTTCCCCCTGTGTACTGAGTCAGCTATGGAGAAGATTAAAGACAGCACTCTTGTGTTCAATGTGGGTGTCAAGGCTAACAAGCACCAGATCAAACAAACTCTGAAGAGCTCTCTGACATTCCCTGGCCAAGGTCAACAGTCTTAACAGGCCTGATGGAGAGAAGAAGCTTATGACATCAAAGCTCTTAACTATATTGCTTTGGTCATTGCCAGCAAAACTGGGATCATCTAAACTGAGTCCACCCAGCTGAAACTGCTGGGACAGAAGCAAATGCATTCTATGAATTGCATCATCATTTATTATTATGAATATAACTACTGAATGTTTTATATAAAAATATATACATAAACACAAATGTCCTAAATATATATATGAGAGAATTATACCAGATAATTTCATGGTTGGAAAGAAGTTTATTTCACAAGTTTAGATGTAAAAGTAAGCTATAATAAGAGAAATGTTTTACAATGACCCAATGCAGAATTATTTATATCCATTGACAATCAATAACCAAGAGACTTAAAAGTATTAGTAGACATGGTCATTTATAACACAAGCTGAGCTTCCAGAGAATTTTACCTACTATGTGATGGGAGGTCTGCTGAAACTCATCAATCTCACTGGCTATTGACATATCCTTAGGCATAGTCCAATATTTTCCTAGATTATTGTTATCAAAGGGTGGTCCATGATCCACTGCCCTGATGAGACGAATACAGGAATCAAGAGTAAGTGTTGAGAAACATTCACAGAAATTGAAATGTCTGTGAACACCTAACACAGAATCATTTTTTCCCAATAGTTCATTTTTATTTTATTGTACGAAAGAACTAATCTGTGATGGATTATAAATAACAATAATTAAACTTTTGTTACAGCTAGCTTGAGAATGAGAATCACTGCCTTAGAAAATGAGGGTTGTGTGTGTAAGTGTGCTATTCACATGGGAACTGTTACTTGCAAAGTGATTAAATAACAGAAGCTCTAATTAGATTCTGTTAGAGAAAGAAGAAGACTGGCTCCCTTATTGAGTAGGAGGTAAAGGTTCTACTGTGGAAAGGATGGAGAATCATCAATTACTATTTTCTTATGTCTGTGAAAGATCATAATCTTCAAAATGAACACTGTGGAACAAATATCAATAGAAGGGATTTTAATCATCAAGTAGTAAAGAAATTTTAAAGAGAGCACCTACTAGTGTAAATTCATTCACTTCTCTTAGCCTCTGTGACTTGCATTCCAAGATACTTAAAAGGTGAGGGATTTTGGAGAATTCATAATTTAAAGAGGTATGCTGAAAATGTATGTGCCATTTTAATTTTATAAAGTGGAAGAAAATTGGTTTAGATAATTAGACTGAAATGGTTTATGAACTTATTGAGGAGCCAATGATTACTATGTCCCAGCATGACTCACTAAGAATAAGTGATTACAGCATCTCTTTTCCTTCTCTACAGTGTTATTAGACAGTTTGTGTACAAAAATGGAGATCATACAGTACAGCAGGAATCTTGTTTTTGCTGAAATAGTATTTTTTATTCTGGGAATGGACTCAAATCTTCTTTTGGGGGTGTTCCCTTCTTACACATTTTGGGGAGGTACCAATTACTTTCTTTGAAGGAATAGTTTTATTCATACCCAATAATGTCCTATTGAGCCTTATCATTATCTCTTTAATTTCTCTAAACTATATGTCCAAACATATATGCAATATAAATGTTCCCATCCCAACCCTTTCCAATCGATAGAATTAATCACATTCAAAATGTTGCAGTATCACCATCCATTATTAGGACCTTCCTTTCACCCCACAAAGAAACCGTACACTCATTTTGATCTTTATTGATTTCAGCCAATTGTCTAGCGTCCTTTCCTTTCAACGTGCAAAACTCTCTTTTAAAGTCTCTAACTTTGTTTCTCTGGGAGTGTCTTAATTACTGCATCTTAAAAAAAATTGGTTAAATATCTTCACACACTGCGCAATCCATCCAAAATATACAATCAATGATTCAGAATATCATCACAAGTTTATCACATAGCTGTGTATTCATCACCATGATCATTTTTTGACATTTGCATTACTCCAGAAAAATAAATGAAAAGAAAAATTCCATACATCTTACCCTTATCCTTCCCTCTTATTGACCACTAGTCTTCTGATCTACCCGGTTTTAAGAATTACAGTAGAAACAGGTTAACTCAGACAGTGTAGTACTGACAGACACATATCAGTGAAACGAAACAAGACATCCAGAATAGATCCATATAAACATGGAAGGTGTCTTTTTTTGCTTTCTGCAATAGTTATATAGTCATTATCAATGATCAGGACTACTGGATTACAGTTCAACAACTTCAAGTATTTCATTTTGGCTTTTCTAAAACACCAGACACTAAAAAGAAATAAATATATTTCTTTATTACTGAATATATAATATGATTTATTAACTATATATTACTGATTAATATATAATTAGTCAGTAGTCACAGTCATTTGTAAAGTCCTAATTTCTCAGTTACACCTCCTTCTCCTCATTTGATCTTTCTCTCAATCTTCAGAGATAGCTGGGCAAAGACCATTTTAACTTCTTCGTGCTGGAAAGGAATGTTGACCTTCTAGGGTAGAGGAATGAACCTGTGTTTTGTTCTTGTAGAGACTGCTACCTCTGGGTTTCAGGACTTATCTGGCCTAGGATCGATCTGGAGGCGTTAAGTTTCTGAAAAAATAAACTTACCCCCTCAAAATTGTATAGATACTTAGATAGAGCCCCAGGTGCTCCCTAGGGCTTTCATGAATACTGTTGGTTGGGGCACAGCATACTGTCATAATTTGAAATATTTGGCTAACACTTGCATGAGAGTAACCTCCAGAATAACCTCTTGACCTTATTTGAAATCTCTGAGTCACTGAAACTTTATTTAGTTTCGTTTCTTTCCCCCCTTTTCAATCCCATGATGCCAGGGTCAGGCTCATCCCTGAGGGTCATGTCCCACATCCCCAGGGAGACTTATATCCCTGGGTTAATTACTACTTCATTTTTGAAAGGCAGTTTTGTCAGATACAGATTTCTTAGTTGGCAAATTTGCTTTCAGTACATTAAATACATTTTCCTACTGCCTTCTGGCTTCCATCGTTTCTGAGAAATCAGCACTTACCCTTATCGGGGCTTTCCTATATACGACTTGCTGCTTCTGTTTTGCAGCTTGAAGAATTCACTCTTAATCTTTTGCATTTGACAGTATGATTATACTATATTATACTATAGCACAGTGTGGGTCTCTGTGGATTTCTCCTGTTTGTAATTTGCTGACCATCTGGTATGTATATATTCAAGTCTTTCATTAAATTTGGAAAGTTTTCCGTCACTATTTCTTTGAATATTCTCTCTGGTCCTTTCTCTTTTTCTTCTCCTTCCAGGACCCCCATAATTTGTATTTTGTTACACTTGATGGTGTCCCACCATTTCCTCAGGTTCTGTTCACTTTTCTTCATTCTTTCCTCTTTCTGCTTCTCATACTGGATTATCTCAATTTTTATATTCAAGTCTTTATATTCAAAGTCTCTGTTCTTCTTTCTGCAAGCTCCCATCTGCTGTTGAGCAACTCTGGAGAATTTTTAAATTTTGTTACTGTGGTCTTCAGCTGTGCTTGGTTCCTTTTTTAAAGCTCTAACTCTCCATTGATATTTTCTTGGTGTTCATCTAGGTTTCCCTGATTTCCTTTAGGTCTTTTACATATTTTCTTTGATCTCTTTGAGCATAGTTTAAAAAAGTCTTTGTCTGAGCATGTCCTGGGTCTGCTCCTCTTCACTGATTCTTCCTAGTGCTTTAATTATCTCCTCTCCTGTGTCATCACTTCCTGCTTCCTGTATGTTTTGCAATCTTTTGCTGAAACTTGGACATTTTGATATGTTATCGTGTTATCACTGGAATTTAGACTCTGAGGATTCTGTTCTTTAAGATTTTATCCAGCTACTGTTATGACAGAACTTTTCTTGAATGCCAAGAGTCCAAAAAATATTTTAAAAAAATAAATAAAAAAGACAAAGCAGAAGAAAATGAAAAAAGAAAAGAAAACTTTTCTATTCTTTGCAGATTGACCTGTGTTGAGTACTTTCCTTCAGGCTTATCCACATGTGTTGGTTAAATTCGTGTCAACTTGGCCACATTATGATGTTCAGTTGTTTGGTTAAGCAAACATTGGCCTGATTGTTACAGTGAGAATATTCTGTTGACTTAAATCATCAGTAAGTTGATTGCACCTATGGCAGATTACATCTACGGCAACCGAGGAGATTGCCTTCAACAGTGAGAGACGAACGTCTCATCAAATCAGTTGAGTTGAAGGCTTTAAAAGGAGAAGTGATGAATTCAGTAGTCAGAAGAGGGAACTTCCATCACTACCTCAGCCAGCCAGCTTCTTCTGGGAAATGCATCAAAAACCTTCACCAAAGTTACCAGTGTGCAGCCTGTCCTGTGGAATTTGGTCTTGACCATTCCCTAATTCACATGAGAAAAATCCTTATACAGATTTCATAATATTTACTGATATGTTCCGTTGGATCTGTTTTCTTAGAGAACTCTGATTAATACGCCATGCAATGATTTTGGACAGTAGCTCCTGGTCAAACCTTAGAGACCACCCTTGCCCTTTCTATTTGAATCTCTTGTTTGGGGTAAGCATGTGTGGTCCTAGGAATTCCCTATTCACACTGACAGGAATATCCTCTCCTCTGTAGAAATCATTTTCCTTTTGGTCTGGGCACTACACTCTATCTCCTATGCCATCAGTCCCTTGCCCCAGGCAGCCACTTCACTGCTCTCCCACTTAAGAGAGCTTGGGCCACCTTCTACAAGGTGTGACAAGTTCTGGGAAAGCAAGCCCCTCAAGGCCACCACCAAACAGGCTGGGCCATGCATGCATGCTCCCAGTATGGGCATGAGGACTATTCTGACCTCTCTGGAACGGGAACTAGGATTCCAAGTGGAGCTGGCGAGGGCATAGAGAAGGTGACATGAGATCTTACCCTTTTAAATGGACTTTTTCTTGATTCAGTGCTTACCCTGTTACTGAAATCCTTTGTTTCCTGGAGCCTTTAAAAATATATTTCTGCCAATCGTTGCTTATTGTTCAAAAGTACTGCGGAAGCAATTCTTGTGTTTTAACAACGACATGGGGAGGAGAAGCAAGGTATTGGGGTATTGGGACCCACAATTTGGGGTGTCTAACCAAGTTGGCCCCATTAAAGTTAGGGCCCTTGAAGGACAGCACTCTCAGTAAAAAGCACAGGAGATGCAGATACCGGCCACTAACAGTTGGAAACAGGTGGGAAGTCGTTTAGACTTGGCCCAGTCTCTGGACTGAAAAGGAAAGGCTGTCTGGGGATTTATATTATATTTCTGCCCTCGTTCTAGTCTGGAGTTTAAATTTTCTTTTCCTGCGGCAACCAGAAGTCTCCAAGTAATTGAATTAACCTAATCTTTCCTCCTTGTTAGCACTGAGCTAGAGATGAGGTTGGTACAGAAGGAGAAAATTTGAATTCTCTGGAAGAATTCACATTTAACCTAGTGATGAATGATTCTTATAAATCACAACACACAATCCAAAATTGCAAAACACTTGGGACACACATATGATTAGGAGCCAGATACAAATTTGGGTCCTCAAGGACTTCAGATATAGAAATGATGTGACACAGATTATAAACTTGGTGCATTTGTAATATTTAGGCGCATACAAGAAGGGGGATTAAAAAAAACTTAAAGCAAGCAAAAATTATCATTAAAACCTGAATGGATTGGTTAAACAGCAGATTAAACATGACCAATAAGGAATGTTGTGACTTAGAAGATTTAAAGTAATTACTCAGACTGCAGCACAGATTGTTATAAAATATAAAAGCAAGGATAAAAGGAGGGGGGAAAGGCCTAATTTATATCTAAGTAGTATGCCAGATTGAGAAAAGAGTGAAGAAGAAGAAATATAATATTAGAGAATTTCCAGAACTGAAGAAAGACATGAATCTTTAGATTCAGGAAACAAAACAAATCTTAATCAGCAAAAGTAAAAACAAATCCACACCTTGAGACACCAAAGTCAGACTGCAGGTCAGCACACTAATAAATGAGAAAGGAAAAAGAAAATTCCCCTCAAGAATGAAAATTATATTGTCTATTCACTTTTCAACATGAGCAGTGAAGTCAGAAGTTGACCTAAATTTATGTTCAGCTAAATTTTCATTCCAGAATGAGGGATAAATAGATTTTCAATAATCTGAAACTGAAATAGCTAACCATCCATAGACACTAAGTAAAAGAAATCCTAAACTACGCACTTCCAAAACAAAGGAAAATTATCCTATAAGGAAGAGCTGAGCTATAACAAATAATAGTAAACATGGGAAACACGGGAAAATAAAAACCAACATCAACTATAAAGCCATTACAACAGTTTTCAGTCTTGGGAGGTAGAAATCCTAATAGAACAACAACAAAAAACTTAAAAATAGGACAAGATTAACTTGAAGATAAGAGGGAACATTTGATTAAGTAATAATTTTGTTAGTATGGAAGTTATAATTTTGGGAAATCACTAATATAATAGGCATAGGATATATAACTTTCAACCCAGTATATGAAAAAAAGGATGACATAAACTGAAATTGTTGAATGGTGGTTATGCTGGAAGAAAACAGTAGGATACTGATCTTGACAGGCAAAAGTGATAAGCTGAGCTGAATTAACACGATGGAATCCCTCCCTCTTTCCCACTTTCTCTTCCCTCTCCTTCTCCCTTTCTCTTCATTTGGTGCATTAAGGATATTCTAAAAGAAAATGCACTTCCTTTGAAGCATCATTCATAGACTGAATGACTGCTTATAAGTGTTCTTATAGAAAGCATCCAGGAGCATTAGATACATTTTAGTTTTATAATACTGCTTCTAAAGAGATACCACTCTGATGCTAATGTAAATATGATTTTACCCGTTTTCTGAAACAGTGAAGAACATTTACGAACCTACAAAAGATATGGAAATTTTCATCCTATGATAATTTTGAATAAGGAAAAGTTTCCAAAATCTGCTTCTGGTCAAGATGGACTAATAAGAACTGGATGGATCCTCCCACCTGAAATGACTAAACCACCAGACTAAATACATGAAACAATGATTTCTAAGACATTGGCCACAAGGCAGTCAAAGACCATAATTCCTGAAGTGAAAAACAACAGAATAAGTCCTGTAATTGCTCCATATACTGCCTGGGGAGAGTTTCCAGGCTGTGGCACAAGGAGGAGGAACCAGGTGGAATCCAGGAGTCTCTTTGAAATGAGGAGCAGCAGCTGGGAGTCTAAGGAGACCAAGTGCCTAGGGTTCAAAGAAAAGGATTCTAGAGAGTAAAGAACTGCACAGAGAGTTTGGGAATTCTGCAGAGGATTTTCTTCAAGTATTCAGCTGAGTCACGATTAATGCATGTGTGCGAGCCAACTATACAGAGTTGGAGAAAGAACCACCTAATAAAGCTGGAGGGAAAAATCCTGGGAGCTCACAGAAGGCCAGGAATAGTTATTCATTCAGCCAACCAAGGTGGAAATCTTTATACTTTAAGTAGCAATTGGTAGTGTACTCAGAAGAATTTTGCTTCACTAGGGCAATAATTAGCTCTAGACTAAACTCTGTGCTAGTCTTGCCTAACGAAGCTTACAAACAAAAGCAGAAAAGATTAAACTACTGCCAAGTTACCTAACTATGTCTTAATACACAGTTTGAAAATATTTATAGGAATGAAAAATATCCAGAACTTAACAAGGTGAAATTAACAATATATAGCATCCGATAAAAAACACTACCGGACATGCAAAGAAGTAGGAATATACAATCCTTAATGGACAAACACACGCAAAAATCAACCAATCAATATCAACCCAGAAATGCTACAGAAGACAGACTTAGTAGATGAAATATTAGTAATAATAACTGTATTCCATACATTCTGGAAACCCAGAGGATGACTGAATGAACACTCTAAGTATACAGGCACCAAAGCTATATTTAAAAAACAAGCAAGCCACTTATAGAGATCGAAACTACAGAGTCTGATATGGGATTAATGGCAGATAAGATGTTACAGAAGAAAAGATTAGTGACCTTGAATACATAGCAATAAAAAATTGTTTAAAATTAAACACAGAAAAAAGACTGGAAAACATTCCACTAACATCAGTGAGCTTGGAATAAGTCCACATGGCCTGAAATATGTGTAATTAGAATTTCTCAAGGAAAGGGGTTAAGTGTGGGAGGGAAGGCAAAATAAGTATTTAAAGAAATAATGGCCCAAAAAAGTTTCCAAATTTGATGAAAATTATAAGACCACAGAGCCAAGAGCTCGAAGGACCCCAAGCATTTATTCACAGCCAACAAAAGCCCTAATTTGTCATAAGAAGTCTCTGGCTTCCAGCTCAGTTCTCATAAGAAGCACTAGAAAAAATGGTAAGCTCTGTCTTCCGTTTTTTATTGATGTATATGTAACGAGAGTAAAATCAATAATAAAGTTAATAATTACCATTCATTGACAGTTTAATATATGCAAAGTAGTTCTGTTTTCTTAAAGACCTGGGTCCCAGAACTGGCAAATCATCACACCATATTCTATTATTGAAAGACATCACAGCACCTGTTCATGTTTAGGGGAGAGGAAATAGATTCTCACCTCTTGATGGGAGGAGGGTCAAGGAATATATGATCACCTTTAATCTGCCTGAACTATTTTATTGTATTAATAACAAGCATTAAGTTCTGGGTAAATCTAAGTTCAGGAATTTGGAATACAGAGCCACCCATCAGAAAATATATTTTTTTACATAGAAATGTCCCACCTTTACCCATCACCATTTAAAAATGCTGGAACTGTGAGCCCTAATTTTATACTGCTTTGAAAATATACTATTTTGCTGAATTTCAAAACCCATATTGGAAAGAAGATGAAAAAATACATGTATATAACTGAAAATTTATATTTTCCTCTTTCTTTTTCAATTTCTTAATATATAATATATTTTTAATAGATGGTTAAAACCTTTCAGGATTTAGTTTGGAATTAAACAATAGCCATGGATTGATAAAAGTACAAACTCCCCCCATTGTTTTTTTCTGTAAGAGCATGTGTGTGGGAGGTAAAAATTGTTTGGGAAAAGTTTACTATTTGCAAATATGAAGTATTTCCTTTTGTTGAATAACATAGAATTTATTTAATTCTCTTTTGAGTGTACATTAACCTTGTTCATTTGGACTGTTTCCATTGTGATATTTCATTCAGTACAACTTTAGCATTTATATTTTTATCACATAAAAATTCATCCTTCCATATAAAAAAGTATGACTTAACAGAAGATGTATAAAATGCTTATGAAATCCTGATATTTTTTCAGTGATTCTGACTATAGAAGTAACTATTCACAATGAGATAGCTGACATTTTAATATAATCAAACATTTTTATAGGAAAAAGTCTTTAACTGTTAATTCTAGTTATATATATTTGATACTGTAAAGCTCAGTGTCAAAAAAAAATTTTGACCTTCTGTAAATTCGCTAAGCATTTCTCTAATTCGTCCAAACTACTCTTTAAAGAAAAACAAAGCAAAACAAAACAAAAACAGATGAAAAAATCCATTGGCTTTGTGATTAAACAGACCCAGGTGGAATTATTAGCCTTCCGTTTCCTCTTCTTTTGTAAAGTAGGAGCTGTACCACTTGCCCCCATCATTGTTTTGAGGAATAAATGGCAGAGCAGATAAAAATCACCCAACAGCATTGAGCATACAGGAGGGTCAGGACAATATGCACTGCCTCTGCTCTACAATGATGAAAGAAAGAAAACTAACTTAAATCTTAATGAATTTGTCTAACTTCTCAAGAAACATGTAGAAATAAAGTACTAATGCAAACAGTAGCTCCTCTCTTTTTATTTCCTGTAACTGTTCTGTAATTTAAATATGCTTATTTGTTTTGGTTATCAGCATTATTTGTACAAAACCCACATATAAAATACAGTTTCATCAATTGATAAACAGATAAACAAAATGTGGTGTATTCACCTAATGGAATATTATTTTTTTTCTTATAAGAAAGAAAGAAATTCTGCTTCACGTGACAACGTGGATGAACCTTGGAGACAACATGTTGAGTGAAATAAGCCAAAAACAAAAGGACAAATATTGTGTGGTCTCACTGGTATTAAATAATTAGAATGAGCAGACTCAAAGAGTCAAAATCTAGAATATAGGTTACCGGGTGACCGGGTGGGGAGAGGAAATATATGTATATTCATTATTTTCTATTTAGGTAACTGACTAAAGATAAGGGTGTGCTCATTTTAAGGGATCCCATACAATATATTTGACAGAAACTTAACATGTATTTTTTTGCCTTCCTTAGAGATCTAGTACAGAAGTGTATTATCTAGGAAATTCAGGAACACTAAGAACAGTTTAAAAATACCAAAAGAATAATTACAGTCAAGTAACTCACACTCCTAATGGAAAACAAGAAGGGTTTCTAACTGTTCCTGCCAGGTCGGTAGACACAGCCACTAGTACAAATAGCAATGAGTTGTTTGTAACAGCTCAAGATAAATGAGAGCAGAGAATCATGGACAGGAATTCCCCAAACATGAATGCCAGTCCTCTGAGGTAGCTTTGTCCTGGAGAGTTTCTATCCAAGACATGCTAAAATAACTGAGAAAGCATCTTTTGTTCCTAGCACTTTGAAATACATTCTCTTCCTCTCCATACATGCAGCAGAAATAATCATCTGATTTAGGTCAACACTGAAGAAAGAGCCTGGCTGTAAAGTCTGTCACTGCAAATATTTTCCATAGTTGAGTCAGACAAAAACAATGTCAAAAAGATATATATGATAACAAAAGTATAAATCTGAGGAGTCTAAATGAATACCCAAAGAGTATGACCTCTAGCCACCGGTGTACAAGTTAATAAAATAAAACACAGACATTGCAATAATTTATATTTTTCAGTCAAGAATGAGAAAATTAGAGTAATAGGAAGGGAGAGGTGGAGGAGAACAGAGTCCACTCAGCTCAACTCCATGTTTTACAGAAATAACCAAGGGTCAAGTGAGCTGTTCAACATCAGAGTTAGCTGGAGGTGAAATCTGAACTAAAACAAGATTTCCTCACCCCCAGAAGACAGTGTTTCCTCTAAGACACATTCATGTGTTTCAGTTTCGTCTGTTCTCAGTAGTGAAGGAGATGGGTGTGCATTGTCAGTGCAACTGAGCGTGGAAAATCATACCTAGGCACACATGAGCTCCTGCACTTCCACACGCAGCTCTCGTGAGGCTAATACTCATCAAAGATCAGTGGTGCTTTCCATGCAAAGACTCCTA
This sequence comes from Tamandua tetradactyla, assembly GCF_023851605.1. Taxonomy (NCBI): domain Eukaryota; kingdom Metazoa; phylum Chordata; class Mammalia; order Pilosa; family Myrmecophagidae; genus Tamandua; species Tamandua tetradactyla. The sequence continues at coordinate 70,337,778 of NC_135336.1, forward strand.
GCCAAACTCAGTGGATGGCCTTCCCTTTCTAAGTAGCGGAGAATTTTGCTTCTATAACACATTAATCCAGTTCTGTGCAAATCTGGAGTCAGAACAATAAAGAGCTGGTGTTAGATTTGCATGTGCTACTTAGCCCCAAAATGTTTCACTTGTAAAAATGAAATGTTTCCCTTGTAAAAGTGAGGTGTGCTTTATAAATGAAAGCCAGGCATTCCAATAAAAATGTCAAATTTAGAGCTGCAGGGTTGAAAGATGGAAAGGAAAACAAATCAATGGGTTTCCAACAGGAAAAAGTTTAAACTAGAAACTACTCAATAGATTAAGACTCCGGTTCTAAGTATAAATTCCTATATGGTAAATAATTGAAATGTTTCCTGTTCATGGAGCCCTTTCACATCAAAATGACTTGCTATAACCTTTACAATAAACTAGATGGGATGATCTTCCTAAAACATTTGAACTATGACCTGTATTATAAATAAGTCATAGAAAAAATGTTTTCTTTTAGATAACTTTTAGTAATAATTTAATATTTAATTAATATTTAATATTTAATTATTAATTTATTTTTAATATTTAATTAATACTCATCTGCAGACTGTATTCTAATGTATCCCTTTTGTAACTTGGAAGTTACCCTGTTCTCCAATTTTAAAATATGACGTATTTTTACATTTTGCTGACCAGCAAAAGAAGTTAAGTAATTATTATGTGCCAGCCTTGTATTAAGCTCTAGCATTGCAACTTTATTCAAGTTCTGGTGGTATATAACAAAAATTACATACAAGTGAGCAAGGAAGACACAATAATCTCATAGATAAGTACTTGGAAGAGGAGTTCACTGGGTCTAACAGAATTGTCATTTCTAATTCTATAGATTACAACACAATTCATTTATCAATCATCTGATTTTCTAACTATACTCAAGGGGAACTGCAAGGACTGAAACAAATTTATGAGATCAGTTCTTATAAAATACCTTCAATGATAGAAGTAATGTTCCTAGAAGATGATTTGAAAAACTGCAAGTTCATTAATTCATTCTTGTCTTCATTCATTTGTTCAGTAACTATTTGTTGAGACCCTACTTGTTGTCAAGCCTTGTACTGGGCATTGAATATACAACTATAATATAGTCCTGTCCCACAAAGCGTAAGGGCTAGTGGGGGAAACAAATAGTAAGTAAATGAATTCACAATAAACATATAATCATAAATTGTGGTAAGGGGTAGTAAGGAAAATAATAGGGTAGTAGGAGAAAATTAGAGATTAGATAGGCTTAATCCGATTTAGAGAGTTCTGGAAGGCCTCTTTGAACAAATGGTGCTTAAGATGAGATTTGTAGGATGAATAAAAGTTAGCCAGGTAAACGATAAGGAGGTAGAGGAAGTGGGATGTGTGAGGGCCCTTACTTTTAAGAGAGTTAAGCGATTAAAAGAAGGCCAGTGTAGCCAAAGCCAGAAGAGACAGGGAGAAAGTGGCATAACATAATGCTGGAGAGGAAGGAAGGGGTCAGCTCTCGAAAACATTGTAAATGTTTTGAACATGTTGTATTATACTCTATTTATAATGGGGTGATGTTTTAAACATTAATATAAGCTAATACCATAAACCATTTAAAATGGATTAACATGTGGACTAAATTAATGCATTATGGTTTTTAGGTTCTCCCTCTGTCATTTGTAAAGAGAAAGTATTAAAGAAGGACAAGAGTAGAGGCAGGGAGGCCACCACAATACTACTGCAACAATCTGGGTGGAAGATAATGTTGGCTTGAACTAAAGTGGTGGCAAAATAGATCATGGAATTTGCATTCAAGACAGTTTGGAGGGTGACGACGATTTAGTAATGAAAATGAGAGATGTTTTGAAGTCGACTCCTAAGCTTTAGACTTTGAGAAAACGATGGTTGCAGGTACTATTTTCTAAAAAGTAAAAAACTAGGAGGGATTAACGATGGGAAAATACTTGGGGATAAAATCCAGGAATTTGATCTGATGGGTTAAATGTGAGATACCTTTGAAGAATCCAAGTACAAAACTCAAGCATGTTGTTGAATATGCAAACCTGAAACTCTGAACAGATTTCCAGATGAGACCTACAATTTTTGTCAGCAGTAGAATATGGGAATGAAGGCCATTGGGATGGATGAGATCTTCTAGGGAGAGAGTCAGAAAGGAAATAGGAATGAAATAATTGTGATCTGCCCTAAGAGCAAAACCTATTTTGTGCCAGCGTTACTGAGGGAATTCAATCTACTTTCAAACTTTAGATTTTTAGAGCTTTGTGGATTAATGGCTATTGCAGTAACCTTGGGATGAATTAGAGTCAGTGTGAATGACAAAATGTGGTAGGTTGACTCAGGGACCCCTATAAACAGGTGTTCTTAATCTTAATCCTTGCCCCAGTGGGTGGGAACCTCTCCTAAATAGAATCTTTTAAAGATGTTATTTGTTTTCAAAGTGAGGCCAGTTGAAGAGGCTAGGACTTAATTTGGATTGCTAAACCACAGGAAGGCGCCAGAAGTGGAAGCCAGCAGCAATAGACGAGAAGGGAGAGGGCACCCCTTATGATGAGAGGCAGAAACACAAGCCAGTGAATCCCAAGGATTACTGGCAGCCAGCACCAGAGCATGCAAACTCCAGGAGAAATCCAGCCTGGTTTATCATCTTGATTTTTGTATTTCTAAGCCTCCAAATATGAGGCAATAAATTCCCATTGTTTAAGCCAACTCATTGTGTGGCATTTGTGACAGAAGCTCAGGCAAACTGAGACACAAGGAAAAGATTATTCTATTAAATTGAGCGCAATAATGAAGAAAAAAACAACCAACTTCGGTAACATTCAGTTATTTCAGTGAAACAATCAGATAAATGATTGTTATAAAAATAAAAAAAAGTTTTTACTTATTGAGAACAATAATAGCTGCCCTCACTCGATCATATCTATAATGGACTTGTATTGAGAAAATGTTTGAAAACAACAATTATTTTGATATGGTAAAATCCACTTAATACTCTATTATGCTAAATGGAAAACCTTTTAAATTCTAAACTTCTGATATTGTTCAGTTTCAGAACTTCCTGTTGTTCCATCTCATCAGTATTTAATGGCCCCACAAATTAAATACTGATAAGTACTGATACACAAACTAGTTTAGAAACTTGCACAATATTAAAGGAAATCTCTGAGAACAGATTCTGTCAACTGCAGAATCAATTATTAACGGAGAACTTTAACCCTCAGCTCTGTGTTCATAATTCTTTAGATTTAGGTGAGGAAAAAAAAAACGTCGCAGAAAAGAAAGCACATGGTTCCTCACAGCTATTACTTATTTATTTATTAGGATTTTTTACTAATGATAAATCTTACCAATGTCAAAAATGGAATTTTGAAAATTCATTTCACAAAATCATAGAATAAGCACATCTGCTTCCATATATGTTACTGTGAACGCTTAATAAGACATATCTAAATAATCTCAAGCAACGTTAATGAAAAAATAAACAGATCTTGAAAACAAGGTATTGCTAAGTGTGTAAGTATACTGAAATTCCTTTCTTCTTTTCTTTATATTTATCATAAAAGCTATAAGACAGAACCATGAATCTCTAACGCAGTATACCAAATCAACAGTGCATATTTTCTCTCAATTTTCTGCCTTGCCTACCTCCCTTCTGGTGTAAATATTCTGTACATCACCTTCTGTTCAGAGAAAGTACCTAAGACTGTTCTTGTATAGAGGTGGCAATTGATCCAGCCATATCATTTACTGCCCCCTTACACTGACCAATAACAAACAGTGCCATCCTTGACTTTTACGTGAATTAGACTGAGTTTCTTTCATTTTTACAAACAGAAAAGGAAACTGTCTTAAGTGAATATTCCCAAATGAGTGTGAGAGATTAGAAGATAAGACTGGGGGAATTCTATTTGTATAAAAAACCAATATACAGCTTTATGCATAATATTGGAAATTGAAGTCAGTAGAAAGAAATAACGCTGCAGCCATATATTGACTATTTCATACTTGCTACACATATTTACGTTGCATTTGAAATGAATGCTAAAAATGCTTAGGTTAAAAATTGCATATTCAAAAAAAGTGCATATTCATTTTGATATGAAATACGTAAAAGTGGTTTTCTTCTGTTGATACAGTTATAGGTTTTTATTTTATTTCATTGTCTTTTCTTTATTTTTAAATTATCCAAAATAGGAATAAATTGATTTTCTAAGCAGAATAATAAACTACATGAGAAAAAGAAAATATACTTTTAAGTTAAGTCAAAGCAAAAGACCAAAGTATAAGATCGTAAATAGACTATGATTGTACCTATGAAAAAAATACATAGGTAAATAACTAGAAGGATATATCTTGATATGACACTAGTAAATTTTTATGGTGGCATATTAAGGATGATTTTGGGGACAGGAATTCTTTTCACTATTTCACATCGCTTTCCTCATAACTTTCATGCTAGCAGGTAGCATATTTGCCACTATCATATGTGTACAGTAGATATTTGAGTCACATATCTATAATTACGTATTGACAAAATTACTGAATCCTTATATAGATAGCTGTCATATATTTTGGTTGCCACTAAGATGCACTCTTGCCTACAGACCAAATGTTACTGTGAAATAAAAATTACATTGCGAATGTAATATGTGAAATACTAACAGTTCATCTCACTCTTGCCTTTCATTTTAGGTATCTACTAAGTATAAGCGGGAGATTGGAGGAGCGACCAATGTGAGTGGGTTGAGGATAGGAGGGATGATCAATGAGGGATACCACTTTATGGAGTCAATGAAAACCACCTAGGGATTAATGCTTAACCTGCCCATAGTTTCTATTTCGGATGGTAGAAAAGTTTTGGTAATGGAAGGTGGTGATGTTAGTAGGCATTGCGAAAGTGATTAACAGCACTGGATTAAATATTTGAATGTGATTCAAAGGGGAAATTTTAGTTTGTATATATGGTACTAGAGTAAAATAAAAAAAAAAATACATAGGGCTATACAACATTAACAGTGAAATGGGGCTGTACAATGGAAAAAATCAACCCTAAGGTAAACCATGCACTATAGTGAAGTATACAATTATAAAAACGTGACTTCATCAATTGTAACAAATGTACCACACTAATTAAAAAAACACATAGAGATGACTAGTTAATCCACATGGTAGTCTACAATTTAATAATCTGTGGCATATTCAGTTTTCTTAGAATAATTTTTCAAACCACCGCCAGCTGATGTTCAGATATATCCCTAAGGATTTATATCTTTAACTAGGTGTGGCAATTAGAGAAAAGGAACGGACTCAAAGGCAGAATATATGAATATAAGGAATAAAAATGAGTTAGACACAATAGTAATTACAACATACTTTAAAAAAGATACCACCACTGTGCAGAAATGAACTCTTATAACCACTTTCTCATCCAGTCTTATAAGAATGATCCCAATTTCATAACAGAAATCATTTATACTTAATAGACATGTGTGCTTACAAAAAAAACCTACTAATGTCAACATGTTGGTGCTAATTGCAATGTGTTGGCTCCAGCAAAATATTAATTTATTAGTGCTTCCTTTTAATATCTCATAAATCCTTCAGGTCACACCTTCCCTGACTTGCAGGAGTAATATTATCTGCAAGAACATTTTCATTTTCTCCTTTGAAGGTGCTACAAATGATATTCTTAGACATTTAACAGTATTTTCAATTTCAAACTTAATTTATATTTAACTTTGTTTTCATTTTTTTTTGCAATTAGAAGCTATATGGATGTTTCATATACTGTAATACAACAGATACACACATAAAGTATAAAGAAGAAAATAAATTATTCATTTATGATATAGATTTTCCCATTATTTTGCAAAGCTACTACACACTTGGATCCTCTCTTCTGGCAAATATGCCTATTTCTTTAATAATGGTATAAAGTCACTTACATGTTTTGCAGCTGTAATTTTCACCTTTGTCTCCTGTTTTGTTCTGTATTAAGTATCATGTGTTTCCTAGGCTGATGTGATGAGAAGGGCACAAAATCACTACTGTGGTATTCTTGCTAAAAATGAATTGCCTCATGAGAGTCAAAGAAAGATTGAGAAACTGTTTCAGATTGGAAGAGAGTAAAAGGATATGAAACGAAATGCAATCTAGTATCCTGGATTGGATAATGGACCATAAAACAAAGATGGGCAATTGGTAAAATTCAGAGTAGGTGCGTAGATTTGTCAATAGATAATTGACAATGTTAATTTCTTGTCTTAAGATGGCTGAATTAAAACGTTAGGAGAGAGTGGGTGAAGGGCATAAGAGAACGCTACTATGTTTGCAAAATATTCGTGTCTAAAATTATTTTAAAATAAATTTAAAAAATGGATTTCATACTCTGAATCCAAAGGGCCCCATATTTCTTTTTATGTTTCTTAAACATAGGACTATTCTGAAGATTCCTATAACTGAATAGATATTGCACAAAAATTAACTAGTGCAGTAATACTTTATATTCTTCTGTTTCTCCCAAATTGAAGTAGAGGCATGTTCTCCATTAAACATGTCAATAGGACACTGCTTAACATTTTATTCATGTACCTATTTTTTTCTTTTTTTAACCAAGATTCCAATATGTTCCAAGGAATCTAAAAAAAAATAACTTTCTAAACATCTTTAATAATAGCGTTTAGTGGCAAGAGTAAATAGGTTGCACCAATTTTTTTTTCAAGTAAATCATAAATGCCAAAGGAATCTGTAAGGTATTATATTGTAAAGTTTATAAAGAATAAAATATAATTATTGCATTATAAAAGAAACATTTTCTGATTTGAAAGCTTTGAAATCTTTGAGATGTCCCATAAATAGTTATAAAAATTGTTTAAATGGGTCATTTGCTAGGATCATTGCATCAATTTATGTCAACAATGAAATTGTCATTATGTTCAATCAACTTTCTTAAAACAAAGTTTTAGAGTATAGCAAAGACTTCTGAACAGATCATTGTAATCACAGTATGCCTTAAAGCTAATATTATGCTACTGAATATTAAACTTCTGGAGAGAGTGGTTTGGCATGGAAATACTGGCAGCATCTAAGTTATTTTTATAAAAATAACATCTGTAATGAAATTTTTTTAGGAGAGCTAGGACTGTGTCTTTATAATAGAGGCACATATAATGATAGCTTAGCTGATGTCTGGAAGATATTAGACTCTGGTTATAATAATCACTATAATTGCAACAGTTCATACTAGCCCAACTACATATCTATTCTACATTTGTTCCTAAACTAATTTGTCCTACATATGAATATATAAACTTCATCAATTTAAAGTGCCATCCCTTGGCTATGTGGGCCATTAAAAGAAATATGTAATATATGAGTCCAACAATCTGAACTTGGAGGGGGAAAGGCTTTTTAGCCAAGTGTGAAATCATTTCTACAAGACTGACTTCTAAAACTTAATCAAAACCAAGCCGTGATCACAAATGACCATCTATCAACTACAGCTTCACTCACCATTTTGTTTTGAACAGAGGTGTTTCATTTAAAACTTTGACTCCAATATTCATCATTAGAACTGACACCAATAAATTATATTGATAACTTCATGAAATTTCAAAAATTTCCCCAGGGTATTGCTTTTATAAAACAGTCAGGCCCTAAAGATTTTCTTAAGTCATTAGAACTTGTTCATTCATAAGAATACAACTGCAATATTTGGCATGAGAGTAAGTTTGCTATGATAGTAAATTGCAATGAGCAAAAGTGGAATTAAATATTTCCCATTTTAGATTAATGCTCTTTTTGCTATACAGAATATGGTTTGTGAAGAAATTAATGAGAATGGGAAAGGATTATATTATACTTGGTGTTTATGCTAATACTACAAAATCTTTCTTGACTGTTCAATAATTTCTATTTAAACAAATATTATTTTGTGATTCACTTTCTAACAACTTCCTCAAACTTGTTTCCAGTTGCAGGGGTTGGAAAAGAATATCCTCACTCTAACGAAGTGAATCCTCAAACATTTTCAGAATTTGTCTGTCCTGGATCTCTCAACCCAGACTTGATTAGTAAGGGTAATAATTTTTTTCAGGGATGTTGATTCATTACTTTTAGTTACTTCCCTCTTTCTGTGAACTTCTGAGAGTAATGAGACTCAGAACTTGAGGAACTTAGAAGAATCTTTTTATGAAGATGCCTAGATTTCAATTTTATGTTGATAGTGAAATGTAAAAGATTAATTTTTCAATATCTTCCTCAATATCTTTACTGACTTTAAAGACTTTACTGTTCTTTCCCATTGCTGCTTGATTGAAAAATTAGCAATTTTAGATGAGGTAGTTTTCTTAAGCAAACATAAAATCTTAATTTGAATCTCGAGTTGATGTTTTATGTGGGTGTACTGGTATGCAACAATTAGGAGCGAGTGGCATTTTTTTCTTTTTTTGCCAGAATATGTGTTACAGCTCAAGAGGAAAAATAGCTATAGTATAAGAAGATTGGAGGAATTACACAATACATGGTGGATTATAGTCACAATATAGACCTACAGTTCTTTGTAGGGTGTATGTATGAGTATTTTAAAGCAAATGCTTACAAATACAAGGCACAGGATCTTCTACTTTTGTGGTGTTAATACAATATGTTATTTCCTTTTAATATGTTCAATTTGCAAATGGTATTGAATACATGCTTATTTTGAATCACATATTTATTAAACATAAATAAATGAGTATATAAATAGCATATTTTTATGGTAAAAATTTTATACTTTTTCACGTTTTCTAGTAGAATATTAATTCCAAATCAAGAATACTAGTAGACCTCATATTTTATATGTGCAATAATTTTTAAATTTGTCTCCCAGGTTCAGACGTCCTGGAAAAAGTTGAAAAAAAGTAAATGTTGAAGGTCATTACAAACATGCACACTAATGTAAAGCTTTTGTAAAAAGGTACAAAAAAATCTCCCAATGGAGATCTGGTATTTATATGTAACTTAAAATACAAAACCTGTAAACAGAGTACCAGGTTGATAAAAATATTTCAAAATATTGCTGGTGAGGACTGTCAATTTAATAAGCTTAATGCTAATATATAAAGCATACAAAGCTACTTAGTGTATTATTTTAAAAGAATGTAATGCAAATACTTAAATTATGTAATATAATTAAAGAATCAAAAGTTTTAAGTGTTTGTTATTTGGGAAAGAGCTATGTATTATACCTGAAGTAAATGTGCATTGAATAGAAATCAAATGAAAACTGCTAGTTTTCACTGTTTGGTTTTTGATATATACTAAAACAGCACTACGGTGTGCTTATCTAGACATAAAATACAAATTGATTTATTTCTGCTTACATATTTCACTAATCTCAAAGTTTTTCTTTAATTGAATTAAAATGAAAGTTTTTGTTAAAGAAACATTTAACCTAATAAGAAATCAATTAATTTCAATTTTAAACATTCCAGGCAGGAGGATTAGCTAGTGAAAAGACCCTCAGATGGAATGGGCTTAACATTAGTGAAAAATCTGATTTCGTAGAGTTGTTGAGACACCAGAGAAAATTCAAAGGATGAATTTAGAGAATAATATGGGGAAGAAGTGACTAAAGTGGTAGGGGTGTGGGTGGTAGAGGGGGTGGGCAGAGAAATCTCTCTTGGACATTTTTTGGATTCCAGAACAGGAAACTCTTATATGTTAAAATACTCTGGACAGAAATTGGAAGGCTCTTAGGTGAGTGTATTAGTTTACTAGTGCTGCTACAACAAATTATGGCTAACTCAACGGCTTAAGGACAACAACAGATGTACTATATTACATTTCTGTAGGTCAGAAGTCTGACACAAAGTCTCACTGGATGAATCCAAGACATCAGGTCTGTGTTCTTTCTGGAAGCTCTAGGGGGGAATATTTTCCATTGCTTTTTTGTGGCTTCTAGGGTCTACCTTTATTTCTTGTTTTGTGTGCCCCTTAATTTATCTTCAAAGCCAACAATATGGCATTTATCTGACCATTCTTCAATATTCATATATGGAAAACTATAAGTGGGGTCATATTAGGGAGGATAACTTAAAAAGCAGATAAAAACCTGACTAGAAATTCAGTAATAGAGAGTCATGGGTTTTTTAAGAGCAGAATAAGGTATTCAAAGCATTCTTTGGAATGAGATTAGCAAAAAGTGGTAAATTATGCTATTAAAGAAGGAAAGATCAGAGGTAGAGGGACCAATTCAGATTTTATTTTAATCATTCAAAATTACAATAATTTAAAGAGAATCACTGATTAGAAGTGGAAATCAAAAGAAATATAGGAAAGAAACCATGAAGGAAATTGGTTAGTGTGATGCAGAAAATAATAGCATTTGATGACTGGATGGATATAAAAATAATAGAGGACAAAATTCAATCATAACACTGAAACTTGACCTCAATATAGTGAGTGCATGGACACTCAATAACATAAATAACAAAATCAAATAGAGAAACTATTTGGGGGTAATGGTAGGGAAAGATGAAGTGGTTGGAGGGGAGAGGATGAAATATATATATAAAGCATTTCCTTCAAAGATTAAAAATAAGAGAAAATAAAAATTTTATTCAATTTCACCAGCTCAAATAACTGTTGTAATTTTTTTATGTATTCACTTCTACATTTTTTCTTTATTTTTGAAGAAATGTATATTCAAAAAAAAAAAACTATTTAGGTGGTGCAGAGGTAGTGCAGTGTTAGAATTCTTACCTGCTATGTGGGAGACCCGGGTTTGATTTCCAGCCCACGCACTTCCCAAAAAACAAACAAACAAAAAATTCAGCAAATGGTGCTGCAATAATGGGATACTCACATTGCTCCTGCAAGGTTGATTAGTATTAAACCATGGCTTTTCTAGAGTACATAAACCTTTTCAAACGGGCACACCCACCAGTATTTTGTATGCTTGATTAGTTTACTGGAATTCTATATAAGAGGAGACATTTTTGAAGAGAATACCTTTTAAGGTTGAAGAGAAAGCCACACAGGGCTGAGAGAATCACAGAGTCCACCAGCCAGTGACCTTTGGAGATTCTGAGAGAACAGAGAATGCTGCAGAACTACGAAGCAGAGAGTAACTTTTGGAGGTGAAGAAGGAAAATGCCTCCCAGGGAGCTGGAGAGAAATCCAGCAGACGACGCCGTGTTTGTCATGTGCCCTTCCAGATAAGAGAGAAACCCTGACTGTGTTCACCATGTGCCTTTCCACTTGAGAGAGAAACCCTGAACTTCATCAGCCTTCTTGAATTGAGGTATCTTTTCCTGGAAGCCTTAGATTGGACATTTCTATAGATTTGTTTTAATTGGGACATTTTCTTGGCCTTAGAACTGTAAACTAGCAACTTATTAAATTCCCTTTTTAAAAGCCATTCTATTTCTGATATATTGCATTTCGGCAGCTAGCAAACTAGAACAGTGGGGAGTGCAAGGGCAGTTTAGGGTAGAATTCTCACCTGCCATGTGGGAGACCTGGGTTTGAGTTCCAGCCAGTGCACTCCCTCCACCACCACCCAAAAAATTCAACAAATGGTGCTGCAATAATGGAATATTTACATGGAAAAAGAATGAAATGTGACACCACCATATAGCATATAAAAAAAAAGAAAATTTTTTTTTTTTTGGTGAAAGATAGCATTCTTATGCATTTATTGGTACTTCCTTCCTGGGATAAACTTCAATATGTAGCAAGAAACTAAAAAGTATTTACTGACTTTTTTCTAATAATTCCATTTCTAGTAATCTACCATTAGGAAATAATCAAAGGTATCAATGATTTATACTAGGGTGTTGTTCATTGCTATATTGTTTGCAATAATAAAGAACTGGAATAAAACTGTGTATAGCTTAGCATAGTTTATATTATATAGGATATATCTTAAAAGTTCCTTAGGAGTTTAGATAAATTCAGTGTGAAAACTTATTTGGATGAGAAAAATTTGTTGCTGTTGCTTAGGAAGCAGTAATTTTTTCCCCCAATAAACATTAGGGAGAGAATGGTAGTTCTGTGGATAAATTAGAGCTCTGTCTAATTGAATGAAATGAAAATTAATTCACCATCTATCGACAGTGATGTGGAAATCACTGCTCTATATTATGTGAATGAAACAGGAAAATATTTAAGAATAACAACCCAGAGCTCAGAAATGCTTTTGTTGATAGTGTTGCTTTCTCAATAATCCCATATGTTCAGCAAATATTTAGTCTTACAGAAGGCTGAGTAGCAAGTGATTTTACTGCAGCAAGTTTAGGATAAGAACATGACTACTTTTTCCATTATTTGCTGCTGGGCTTTGAATGCTTGGAAAATGATTCATCTCCTGTAGTTTTTAAATGAAGTGAGTCAGTTACATAGATTACAATTCTTTCTTTGAGCTTGACTGTCTTCAACAATTGATTATTTGTAGTTAGTGCTGCTGAGTCATTTGGCTCTTCTCTGTAGATCGTTAGATTTCTCACTGCTGACAACTTCAAAGTAAGCAAACTTCCTGTATTTTGAAGTACAGGATTTAGCTCCATCTCTTCAAGAACCTACCTAGATTCTCCCTCTCTCTCTAACTACTGCCTTGTGTTGACATTCAATTGTTAAATAAGCCTGATACATAGACATCCATATGAGTAGAGTGAATTACTGATGGATATAAGAGAGCAAAGTGGAACCGAGTTTTACAAAATGGATAGTAAAGCTTCTAGTGACACTATACTTCCATAAGTACTTCAAATGCATTATTCTGAGGAAAACTCAAGGCAAAGATAAAAATCTCCAAAGGGACCAAAGGAAATTTGCCGGTATCTTGGGTATCTTGCCTTCTAAGAGACACCTGTCCATAAGCAGGTCCCACAATCAGTTTTCTCTGACTCTTTACACACTGTGAGAATGTCATCGCTCCTTTATGTTAACCTATTTGCTTAATTACCCTCATACTTAACAAGACACTAAAATTTTAGTTCAACCAAATGGAAATTCAAAGTAGAAGTCCAAATAATGTACCTACGTTTGACTGTGAATTCCCCATTATTTATTTTTTGACATATTCCTGGTATTCCGGCAAGGGGAAAGTACTATGAATCAATCTATGCCTGAAAATCTCAGGTATGTGTGCAAATTAAAGTACCAGATTTAATTGAGATGAAAATCATAATATGGATTCTGTCTTGTGAATATTTGGCAGCGTGACAGTTTTTAACACAATCACTGCAGAAGAGGAAGACATAACTATTTAAGACAGACCCATATGTCATTATTCCACTGACCCTACTTCAGGAATACAGTTCAATCTTTCCTTTCTGACAGGCTCTTTGACTGGCTTTATCCATAGGAACCTATGGAGCACAGTTGACACTCAATATATATTTTTTGAATCCATGAGTGAATCTACAATGATCTGGAAATAGTTCGCCAACAGATCTTGCTTTGTAATTTCAATTAACTTTCTTTCCTAGCTGACTCAGTTTTCTGCAGATTGAATTTGCTCTTGCTTAAGCAGCCCATCTCCTCATCATGTACTCAGCCATACATCATGCACTGAAGAGCACATGTGAATGTGAGAATGCATTGTGAGTCAATTGGAGACACTTCTGCTGTGTTGCTTAAGTACGCTTCCAAGAAATATGTGTGAGATAATTTTAAATATTTTGGTATGGCTAAAAGTTTTGCTATGGGAGGAAGTTTAATATCCTGACCCTCTTTTTTTCAAACATGGGCAGGCGCCAGGAACTGAACCTGGGTCCCCAGTATGGCAGGCAAGAACTTAGCCACTGATTCACTGTGGCTGGCCCGATATCCTGACTTTTTAATGGAATTGATTTTAAGTATATTGATACTTTTGTTTGAATTCCAAAGAATGTGTCCCAGAAATGTAATAGTCACGAATGGCTATTATTAGGCAAATATATAAAGTTACTCAAGGACAAATCAGAACATGTAAGCTCTTCATAGTCATTCATTCATTCATTTTTACAACAAGTATTTATTGAGTTTGGGAAGAAGAGAAGCAAACGAGAATATTTATTTGAGTTGCTATAATTTGCATTCTACATATTATCAACCCGTTTCATTCTTTTAATAATTCTGAGGCATGCATACTTATTTCCATGTTGCAGATCAAGAAATAAAATCTCTGAGATTTTAATTGACTTGCTAGAAGGGACATAACTGTCAGGTGGTTGAATTGGAATTCAAACCCTTGGGAATTTCCTCCTGAGTCCATGAACAGATCCACAACGCTGCCGCCCTCTGACTCATCCAGTTTGTGTAAAGCACTGTATATTTATGCATTGGGGATACTAAAAGAAATCAAATACAGATTCTGGCCTAAGTGGCTTTTTATATGGGCGATAAGAGAGATACATAAATAACTATATAGTAATACAAGGTAGAAAGTTATGGGATAAGAACAGGTATAGTTCCATTGGAATTTACATAATAAAATATTTTTTAGATGAAATTGTAACTTGGAGGGCTGCATACCTTCATTCAGATTCCTTTTTTATACATTGAGAGATGGACAAAAGATTGATGTAAAGATGACAATGAATGGTTTTCCAAAATCAAATACCAGAATGACCTATTTTCTTCTACTTTCTTTAATTTACCTCATTTTTGGTTTCTGAACAATGCACTAAGAAGAAAATAACCACTTCTAGGTCACATGAATTCATGTCCATATTTTTCTTGGCTTCTAAAACCTATTTTATTGACAAAACTTCACAACCATTTAGTCCATACATGGTATACAACCAATGGCTCACAATATCATCACATAGTTGTGCGTTCAGCACCATGATCATTTTTAGAACATTGGCATCACCCCAGAAAAAGAAATGAAAAGAAAAAAGAAAAACTCATAGATCCCATACCCCTTATCCCTCCCTCTCTTTGACCACATGTCTTTTAATCTATCTAATTTATTTTACCCCTTATCACCCTATTATTTATTTATTTTTAATCCACATTTTTTCTTTACTCATCTGTCCATTCCCTGGCTAAGAGGAGCATCAGACACAAGGTTTCCACAATCACAAAGTCATACTGTAAAAGTTATATTGTTATACAGTCGTCTTCAAGAATCAAGGCTACTGATGTACACATTTTTGTTTAGTTATTCATGCGGTAGTGTTCTCTCATTCATCTTTTAGATGTGTACTTGGGAAAAGCACAGAAGGATGGGTCAGGTCGCCAGAAACCCTTTCAGGGTGATTCAGTAGCACAACTGCTTAATTTCAGGCTGTTGACAGTAGTAGACAAGACACCGTGCTTCTGCAATTAATCTTCCCGATGCATCAATGATACTTTGCAGAACAGAACGATTACCAGTACTTACTTGCTCCTTTCCCTTATTTCTGGCCAACGAGCTCAGCCAATGAGCCAGAAGATGTCTGATTGAAAACCAAAAAAAGGGGACTAAAGCTATTATCATCTTCCTTTCTTGGAATGGTCATTTCCTTCAGTTCACTGAGTTTGGATGGGGTCTATTTGAAGAAATAAGTACCATGTTATTGCTAATAATAATCATTTATATACATATGTACCCACATGCTATTTAAGCTGTATTATACTCATTGATATGATACATGTCTGTTTACACACATATGCATGCTTCTAGAGAAAATCATAGTAAAATTTAAAACACAGAAACAGATTGACTTTCCAAAGCAGAACATTATGAGGGAACATTATCCTCTATTTTTAGAAAAAGCGATAATGGTTTTCAGAAGCTGAATGGCAGCGAGCCATTCCCTCCACCTCCAGCAATGATTCATATTTGTGATAGCTCTGAGTTAGCTGAGCTTTGTCTCTGTCATAGAAGCCTGTTTATACCTGGATGAAGATATAAATCCTGGGGACACCAGAAGGAACGGAGGCCAAGTACTCTGTTCTCCGTGCCAGAAGCAACTATGCAATGGCTAGAAACAGAAATAAATGTAAAGGTTCCTGCTTCGCCATGTTCTTCAGGAAAAAAGCTTTATTTCATCACATTATTTTGACAAGCAATAAAAATGAATTTTTGATCATGAGAAGATTGAAAATATGTTACTTTGGCACCTTGCTGGGAAATGCGGAAAGTCCAGTACCAGTGGCTAAATGAAACGACAGCTGCTTATTGCACAGCTTTGGTTCATGCATGGCCTCTGAGGGAACCAAGAGCTCTGTGTGGCATGTGAGGCCATTGCAATGAGCTTTGGGATTATGAAAAGCTTTGAAGCTGGTCCAAAACATCTGGGAGTGTGAGATTATTGAAGAATGATCTCCAGCTTCTGACCTCAATCTCTTTAAGATGGTGGGACAAGTAGGTACCTTCTTATTTCCGGTAGGCCGGGATACATCAACTATGTTTTCATTTTTCATTCCAAGGGTAGCCTTTTTGACATGCTGTCCTCCCCTCCTGATACATGGCAGTTCTCATCTCTAAGTCAGGGTTCCTCCTCACACTTCTTGCACTTTAAGAACAGAGGTTGGAAGCTCTTTCGGTCAGTGCCTTTGGACTTGGCCCCAGTTTGACGAGTTATGCTAAGGAGGGTACCTAAAGTCTCAATTACTATTTCTTCCTTGCAGTCTTTAAGCATTTCATAAGTATAAGAATGGATTTTGAACTACCTGAGTGCAGGACCTTGTTTATTCACCTTTACACCTCCCAGTACCTATCATAGTGACTTGCATATTAGACATTCATTAATAGTTGAATAATTTGTTGTGACTGTTCTACTTACATTTTCTTTGTTCATAGAAAACTATGTGAGACTTTATTTCCTTCTTTGTAAGAAAACCATGACATGCTAAGATTCTCCTATTTTGCTCACATCTCAACACATTTTAACTAAAAAAAAAAAAAAAAAGGATAATTGCCCCAGCTCACACATCTCAGAAAATCAGATCTGATTCTAATAATGCTGTGAAGGTCCTCATCTTCTTTGGGAACTATTGCAGAAATATGTCTATCTCCTGATTGATTTATGGTCTGTTTTTATTCATTGCCGTATCTCAAGTGCCAGGATGGTACTTGGTGTATGATAAACATTGAGTGATTTTTAAATTATCATTGCAAATATTTGAGATTGCACAGAGAATAAAATGGGTATTCTTCTCTTGGATAGTTCCCACTTACTGTTTCGTGTTCCATTTATTTTTTATAATTAAGCTAAATTCACGAGTGGAATTATTTTTTTTTAATTTTTTTATTGTATTGTATAATATATATACAAAGCAAAGAAATAAAAAAGCAATCATTTTCAAAGCACTCTTTAACATTACAGGACAGATCTCAGAGTCTGTCATGGGCTACCATACAATCCTTTCATGTTTTTCCTTCTAGCTGCTCCAGAATATAGGAGGCTAGAGGACTTAAATATTTTTTATCATCACAATAGACTTTTTTTTCCTTCTTTTGATGTGAACAATAACATATATACAAAAAAACTATAAATTTCAAAGCATGGCACCACAGTTAGTTGTAGGACATATTTTAGACTTGGCAGGGGTTACAATTTCACAATTTTAGGTTTTTACTTCTAGCTGCTCTAAAACACTGGAGACTAGAAGAGATATCAATTTAATGATTCAGCATCCATATTCATTTTCTATCTTCATAGAAGATAGAAATCCTATCTTCTATGTATAACTCCACCATTACCTTTGATCTTTCTATACCTCTCTTTAGGGTTGTTTGAACCATGGCAATTCTAAATTGTTGATATTGGAAAGATCTGTCACTGATATGGGGTAGGGAGATGGAACTATCTGATGTTCTGGAGAGGCTTAGCCCTCTCGTTTTCCGAACTTTTCTGGACCAGGGACCCATCTGGAAGTTGTAGGTTTCTGGAAAGTTACTCTGGTGCCTGGAACCCTTGTGGAATCTTATATATTGCCCTAGGTGTTCTTAGGGATTGGCTGGAATGGTCCTGGTTGGGGGTTGGCAGGTTATGATAGGTAGTAATGTCTACCTGAAGCTTGTGTAAAAGCAACCTCCAGAGCAGCCTCTCGACTCTGATTGAACTCTCTCTGCCACTGATACTTAATTAATCACACTTACAAGAGGAATTCCAGATGGGTCAAACACATACCCAACTGTAATACATCCTAAATCACCAACCATGGAAGGCATACTTTCAAGTGATGACATCAACCAATTTATTATGGATCAATTTGCAGCTAAGAGTTCTCTAAAACCTGTCTAATGTTTTGGCAAGATACTTGAAAGGACTCACTAAAAATTTATTAGTGTAGCTTGAAATAGTTTCCTTTTTTTTTTTTTTTTTCCATTCTCTGTCTCAGCAAGGAGAATATTGTTTGCCCTCTGAACACATACATTTTATAGTTTAACATGGTAACGGATATGCTTGCCAAGAATCACAGTTTTTAATGAGCTTTTATTAAAACCATTCCTGTGTTTTAGATTTCACTCGATGTAGTACATTTTTATTTAAAACTCGTTCTATTTGTATTTGTCTTTGTTTTTGTATCCAAAGCTCATTTTGATTATTGGCTAAGAAATCTATTATGCATCACTTTGCATTTTCTTGTCAAAAGGGTTGACCCTAAGTATTCCAATTAATTGACACTAATGTTGAACATTTCTGATCTGCAAGCTTTAATTTTTAACTTTTTTATTGTATAGTTCAACATATATACAAAGTAAAGAAATAAAAAAGCAATAGTTTTCGAAGCACTCTTCAAAAAGTGGTTACAGGACAGATCCCAGAGTTTGTCATGGGCTGCCATACGATCCTCTCATATTTTTCCTTCTAGCTGCTCCAGAATATAGGAGGGTAGAAGGCCTAAATATTTTTCTATCATCACAATCGCCTTTTTTTCCTTCTTTTTTTTGTGAAAAATAACATATATACAAATAAAAGCATTAAATTTCAAAGCATATCACAACAATTAGCTGTAGAACAGATTTCAGAGTTTGGTATGGATTACAATTCCATGATTTTAGGCTTTTATTTCTAGCTGCTCTATACTGGAGACTAAAATAAATATCAATTTAATAATAAATATCAATTTAATGATTCAGCAATCGTATTCATTTGTTAAACTCTACTTTCTCTGTATAACTCCACCATCACCTTCGATCTTTCTAGTCCACTCTTTAGGAGTATTTGGGCTATGGCCATTCTAACATTTGCATATTGGAAGGGTCTATCACTAATATAGGGTAGGAAGATGGAACTATCTAATGTTCTGGAGAGGCTGGGCCCTCTAGTTTTCAGGACTTATCTGGACTGGGGACCCATCTGGAGGTTGTAGGTTTCTAGAAAGCTACTCTAGTGCATGATATCCTTGTGGAATCTTATATATTGCCCTAGGTGTTCTTTAGGATTAGCTGGAATGGTCCTGGTTGGGGGTTGGCAGGTTATGATAGGTAGCAAGGTCTACCTGAAGCTTGCATAAGAGCAACCTCCGGAGTAGCCTCTCGACTCTATTTGAACTCTCTCTGCTACTGATATTTGATCTGTAAACTTTTGAAACAGAATTACCATTGGCAAGAGCATATTTCTATCAGATATGATGTTTTTAAAGCAAGATACAGCTTTTAAGGGCTAAGCATTTCAGATACAGATTCTAGTTTCAAATATGAAAGTGTGGTGCAGTATCCACAGAACCAGACTAATACTTTTGTAGGTTATATTATGTCATGATTTTAAGACATTCAGGCCTTTAAATGAAACTAAACAGTAGAACTTCAAATTGAGACAGGGAAAGGTGAATGTTTATACCTCCATGTTCTGTGTTAAGTAGAACTTTCGCTGTTTTAACCTATGCAAAAATATTGTATAATTTAATTAAAATTTTATTCCTAGATGAAATCTGATAGAAAATGATGGAAACATATTTTAAATCTTTTTTTTTTTTGGTAAACTGTTTGCTTTGGGGAATGTTTTATGGATAAATTAATAGAAGTGAGTTTTGATTCCTACAAATGTCACTTTCTAATTAATATGGAATCATTTATTTTCTATTACAGCAGTAAGACTTTAGGCCAAACTGTTTTTTCTTCTTTCTCAACAAAGAAAAGAAAAGAAATAATCACAGGAAAAATCCTAACTGAAATCCAAATGATACATTTATTGGCAAGGGTTGCTGGATGTTTGAATTCTGCACAATTTTCTATGTAAAGCATCTTGTTTTCCTAAAACTAGCTACAATATATTATGTGTAACTATGTTTCTTTATAAAGAATAAGCATTATGTATCATTTTATTTTGTTATTAATGTTTTTAGGAGGGTTCAGAAAATGTTACAATGCTTCCCAATTTAGAAGTGAGTTAAATAGTTTTTGATCAGGAAACTTCTAAAATATTTATTTACCCAGGGACACTCACAATATAAGTGGCAAACTGTTTTATTTATGATTGTCTCATAATCAGTGTTGGAACCCACACTCTGCCCAATCTCTTCTTTGGTTTTGGTTTTAGTTTTCAAAACCTAAACCAGATATATGGCGCTTCTAAGACAAAAGTGAATAAGAGTCTAAAGTAGATTTTCAGCTGATTCACAATATAAGTGCAAGAAATAATTATATCTCTATCTTCTACTTATATATGAAAAAATGGCATAACATTCATAGAGTTATAATATGGGAACAGTAGTTCTTTTAAAATATATATGTTCTCATATCCTACAGTTTTAAACTAATATCTTCACCTCCTGAATTTTTAGAGAAATTTAACCATTTTGGTTCAAAAGTCAGTACAATAACATATTGTTTCCCAAATAAGAGCTGTCTACTTTCCTGTGGATCCAGTTCTCATAACCTTTAAAAATAGAAGTGAATAATTATTAAAAATTTTATTAACATATATACCAAACACAGGGCTGGCTTCATGGGTGTGCAACCTGTGCAGTGCTTTGTTTAAAGTTCTGCTGTTATCATCTTGAAATTCTTAATTGCTCTATCTCTGAATTTGCATTTTGTAAGTGAAATCCTATGGGACATGTGCATGTGCAGAGGTGAGACACCCAGTGGCAGTGCAAGTAGGCTGAGCATTTGGCTTAAGCGCTAATTTGCATGTATAAACCTATGGTAGTTGAGGCACCACAATGCCTTGAATAGGTGACAGGGCTAGGACCTGGGCCCAGACTGCTGGTGGTGTTTTGATGGTGGTAGCAGCAAACATGCATCTGGGAAAGAAGTGGGGCTTTGTATGGGGGCACTGCCAGAACCCACGATGGGAAGCCAATTTGCCTGTCTTTCCCCAGCACCATCTGCACAAACATTAACTCTCTGGCCTAAGTAAAGGGAAAGGGATTGCTGATGCTCATGTGGCAAACTTTGCCAGTAAAAGATTATAAAACAAAAGTATATATATGACCACTGCAGTGAAGCCTATCATGGAGTTATTACGATTCATCAGAGTTAGAATCTCAGTTTTGAAAATGGCTGCAACATTCAAAGCAAAGGTCTACCTGCTTAGAAACAGACACAGATTTTAAAGATAGACGTGTTTATATGCTGAAAACTACAAAACATTGCTGAAAGATATTAATGAAGGCCTAAATAAATGGAAAGCTGTCCCAGGGATTGGAACTTAATATTGTTAAGATGTCAGTACAAACCAAAGCAATTTACAGATTCAACACAATCCTGATCAAAATTCTGGCAGCTTTTTGTGTAGAAGTGGTAAAGCCATTCATTAAAACTTATATGAAATGGCAAAGGGTCCCAAATAGATAAAAACTACTTTGAAAGAGAAGGACAAATCTGGGCTCATAATTCCCTGCTCAAAATTTAATTCAAAGCAACAGTAATAAAAACAGTATGGTATTGACATAGGAACAGAAAAGTGGACAAATGAATAGAATTGAAAGTTCAGGAACAAAACCACACATCTATGGCTAATTGAATTTTGTCAAGGGTTCTGAGACCACTCACTGGGGAAAGAATAGTCTGTTCAATGAATGAATCTGGGAAAACTGGATATTCATAAGTATAAGAAAAAAAGTAGACCTCTAATCATTCCATATGAAAAATTAAAATTCAAAATGTATCAATAACCTAAATATAAGAACTAAAACCATAAAACTCATAGAGGAAGATAAACAGGAATATTTTCAAGACCATATAATAGACAGTTGAGTCTTAGAGATGACAACAAAAGCACAAGCAACAACAATAAAAAATAGATAATTAGACTACAAGGTTAAAAAAACTTTCATGAATCAAGCACATTATCAAGAAAGTAAAAAAAAACCTATGGAATGGGAAAATATTTCAGAAATAATATTTCTGATAAGCATTTAATATACAGAGTATATAGAGAACTCCTATAACTCAACATTAAAAAGACAACCTAATTAAAAATGGCCAAAGAAATTGAATAGACATTTTTCCAAAGAAGATACACAAATGACAAATAAGCACATGAAAAGATGCCTCATATCATTAACTATTAGGGATATGAGTATCAAAATTTCAGTGAGATACCACTTCATACCACTAGGATGGCTATTACTAAAAAAAGAAAAGAACAGAAAAGAAAAAAAAAGAAGTGTTGGCAAAGGTCTGGAGAAGGAGAAATGATGGGAATGTAGAGGTCTACAATTGCTAGGAAAGAGTTTGGCAATTCCTTGGAAAGTCAAGCATAGAATTCCCAAACGACCCAGTAATTTCACTTACAGGCATTTGCCAAAAAGAATTGAAAACAGGAACTGAAAACAAATATTTGTACACCAACATTCATAGCAACGTTGTTCACAAAATCTAAAAGGTGGAAGCAACCCAAGTGTCCATCAACAGAAGGATGGATAAATAATATGTGGTATATACATGCAATACAATGTTGTACAGCCATACAAGGAACGAAGTTTGGATACATGCTACAACATGGATGAACCTTGAAGACATCATGATAAGTGAATAAATCAGAGGGGACAATTACTGTATGAGTTCACTTATATGAAATATCTAGAATAAGCAATTACATAGAGTCAGAAAGTAGATTACAGGTTACCAAGGACAGGGGCAGCAGGAAATGGGGAGTTATTGCTTAATAGGTACAGAGTTTCTTTTTGGGGTGATGAAAAATTTCAGTAATGGATGGTGGTGAGTGTAGTATAAATTCTGAATGTAATTAATAGCTTTGAATGTGAAAGTAGTTAAATGGGAAATTTTGCATTTATAGTAAATAGATAAAGCCACACTAAAAAGTAAAAACAGTCGATGAATTCAATGGAAAAGAATACTATTTTTATATGACACTTTGATGAACCAATTATTAAGAAGGTAATATTAAAATTAATTTTTCCTTGTAATTCAAGGCACAGCAATAGAATACATACAGAGATGCTTGAATTATATACAAATCACAAAGCTTCCTTTCATTTCTTGTACATTCTCCTCAAGTTAAGGGAAACATCAGTTGAAATGTTAAAAGGCAATTATATAAATTCACATTTAAAATTAAATTCAGACTAACAGGAAACCGATTTGAATGGAAAGTTAAATTTTTTAGAAAAACTGTCCCACAACAAACATCAGTTCTAGTTGTTTAAAACTTGTATTTTGAAATAATTTTTCAGCAATTTATCCCAGTGTTTTCTCAGCTGGTATAATACTCTTAACAGTTCTAGAACAATTGAGCCAACAAAAAATATTTTTTAATTAAAAATTGTCATCATCTGCTGTAACAATTGTGTTACAATTGTGATGGTGTAAATCATAAGGTAGTATATGGGAATCCTGTATGCACTATTGTTCTATAAACCCACAGTATCTCTAATAAGGAAAAAAAATTGTCAACAACTATTTGCTATCATGCATTTGCCAAGAGAGACTGACATGACTTCCAATGATGCTGATTGAAAATGTTGTTGAAAGTAAACACTTTGATGACAGTAAAAAAAAGTTCACAGAAAAATGGCTAGAAAAAGTCTATGAATAGTCAAGATATCACAATACTAAAATATTGTATTATACAAAATTATGATGCCAAATACATTGTTTTTACAATTTGAAAGTTTATATTACTAACATGTATCAACTGAATTATGTTTTATAATTGATTTCATATTTTAAAGGAAAAAATTTTATGTTTTAGTTCATTTTACCTCACTTTTTCTTCCTGTTTTTTGAACAAGAGACACCATATTTTCATTTTGCACTTGGTCCTACACATTATGTAGCCATCCCTGATCAAAGTCTTCTGTGTCTAGCTCGTTTGGTTTTCTTAATGAAAAATAAAAAGGTAAGTAGGAAGTTTTATTTTTCTTTATCTTAATATTTAGGAAAGATAACACCAGTATATTTTCTTCAGATGATCCTTCTCTCTCCTTTTCCCATGCCCTGGTTCTCCTTGACTATATAACTTTATTTTGCTTCTATTTTCAAAATGAGAAATCAGAATTTTAAAAAGTAAAATTCTGGGTTTAAGATCTAAACCCTGGTTTTCTAGCTCAACAGATATTTTCCACTTATATATGACAGTCGGAAGCCAGATTTTTAAAGGAACTTTTTATCCCCCTCAATAAAAAGGTGCCACTAGCCATCATCCACCATATCTGACACAGCTGATGAATGAGAAAAAGACACAAATTGTTACAGAATCCAAAGACAAACTGTGCTCTTCTTTCAGCACCACCTGGGGCCTCTTAATGTAAGAAACAGGAAAAGGAAAATAAGCAAATGTTGATATTCATTTGCATAGAGCTGATTCCACTGAATAGGTTTCTTGGGTTTCCTAATGTTTTCATGATTTTCTTGGCATGTACTTATCAATCATTTTCCTTTTCTGTAAGAACCTCATATTGCTTTGTGTACATGTTAAGCCTTGCCTGAAGGTACTGCAATTTTGAATCCTCCCAAGGTAAGAGTTCCCTGGAAATGTCTATAATTCCTGTTAGAAAAGAACTCGCCATTACTGAGAAAGCAAATAGCAATGATCCCAATGCATAACAAGCAACATACTACCAGACTTCATTCTTTACTTTAATAGGACTCTCGATTACCATACTTGGGACATAAAAATAAAGCAGAAACATTACGATAATGATGCCAAGACATAAAGTTCTTCCCTCTGGATATGGATACCAGAGAATCCATGCAGCCCTGGCCTTGTTTGTCGGTGATCTTTACCAATGCCTGTCTTTAAGAGCCACTAAAATGTAAAGGCCACTTTCAAGCTAAGGCATATTTGCTTTTCTAGTCAATGTGTTGTCTTGGGGAGAGGATAGGGTGATAACTAGAAAATTAAGCCGAAAATCTGTTAGTCAATATTTTTCTTATTTTTTAATAAGAATTTTTTTAAAAGTAATTTTATTAATTACTTTTATTTTTACCACAGTAATTAAAAAAAATATGTGCAGTAATTCAAAATACATTGAGAGAGGGAAGGCCTCTTTTTCTCACACTCTTGTGTAAACTCAAAGACTTCCTCTGAGCTTACTTCCTATTTTCCTTTTGAATAATCTTTGAAGGAAATGCTTTATTGTTAGATCATTTATTCTTGTATTTAATTTCAAATGTCCATATAAAAATCACTCTGGCTACTACCTCGAATATAGTTTTAATTATTATCAGCATTTGTGTTTAATGCCCAAAATGAATTTTCTAAAAAGTCTCCTTTCTTCCATTTTCTAACAAGTTTATCTTCTATTAGACTCTGTTAGCCAAACTAAGATTGTTACAGCAACAACAAAACAAACGTCTCATTCAAATGCAGATAACCATATGTAACTCCCATTAAAAGTTTGAGGAAAAGAGGATATTAAAGCAGCACCTTCTTTGTTAAAAAAAAAAAGCAACAAATCCTATTTAGCAACTGCAATATCACAATTTATTCCATACCCCTGCTATAAGCAGTGAAGGCCTCTCTCTAAAATCAGAGTCAGAGGTGCTTCATGAAAGCCATTCTTTTCTGTCTTTAAGCTCTAGTTCACAACATTACCTAGTCTGGAAGCACTTCATATATTCTGCCCTAAATCTTTTTAAATGGGTTTCTCAATACCCAGAAGACTCCTCATTCGTATATTCAACACATGTATTTCAAGTCAAACTATTTGTGGACAAAGTTAAGCAGTGGGCATAGAGTGGTGAATCAAACAGATGTAGAGTCATTTCTCACCGAGCTTATAGTCTGGTAGGGAAGACCAACAATACCTAAATAAAAATAAGGCTACAAACCATGATGGATGCTATGAAAGCAAAGAATAGAGTGTTGCAGTAAAAGAATTAAAAATAAATATTTTTAAGTGGAGGAGGAAAGGTTTTTTCTGAAAAAGTTACATTGAGGTTAGGAGGTTACCAGATTTTCTTTTCCCACTTATAATTACTTCACTTTGGCAGCAGTAAAGTCCAGCTGAGCACATACTTCCCAGTGAAAATATGTTGCTGTTTCTGCTTCTTCTTTCACAACAAATTGACCTGTTTTCCCACCCATTAAAATTCTTGATCTTTGCTATTCTTCCTCCTTTCTAACAAGTGCGCCCATCATTTTATAAACAAATCAAGAAAGCTTACTAAAATACATACAATATTATCCCTAGATTTCCTTGACCTTGGTATGGACTGTGTAATGTCAGTACATAGCAATATAACAAAAGGTGCTGCACCATTGCATAAGTTGTCTCCTGATTTTGCCCTCAAGCCTCCCAGCCAGCATGACAAAGATACAATACTAACAAAAAATAAACAGGAAGCATATGAACTGCTAGAAGTATCACAGATTTTTCTGGCACCCAGATCTAAGAAGTATTTCTGCAAAAGGGTCTTCAGAAAAGTGCATGGATGTGATGCAGTAGTAGATAAAGGTAATTGTTATTAATGAGATAAAAATGATATATATGATATTATGGCAATGGATGCTGATACACTGAGAAAAGACTAAGCTTCCTTCATTCTCTGCTATTCTCTCATGAATATTATAGCATAGATATTCTGTGATTATGTCTTATGGTTGCATTTTCATTCTAAGAAGTTAGTCAACGTGCATGGATTTTACTCCTGGTGGGAAACTCAGGAGGTGTATGGTAGGGAAATCTGCACAAGGCTGACAACCTTGACAATTCTATGCAATGGTTTAAACTATCTGGCAAATTTTCTCCATGCCCTGAGAATATATTTTAGAGGTTCTCAAGAATAAACGTATCAGATTTATTGTTATTAGTACCTAGTGCAAAATGTTTTGTTAGAAGTTCTACCTTTTAAACTCTTATTTTAATTCACACAACTACATCAGGGATCCACCCAAATTTCAATATATGTTTAGCTCTTCCTAAAGGAGCAACATTCACCAGCAAAAGCACCTCCTTGGAGGGGCCAAAGAAGTGAATGGCTGAACTGAAGTAACTGTAACAATGTTTGCTAGGTAGAACAAAATGAATCTGTTAGCACACACAATACACTGATTTGCTCATTCACTGTATTTAATGTCTTAAAAAATCTTACTAGTGGGCGGGCCGCGGTGGCTCAGCGGGCAAAGTGCTTGCCTGCTATGCCGGAGGACCTCGGTTCGATTCCCGGCCCCAGCCCATGTAACAAAAAACGGAAAAACAAAATACAATAAAACAAGAAAATGTTTAAAAAGATGTTTCCCTTTCTTCCTTCCTTCCTTCCTTCTATCCTTCCTTCCTTCTCTCTGTCTTTAAAAAAAAAAAAAAAAAAAAAAAAAAAAAAATCTTACTAGTGATTTTAATTAGGTTTGCAATGAAAAATTGCTCTCGACATGTTGAATTGCAGAGTTCTTATTATTACTAGTATTGATAATGCATAGAAATAATGCTCAAAGAAGAGTCATATGTAAAATTTGCACTCAATGCAGATAGATGCATATTCCTAATATGCATAAATAATAGGTAATAAATAATAGACCCAAGTTTTGTTTTGTTTTTTTTCACTTAAGTTAGTACCCATGAGTAACTGAATGTTCTGTCCTTAGAATGCCTAGCATGCTTTCATGAGTTGGGAGAACATGACTCCCTCCACGATAACAATCTTCAACACAGGTGAAAAGAGAGAAAATGGTTCTTTAAGACCTCTCCCACCATATAAAATACTCATTCATAGGTCATCTCAGGCAGTTTCATGGGAAGAGGCACAGTTTGAAAGAGGGTCAAGGTTTCAGATTTTAAAGTTGGAAGGCTCATCATGCTTCGCCTTTCCCTTTGTCCTCCCACCTTATTAATTCAAAAGTTTTCACAAGGTTTGGCAGTAATTAGACCTGATCTGGGCAGCCACCAAAGTTTTCTATCAAATTTCTTTCCTGTTTATGTTTGAGCTACTCAGAAATGATCTGTGTGCCCTTTGGACAGAGAGGACCTATTTTTTTAAACTCCCCCAGTACAAAGAATGTAATCTTAGCTGACTGTGTTCTGGATTGTATCATTGTATTTCTCTATTTCAGCTGAGAAGTCTCACAGTAAAGAGTGAAAGTCGTAATTCATCACAATGGTGCTCTGCTCCCAATTCAGGAAAAAAAAATGCTTTGTTTAAAAGACTTCATTGCCTAAGGTTGACTATACGCTGTCTAATTAACTTTGAGTCGAAAGACGTTTTATCTATAGATTATCCTCTTATGAAATGATAAAGAATTTGTTTCTGATACAATAATTCTCATCTCTCTCTTTTTTTTAAAGTTTTATTTGGGTCATTAATTGGAAAATAGAGCAATTATCAATTATCAATTGAGAATTACAAGAACATCTGGGAAGTTAATTGACTGCTGATTGCTGTGTGCTGATAAAGTACAAAGGTTTGTAAATCAAATTATCAATGAAATGGAATTTTAGCCTTGTAAACAATTTATGTCCCTTGATGGATATTCTTGGACAATTTACGTTGAGTTACCCTGCGCTTTTTATTATTTAAAAAACTGTAAGTAAACCATTACTTCAGAAAGGAAATATATATCATTCTCTCATCTGCATCATATTTCTGAATATAAAGACCTGTATCTCTAGACCTGAAAACTTAGTGGTGATTTGGAAGAAGAGCTGATAAATCATGACATCATTGGCAAGTGAAGAGATTTCAGGTGAGCAACTAATTCTTTCATTGCTTATCACAGAGAAGAAAACAGATCAAGGTAAGTGGTTTACTCAAAATCACAGAACTAGTGACTGAATTAGCTTAGAAACTTGGGTTTCAGTTCTAGTGTCCAATATCTTGTTCATTATATCTACAGATATTGACCTTTGTTTGATCATTTGAAAATGTTCCTGATATCTTTTAAGTCTTCTTGAAAAGTCCTATTGGGATTAATTAGAAGGGCATTGAGTTCTTTGGTGCCCTTTTGGAATATGTACAGATGAAGAATACATTGTAGATAAAAATATTTCCTATTTAAATAACTTATTAATGAATTTTGGAACTGAAAAAAATCACTCAAATTTTGAAAGAGTAATATTTCATATTTTGAGTATCTGGGAGAACTACAATTTTCAATAAGGGCATCTATAATGACAAGCACAGCTGATGCACTTGTATTGAGTTGCCTAATTGGGTGCACTAAAGTTTAATATTACAATCTTAATTTAGAAAACAATCCTTATGTAAAACAACTGTTATCCATACCCAGTCCATTTTTTATTGCCTTAATTGTTGGTCCATCACTTGATCATCTTTAGATTTGCCTGGCTGTAATTCTAATGCAATTCTTATTCCTTAAATAGGTTGTACTCTTATGTTCCTTGCAATTTTGGTTTAAATTTGAAATCCATTGCTATGCCTTTCCTCATATTTAGTTCTCCTTGCAAATGCAAAGTGGCAATGAATTTCAGAGAGACTCAAATAAATTACTGTGAGATGAAAGTAAAAGTCACATCAGATCAATAAGGTTTAGAAACAAATATTATACCATTGGTTGACAAATCATTTCTGCTTCTTTGGAAAGGAGCTTGTTGTTTGCCACAAATATGTTTTTGATCCCAAAAAGGAAATCACCAGTAAGTACTTTTGATGTGTATTTTTTTTTTACTAATATCCATAACCTGCTAGCTTTGCAAAGTTTGTCAATCAACAGGATTCCATGTTGATTTGGGGTCTCCATAAAAAGAGAAGGAAGACATGAAAGCTCAGAG
The DNA here is from genome assembly GCF_023851605.1 of Tamandua tetradactyla. Classification (NCBI taxonomy): domain Eukaryota; kingdom Metazoa; phylum Chordata; class Mammalia; order Pilosa; family Myrmecophagidae; genus Tamandua; species Tamandua tetradactyla. The sequence goes on from NC_135336.1 coordinate 70,367,841, forward strand.
AGATTCCAAAATTGCCTAAATTTATGCAGCTCTCGAGAGGAAAATCGGGAGCTCCCATTTTCTGATTCTCAGTCAATGCTCCTTCCCTCACATTGTTTTGCCTCCCAAGTAAATTTTATTATAATGAAAAGAAATATACAAATACAAATATATAAATATCCCCTCTGGATATTTACAGCTAGTCTCTTGGAAAAGCCAACTGAGGAGTTTACTGAAACTGAAATTCGCCTTATTTTAATAATCGAGACTTTCCAGACTATAATTCTGAAAAGGCAAAGAGGTACTGAAAGTGTTCCAAAAGATATCAGTTTTAAAATCCCAAATTAGGGTGGGCCATGGTGTATCAGCAGGCAGAGCTCTTGCCTGCCATGCCGGAGACCCAGGTTCAATTCCTGGTGCCTGCCCATGTTAAAAAAAAAAACAACAAAAAACTCAAATTAAAACTATTTTCTTAAGAATTACTGAATAGATAAAGATGTCATCATAAGACTGAATTTAGTCTTAATCTTCCTACCCTCATTTCCCTTATCCCAGTATATTCACACTTTTTATGAATGAAAACCTTGTTAGATTTATTTTTTTCTCTTTACATAGGGCCACACAGGGTCAATATCCCAAAAGTTTTAGAGTCAGAGTAACCCATTATTGCTTTAAATACAAGTTTTACAAAATGAAACCAGAAAAGTTTCCAAGGCTTAATAAGAGTGTGTATTATTTTAGCTTTAGCAAACTGAAGTGACAAATCAATCATCTTGATATTATGCACAAAATCCTTCATCTGAACATCAAATACGATGGAAAATATAATTGCCATCAGCATGCCGGGCAAGCAGGTTTCTCTTAAACGAGTGCATATGAAACAGGAAGAGCAGGTAACCTTTCCACAGAAGTCCTTTCTTAACTATACCTTTCACTTGTATTTGCGATTTCTCTGAGCTTCTTTATTCAAAATTAACCTTTCACCTCTCGTAGTGATTTTTCTCTGACATTTGTGCAGCGCCTACTCATAAAAGGATTAACTAGGTAAATTCCTTAATGCCCCTTGGAAAGTAAGTGCCACAGAAAAAAAAGGCAATGAGACTTTGTTGACCAAATTTAGCAGGGCTGCGGTTTGAGAATCACTTTCCTCTGATACTTAGTCAAACCGATCACCTAGCTCTTCCCCCACAATATCATGACATTAAAATCACTGGTATATCTGGGTCTACGCTCAGAAGGCTGCTTGTAGGTGAACTACATTTTAACAATTTCATCAAGGATTGAATTAGGAATATCACCAAAATTTTTGCTGCCAGGTTGGAGCTACACCTTACATTTTCAATCCTGACTTTTTCAGAAACACCATATTCTGCCCAAAGGACAGAAAGAAAATAGTGCTACAAAGAAACATTTAGAGACTTTTTTTTAAGGTTGAAAGGTTAGCTACGGCTTTTTACTGTTTTGGAACATGGCATCAAAACAGAGAGGTCAGGTACCAATATCTGGGTGGCTCATATAATTTACCATTTAATTAATGTCTCTGTTCGCTGTTGCACTGCCTATTACAGCAGTACTAGTTGTAATCCTTGCTCCCTGCTCTAGGTTTGGTATCCAACAGACTCCCACATAGTAGGCCCTCAGTAAATATTATCTAATTATTAACTGTATATTTGAGAAGTCATGAATTTTTATTTTGCCCTTATTGCTTATCCATGGTGGCAGACTGCATCTGTTATCCCAATTAACTCAGTTAAATATATCTGTTACTGAATACAAGAGAAAAAGAAAGGGGGGAAAAGATGAGAGAAGTGAGAGACATCCACCCTCATTATCCAGTAATAATCTAAAACGTTTGCTTTACTGAGGGAGGCTATCAACTTCATGTAGGACAAATATCAAATTATCTTAAATACCTGTCTTTTTTTTATAAAGACTGCATTACAGTCTAGTGGGATCTTAACAAAATAGACATATATTCAAAATGAATCATTTCATACACTTAAAATCAAACGTGAGATTTCAATATAGAGCTGAAAGAGGACATAGTAAAATCTATGGCGTACAGGGAGAAATGGATGGACACTTAGGTAATTAGATTATCAGAGACTGTGTAGCGATATATATACATAGTTTATTAACATGGGCAGGCTCCAGGAAACATACCCGGGTCTCCAGCACAGCAGGCGAGAATTCTGCCACTGAGCCACCGGAGCACCGCCCTGTAGCAATATTTTTAAGAAAACAGATTCTTGAGCTCAAACTAAGTTCCAGTTTCAGCTAGACTACTTAACTCTCTGTGTGCCTGGGGCGAGTTACCTCTCAGTGATACAGTTTCACCACCTATAAACTGGGTAACAATTCCAGCACTTCTCACATAGGGTCGTTGTGAGAATCAAATAAATTAGCAACTATATATTTACTATGTGCCATGTGCTTTCTATATATAATCACTATTATGAATGAATCCAATGAATTGTCAGCTAGGTACAATGTATCTGTACAACTAAATAACCTTGTGAATCAAGATGTTCTTTTGAAATCACTTTGCCCTCATATGACTTTTCATTAAAATTACTCTATGTAAAATAGATATGCCAAACACCTACACATACTGCAGTGAATTATGTATAGGTAAAACATTTTAGATTTGTTTATAAAACATACATAAATATTTAAATCAAATTATATTATTTTATGTAAACATGTTATTAAAGGAAAAATGTTTCAGTTATTGATTTTATTCTCTGTAACCTATTTCAAGGTAAAATGAATTATTTATGTTGGTTTTTGACATCTAACATTTATAGTAGATGTTATAATTGCTCTTTATAATTATCCATGAGCTACAATAATAAGCAAGCCATATTCCAATCTGTTTTTTAAATCTCATACAATCTCATAACATATTAAATTTGAACTTAAGAAAAGCAGTTCATTTTCTAACTGACTGCTTTAACAAATGCAAGCTGTGGAGAAGAAAAAGATATGTGGGTTTATTGATAAAACTATCAATATTTATTTATACTTTTTGTAAAAACTATGACTTGATGAGAAAAATAAAGATATTAAGAAATGAAATATTGAGGTAATTCCAGAAGCTAAACTTAGGTTATGTGAATACCAGACTTTGCATCGACCACGTTTTGGTGATTCTGAGCTCATAAATGATGGTTGAGTGAGGAAATTAAACAGGAAGCTTGAGGCACATCCACAGCTGTTCATGTTGAGGAGAACTAAAGTGTTCCCAAGTTAAAACTCTGAATTTTAGTTATGTGTTATAATTTTCAGCAATGGAAGTATAACTCCTGGAAAGAATAACAGATAGGGTTTTTAAGTGATTCTCAGCAGTTCTATTCTCCTCAAACTTTCCCACCTCATTACCTGACTCAGATTATTGTAAAATAATGTCTAGGTTAACCTCAATGAAGCAAAACTCTGAAACTTAGTCTTCCTTCCACTCATAATCCTATCTAAAAATAAGAAAATGCTCTGGAGGAAGCCTGCTTGCTTCTGGAAAAAATATTTGTCATTACTTACAGAAACAATCTTTCAGAAATTTCAAGGAATTGTGAATTTGGGAGAAAGAGAGAAGTGGTTATAAAAGGATGCCTCTCACAGACTTACTCCTGAGCAAAAATCAGCTGATGACAGTGGAAGGGCAAACAGGAAATTTAGTCACAAACACATTGAACAGCTATGATGTCCCGGGGGTACAAAATGCGAGATGGTCTCAGCTCTCACAAGTTTCACACTCATGGTGAATTCAGAGACAATAACAGGGAGAGCAAGAATTCAGAACCAAACCAAGATGCATCTTTAAATTAAATTGGTCAGGACTTCGTTCCAGGTCCTCTGAGTTTTGCGAGAGAGAATTGTCAATCATACTTGCCAGTAGGTGGAGGCAGGGAGAATGGAATGGATTCCCCCAAATCCACCACTCAAGATTTGTGAAGCTGGCATTCCAAATGAAAAAATATATATAGTTCAAAGAAAATAATCCTTTAGGTAGCTGTTAAGGCCTAGTGTATTATTAGGAGAGTAAAACACTTCAATTTCATCTTGGTTCAATAGATTTGCCAGCTCCTATATAAATCTAATTGTTACGTATGAGGAGGAATTCTTATATTTCCATTATCTAATCATGTTCCTAACCTAGCACAGATATGCTTACATACTGAGGGATATGATAAACAGCTTTTCCCCATCAAATTCATTTAAATGAAAATCATTTAAAAAAAAACAAAATACAACTAAAAAGGATATGATTCTCCTATGTATATATTACTGCACATTTTGGGGGAGAGGGGTTTTATGAGATGATCACCAAGAAAGAGCATTGAATCTTTCAGTTGACCAGTTTTTATTTTTATTTTATTTTTAAGGCAATAGAAACTGTTCGAGATGAAGTGCAGGAAAGGACACTGGGAACATGATAAACTAAATGCAACATTCCTTTTTTCTCTTCCCAAGTGCAAGCCCTTTTGCCTCTTATGCCAAGTAGTTTTATGTAAAGCTTTAGACCTTTTCAGGTCACAAAGAAAAAAAAAAATGAAGAGACAAAAATAATGGGAGAACAATGTCAGAATGCAGAGGAGAGGCAGAAAGCTGTAGATTCTGAGAAAAGGCTGTGCCACCCTTGTGTACGGATGTTCAACATTGATCCATGTTAATGGCTTGATTTCTCTAGCTCCCAAGAAGTAGAAGACGAACTGAACTGGTGAAGTAAGTCTGCCTACCCTTGGTACTTGGCAAGTTCAGGAGATTGGAGAACAATCTGGGAGAAGAAGAGGGGAGCCTGTTCATTTGTAAACTACCAATACTGGGATGGTGGGTGGACGAATAATATTTCCCTTCAATCTTTTGTAGTGCCATCACCACCATCTAAGCACCACTGAACCAACAAAGAATATAAGCTGTGCAGTTGGCAGTCAGAGAAGATAATTAAAGACAACCAGCTGCAAGCAGACTAGAGCTGCTGAAGAGAGAACTGAAAGCTATATAATGCATTCTTAAAATGTTGGGGCATTTAAACACTGAAACGAAGAGGAAAACACCAGGACTGCTATTCATTCAAACCCTGGGGTAGAGGAGGTGCTGAAGAAGTCAGGAAAAGGCACTGATCTAATCTAATTTCCCTGTCATCGGAAACTTTGGGTGAATAGACTAATAACATTTGCTAGGAGAAAGAGTCCTTATCTACAGAATGTCCTTATTCAGATATCCGTGGATGAGGATTATTTATAAATAAATCCATAGTCTATGCATTTATGAAATATGGCTCCTAGGATATTATCAAAGAAGCTGTACAACTTGCTGGGTGTATAAAATCAGCTCTTTTATACCTTAAGTGCCCCTTATTATATAACATCATAACTCCTAAAACCTCACTTGCATACCTCATCTATTATTCAAGGCCAAAGAGTCCATGCCCAATACAGAAAGAAAGGTTTGGGGAGATGCATGACATTCCCCAGTCCTCTCTCTGCTTTGTTTGAGCCCCTTGATTTCTTTTTTTTTTTAATTTTTTTTATTAATTAAAAAAAGAATTAACAAAACAATTAGAAATCATTCCATTCTACATGTACAATCAGTAATTCTTAACATCACATAGTTGCATATTCATCATTTCTTAGTACATTTGCATCGATTTAGAAAAAGAAATAAAAAGACAACAGAATAAGAATTAAAACAATAATAGAAAGAAAAAAAAAAACAAAAAACCTATACCTCACATGCAGCTTCATTCAGTGTTTTAACATAATTGCATTACAATTGGGTAGTATTGTGCTGTCCATTTCTGAGTTTTTATATCCAGTCCCGTTGTACAGTCTGTATCCCTTCAGCTCCAATTACCCCTTCTCTCTATTTTTTTTTTTAATTAACGGAAAAAAAGAAATTAACCCAACATTTAGAAATCATACCATTCTACATATGCAATCAGTAATTCTTAACATCCTCACATAGATGCACGATCATCATTTCTTAGTACATTTGCATCGGTTTAGAAGAACTAGCAACATAACCGAAAAAGATATAGAATGTTAATATAGAGAAAAAAATAAAAGTAATAATAGTAAAATCAAAACAAAACAAAACAAAACAAAACAAAAACCTATAGCTCAGATACAGCTTCATTCAGTGTTTTAACATGATTACTTTACAATTAGGTATTATTGTGCTGTCCATTTTTGAGTTTTTGTATCTAGTCCTGTTACACCGTCTGTATCCCTTCAACTCCAATTGCCCATTATCTTACCCTGTTTCTACCTCCTGCTGGACTCTGTTACCAATGACATATTCCAAATTTACTCTGGAATGTCTGTTCACATCAGTGGGACCATACAGTATTTGTCCTTTAGTTTTTGGCTAGACTCACTCAGCATAATGTTCTCTAGGTCCATCCAGGTTATTACATGCTTCATAAGTTTATCCTGTCTTAAAGCTGCATAGTATTCCATCGTATGTATATACCACAGTTTGTTTAGCCACTCTTCTGTTGATGGAGATTTCGGCTGTTTCCATCTCTTTGCAATTGTAAATAACGCTGCTATAAACATTGGTGTGCAAATGTCCGTTTGTGTCTTTGCCCTTAAGTCCTTTGAGTAGATACCCAGCAATGGTATTGCTGGGTCGTATGGCAATTCTATATTCAGCTTTTTGAGGAACCGCCAAACTGCCTTCCACAGTGGTTGCACCCTTTGACATTCCCACCAACAGTGGATAAGTGTGCCTCTTTCTCCGCATCCTCTCCAGCACTTGTCATTTTCTGTTTTGTTGATAATGGCCATTCTGGTGGGTGTGAGATGATATCTCATTGTGGTTTTGATTTGCATTTCTCTAATGCCCAGGGACATTGAGAATCTCTTCATGTGCCTTTTGGCCATTTGTATTTCCTCTTCTGATAGGTGTCTGTTCAAGTCTTTTTCCCATTTTGTAATTGGGTTGGCTGTCTTTTTGTTGTTGAGATGAACAATCTGTTTATAAACTCTGGATACTAGACCTTTATCTGATATATCATTTCCAAATATTGTCTCCCATTGTGTAGGCTGTCTTTCTACTTTCTTGATGAAGTTCTTTGATGCACAAAAGTGTTTAATTTTGAGGAGCTCCCATTTATTTATTTCCTTCTTCAGTGTTCTTGCTTTAGGTTTAAGGTCCATAAAACCGCCTCCAGTTGTAAGATCCATAAGATATCTCCCAACATTTTCCTCTAACTGTTTTATGGTCTTAGACCTAATGTTTAGATCTTTGATCCATTTTGAGTTAACTTTTGTGTAGGGTGTGAGAGATGGGTCTTCTTTCATTCTTTTGCATATGGATATCCAGTTCTTTAGGCACCATTTATTGAAGAGACTGCTCTGTCCCAGGTGAGTTGGCTTGACTGCCTTATCAAAGATCAAATGTCCATAGATGAGAGGGTCTGTATCTGAGCACTCTATTCGATTCCATTGGTCGATATATCTATCTTTATGCCAATACCATGCTGTTTTGACCACTGTGGCTTCATAATATGCCTTAAAGTCAGGCAGCGCGAGACCTCCAGCTTCGTTTTTTTTCCTCAAGATGTTTTTAGCAATTCAGGGCACCCTGCCCTTCCAGATAAATTTGCTTATTGGTTTTTCTGTTTCTGAAAAATAAGTTGTTGGGATTTTGATTGGTATTGCATTGAATCTGTAAATCAATTTAGGTAGGATTGACATCTTAACTATATTTAGTCTTCCAATCCATGAACACGGTATGCCCTTCCATCTATTTAGGTCTTCTGTGATTTCTTTTAACAGTTTTTTTGTAGTTTTCTTTATATAGGTTTTTTTGTCTCTTTAGTTAAATTTATTCCTAGGTATTTTATTCTTTTAGTTGCAATTGTAAATGGGATTCATTTCTTGATTTCCCCCTCAGCTTGTTCCTTACTAGTGTATAGAAACGCTACAGATTTTTGAATGTTGATCTTGTAACCTGCTACTTTGCTGTACTCATTTATTAGCTCTAGTAGTTTTGTTGTGGATTTTTCCGGGTTTTCGACGTATAGTATCATATCGTCTGTAAACAGTGATAGTTTTACTACTTCCTTTCCAATTTTGATGCCTTGTATTTCTTTTTCTTGTCTAATTGCTCTGGCTAGAACCTCCAACACAATGTTGAATAATAGTGGTGATAGTGGACATCCTTGTCTTGTTCCTGATCTTAGGGGGAAAGTTTTCAATTTTTCCCCATTGAGGATGATATTAGCTGTGGGTTTTTCATATATTCCCTCTATCATTTTAAGGAAGTTCCCTTGTATTCCTATCTTTTGAAGTGTTTTCAACAGGAAAGGATGTTGAATCTTGTCAAATGCCTTCTCTGTATCAATTGAGATGATCATATGATTCTTCTGCTTTGATTTGTTGATATGGTGTATTACATTAATTGATTTTCTTATGTTGAACCATCCTTGCATACCTGGGATGAATCCTACTTGGTCATGATGTATAATTCTTTTAATGTGTTGTTGGATACGATTTGCTAGAATTTTATTGAGGATTTTTGCATCTATATTCATTAGAGAGATTGGTCTGTAGTTTTCTTTTTTTGTGATATCTTTGCCTGGTTTCGGTATGAGGGTGATGTTGGCTTCATAGAATGAATTAGGTAGATTTTCCTCCAATTCGATTTTTTTGAAGAGTTTGAGGAGAATTGGCACTAATTCTTTCTGGAACGTTTGGTAGAATTCACATGTGAAGCCATCTGGTCCAGGACTTTTCTTTTTAGGAAGATTTTGAATGACTAATTCAATTTCTTTACTTGTGATTGGTTTGTTGAGGTCATCTATGTCTTCTTGAGTCAAAATTGGTTGTTCATGTCTTTCCAGGAACCCGTCCATTTCATCTAAATTGTTGTATTTATTAGCGTAAAGTTGTTCATAGTATCCTGTTATTACCTGCTTTATTTCTGTGAGGTCAGTAGTTATGTCTCCTCTTCCATTTCTGATCTTATTTATTTGCATCCTCTCTCTTCTTCTTTTTGTCAATCTTGCTAAGGGCCCATCAATCTTATTGATTTTCTCATAGAACCAACTTCTGGTCTTATTGATTTTCTCTATTGTTTTCATGTTTTCAATTTCATTTATTTCTGCTCTAATCTTTGTTATTTCTTTCCTTTTGCTTGCTTTGGGATTAGTTTGCTGTTCTTTCTCCAGTTCTTCCAAGTGGACAGTTGGTTCCTGAATTTTTGCCTTTTCTTCTTTTCTGATATAGGCATTTAGGGCAATAAATTTCCCTCTTAGCACTGCCTTTGCTGCATCCCATAAGTTTTGATATGTTGTGTTTTCATTTTCATTTGCCTCGAGGTATTTACTAATTTCTCTTGCAATTTCTTCCTTGACCCACTCGTTGTTTAAGAGTGTGTTGTTGAGCCTCCACGTATTTGTGAATTTTCTGGCATTCCGCCTATTATTGATTTCCAACTTCATTCCTTTATGATCCGAGAAAGTGTTGTGTATGATTTCAATCTTTTTAAATTTGTTAAGACTTGCTTTGTGACCCAGCATATGGTCTATCTTTGAGAATGATCCATGAGCACTTGAGAAAAAGGTGTATCCTGTTGTTTTGGGATATGATGTCCTATAAATGTCTGTTAAGTCTAGCTCCTTTATAGTAATATTCAGATTCTCTATTTCTTTATTGATCCTCTGTCTAGATGTTCTGTCCATTGATGAGAGTGGGGAATTGAAGTCTCCAACTATTATGGTATTTGTGTCTATTTCCCTTTTCAGTTTTGCAGTGTATTCCTCACGTATTTTGGGGCATTCTGGTTCGGTGCGTAAATATTTATGATTGTTATGTCTTCTTGTTTAATTGTTCCTTTTATTAGTATATAGTGTCCTTCTTTGTCTCTTTTAACTGTTTTACATTTGAAGTCTAACTTGTTGGATATTAGTATAGCCACTCCTGCTCTTTTATGGTTGTTATTTGCATGAAATATCTTTTCCCAACCTTTCACTTTCAACCTATGTTTATCTTTGGGTCTAAGATGTGTTTCCTGTAGATAGCAAATAGAAGGATCCTGTTTTTTAATCCATTCTGCCATTCTATGTCTTTTGATTGGGGAATTCAGTCCATTAACATTTAGTGTTATTACTGTTTGGATAATATTTTCCTCTGCCATTTTGCCTTTTGTATTATATATATCATATCTGACTTTCCTTCTTTCTACACTCTTCTCCATAACTCTCTCTTCTGTCTTTTCGGTTCTGACTCTAGTGCTCCCTTTAGTATTTCTTGCAGAGCTGGTCTCTTGGTCACAAATTCTCTCAGTGACTTTTTGTCTGAGAATGTTTTAATTTCTCCCTCATTTTTGAAGGACAATTTTGCTGGATATAGGAGTCTTGGTTGGCAGTTTTTCTCTTTTAGTAATTTAAATATATCATCCCACTGTCTTCTAGCTTCCATGGTTTCTGCTGAGAAATCTACACATAGTCTTATTGGGTTTCCCTTGTATGTGATGGATTGTTTTTCTCTTGCTGCTTTCAAGATCCTCTCTTTCTCTTTGACCTCTGACATTCTAACTAGTAAGTGTCTTGGAGAACGCCTATTTGGGTCTAATCTCTTTGGGGTGTGCTGCACTTCTTGGATCTGTAATTTTAGGTCTTTCATAAGAGTTGGGAAATTTTCAGTGAAAATTTCTTCCATTAGTTTTTCTCCTCCTTTTCCCTTCTCTTCTCCTTCTGGGACACCCACAACACGTATATTTGTGCGCTTCATATTGTCCATGAGTTCCCTGATACCCTGTTCAAGTTTTTCCATTCTTTTCCCGATAGTTTCTGTTTGTTTTTGGAATTCAGATGTTCCATCCTCCAATTCACTAATTCTATCTTCTGTCTCTTTGAATCTATCATTGTAGGTATCCATAGTTTTTTCCATCTTTTCTACTTTGTCCTTCACTTCCATAAGTTCTGTGATTTGTTTTTTCAGTTTTTCTATTTCTTCTTTATGTTCAGCCCATGTCTTCTTCATATCCTCCCTCAATTTATCGATTTCGTTTTTGAAGAGGTTTTCCATTTCTGAATATAATAATATTCAGTATTAGTTGTCTCAGCTCCTGTATCTCATTTGAACTATTGGTTTGTTCCTTTGACTGGGCCATGTTTTCAATTATTTGAGCGTGATCCGTTATCTTCTGTTGGCGTCTGCGCATTTAGACAGGGTATTGGATCCAAAAGTTTGGAAGATTTTTCTGTGAAATCTCTGGGTTCTGTTTTTCTTATCCTGCCCAGTAGGTGGCGCTCGTGGCACACGTTTGTCTGCGGGTCCCACCAGTAAAAGGTGCTGTGGGACCTTTAACTTTGGAAAACTCTTGCCGTCAGGGAGGTTCGCTAGCCGAAGCGGCTTGGAAGAGTGCGAGCCGGCCCCGGGTCCGAACGCGGGGAGGGTTGCTGGCCCCCGCAGCCCGGGAAAGCGCCCGTCCGAATTTCCTAGTCGGCCTGGGGCGACAAGCGTGGCGGGAGGGCACCAGCGGCTGCGGCCCGCCCGAGAGAGTGCACGTTTCCGGGGAGTCACGGGTTTGGAAGGGGCCTCCCCCACCCGTCACCGTTCTCCGCGTCCTTGGGATTTCCGATCCAATTCTCTCAGTTGGTCCGGGGGGCCGCGCGTGGTGTGGGCGCCAGCCGCCGCGGTTTCAGGGGACCGCCTCTCCAATTCTCCCAGCCGGCCCGGGAAGGGGGAAGGGAGTGACTCCGGCCGCTTGCCACCCCACTCGGTGAAGCCCGCGCGCCTCGGTGATCTCACCTGGGTGGCTTCTCTCAGCCAGCCAGCCGTTCCAGGATGGGGTACGCTGTCTTTTTTTTCTCTGTTGTGGCTTTGGGAGCTGTTCTGTATCGTTTCTACTCCCCTAGTAGCTGTCCTGGAGAAGAAACTAAGATCCGCGCGTCTTACTAAGCCGCCATCTTCTCCGGAAGTCCCCCTTGATTTCTTGTATACTTATAATTGTCAGGATATCCTGATATGGGGTATGATCGCTGATTGGAGTACATCTGATTTGACAATCCAACTATTTATGTTAGCATAAAGGCTTTGAAATACAACCCACCTGCTACAACATTACTAGAGACATAATAGAAAACTTTTCTGGAGATGAAGGAAGACCTGGGTCTTCAGATTGAAAGCTTTTACTGAGCTTTAAATAGAAAACCACACATACCCCATGGCATATCTTGGTGAAATTCCTGAACTCAGCAGTTAAGAAGAAGATACGTTAAACTTTCAAGCAGAAAAAATGAGGAGAGAAATCACTGGAGCGGCAGCAAACATTTCATGTATAATAAGGAAACAAAACAAGTAGGGTAACATCTCAGAGTGCTGCAGAAAAGGACAAATTCTTAAGAATTCTGTGCCCAAATGACATAATTTACGTGGAAGGTGAAAGCATTGCAAAGGATAACACTGAATATTAATCCCTATGGAATACAGGGAAAAACTACCAAGAAATTTAAATGGCATTTATCCTACTCTAAGCAGAGGAAAAGCCTCCTAATCATTGCATGAAACTAGCATAACTTCAAGTGTGATAAAGATGGTACTAAAAAGAGGTCAAAAGAGCAGCACCACTTTTGATAGAGACGCAAAAAATTCTAAATAAAGAATCAAACTAAATCCAGGAAATGTATAAAATAATATGCTAGAAATGCACAGGGTTTATTTTGGGAATGCAAAATTTGTTCAATATCAGTCACTTTTTTTCTACATAAAGTATTCAATGAACAAATAAGAAAATATATTATTAAATGTGAAAAAGTCATTTGATGATATTCAGCTGTCATTGGTAATAAGCATTCAAAGTAAAACAAGACTAGAAAGAATCTATATAAAGAAAATAAGGTCTATCAACACATTCAGCTGAAAATATTACCTTAAATATGGAGACACCAAAAACATTTCAGCTCAAGAACTAGACAGAGATTCCTCTTATTACTGTTATTACTTAACATAGTCTCGGTGGTGTTTTTATTTTCAATAAGACAGAAAAAAGGAAAGGCAGATTTAAGTCAATCTTTTTCTTTTTTGATTACATACTTAGAATACCCAAGAAACTATTATAAAAGCTATTTAGTAGTGGTCTGATAAAATGTAAATACACAAAAATTAACAGCCTTACTCTACTCCAGCAATGTTTAACAAGATATAAAATGTACAATAGGAACAAAGTTCTTAAAATGTTTTGAAATTAATTTAACTAGTTGCAGCACCTAGAGGAAGGACAGTATAGAATTTTATTTGAAATTTAAAAAAAAGATTTGAACAAATGAATGGACAAGGTATATTCTGGAATTTGTTCAAAATAAATATATAAATTGGATTAAAATCACATTCAAAACCCAAACTGGTATTTCTGAAAATTTATATTGAAAAAGAAATTCCTAAGAATAGCCTAAAAAGTAAAGCAAAGTAGAATAGTGAGAGCATAACTTGCTTTCCCAGATATCAAAACAAGCAATAAAACATATGTGTAACTACCAAAGAAATAAATCAGTGCAATTGATCATAGATTGTCAAGTGCTATTGCTTCTTTGAAAAATATTTTTAACTGAATTCCTGGAAACATATATGATAGAAATAATTGCACTAATGGATAATGGTGGATAATGCAAATGTGGGCATTTATTGCATCATTGTGCACAGAAGCAAAAGAAATGGAATTAAGAAAATGTTCAACAATATGGTGATGGTGAATGAACTATATTGCATCCATAGTGTATGATATTACATAGCTTTTAAAGAGAATGAAGAATGAATTAGAGATGCACCAAGAAATGTAAGAATGTTATTATTGAGAAAAGCCATATATGAGCACTATGCTTATAATTACCCATCTTTATAAAATAATGTTTATTAGAGAGGATTTATAAGTATGGAAAAATGTGAAAGGACATAGATTCTTAGCATGCATTGTCTTAGGTGTGTATAGGGGGAGGAAGGGGGAGTGGAAAATACAAGTTTAGGGTTGAACCAAACTAAATAGGAAAAGGGAGAAAAATCTATACTAAAAACTTTCATGTGATCAAGTGTGTGCATATAAGGGAACTATATACATATCTCTTAGGAAATAAAAATAGATTTAAAAGTGGTTTTAAAAAGAAAACAAGTCATGCTTCTCAAGCATCTGGGTTAAAAATAAAGAGAACAACTAATAAATAAATCATTTATTAGGGCTCAAAAAGATCTATTGTTACTTAGCTCATATCTGGTATGGTATAAATGTTCATTGAATATCATGCCTCCTATCAAATTTACAGAAAAATATCCATTAATTATTTCTTTAACAGATATATGTTGTGAGCCTATTATGAGCCCGGGATTTAAAATGGAACAAAGTATTTCAAAATACTTTACTCTACTCCATTGTGAAGTAGAGTTACCCTTGTGAAGCTTATATTCCAGTTCAGGAGAAAGAATGTAAACAAAAATAAGTTAAATGCATAATATATTATTTGCGATATTACATATAGATAAAAAGACACTGAGGAAAGTGGTAGAGAATCAGAATGACAGAACACATACTAGCACTCATATTTGGGGCAGGTATCATTAGGCTGTAGTTCTGGACAAGTCAAATTAGTTCAGGATTTCATTAAAGTGGGAGGTTTCCCACGAGTTCATTTTATTTATGTATGGGCCTCTGCTTTATTCAGTATTTAATTCATTCCCAAAGCAATAACTCGGCCTGGATGATTCAGCCTAAACTACGCATGATTGTAAAAGTATTTTCCTTCCTTCTATTTTCCTTAAAGAGTTAACTGTGGGTATAGCTGCTGTAAAATTCCATCTGGAAAGGAAGCAGGTCTACACTCTCTTTTCTCCATCGGCCTTGCCGTGGCACTCAGTTTCTCATTGCACATAAGAACTTGAACTTTCCAGGCCTCAGATGTGGTTGCACGTGTTCTCTGCTGACAACTACAGATTTGCCTTCAAATGGACCACAGGAATGTTTATTCCTTAATAATCCACACCAGCTTCTCTTGCACTGTGTTTTTATTTTTTACATATAAGCTAGCAGCATTGGTACCTAATTCTAGCCTTAGTTAGATTTGACCCAACTTTCCTGTTATGCATAGCATCACATAATGGCACCACCTGAAGTGGTATACCTTCTAGTGAATCCTCATAGAAGGGTCTTTTCCAACGAACAAAGTGTAGAGATTTAACGTAAGACAGATTTCAGGAAAAGGGGACCCTTCCATTCCATGACAGAGGGTGATAAAGTCTCCCATTAATATTGCTCCAGAGGAATGAACTCAACCCCATACTTCAATAATATGCAAACTGATGAGCACACAGGACTGTTATATTGATTTTAAAGGTAATACTTAGTATTCATCTAATTTACAATAATCGGGGTGTGTGAGCTAAAGAAACAGGGCATGTGAAATTAAGCAAATCTCAGAAAAAGGAAGGGACTGCAAGCCTGATGAGGACAGATGTTTGGGCTTTGTTGTTTACCCAGAACAATATCAGACATTCAGTAGATGCTGAATAAATATTTGATTAATAAATGAAGAAATAGTATTTTTCCATGTTGAATAAATCTATGTAGATGTCAATGTCATACCCTTATAAATTATTGTTTTTTCTATGAAAGGACATGATTATCAAAGAAATTGAATAATTTTAAGAGCATAAATTAGGGAAATGTTAGTGCTATATAGCAAGATCATCTGTCACACGTTTGTGAAAGAAGGCATGACACTAAAAGATAATTTTCAGACCTATAGAAGGAGACATTATCTAAATACAAACACATTTTCCATTAGTTATATTATTTTACTGTAGTACTTTCTGTATTTATTTACTATGTATCACATATGCAAGTTTATATGGTTTTGCTGTAGTAAATGTATTAGGTAGTCATTTATTTCTAACACCCTATTTTTTCTTTCAAAGATGACAATTGAAAAAGAAATTTCAGATAGGCTTTTGAATCCAAGATTGAAAGCTCTATTAGAACTTCCCCCCTCCCCTTTGGAAAAAAATCTGGTTTTATTTATAGTGCTATATTAGATTGTCTATAAAAAACATTTTCCTTTTGGGGAAAGCTAAGGCATGGTTGCATACAGCCTACATCTGGTACTGGTGACTTTGGAAACACATGGAATGAGAGTCTAACAACCCATCTTCTCCTTGTTAGGGTTATCATGTGATCCATTCTTTTCCACCATCAAACACATGGAGGGAAGAGTTCTGTTATTGAATGTCCAAAGTTCCTGCCATGGGATTTCCCCAATAGTTGGAAAATAATAAATCCCAAAGAGGAATAATCTTCCCTGTCTATACTGCATATAGTAGAGCATATATTTCAATGAAATATTTATATTTCTAAATAATATAGTTAAATAAGGCACGACACTAAAAGGTGGCCCTAAATATACAGAGAAATACATGCTAATGTAGTGTAGAGATTCTTCACCCCATCGTATGCTAGAGGAAGACTTCTTATTCTCAAACAAATGTAGGGAGAATCACTAAAATGATTAGGACTAAGCAGGAAAATTCATCCTTAAAAATGAATTTTGCAGAAGGGGTCTATGGGCTCATACTTTTTGTCTGAACTTTAAATTGAGAATTGGTAATGTTCACTGGCAAAATGACAAAGTGGGATTAAGAGTACAAATACAGAATCTTAGTATGAAAACCATGTTATTTCAAAATATATTTTGAACATATATCTTACATATTATAATTTGGGTGTATTACATTTCTCAGTATTTATGCATATTATAATTTCTATGATACTTCTCAAGCATAGATGAATTAAAATTATAATTTAGTACTTGCTTTTAGACGGATTGATTGAATCAGACCCGCCGGCATTGATCATTCGTCTTATTTCGGGGGATGAATAATGTGATTTAATTGGTTTAGAACTATACCAAAAGTATAAAGGCAGTTCAAACTGAAATGTAGCACTTTAAAAATAAGACCCTTACGTAAATAATTTATACATATAATTGTCACAGTTACATATTAAACTTACAGAAGTATTTTATCCTCTATTTCCAAAGGATATAATAATTACAAATAAATAATAAATGACACCAAAAGATCTAGCGATATATATTATTTGCTATAGGTAATTGTGGTGGAAAATACACAAGTTCTCATGTCCCTTCTGAGAAAGGACATTTCAACCCTTTGTGGTCAAGAGCTGTCTCACCATCAGGAGAGTGCTGATGAGAAAACATATCTTAGAAAACCAGATAACATAACCACAAAAGTATAAAAACTATGCTGGAAAATGTACAAATTTTTCATTATGAGCAACTTTTGTTGTTTATCATCAGTTCAACAAAACGTAGATACAATACATGACAACATGCTGTCAATATTGGATACATCCATTGAACATGCAACTTGAGAATATGCTTCCATGTTAATTATTCGTTAATTAGTTAAGAGCATATGAACTCCATATTTCCTATTCAACTCTTAAAATTTTCCCTGTAAAGTTGAAGGACATTCTGTTCTGATGAACGCTCATTTGAACAAGGTAACTAGAACGCGTATTCCTGAAGGAAAAGATAGGTAATGAAATAAGGCCAATTTGATTGCTAGCACCTTCTACCACTAACCTTGGTTCTTTTATTCTCCTAACATTTATCAATTTTGAATCATACCGTGTCAGTGAGTTTATTGTGCCCACACTTTGTATGGAACATCTGCAATTGTAGGAGAGCTTTATTTTTCTGTGTGTTTGGTCTGAATTTCATTATTAAACCCTCTGCTTGGCTTTTTTTTTTTTTAAAGAAGGTGAGCATCCTGTGCCTTAGATACTTTCATGGATAGAATTTCCAGGTCTCATAAAAATTATTAAAAAAATGTGCCAGGATGTTCCAAAGTTCCACAAAACTGCTGAAATTCCCTTTACTATAAGTGAAACCGGCATTTTCTGTGAAGGCAGCTGTTTCCTGACGTTATGCAGTTACGCAAGAATATAATTAACATTTTCAGAGTGAATCTAAATTTCAGTCCTATTCCAGCTAACTGAGAGAGCCATCATAAATGTGAAGTGAAAATGAAAACTGCTTTGCATGTTGTTTATGCACAATATGCAAACTAGGTGCTCGTATTTTGGACACATAGCCCCACATATTTTCAGGCCTCTCAATAACTAAGGGATCTGAAAAGATTCACCATAGAATGCTTAGTCATCATGTGCAAGTGCTGACAACTGTCTATACTGTGGGATAAGCCCTAATTGGGATTTAGCACCTTCTTTGCCTCACTTGCTCAATGATACAGTGATTTACAAGAAAGCACTTCAAAATCTTATTTCTGCATGTATAATAATTCAGAGGTTAAGAATGATTATTTTAAAAGTCCCCAGAAATTCTCTAAAAGTTTAAAAATTCATCTAAACATTCTTAAGCATATATCATCAAAATCATTGGGCTCAATTCCTCGAAAAATTTAAAGCATAATAGTTCCTGTCTTGTGAAAACATGACATACTCCCAGACAACAATATTGTCAGACAGAGAAAACTGTATGAAGTTCTGTAAAGCCATAACTTCAACATTTTAATTTTGTTTCATGAACAATAAAAATTCTAATTCCTAATTTTATCAACTGAATGGGACTTACTATAAGATTGAAGAATTGAAAGAAGAATGGTGTTTAAATACATAAAGGAGCATCATCATCTACATCAAATCTATTCATTCAAAAACATGTATTTGAGAAATAAAAATATCTTTTTGTTATTATTTATACTATCAAAATTTGTATATTCTTCATATTAAATGCAGCATGTAGTCAATCATTATATCCGTTATGCCAGCAAACAATAGTTAAATGAAGAAGTCAAAGATTGAGGCTACTCTCTCTTTTTTTTAAACTTTTTAATTATGTAGTGTACCATATATACAAAGCAAAGAAATAAAATAGTAAGAGTTTTCAAAGCTTTAACACTTCTTCAACAAGTGGTTACAGGACAGATCCCAGAGTTTGTCATGGGCTACCATACAATCCTCTCATATTTTTTCTTCTAGCTGCTCCAGATATTGGAGGCTAGAGGGCTTAAATACTTTTTATCATCACAACCGACTTTTTTTTTCCTTCTTTTTTTGTGTGAACAATAACATATATGCAAAAAAGCTACAAATTTCCAAGTACAGCACCACAATCAGTGCTGAACATATTTCAGACTTTGACATGGGCTACAATTTCACAATTTTAGGTTTTTACTTCTAGCTGCTCTAAAATGCTGGATACTAAAAGAGAGGTTAATTTAATGATTCACCATTCATATTCATTTGTTAAGTCCTATCTTCTATGTATAATTCCACCATCACCTTTGATCTTTCCATGCCTATACTCTTTTGACTGAAATGAAAATATATTTATTCATTTATTTATTTTGTATGCTGCATAGTGGGGGTCACATTTCATTCTTTTCCCAGGCGAGTATCCTGTTATTGCAGCACCATTTGTTGAATTTTTTGTTTGTTTGTTTTGGGGAGGTGCATGGACTGGGTGGAAATTGAACTTGGGTGTCCCACATGGCAAACGAGAATTCTACCAGTGAACTATGCTCACACCCCTATGTATTAAGTTTTATAGGTAGATATATCATCTAATTCACATGTAAGGAGCAACGTAATATTGCATGCCATGACAGAATTCTTTGAAGAGAAATATAGGTGTCTTCTCTTTGGATATTGCTACTATACATAATGTTTTTTAGTAAGGAGTTCTCTTGCGCTAGTATGTAGATGGGAAGTGAGGAATGGGCTTTCCTTTTATTCAATTCTGAAACACAACAAATTGGCAGTGACATTGCAATTAAAGCCCTGAAGTCCTGGGGGAGATCAGGTACAGGATTCCAAACAGGAGGGAGACCTCCAATATGTAGTTATGATGGATTAGAAGGCAAACCAAGTGTGCTCAGGAGTAAAAGGAAAGATTTTGATTGCTTTCAAGTACAAAAGATCAAGAAAGCAAGAAGAGCAATTTTGCCAAAGTGAGAGATACAAACGCCCATCTCATGAGAACTGTAGCTGCCAAAAGAAATTATTTGAAAAAACCTTATCCCAAATTAGAAATGAATAAAATAACCAAGTAAGGTAGGGTAAACAAAAACTCTATTCTTAAAGAGGAATTTGAAACTTTTTCTTAGGCACTCTATGATGTACTGATATTTTGATATTATTGTAGCTATTCTCAACTCACCTCTCAAGAATGTGGTTTTGCAACTTATGAATCCAAAGGGAAGTGACGTGTCCTTTCCTGAAGTTTCCTAAACATTATTATTGCTATGAGTGTATATTTGGTCCTACTCATATAGACTTTACCCAATAATAGCTGAAGAAATTATCTAGCACTGTGCTGTAAGCATATGCTATGACAAAAGTAGTGAGTAATGAATATTTTATAATATAATTGTGTTAGTTAGATTCAGTTGTCAACTTGGCCAGGTGAGCATACCTAATCTTGTTGCTGCGGACATAAGCCAACGGTACGTGAACCTCATCTGTTGCCAATTACATCTGCAGTCGGCTAGGAGGCGTGTCTGCTGCAATGAGTGACGTTTGACTTAATTGGCTGGTGCTTAAATGAGAGATCGCAAGGTAGCACAGCTAGCAGCTCGGCATTCCTCATCTCAGTACTTGCAGCTCAGCCCAGGCCCTTGGAGATGCAGAAAGAAGTCACCCCGGGGAAAGTTGTTGGAACCCAGGGGCCTGGAGAGAAGACCAGCAGAGACCATCCTGTGCCTTCCATGTAAGAAAGAACCTCAGTGGAAAGTTAGCTGCCTTTCCTCTGAAGAACCAACAAAATAAATCCCCTTTTATTAAAAGCCAATCCGTCTCTGGTGTGTTGCATTCCAGCAGCTAGCAAACTAGAACAATAATTTTAATACTTATAAATACATTAGTTTTATGGCAAACAGGCAATACTCTAGTCTCTCTTAGGAATATCACAAATTTCAAATTATTTGAAAATTTATAATAATTTGATTACAGTGCATTTCATGTAGGGAAAATGTTAGCCGGTTATTTATTTTGCTTGAGAGAATTGCTTGATAAAATTGCTTTTACAAATTTATTTTTAAAGCCAGATGATACTAGGACCAAGACACTAGAAAATTCTAATGATCACTCAAATACTTTAGAAAGAGAAAATAAGAGAGAGGAAGATAAATATGACATGAAGAGTTGGAAATGGAGAAAGAAAATTTTCCTGTGGCAAAAGTGCTGCAATTTTGAGCTAAAAATCTATTTTTTTCCTCCTAGGATTTCATTTTTCACTAACATGCTCACTATAGAAAGCATCATCATAAACATTTGCCAATATAGTTTCTAAAAGGACAAAAAAGACACAAAAAAGACCATATTAGTTTTTCCATGAAAATAAAATTCCATTTGTTTTTAGTTGAATTGGAAAATTAGGTTTTCCTGAGTTAATTCAGTTGGATTAAGTCAAACCTGTCAAATGACCCAAAAGAAAAACAAAGTGACTAGAATTAGATGAACATGTTTTCTCCAGGAACTCTCATTCTGATGTACAGAGAATATAAGTGTTCGTGTCTCTGAGCAAAATTGAAATTGAGTAGAGGAACTTTGCAGTTAGGAAGCAATTCAGAAGGCTAGAACTATTCAGCTGAGAACTAACTATGACAATTTACTCTGATTACTTCAGTAAAGTAAAAAAATATTTCATTCTCAGAGATCCCTTTTATATGACAACATTGCCAACGGCAGACAAAACACGCAAGTAGGTCTGTTTATCAAAGACATATCTTATTCTTTAATGCAAAGGAAATTATTATATAATAGTGGTTGGAAATTATGTTACCTACAGAATACATCCAAACAATAGCATTCTTACATATTTTGACATCATGATTTAAAAGACAGAAGGATATACTAAATCACAAGCATCTATGATTTGAACATGCATTTATCAGTTTTAGAAGCAACAATCTAATCTAATCTACAGCAATATCGATATGATAGGTAATTCATATTTTTGATACACAGCGGTGACATTTTGAAATATCAAAACATGCGCAAAATCATAGCTGTATACCAAAATCATAGCTGTATACCAAAATCATAGCTGTATACCAAAATCATAGCTGTATACCAAAAGCCCAATGGAATTGGAAATACACTGAATTAATAAGACATAATACAACTTTTCCTGTGGCAGAAATGCTGCAATTTTGAGCTAAAAATCTATTTTTTTCCTCTTAGGGTTTCATTTTTCACTAACACACTCACCATGGAAAGCATCATCATAAACATTTGCCAATATAGTTTCTAAAAGGACAAAAAAAGACACAAAAAAGACCATATTCGTTTTTCGATGAAAATAAAATTCAGTTGGATTAAGCCAAACCTGTCAAATGACCCAAAAGAAAAACAGAGTGACTAGAATTAGATGAACACGTTTTCTCCAGGAGCTCTCATTCTGATGTACAGAGAATATAAGTGTTAGTGTCTCTGAGTAAAATTGAAATTGAGTGAAATTTCAAAATTGAAATTTAGTAAAATAAAATAAAATATTAATTTTAGTGAAGTGGGAGAGAGTTTTTTTTCAGAGATAATGGGCACTACTAACTAAATAGGGAAGTATATGCCAAAACCTCTAGAAGATAATTCTTTGTTCTTTATTAATCCCTATTAATGAAAAGCTGAGCTTTTTATATCAGTTAGGCAAAAATCAATTTGATAA
Organism: Tamandua tetradactyla; assembly: GCF_023851605.1. Lineage (NCBI taxonomy): Eukaryota > Metazoa > Chordata > Mammalia > Pilosa > Myrmecophagidae > Tamandua > Tamandua tetradactyla. The sequence continues at coordinate 70,390,519 of NC_135336.1, forward strand.
TTTGAAGACTTCGGATACTAGGATAATTATTCAATTTTTACTTAAAAAGTAAAAAATGAATTATTGCAACAATTTTTAGGAGGAAAAAAATCAGTATGTGACATTAAACACTATCATGGTTTGAGGGATTTCTTTTTACCTGTCCCCAGCATTAACTTGAACTCCTGCCCCTCCCAAATGATGTAGGAATGAATTAGATGATTTAAACTAGTCAGGTTGTGCATTTTAGTCTAGCCACTGTCAGGAGATGAAGAATAGGCACGCACCCGTGCGTGCGAGTGCGCGCACACACACAGACACACACACAGTCACACACATATAAAAACCTGATCTAGTATTTAGTCAGAAGAATAAGGGATTGTAATATCATTGTAAGGAAAAGGATAAAATCACACACAGGGTGTTCTAGTTTGCTAACTGCCAGAATGCAAAATACCAGAAACAGAATGGCCTTCAAAAAGGGGAATTTAATAAATTGCTAGTTTACAGTTCTAAGGCTGAGAAAATGTCCCACTTACAACCAGTCTATAGAAATGTCCAATCAAAGGTATCCAGAGAAAGATACCTTGGTTCAAGAAGGCCGATGAAGTTCAGGGTTTCTCTCTCATCTGAGAACGAACATGGCAAACACAGTCAGGGCTCCTCTCTCATCTGGAAGGGCACATGGCAAACATAGCGTCATCTGCTAGCTTTCTCTCCTGGCTTTCCGTTTCATGAAGCTCCCCGGGAGGCATTTTCCTTCTTCATCTCCAAAGGTCACTGGTTGGTGGACTCTCTGTTTCTTGGTGGTGCAGCATTCTCTGATCTCTCTGAATCTCTTATCTCCAAAATGTTTCCTCTTTTATAGGACTCCAGAAACTAATCAAGACCCACCCAAATGGGTGGAGACATGTTATCACCTAATCCATCTTAACAACCAATCTTGGTTACATCACATCTCCAGGGAGATGATCTAATCACAGTTTCAAACATACAATGCTGAATAAGGATTAGAAGAAATGGCTGCCTTTACAAAATGGGATTAGGATTAAAACATGGCGCTTCTAGGGGACACATATCCTTTCAAACCAGCACACAGGGTAATGTTTAACATATGCTTTCAAAAAGGCAACCAAATTTTAAAATTGTAATTAATTGCTAAAAATATGAGTGGCCTGGGTGTTGGGGTGGGATCGAAGGTACAATTGGAGCAGTTGGATTTAGGCAGAAGCCTGAATAGTTATGTTTTGAGGTAGGAGGTTGGTCACAATGTGCAGGTACAGTATACAGAGTGCCTTCCTGCGGATTTCTCTTACTATGTCTGAATTTCTTCTGCTTATCAAGGACCTTAGGAATCTGAACTCAGTTGGACCAGAACTTTAACTAAAACTAATACCTTCAAGATGTACTATTTACAATGGGTTCATAGACTCAGAAATGGAGATTAAGAATGTGTCTAAATTAATAATTCCACTTACCATAAAGACCGAACCAGAGGCTGAAGCAGAGTCCTGTCTGCTCCTACAAGACACGCCTCACTTTGTAGCCTCCCGTCTGTCTTCCTAAAGAACCATCAGGCCCAATTCCATCCATGTCCGGTATCTCTAGAACCTCAATCTTAGCCAGAGGCTCAACTGTTTCAACACAGAGACTTTCATCTTTTTTTCTTTTAAAAAAACATATTACTCTTTAATGGCCTTTGTTAACAGTCGCATTTAGGAATAATTTACTATGTCTTAATCTACTTAACCCATTCTGAAATATCAATATTCAAATCAAGGCTTTTATGCATCAGTCCACTTGTTTCCAGTTCTTTATCCAAGTAATAGCTTCCTATTTTTGTTGCATTTTATGTAGCAATTATATAATGCAATCTGAGTGAACTAGATATGAGAGATTTCCTACTCTATTACTTATCTTTTTAGTTCTCTTCTAGTATTTATTAATTGTGTAAATATGTACTGTTGAAACTAGTAAAAATGATATTGCATGAATGAATGCTATGCGCCCTGTTAAAGAAAATCCTTTTTTTTTTTATCAAGTATCAAATTCACAAAATTTTCCTTGGCTTAAAATGAGTATTCACTTTCCATTTTTCCAAAATTGTAGCAACCTTGCCAATAATTATGTCACTTCAGCTTTCTGTTTTTGTGGCTCTAAAGATTCTAAACTCTGACATTTAGTACTATTTACTCTAAATACACTTAAAGTAGACAATGAAATTTCAAGTAAAGTATACTGTATCCACAGCCAAGGAAAAAACAGATCCTTATTTCACTTTTAAGAATTACAAAAATACTTTGTACATTCTTAAATAATGAATGCTTACAATATTAATTTGCAACCCTTTCCACATAAAATGACTTACACAGGAATGTGAAAGGATCGATATTCTGTGACAGATTGCAACATTCTGGATTTTCTTTTTTTGTGGCTATTGCTCTTTCTGTTTTCCACAGACTACTGGAATAGTCCTTATGCTTTGGTTATGAAATCAGTATGAGCTGAATAAGGCAACATTGGTTATTAAGGCTTATTTCTATGGTGGAACATTATCTTTAAATCTGATGCTATTTCTAGACGACAGTAAGACAATCACAGCTACCTTGAATCTTCAGGCTCTGTTTTGTAGACTTTCTTTTCTAAGGTAAAAGCTGAGTGAGGATAGTCTTTAATTCTCTTTGGGGTAATTTATCTCTTTCTCCACATTTTGACTTAGTGGTTCTGGAGGTATATTTATAGGTGATTTTTGGAGCTGTCTGCCTGGCCAGGGAAAAATGTTCATCTCTTCTTGTCAGTTGGGCATTACCCTTGACAAAGAGCTGGGCAACTCCTTCATTAACAGTGAGCTCATGATGTATGAGATGTTTCCCATCCTTTCTCTTTGAGTCACATCTGTCATATAGTGCACTGTATCTTCAGACTTCCTTTTCTTTGAGCGGATCATCATCAGTCATCTCAAAGATATGGCCAATCATTTTGGCCAACTTCTTATTGCTCTTTCACTTCAAGTCACTTTTCAGCAGCATGGGTGCCATTCCCGCCATGCACTTGGCCACAGAGAGTGCAGTGACAGCATCCAGCACCTCACTGCTTTCCTTGGGAGAAGCTGGCCTAATGGGAGAGGCTGTGCTCACACACCGTGGCATGGTAGCCCTGCCAGTGCCTGTACTCGCCCACACTCTGCTACACCAACTTCCCCACCACACCTGATTTCCCCCGTCCCACGCTCTGCACACAGGTGGTGGCAGCACATTTTGAGAATTTTAAATGAGGTTACTGGGCACTGCTATTCCTTACATAACTACTACAGGATACACCCAGCCATGATTTCCCAAAACTCCTATTCCACAGCTTCACAGAGTTGTTGGACATTATCACCAACTTGTTGAGTGAAAGCATCAAAACAAGAAGGTTGATTGGTGCTCTCTAATCTTCTATATAGCTGCAGCTCCCCAGGGGTCCTGGGTAAGGGCGTAGCCATTACTGTGCATATGTCCAGCGTGGCCAGCAGCTGCAGCAGTCTTCACGCGTTCTGCCCTGCGGATTGCTCAGCTGCCAACTCTCAAGGGAAGTTCTCAGGCTCCCCGCGGGCGGCGGCCTGGGGAAGGCGGTAGGAGCGCGTCCTCCGAGATTATCCCGCCAACCCGCCAGCCCAGACGGCGCCCACTCAGCCGAGGAGGCGGCTCATCCTGCGGGGCTTTCGTCTTGATACTGCACCTTGCCTACGTTCCCACGATCTGCCCTCCCTCCTGACCCTGTGCTTTGGGCAACTCATGCCACCCGGGCACCAGAATCCTTCCGTCTGCTCACCTTCCTCTCCAAACATTATACAACTAAAATCACTGTTAAGGATGTTTCCTCGCATATTTTTTCAAGTTGAGGAAATGGTTATCTCCTACAGATTTCTTCATTGAGTCTCAAGGTGGTTTAGGTGCTCTGCTTCCTCCTTTTTGAGATCCAGATGATCATTTCTTCTTTTCTGTCTAATTTCTTTTAACATTTTAATGAAGCTTATACCAGTACATCCAACCATCTACTCTCCTTGTTCTTGTCATCCACAGACCTTTCTCTAATTCCCTTTTGTTCTTGCAATGTCATCAACCAGCACTTGCTTGAACACTGGCTTTTCCTCCAACACCACTGCTGCCATAATTCTTAGTGATTTCAATAGCCACATCAACTCAAGTACAGATGGAAAAAGTAATAGATTTTCAAAAATAGAAAATACTGAAAATATAGTCAGCTGCATCTAAAAATACATTAGGTTCTTGTGGTTTTACATTGACTTTTATAAAAAACAAAATGAAACTCATAGTTCCTAACTTATTCATACTGCTCCTGAGCATAGAAAAATAGAGAAAGTCCTCCATCTTATTCTATAAATTAGTAGTCTTATGCTATGCTTAAGATGTACAAAATTCTACTTAGTCTGGACAAGGATTAGTATGAATGGATATGATCATTCAATATGAAATATGAACGTAGGTGCAAAACCCTAAGTAAAATATTGGTAAATAAAATTCAGAAATATTAAAAATATCTATGATGAAAAATGCCAAGTTGGTTAACTATCAGGATATATATAAATGTCATCAATCATATTAATGAGAAAAAAAATAAACCATGGGATCTTGAGTGATACTGAAAAACATTTGAGAGAATTAAAAAAATAAACCAACATTCCAGATGTTTTAAATTACTTAGCAAGGTTTGAAAAGAAAGAGTGGCCCTGATTTTGATGAAGTGTCTCCACCAGAAACCTTCAACAAACATTTTACTTAATGGTGAAATATTAGAAGTTTCACCATTATAGTCAGCGATGAGACAAGGTTACCCACTTTTACTGACTTCTCTGCCGCAAAGGCAAGAAGGAGAAATACAATTGGCAAATGATGGAAGGGAAGACTCAACTTTGCCATTACTGAAAGATAGTGTCTGCATTAATAACATAAAATAATTAATTTGAAAAAGTTATTATTGTTATTAAATTTAATTGGAATGTCCGATAAGCGGCTTAACAACAATCTATATAGATATGTAATATCACTTTTATACATGATCTGTAAAATAAAATGTAATAGAAAAAAAGATTTAGTTTACTATCACAACAAAAATAAGTAGAAATTATTCTAAGAAATTTGAAAGCCCTACCTGGAATCCTTGGGAAAGAATGACTATTCTATAACAGAGAAAGGTCAAGTCCTAAAGTAAGCCACATGGGATAGGGCAGACACCATCAATATTCCTATTTTAACACTATCTAACCTTAAAACGTTTTCACCTGGCTTTCGGTAATAAACTATAATGATGAATCATGAATCATGGGTTCTAATCCTGACTGTACCATTTACTAAGTATGTGTGTTGATTTCACTCTACAGAATCTCAATTTCCTATTCATAAGAACAACAAAAAAGGATAATGTCAATATCTATCTTTGTTGAACTGTTAATAGAATTAAATAAGATATTCTGTGTAAATTGTTTAGTGCAATGCTTAGCTCCTGGTAATTATCAAAAAACTGCTGTCATAATTCTCCAGGATTACTGCCGTATCTTTCTGACTTGTCTTCCTGCTGCTACCCTTGACTGCTTACCATCTGTTACCAGTACAGAGTGACCCTGTTAAGAAGTAAGTGAGATTATGGCAGTCCTTAGCTAAGAATCCTTAAAATACTTCCCTTTATGTGTAGCATAAAAGCAAAGTCTTTACAATGGCCTGCATGTCCCTGTTTGATTTGGTTCCAGGTGCCTTCTCTGGCCTAATCTCTACTCTTTTCCCCGTTCTCTTTCAGGTTCTTTGCATTTGCTATTCCATCAGCCCAGAACTCTCTACTCCAAGTTTGTTGCTTCAACTCCTTATCACTTAGCTCAAATGTCATATTTTTGTAGACAACCTCTCTACCTACCCTATCTAAAATTGAAGCAAAAGAAAGAAAGAAAAAAAGAGCACCCTTACCATGAGCACTCCCTGTTGCCTTGGGTTTTAAAAGTTATTTTTGCCATCATCGCCAAATAACATCTATTATATGTTACATCAATATCAATTATTGTCTGTATTCTCTACTAAAATGTAATCTGCTCAAAGAGCTTTTCACCCATTATTTTCTCTTTCCCTCCACTGTCCAGAACAGTGCATAACACACAGTATACATTTAATAAATATTTGTTGCATGACTATAATTTTTATTATTCCAACATTACCACTATGAAAGGGAGCTTTGATGGTATTTCCATGTGTTAGTATGCTAACTTTTAAATATTGAAAGTTTTCATCATGTTTCATCACTAGATTCTTATGATGATTATATATGAAAACTATCTTACAGATATGATCATCTGTATATATCCTGATAGCTCTGTGATTTCATTGACGTCTGTTCTAGTTTGCTAGCTGCCGGAATACAATATTCCAGACATGGAATGGCTTTTAAAAGGGGGGATTTGTTAACTGGCAAGTTTACAGTTCTATGGCCCTGAAAATGTCTCAATTAAACAAGTCTATCAAAATGTTCAAATTATAGCACCAACAAGAGGTTAGCTTTACTCAAGAAAGGCTGATGAAGTTCAGGATTTCTCTCTTAACTGGAAGGGCACATGGCAAACATGGCGACGTCTGCTAGCTTTCTCTCCTGACTTCTCGTTTCATGAAGCTCCCCCAGGGGTGTTTTCCTTCCTCATCTCCAAAGGTCTCTGGCTGAACAGGCTCTTGTGGCTCTCGTGTCTCTGTTGCTCTCTAGATTCTCTCCAAAATGTTTCCTCTTTTAAATTCCAGTAAACTCATCAAGACTAACCTGGAATGGGTGGAGTCACATCTCCATTGAGATAATCTAATCAAAATATTCCAACCTACATTAATGAATAGGGACTAAAAGAAACTGTTGCTCCCACAAGATTGGATCAGGATTAAAACATGGCTTTTCTAGAGTGCATAATCCTTTCAAACCAGCACAATGTCTGATGTAGGTTCCCCCAAAGTATTTTTGATATCCATTTTTCATAAGCTCTTGGACCCTAACAAGTTGCAAATCTTTTTAAAAAAACAGTGCCTAATATTTCAAATCTCTTTCCATGACTTATTTTGAGAAGCAAATGCCGGGGGTGAAATACCAGTTTTAGTACCTATGATAAGCATGTGAGCACATTCCATCTCAGTAAGCAATTTGCGTCTGTGAAGGGTTTCTCTCTATCACTGCAAATATGATTCAGATCTCAGCACCTCTCATCAGTCATCCTTTGGGAGCACATATATGATTTGGAGAAGTTCATAGATAGCTGTGTAGACATGGCTCCAAAACACAGCCACTGGGGTATATAAATAGTGTGGTGAATAGATGAATTGATGAACTTTTTCATAGTTCTGACTAAACAATCTGCCAACTTTTGAGGGGATTACAAGCTCCAGGAAAAAATTGACTTTTATGTTATAGGTTATTACTCCTTAACAGATAATAGCTTCTGGAGGAAGTAGAAGCTAAAGAGGTTGCACAGAGATTAGAGGATTTTAAACATTACATACGTGTGAACATTCACACTAGAAAATAAGCCAATAAATTAGCTTCCTTAACTCTTACTGGCACTGATTAAAGCCTGGACCCCAAATTCTTCTGGTGGCATGATATAATTAAAGACATTTTTCTAGAGCAATGTGCATATGATGATTTATAAATGGTAAAGACCATGAAGTCATATGGAAGACACAACCTAGTTAACAATGCTTCCCATATATTGCTTTAATTATAATACTGATGAGTAAACACATTGATTTGGTTGAAGTAGTTATAAAATTTTACCTAATTCTCAGGAACATCTGTTTCAATTTGATTTCAATACCCATTTTCTGATTAGCTATATTAAATATGTTAGAAAATTAGTACTAACTGTAATCTACTGATGTCCACTGCTATAATACTAAACCAGATTCATTTAAGTGGCTTCATTTTTATCTTACTATTTTACAATACTATTTTAATTTGAATGTAGATAAAGCCACCAAAATATTTTGAATGCCTTAAGCTAGAAGAATGTAAGTCTATAATTAGAGAATATTAGTGATGTGTGAAAATTTTTACTCCCAAATTTCAGGATTTGTTCCTTAGGTTATAAATTTTATCTCTCAAACTACTTACTATATTCCACCTTTTTGCAGATAGTAACAAAGTAGAGATGTATTCTGGTAAATACTTTTTTTGAGAACTATTGGTCAGAGATTGTGTGCCTGCAGTGGATTGAATTAGGTACCTGTTCTAGTTTGCTAGCTGCCGGAATGCAACACACCAGAGATGGATTGGCTTTTAATAAAAGGGGATTTATTTTTGTTGGTTCTTCAGAGGAAAGGCAGCTAACTTTCCACTGAGGTTCTTTCTTACGTGGAAGGCACAAGATGGTCTCTGCTGGTCTTCTCTCCAGGCCCCTGGGTTCCAACAACTTTCCCCGGGGTGACTTCTTTCTGCATCTCCAAAGCCCTGGGCTGAGCTGCTAGTGCTGAGATGAGGAATGCTGAGCTGCTTAGGCTGTGCTACGTTGCCCTCTCTCATTTAAGCACCAGCCAATTAAGTCAAATGTCACTCATTGCAGCAGACACGCCTCCTAGCTGACTGCAGATGTAATTGGCAACAGATGAGGTTCACGTACGGTTGGCTTATGTCCGCAGCAACAAGACTAGGTATGCTCACCTGGCCAAGTTGACAACTGAATCTAACTAACACAGTACCCCCTCAAAAGACATCTTCATAATCTTCATCTACATTCCCGTGGACGTGAAAATCATTTGTAAATATGACCATTTAAAGATGCAGTTATACATATACAAATATGTATTTTGTATAGGTGGTTATACATATACAAATAACCATTTGTAGTTAGGTGTGGCTAAATGAAGCTGGGTGGGCCTCTTAATCCACATGACTGGAAGTCATATAAAGAGAAGAAACCCAAAGCCAGGAGTCAGAGAGAATCACAGAGAGGAGCAAGAAGCTGGAAGTCAGCAGAGGTGAGGAGAGCACATACAAGAGGATAGAAATTGCCACGTGACAGAGGGCAGAGGTACAAGCCAAGGAGTCCTAAGACTTGTGGCAAGACTTTGAGGAAAAAGCATCGCCTTGCCAAAGCCTTGATTTTGGACTTCCAATCTCTGAAATCAAGGGCTAATAAATACTTGTTTAAGCCAACTTGTTGCATAATGTTTGTCATAATAGCCTGGCAAAATGAGACAGTATCTAATATGCCTTTATGAAGTTTGAGAAATAAATGCACATGATAGAATGCCACACTTGATTTCATCCTTAATGTGACTGCAGGAGAATTTTGGTGTTGGAATTTAGGTCTTGTTGAATCAGAGAATGTAGAAGAGAAAAATTATATACATAGAATACATATATATTTCAAAGCACACTGAAACGATTAGTTATATAACAGATTTCAGAGTTTGGCATGGGTTACAGTTCCACAATCTTAGGTTTTGCTTTCTAGCTGCTCCAAGACCCTGGGGACTAAAATAAACATCAACATAATGATTCAGTAATCACACTTATTTGTTAAATCCTTTCTTCCACCTTCTCCTTTGGTCTTTTCCCAATCTCTAGGGGTATTTGGGCTATTCCCATTCTAACTTTTTCATATCGGAAAGGGCTGACGATAATATGGGATAGGATGATGGAACTAGTCGGTGTTCAGGAGAGGCTAGCCCCTTCTGACCTCGGAACTCATCTGGAGGTTGCAGGTTTCTGGAAAGTAATCATAAGCATGGAACATTTCTAGAATCTCAGCTAAAGCCCTCAGTGTTCTTTAGGGTTGGAAGGGTGGTTTTGGTTGGGATCTGGCAAACCATGGTAAATAGCAATATAGTTGAAACTTGCCTAAGGGTAGCCTCCAGAATAGCTTCACAATCTGAAGAGAATTTTTAGTATGGTTTTAGTAGTAACACATTTTTAATTCAATTATACTAGGAATCTTCTTGTATTAATACAGACATCATTGAAGTATGGATATGGATGGAGGGGGAAGAGGGTAAAGACCAGCCCACTCAACACAACCCTCAGACACCACCGAGCTGCTCTTTAGCTACCCACATGGTACTATAGGTCCCAGCTGAACAGGCTTTGAAAAAAAGGTTACCTGGTCTAATGCCCTTATTTAACAGTTGGGAAAATTAAGACCCAAAGACGTTAGGTGAATTGCCAAAGATCATATGGCTAAATTGTGGCTGAATGAGGACTAGAATCAGCCCAGTGCTTTTCTTATATTTCATATAAATTCTAAGACCGAAGCACAAAATAAAACAAACAAAAAAAAACTTCCGGAAGCAAGGGTTAACCTCACTTTAATCAAAGAAATGCACATTAAAAAATAAAATGTCCTGTCTTCTCCATTAAACAGATATTTTAGTGTTGATAGTGGCAACATTAGACATAAAGAATATAGCCATTTCGTTTTTCTGCAGTCTCATCTCTCATCACAATCTCACCTATCACTTTAGGGCATAACCATACCACATTACAGTTCTTTGAATACACTGGCGCTTTCTACCTCCTAGTCATTCTCTTAGTATCAGTCCCGAATCCCCCCTTCCCTTTCTCTGGCTAACTTCTATTCTCCTTTCATGTTCAGATGAGATGAGACTTCCCTTGAGAAGGTTTCCTAATTGATGCAACCCTCTTCTACTTTAATCTCATTATACTCTGTTGCGATTACATTTTTACTTGCCACTTTCCTCCTATGAGAATGTGAAAATCTTTATGGCAAAAATTGTGCCAGACACAAGCACCTTACTTGGCACATGTTTATGGAACAAATGAGTAAGTGAACGAATGAGTTATTATCTTTTAATCTATTTCTAAAAATTAGGCAGAAAATGAATATGATGTAGAGAATCATTGTCATCTTTGAGCAGGGTGATGACAGGTTAACTCCACATTTTAGTCTAATGAGAGTGCAGAGAATGTATAAGATAGAAGATACTTTAGAAAACTGTTCAATAGTCATCTGTGAGGTGATGATATTCTGAACTAGGCAAGCAGACATGGAAAAGAAGGTGCAAGTTTAAAGGATATGTTGAGAACTGGGACAAATAGAGCTGAAAAGAAACTGTAGTCAAAAATCCCTCCAAAGTCTTGGTGTGCTGATTTCAAAAATATTACATTTGGCAGCTAAATAAAATTTCTTATTAGCCCTTAGAGCACAGAACCTCAAGCAAAATCTTATGTTCTAATACTTTATTAAATGAGCATACTCCCAGGGAAGTTGGAGTCAGGCAAAAAGGAAGGAAGGAGAGCAAAAACACAGAGCTGCATTTCCAGTCTGGCCTACACATTGTATCAAGCGTGATGTCTCTGTCTCTAAGAGGTAGGATGAAATTCTGCATCTCTGGTCAGTCCATGTTGGGAGCTGAAAAGCAAAAGAATTTATCAACCTCCCATTTCCATTGTCACAGGTTTGCTTCCCGGATCATTAACATCCTCCATCCCAAACCCCGCACCTCAGGTTGCCCATAAATAGGTCCCCAAAGTGTCCCAAGCCATTTTATGTCTCAGAAACAATAAGAAAATGCCAAGGAAGAAGGAAAGGTGTGCTACACAGGCATGAAATAAGACGGGGTCATGTTGGCCTATGTGAAGTCAGCAGTTGCAGTATCTGGAAGGAGATAAGTGTCCGACAGCCCCAGAAAGAGAGAGAGATCTAGCTAAGTGGTACTTAGATGGTACTAAGAGCTGTGTGAAACAGTTCACAAGTATCATCCACTTCTTTGTGTCTTCTCTGATCTTAGCACTCAAGGGCAGTCTACATAGAGCCTCTAATTTGACTTCTATTTTTGTGATGGAGTAATTATGGACAGTGAATGTATTTGCATGTGAACATTGATATTTTTAGATAATGCACATCCTGGAACAGTTTGAATAGAATGGTGACCTGGCTTGTATATCAACTCTAATATTAATAAAGTATGTTTATTTGCACAACAACTTTATTTTTAACAGCTTGACTTTTGAATTATTATAACCTATGGCTAAATCTTTTTATATCTGTTTGAAAAATATGCCTGCTTAAAAAAGGCAAATGGTCTTTTGCCTTTTCTCCAGCAAAGTTTCATGCATCTGCTATTCAAAAGTCACCACCTCTCTACCAAATATATCTTATGGTTGCATATTACTCAAGGTTCCATCCTCAGGTAACTCTGTAAGGCAAACATTGACGACAGTCAAAATTACCCATGAAAATAATTTTAATCACCCAAAAGTCATAGTATTATAAAAATATACACATACAATGGTTGGTTTCTATAAATCCTCTTGGTTTGGCTATTAAGTATTTTCTATATTGTTTCAAGTCTCAGAAAACCCTTAAATTCCCACGCATTTCTCCTACCGTTTGTGTTCTTGGTCTTTTCAGTGTCACTTGCTGTCAGTGCTTATTTAATAGAATAAAATGTGCAACTCGACTATCGACCCAGGCCTTCTCAAAAAGATAAGCCATCTCTCCTCTGTGCCTTTACTTCAACCATTCCTGCTATTCTCAGGCAGCTTATCATATTTATCATTTCTACTTGGGACAATGACACTGAGCATCACTTACTCTCATTTCCCATTTGGATGTAATGCTTGGTCCCTTAGAGAGGCACTAACATTGGAATTTAAAGTAGAAGAAACTAAAATGTAATAAGAAAGGGTTAGGAATAATAATATGAAAAAAAGAGTCAGCCCTAGGTTATTTTCCTAAGTAGAAATCAATTCATCTGAACTTTGAGCTGCAGACAACTGAGTTCTTAGATAGCAAAGCTGAGAACAGAAGCAAAAGGTGGTCGTAGTTCTTAGGGATTCCTGCTCAGTAAATCCTCACCTCCACAAAACGCTTCTCTGTTATATTTCTCTGAAGTGATGCCATCATTGAGCCTGGTTCTATCCAGAACCATCTCTCCCACTAGCAGGTGAATTCCACAAGAACAGAATTGTCTTGTTCGTCTTTGTATCCCCATGTATAATATGGTTTAGAGGATAACAAGACCTGAATAAAGGTTTGGAGACAGAATGGCAAATATTTCTTAAATTATGCATGTTTCCACATAAAATCTTGCTGATTCATACAATCATCACAAAATATATTTTATTGTTAACTTTCATTAAATGGAAGTGGGGTTAGTTTCTGTTTATTATGCATTTGCAATTGTTATATTACAAAAGAGAATTATGTTGAATTTAAACTAAATGCCTAATAAGTGGCTTTTTATCCATCATAAAACAAGTGAAGATCTGCCAGTCACATGATTCATATTATTGTTTATGCCTCTACTAAGCAAGAACAGATAATTAAACCCCCTAGTGTGCTTCCACAGTGAGTTGATAAATGTTCAGTAATTATTATGGATGTGCTATAGATGGCAAAGGACAAAAGCATAAAAGGTCATTTTAAATCAGTTGGTGTCTAGCTTCAAGAATAGAATTCTGTTCATTGTATTGCTCCATAATCTGGACACAGCTTCAATTTGAACAATTAAGTCAGCACTGTCATAAGCAAAACTCTCTAATGAGGCCTCGAAAGAGAACCTCATTGGACAACAGGCTCCAGCATGAACTCTACACTGACTATTTTTACCCATCTTAGAAAACCATTGCTTTGATAATAGCTACTCCCTGGACATCAGAATTTAATTAGGCAATCTCATATCAGACACCAGATAAAGCAATTGGATAGTTAGAAACCTTAGATCATATAGCATGAAATAAATCATAATACAAGACTTCCTCCATTTACTGTATTTTACAGTGTGATACAAAATTGGTTTGAGATAAATGGTATCCATCATATGCCTCTGTTGAGGATAAAAACCAGAAAATGACACTATTAATATACTGAAGCCACCTCATTATTCAGGAAGATTAGAATAAAGAACCAAGATAAAGGGTCTGGAGATTATTTCACTAGCATTTCGGAGGGCTTTGCTAACGACCTCAAAGTTTAGGATCATTTATATAAACCACAAAATGTGAACATGATTAGGAGTGTTAAGCAATTAGGAATATGTTTCAACAATATTTTAAGATTTCTTGCATACGTATCCTAATGCTTTCCTCTACAGATTCAGGTAGGAATGAATTTGATGCTGAAGATTTTCATGATGAATTAAAAGAAACAATATACATGAATTTTTCAATGAAGGGTTCAGTTTGGCTATTTATACCTTATGTTTTAGGGAGTAAATTATACGGAGATCCTTCTTGACTCTAGGCAATTATTTGAGGAAGAGAAATTGAGCTTCTTTTTAGATACTCATAGTATGGTGGATAGATAAATGCTTTATAAAATTTAGTGCAACCCTAAAATAAGTAACCTAATAGGGGATGATAATATTTTTGTTTGGAATCATGTAAGTGAATGAGGCCATTCTCCCTGTAAACAGAACTCGAGGTTAATATCCTTTTGCAGATACGACTATCCCTAACATGGACATAGCAAACTGATAAAGGAAACTAATTATGAAGGCGGTGAGTCCAGTCCTCCTTGAATATAATATTTAGAAGTTATTCATCTTCAAAATTTTCCTTCAAAGACAGAGCAGCTTAGAGATTTTATGGAAGAGTTGCGTTTCCAGTGTAATAATAAATTTTAGTTTCCTAGCATAGAAGTACAAGAATAAATTTCTTTAAATTTCATCAATAGGCAGAAATATTTAATGTTTAACAAACCCAATAAAGAATTATAAATAAATAAATGCAAGTAACTTATTTGCCCAGTAAGATCTTGAGGGATTATTAAAATCACGTAATCATCTTGTAAACTTTTTGTTTAAATTAGAACTGTATGTTTCAGCTAATTTTATTTTTCGTTACTTGAAGGTGTTTTTTTTTGCTTAGCATGCAAAGCAAAAAAGGTAAGAGATTCTGAAAGTGAAAGTGTTAAAAACCCTGATACTATTTTCAAGAAAAAGAAAGACAAGTGTTTCCAAAAGCTATTTTGGTGCTTGGAAAATATTTGGAGTATAGGGTGGAAAGTGAGCTATTTACAGGATAGGAGTAAAACTATTATACTCGCAAATGCACTAAAGCTTCATTTTGTATTAATAGGTAAGACCAATGTTGACAGGTGAGGTCATACAACATAGTAAGCAATCATGAGCTTGAATGGGACACTAACACATTGCTTGAAAGAATTTGTATTGTTAAAACTACAATCTAACATCAAAACTCAAACCTACACCCAACAAATCAAAACCAAAACAAATGTTACCCACCCCCCATACACACACACACACACACACACACACACACACACACACAAATACATACCACACAAAAAATGCTCTGGAGATCTTGCTGAGTCAAGTCAAACATGGTAATTATGAAGGCGGGCATGGAAACCACCAGACAGATTTATGTTTGATCACAGTGTCAGACCTTCCTCCATGCTTTCTGTCATAGTCAAGGCCATAATCACAGTGCCCCATTTAGATGCCACGTCTGGGTCAAAGGACAGATTCAGAGATCTAAATAATCACTCTGAATAGGAGACAAAACTATCGACCTATGGACATCTTTACTTGCACGTTGATTTTTATTCAACGGGAATGCATTCTGATGTGGAATAGAGGATATATAGGGAATAGCTCTTGAAAAATTCTGAAGCAAGACTATATTCCTTCAGAATATTCCAAGTTTACATATCTCCCAATTTTTGAAAATAGCATGTAAGATAGTGATCAAGCAGTACAATGTGGAAGAAAAGGCAGAGGAAGAGAAACCTCCCTTTTAGGCTGAAGTTCATTGTACCCATGCTTTTCTCACTTTCAAATTTAAGAACTAGAGTACTTCTAAAGATCTGCTCACTTTAAGATTCAGTGATTGTAGACATTTTTATACATACTCCAGATTTCAAAGTTTAAAATGTAGAAAATACATTTGCATTTGCTGGTTTTTATATCCTAGAGATTATTATTAGGTAGGTCTTAAAGCTTAGTCTCTTTAAGGATTAGCTCTTGTATCATTCTACACACTCTGATCCAATTTAGTAAGAGAGAGAGCGATACCGGGCACTATGTTTAATTGTAGAAAATGATTGCCAATGACCATATTCTAAGGTCTGGGAAGACGTTGGAAAGATCAAACAGTACACCAAGCTAGGTACAGTGTATTGTAATTAGGTGTCACAGCTAATGGCCCTCGAACAAAACTCTGCTGGAAGACACAGTGATTAGAGACACCTGCAGGTTAATAATTAGAAGCATCTGAGCACAGAAGCAATTAATATAGGGAAACTCTCCCAGGAGAGACCAGGCTGACTAATAAACAAAATAAGATTCTTTCCAAATGCCCATTTCTAAAATAGTCTGTATTAATAAAGCATCACCAAGTTCAAAATTTAAAGAATGCACTAAAATATGTATTAGTTTAATTTGTAGCATACTCTTCTAAAGTCACTGTACTCATAAATGCTTTCATTCAGTGTAATCAGGAATGATTGCTTCTTTACAGTTTCCAAGTGAGTATCAAACAATTTGAAACTGTCATGAATCAGATATGAGACCCAGAAGTAATGTTTTGCTAGGCAAAACAAAGACAACCACCATTGAATTTATGTCTAAATGCCTAGACTTTTAGAAAAGAAAGCCTCTAAAACTCAACTTGTCAAGTTAAACACTATGCTAACATGTCTAATAAACTATTTACAATTGAAAAAGCTTTTATTTTTAGAGAGTAAATCTACTTTGGATTTCTTCTAGAAATATTTACATCATTTCAGGACAGTGCTTTTTCTTACTCAGTAAGTACTTCTATCTCCACACTGAAATAGGTTCAGCTAGCAGACAACCATCTATTCTGCACTGACCATCTTTTAACTTTTATTGTGCCTATGTATACACATTTCTCATTACAAAAGTGTGTCCATATCAGCCCTCTTAAGTACATAATATTCAATTAGGTCTCACTGTTCATTTTCTGTTCTGTGCTGATTGCAAAAGTAGATGTTCTGAGGGTATGTAGCAAAGGCTAATGTATTCCTAGGCAAAATGGAAAAATGATAAACCGGGAAAAAGAGAGACATTAAAGGACATTAAAGGACTGCTCTGGCCATGTGACCTAATCATTAAAAAACACTTCCAGGGGAAAAAATCTCAAACATTACAGAAATACAGACTCATGAATTATGTATAGTCATAAAGGCCCTTGGAAAACATGTAAAATTCAGGCCCTAAATCATTACTTTGAGAACTGCTTCTATTATTTTTCTCTGTCTTATCATGAATAATTTGCATCAGAATCACAGTGCATTTAGATCCTACAGCAAAATTTACTTGGTCAAATATAAAAGATATCATATCCCATACCAATTTAACTTTGCGTTAACCTTTTTAAATCGTATTGTCTTTTTTTTCAGAAAACAGATGTTGAACAGTTTAGAACACAATAGTTCAAATTTCTGACAACCACTATCAAAGTTGACTATGAATAAACATTATAGCTCGTAAAAGTGCTACGAAATATTAGCTTATTATTATTATCATATTATCCTTATCCGTAAATGACTGCCTTGAGATGCTTCATTTTGGATACAGGGCACAGAAATTTGCAGTATTAACACAGCTCTTTGTGACCACATTTCTTATAGCCTTGATCTCCTAGACTTGAAATAACCTCAGAGGTCTTTAGAGATGGATTCCATTTGCTCTGTTTATTTCATTGCAATGTCTCTTTATTATCCCTTAAATTTGAATTTCTTTTCTCTTCGTATTTTGTTTTCAAGGGAGACATTACACTCTACTGGGACTGTTTCAGTTTTTCTCACTGTCTTCTATTCCCTAGCACCTCCATACTCAAAGTGTGTCCCACGGGCATCGCCTAGTTGCTTGTTAGAAATGCAGATTCTTCAACCCCACCCCAGACACACTGAAGTAGAATTTTCACTTTAACAAGATCCCCAGTTGACACGGATGCAGATTAAAATTTGAGAAGCATTATGGAAGGCACACAATAGATACTGGTCTAAAAATAAATACCTGGTTTTTCTCCTCTCCTCTATACCTTTCCTCTGAACTCATTTTCAATATAAATGGGTCAAATAGAAATGTCATGGGCATTGAGAAGAGTAACAAAAGTTTACATAAAAGTAGAATTAGAGAAATCATCTGGTGGATTCTTTCCCTGAATAAATCTTCTGGCTTTGTTCAATTAAAATTTATATTCAAGAAGTATAACTAATAAAGTATCAGTGGCAGAGAGAGTTCAAATAGAGCCAAGAGACCACGCTGGAGGTTGCTCTTATCCAAGATTCAGTTAGACATTGCTACCTATAATAACCTGCCAAACACCAACAAGGACCATCCCAGCTAATCCTGAAGAAGACCTAAGGCAATTTAAGATTGTGCAAAGGTTCCATGCATTAGTGTAACTGTCCAGAAACCTACAACCTCCACATGGGTCCCTGGACCAGATAAATCCTGAAACCTAGCCCAGCCTCTCTAGAACATCAGATAGTTCCATCTCCCTACCCCATGTTAGTGACAGACCCTTCTAACATGAGAAAGTTAGAATGGCCATAGCCCAAATACCCCTAAAGAGTGGTATGGAAAGATCAAAGGTGATGATGGAGTTATACAGAGAAGATACGATTTAACAAATGAATATGAATGCTAAATCATTAAATTGATATCTCTTTTAGTCTCCAGTATCTTAGAGCAGCTAGAAGTAAAAACCTAAAATTGTGGAATTATAACTCACACCAAACTTTGAAAAATGTTCTACAACTATTTGTGGTGCTGTGCTTTGAGATTTACTGTTTTTTTATATGTATGCTACTTTTTACAAAAAAGAAAAAAAAGTTGATTGTGATGATAAAAAAATATTTATTCCTTCTAGCCTCCTATATATTCTGGAGCAGCTAGAAGGAAAAATCTGAGATGATGACATGGTAGCGCATGACAGACTCTGGGATCTGTCCTGTAACTACTTGTTGAAGAGTACTTTGAAAACTATTGCTTTTTTCTTGCTTTACCTTGTATATATGTTGTATTATACAATAAAAACATTATAAAAATAAATAAAATACATTTTAAAAACTTGGAAGAGAAAAAAAATCATATTCAAAATAAATTAGCTTTAGATTTAAAGACTATTATTAAATTATCCCCACATATATTTATCTTATTCAAGTTGGATATATTAATTCTAGTTGTTATTGTTGCTTTTAATTTTAGAGTCCAAGACTATAATAGTTCTCTTTGAAGGCCCCAAAGGAGGAAAGGGGAGAGTGAAATGGACTATCAAGCGATTACAACAAATATTCACTCTGTTAGTCTCCACAGTATTAAAATGTAGCTTAAATTTCCAATGGGTATGTTACCGGACTAAGGTGGTGGGTTTTTTTGTCTGTGTGCTCAAATGACCAATTCCTGAGACACTGGGGTTTCAAAGAAAGAGTTTCTTGCTATGTGTGAAGCAGGAGATCAGATGGCCTAAAAATCTGCCTCCAGGAACTGCAGTAATTCCAGTAGTTTCATACATTAAAAGATGGGTCAATTTTAGGATAATGCTCACAATGGCCTCAGATGATTTAATTAGAGATGATCTAATTATCTATCATGCACAGATTGATTACATGGTTAGTCACAGAAGACATGTAAGAAAATGGCAGCCTTTATATGATAATGGGTGTGATTTTTAATCTTATAATGACTTATGAAGTCTAAGCTACTGCACACGTCAAACGAGCCCATTTTGGTTAGAGTCAACTTCAGTTCTGAAGATAATTTTAGACTTGAGGTGGGTTAGTTCTGGGCTGAGCCAAGACCCATCATTAATAAACATTAGGGGTTGCCTTTAGTGATCACAAGATGCTAAGGTCAAAACAGGATAAATATGTACAAGTGAAGGTTAGTCACAAGGTTTTTAAAATCACAAGGGCACAGGATAAAGGCTATACAATCATCAGAGCTCAAGGGAGCTGGATTATAAATCAGAGATTTCAGTTATTTCCTTTGTTCTACTCTAATACTAGAAAGCAAAAAAGAATAGCTATATAATAATTCAGTGATCATAATCACCCTTAAATCCTAACTTCTCGGTTACAGGTATTCTTCAAACCTTGTTTACTTTCAACCCAGTAATACTTTTTTTCCTTTTCACCCCAGTACTTAAAAAAATTCAATATTTTAAATTTATTTTTAGTTTAAAATTATATATAACAAAATAAACATTTTAGTGACAAGTTTTAACAATTGCATACACTTTCAAGAACTGGACATTTGTTAAGAATATGCTTCAGTGTGGTTTATCTGATGTTTCCTTATGAATATGCATTTTACAAGAGCATGGTGGAATGCATGTTGTGTTCTCCATGTTATTATGTTAGGGGGCCCATGCTGTGGATTTATCCTATTGCTGGTGAAGGTAACTTGGATCTCTTGATGAAGGTGGAACCCGCCAGGCCTCTTCAATATAAATTTATTTCTCCACGTTGTAGCAAGTAAGTATTTTGTGAATACATGCATGAGACTATGTAGATACCCTGTTCCTTCTCAAATTTCATCTACTAATTTTAGTATCGATTGATGATTAATGTAACTAAAATGGTTGCAAAGTATCCTAGTACTATTTTTAAAATATTTACGGGCTTCTGGATAAGATTCATTGGTGTGCTGAATGAATTCCTAGACCAATTCTTCCCCTAGTCACAAGAATGTCTTCTCCCTGCTGAATAGGTGATAAAATAAAATAGCCTAATTGGCAAAATGTCACCTGGTAACTTTGGCATAAAGATTTTATCAATGGTCTTAGCTCAGATTTTCTGATACAAAATCATATTAGACAAATTCTGAAGATCAAAGAAAGATCAGTTCATGTTACCTTTTCTAAAATTTTCTATGGAAAATAGTTCATATTGCTTTTCTCATATTTCTTTCTATGGGAAATGTTCAAAGGGAGCCTAAATCCTATCTGTTGCATGCTAATTATATACCGTTAGAACCAAAAGGACAAATTTTGGTGGAAGAAGTCTTGATTTTTCTTTGCTATGTGTCACCAGCCATTTAAAAGGAGGGAATAATAGATACATATACTTTGTGTCAATTTTTATTTTACTTCTTTTAAGCTGCTTAAGGGACTTTCCTAAAATAGCCGATTCTACCATCAGCCAAACTTAAACATTTTTTTCATTCACTCTGTAGCATTCTCTTACAGGGTTTCTTAAAGATTCCCTAAATGAAGAAAAACAAAAGTTCTGAGTCAGCACACACTTATAGAATTGCTACTACGTGTTATAGAACTTTTGTTTCTATAGAAGATACAGAGTAGAAAAGGGTAGTTAAAAACCAAATGAAAAACTATTCTAGACTGCTATGGCAGGCCAGAAGTAAAGAAGTTCAAAAGAGTTGTATATCAACCGCTAGATTCCAATTTATGATCTGTTCTCAGCAGTTCCCTGGCCCACCCCCACCTAACCATTCTAAAGCATTTGTTTTCTTCCACTCCTGGTGACTTTGTGTCCCAGAACATCCACCTTGCCTTGGAGCAAATACAGAATTAATTAGGTTTGGTTTCTGGCCTACCAGCATAGTATACTGAAAAATAAAAATGATTTCAGGTGTGTTGTTTACACATAATACACACTGCCATTCTTTAACCAGAAAATCCATATGAAAAAACCCTTAAGCTTATATCAAACTGATCTGTGCATAGAAATTTCATTAGCACATTTTCTGGTCAGTACCACAGCTATTAGAAACCCCAACTCTCAAATACTAAGAAAATAATACCATCCAATATTACATGTTCATCTATAAAGTATTTGTATAATTCCAGAATCTCAGGAAACTTTGAAAAACATATCGTTTTAAAACAATTTTTGGTAAAATATAAAATATTCTCTTATCTAAGATTTGGATGATATATATTGTCTTCTAAACTTGAGTATCTTAAAAAAAGACTATAGCATAGTATCTTGTAGGAAAACATTTATTAACATTTTGTAGTATCACACAGCAACTATTTTATTTTGATCATGCTAATGTTGTTCTATTAGAAAGTGGTAGATATTTTTAATTGCAGTGAAATTGTTATTTGTGAATTTTACTTCTGGTATGAAATTGTTCTGGTTAGGGTCTTATTAAAGAGTTGGGCATTTATACTTGCAATGTTATACAACCTTACACTGTTTTGAAGACGGTCTAAGAAATCTCAAAAGAAACTTTTTTGTGCTCTTTATATTGATCATAGTAACCACAAAGATGAATTATTTATGCTGCCTTGTCTATTAATCAGAACACATTTACTTTGTAGCTGACCATATGCGTATACAATTTGCATTATCTTTGTATTTACAATAATATGGTCAAAATATTATCATACAACTGGGGGAGATTTGACCAGCAAAACCATGGTGAAAAAGCTTTCTTGTGAAAAATCATGCTTTTTGTCTTCACATAGGTTGTACATCTACACATAGAAGACAAAATAATGGTCCCCAACAGATGCCCATGTACTGATCCCCAAAACTTGTGAATATATTAACCTTGCCTGGAAAAGGGACTTTGCAAATGGGATTTCATTAAAGTTCTTAATTTGGGAAGATTATCCTGCATTATCCCTTGGGGCCCAAAGGAATCATAAGGATCTTTTTAAGAGGGAGGCAGGAATGTCTGAGTCCAAAAAGGAGATGTGATAATGGAAGCAGAGTAAAGTAGCTATGAGCCAAGGACTGCTGGTGGCTTCTAGATGCTGGAAAACTAATGAATGATTTCCTCCTTAGGGCCTCTAGAAAGAACACAGTTTTGCTGATACCTTGAATTTACCCCATAAAAGCCATTTTTGGCCTCTCCCCTCAAGAACTATAATACAATAAACTTATGCTGTTTTAAGCCACCATAAATGTGTGATGATTTTGTTATAGCAGCAATCGGAAACATATACTATGCACCCCAAGAAAAGTTTTCTCAGGTTAAATCATTTGAAAAATTAAATATGAATCCTATCAGGTATACGTCATCTCAGCTAAGCATGCTCTGGATCAGGTGATCTGTGTTCTAGTCTTACCTTTGTCACTAACTGTTACCTCAGGATGTTACAGCCTATCTGAGCCATTTATCCTCTTGTGTCAGCAGTGAAGGAATTAAATATACCATCATTACCCAGCTTTTCTTTACTATTCCTATGCTATTTTAAGGCTTTTTCAACTCATCTTCCATTTAGATTTTAATGAAATTTAGTTTTGGTTTCTTGAATTATGAGGAAAATAGGTACTTTATGGAGGCCTTTTCAAGTAACCAGTGTCTCCTCTCTACCCTTGAGTCTTCCATCTGCTCTCCAGTGATGAGCTGTGGTGGAAGTAGAGGCAACAGGCACTTCCGCTGGGTTGAGAATCAGTGAGGTGGACTATAAGGGTTCTTCAAGCTTTAAAATTCCATGATTTAAAAAACAAAACAAAACAAATCTCAACTCAACCCCTGGTATATTTTATGCAATTTGAGGAGAAATCAGGTGTGGTCTGGAGAAATTAGGACATTGCCAAAAAAGTCAAGAAACTTAATGGCAGTTTAAAGATGAAATAATTTGCCTCCAGTTTGGTTTAGGAAGATTGTTAATGGGTGAGATAAGTATGGGCTGCCAGAAAGAGTTAATGGTTCTTGGATGTCAAAGACACATTTTTATTGGCCTGTAAACAAACAACCGACTTTTACATAGAGTGTTTAACCTAAAGCCTTTGTTTAATCAATGTCACTTAAATTCCTTTCCTCAAATTCCCAGGTTGACTTATCGCCTCAGTCAATTAACTGTGGCTGGCCCCCTAACTTGGTCCCCTCTCTAACCTGGGAGTCTCAAGGAAATTTACATTCTTTAACCTACTTCTGTTATAGTTGTTTGGTGCTTTTTCCATCCTATTTATCTTAGCTAGTGCCATTCTCTATTTCAAGGCCACCAGGGTCAATAATCAAATTAGCAGGAGACTAAAGACTGGTCTCTCTGGGTGGTAAACTTCAGAATAAGCAATCTGCCTCTGGCTATAGGAAAGAAAGATTGGGAAGAGAATCTCTTTCCTAGCATTTGTACCCCTTCGGTCAGATGAGCTAAGTTTTGCAAGCCAATATTCAGAGCAAAGTGTATCTTCAGTTTCTCTTGCTGTTTTTGTTGCTTCGACTATTTCCTTACATCTCCCACAATTGGCAGGACAAGGCACATCTATGGAAGTAAGACATGCCAGAAGTTTCCAGACAGTGAATTGTTCAGTGTATTCAATGTTTTTCAGAGAATACTTTAAGAAAAACTGTAACTTCAAATAAAAAGGCTTCTTTGCTGATTGAAAAAGGAGATTCACCGTTTCTTAAATTCTGTTTCTCAGGAGCCTATGTGGACTCCAGACACGACATAAAAAAAGAAAATAATTCCCATGGTTTACAAGTCATTCAATACAACCTTATTCCGGTTGTGAAATAATTAAAATATTTATGAAGCTTTTTTCCTTGCCCTAGAGCGCATGAACTTTGCCTTAGAAGAGGTTTAAATATTGACTGATCCATTGTAATGTGACATTTATTAACCTTTGTAATGTTTAATGTGCACTAAAAGTAATCTTAGTTTAACATTATTTTTCTGAAGACTAAGAAGTTTCTGGATGTTTTTTTTTTAAAAGCCAAACCCTTATTTTTCCTATAAAAGATATTTAAAATATCAAAATGTCAAATGAAATCTTTGAATGAACAGAACACAACACTATCTTTAGATAATATTCTTGAAATTATCACCATCTAAGCATATTTAGGACCCTCATTTTGCTATTGTTTACTTAGAAATAATGAATGTGATTTTTTTTTTTTTACTCCCCAAGTACATTCATCGCTCAGGACTACAGAAATAAAGAACGTCTGATAGATGAAAAGGAAAGCCACAGAGGAAAACATATGAAGTCTTAATATTAATTTTGTTTCACAGAAGCAGAAATACACATACTCCTAAACCTTAGACATAGGGGTATGAAAACTGCTAATACAAGAAAACTTGGTGTTAAAAATGTACTTAGCGCTAATTTAAAATTTGTGAGCAGACACCTAGAGAAATTCCCTGAGACCATAGTTTCTTTCACATGAAAGCACACCCAGATCGTGGCTGTATTGATTTTAAGTGTCATAATCTCAAGAAGTCTACCATTAAATTCACTTCTTTGAATGTAATAAAACGTTTGAAAATATAATAAGAATAATAAAGTATTGATCTTGAATAGTTTTCCTATCTCTTTCTAAAATATGGAGATCTTTAATTTCTAAAGCCAAAAATGGAAATAAAAGGTTTTTTTTACAGTTATTATGGCTGTAAAGAAAAAAAATTGGGATTATGTGTAATTTGCATCACTGTATAGTATTTATTTTCATAGTTTTCTACTGCAAGCTTGATTTGCTTATTGTATAAATTAGCTTTTTCAGATTACTTTACAAATATTCTATTTTGGTGATGTTATATGTGTCTCACTAAGAACATGCTGACCTGCTCTGCAAGGTAAATCAGGGAAAAAATAATAGAAACACTTTGGTTGGGCAGAATTTATTGCTAAATAACATTTTTTAGATTATGTTCCTAAAATTTAAGAAAGACTATCTTTGCAGAATACAGGACAATCAAAATTGTTATTATCTGTTGGTACCTTGACTAATATTTCAGTGATATCTAGAACACATCTCCAGGTATTACAACATTCCAAATTCAGAGCTTTTATTTAAAAAAAGAACAAAAGAAAAATTATATCTATGAAAGTGAGAGAGAGAGAGAGAGAGAGAGAGAGAGAGAGAGAGAGAGAGAGAGAGAGAGAGAGAGAGAGAGAGAGAGAGAGAGATACTGCTGAACAGCAGCCCTGTCATTGTTTCTTTCTGGTTTATATCCCTTCAGCCATCTGTAGCCACAGCCTACAATAATAATTATACCAATGGTCAACTTCTAATATAACCAAGAACTGGTGTCCACAGGCTCTTTCAGACCTTCTATTGTCACAGTTATCCGACACATACTTTCCATGAAATACGTTGGCTGGCATTCAGCATCACAAATCTCCAGATAATAGGTAACAATCACAGACATGTTTCTCAGCTCCCAATCAATTTAGCTTATGTCCCTGGAAAATGCGTTTTATCTTTGCGGATTTCACTAATCATCTCCTGAAGTGACTTTTTAATCAAATAGCCAGTTTTCAAAGACAGAATCCTGGATTAATTTATATAAAACTCCACAAAGTATTGTGTAATTAGAAACAACTTGAAACAAAAGTATACCAAACTTATAAGGAATATAGTGATTAAGAGAATTCCAGATAGTAGATGACAACCAAATCATTTTAGAAAAAACATTCCCAATTCCTGAAAAGGACAGATTACAAATGCCTCGGAACAAAAATAGATTCACTAAGTCATCTAGCATTCAACCCAAGAAACTATGGAATAAGCATTGTTGGTTGTCTCCATTGGTATAAAGTTAAATAGCTTGATCTTGTAAATTCTTTATTTAGGAATGTCTATATACTTGGTTGTACTCTAGGAACATTCCCTTGGTTAATTTTACAATCCCCATCCTTAATAAAATGAAAACTAAATATATTTTATAACTCAATTTTATTTTTCCCTGTGTGTGTGTGGGTGGGAGAGGGAGAAGTCAGCTGAGTTCCTTTAATATTTTGTCATATGAATGCCAAAAGAAATTTCTCTCATACTTCTAACAAAACAAAATAAAACAATGCCAATTGAAAAGGCAAGTATTTGAGGTATGTGGCTATGTTGTACACAGGGAGGGAAACTGGGTCAAAACTAAACTAAAGATTTCAACATAGCAGAAGATGTCATATTTCTTATATCTTTTACTTTACTCTTGTAGATAATTGACATTCTACAAACTTGGCAAAATCCTAAAGAACACCTAAAGAGCAATTTATAAGATTACACAGGAGGGACTTCCGGAGAAGATGGTGGCTTAGTAAGACGCGCGGGTCTTAGTTCCTCCTCCAGAACAGCTACTAAAGAAATAGAAACGGTACAGAACAGCTCCTGGAGCCACGACAGACACTAAAAAGACAGCATACCCCATTCTGGAACGGCTGAACCAACTGGGAGAATCCACTGCGGTGAGATCCCTGAGGGGCACGCGCTTCCCCGGGCCGTGGTGGCTGGCGGCCGGAGCCCCTCCCTCCCTCCTTCCCGGGCTGGCTGGGAGATTTAGACAGGTGGTCCCCTCAAGCTGCGGCGGCTGGCACCCCCCCCCACCACGCGCGGCCTCCCGGGCCGGCTGGGAGATTTGGAACGGAGGTCCCCCAAGCCGCAGAGGCCGGCGACCGGGGTCCCTTCCACACACGTGGCTTCCTGGTCTGGCTGGGAACTTTGGATTGGCACACCCCCAAGCCGCGGCGGCCAGTGCCCACCGCCATACTTGGCTTCCCGGGCCGGCTGGGAGATTTGAATCAGCACTCCCTCAAGCCATGGAGGCCGGCGCCCCCTCCCTCCCTCCTTCCCGGGCCGGCTGGGAGATTTGGATCGGCGGTCCCCCAAGCCGCCTCGGCTGGCGACCCTCCCCCACAGCGAAAGTCTTCCAAAGTTAAAGGAGCCACAGCATCTTTTACTGGTGGGACCCGCAGACAGACGAGCGCCACATACTGGGCAGGATAAGAAAAACAGAGCCCAGAGATTTCACAGGAAAATCATTCAACCTGCTGGGTCCCACACCCAGGGAAATCTGATTAAAAGCCCAGACGCCAGCAAAAGATAACGGATCATGCCAGGAAAATTGAAGATATGGCCCAGTCAAAGGAACAAACCAATAGTTCAAATGAGATACAGGAGCTGAGACAACTAATGCTGAATATACGAACAGAAATGGAAAACCTCTTCAAAAACCAAATCAATAAATTGAGGGAGGACATGAAGAAGACATGGGCTGAGCAAAAAGAAGAAATGGAAAGTCTGAAAAAACAAATCACAGAACTTATGGGATTGAAGGACAAAGTAGAAAAGATGGAAAAAACAACGGATACCTACAATGGTAGATTTTAAGAGACAGAGGCTAGAATTAGTGAATTGGAGGGTGGAACATCTGAATTCCAAAAAGAAACAGAAACTATAGGGAAAAGAATGGAAACATTTGAGCAAGGGATCAGGGAACTGAATGATAATACGAAGCACACAAATATACATGCTGTGGGTGTCCCAGAAGGAGAAGAGAAGGGAAAAGGAGGAGAAAAAATAATGGAAGAAATTATCACTGAAAATTTCCCAACTTTATGAAAGACCTAAAATTACAGATCCAAGAAGTGCAGTGCACCCCAAAGAGAACAGACCCAAATAGGCATTCTTCAAGATACTTACTAGTTAGAATGTCAGAGGTCAAAGAGAAAGAGAGGATCTAGAAAGCAGCAAGAGAAAATCAATCCATCACATACAAGGGAAACCCAATAAGACTATGGGTAGATTTCTCAGCAGAAACCATGGAAGCTAGAAGACAGTGGGATGATATATTTAAAAATTACTAAAAGAGAAAAACTGCCAACGAAGACTTCTATATCTAGCAAAATTGTCCTTCAAAAATGAGAGAGAAATTAAAACATTTTCAGACAAAAAGTCACTGAGAGAATTTGTGACCAAGAGACCAGCTCTGCAAGAAATACTAAAGGGAGCACTAGAGTTAGATACAAAAAGACAGAAGAGAGAGGTATGGAGAAGAGTGTAGAAAGAAGGAAAATCAGATATGATATATATAATACAAAAGGCAAAATGGTAGAGGAAAATTTCTTCAAGGAAGAAATTGCAAGAGAAATTAGTAAATACCTTGAGGTGAATGAAAATGAAAACACAACATATCAAAACCTATGGGACGCAGCAAAGGCAGTGCTAAGAGGGAAATTTATTGCCCTAAATGCCTATATCAGAAAAGAAGAAAAGGCAAAAATTCAGGAATCAACTGTCCACTTGGAAGAACTGGAGAAAGAACAGCAAACTAACCCCAAAGCAAGCAAAAGGAAAGAAATAACAAAGATTAGAGCAGAAATAAATGAAATTGAAAACATGAAAACAATAGAGAAAATCAATAAGACCAGAAGTTGGTTCTATGAGAAAATCAATAAGATTGATGGGCCCTTATCAAGACTGACAAAAAGAAGAAGAGAGAGGACGCAAATAAATAAGATCAGAAATGGAAGAGGAGACATAACCACTGACCTCACAGAAATAAAGGAGGTAATAACAGGATACTATGAACAACTTTACGCTAATAAATACAACAATTTAGATGAAATGGAAGGGTTCCTGGAAAGGCATGAACAATCAACTTTGACTCAAGAAGAAATAGATGACCTCAACAAACCAATCACAAGTAAAGAAATTGAATTAGTCATTCAAAATCTTCCTAAAAAGAAAAGTCCAGGACCAGACGACTTCACATGTGAATTCTACCAAACATTCCAGAAAGAATTAGTACCAACTCTGCTCAAACTCTTCAAAAAAATCGAAGTGGAGGGAAAGCTACCTAATTCTATGAAGCCAACATCACCCTAATACCAAAACCAGGCAAAGATATTACAAAAAAAGAAAACTACAGACCAATCTTTCTAATGAATATAGATGCAAAAATCCTCAACAAAATTCTAGCAAATCGAATCCAACAACACATTAAAAGAATTATACATCATGACCAAGTAGGATTCATCCCAGGTATTCAAGGATGGTTCAACATAAGAAAATCAATTAATGTAATACACCATATCAACAAATCAAAGCAGAAAAATCACATGATCATCTCAATTGATGCAGAGAAGGCATTCGACAAGATTCAACATCCTTTCCTGTTGAAAACACTTCAAATATAGTAATACAAGGAAACTTCCTTAAAATGATAGAGGGAATATATGAAAAACCCACAGCTAATATCATCCTCAATGGGGAAAAATTGAAAACTTTCCCCCTAAGATCAGGAACAAGACAATGGTGTCCATTGTCACCACTGTTATTCAACATCGTGTTGGAGGTTCTAGCCAGAGCAATTAGACAAGAAAAAGAAATACAAGGCATCAAAATTGGAAAGGAAGAAGTAAAACTATCACAGTTTACAGCCGATATGATACTATACTTCGAAAACCCGGAAAAATCCACAACAAAACTACTAGAGCTAATAAATGAGTACAGCAACGTAGCAGGTTACAAGATCAACATTCAAAAATCTGTAGCATTTCTATACACTAGCAATGAACAAGCTGAGGGGGAAATCAAGAAACGAATTCCATTTACAATTGCAACTAAAAGAATAAAATACCTAGGAATAAATTTAACTAAAGAGACAAAAAACCTATATAAAGAAAACTACAAAAAACTGTTAAAAGAAATCACAGAAGACCTAAATAGATGGAAGGGCATACCGTGTTCATGGATTGGAAGACTAAATATAATTAAGATGTCAATCCTACCTAAACTCATCTACAGATTCAATGCAATACCAATCAAAATCCCAACAACTTATTTTTCAGAAATAGAAAAACCAATCAGCAAATTTATCTGGAAGGGCAGGTTGCCCCGAATTGCTAAAAACATCTTGAGGAAAAAAAACATAGCTGGAGGTCTAGCGATGCCGGACTTTAAGGCATATTATGAAGCCACAGTGGTCAAAACAGCATGGTATTGGCATAAAGATAGATATATCGACCAATGGAATTGAATAGAGTGCTCAGATATAGACCCTCTCATCTATGGACATTTGATCTTTGATAAGGCAGTCAAGCCAACTCACCTGGGACAGAGCAGTCTCTTCAATAAATGGTGCCTAGAGAACTGGATATCCATAAGTAAAAGAATGAAAGAAGACCCGTATCTCACACCTTATACAAAAATTAACTCAAAATGGATCAAAGATCTAAACATTAGGTCTAAGACCATAAAACAGTTAGAGGAAAATGTAGGGAGATATCTTACGAATCTTACAACTGGAGGCGGTTTTATGGACCTTAAACCTAAAGCAAGAGCACTGAAGAAAGAAATAAATAAATGGGAGCTCCTCAAAATTAAACACTTTTGTGCATCAAAGAACTTCATCAAGAAAGTAGAAAGACAGCCTACACAATGGGAGACAATATTTGGAAACGACATATCAGATAAAGGTCTAGTATCCAGAATTTATAAAGAGATTGTTCAACTCAACAACAAAAAGACAGCCAACCCAATTACAAAATGGGAAAAAGACTTGAACAGACACTTACCAGAAGAAGAAATACGGATGGCCAAGAGGCACATGAAGAGATGCTCAATGTCCCTGGCCATTAGAGAAATGCAAATCAAAACCACAATGAGATATCATCTCACACCCACCAGAATGGCCATTATCAACAAAACAAAAAATGACAAGTGCTGGAGAGGATGCAGAGAAAGTGGCACACTTATCCACTGTTGGTGGGAATGTCAAATGGTGCAACCACTGTGGAAGGCAGTTTGGCGGTTCCTCAAAAAACTGAATATAGAACTGCCATACGACCCAACAATACCATTGCTGGGTATCTACTCAAAGGACTTAAGGGCAAAGACACAAACGGACATTTGCACACCAATGTTTATAGCAGCTTTATTTACAATTGCAAAGAGATGGAAACAGCCAAAATGTCCATCAACAGACGAGTGGCAAAACAAACTGTGGTATATACATACGATGGAATATTATGCAGCTTTAAGACAGGATAAAATTATGAAGCATGTAATAACATGGATGGACCTAGAGAACATTATGCTGAGTGAGTCTAGCCAAAAACTAAAGGACAAATACTGTATGGTCCCACTGATGTTAACCCGACATTCGAGAATAAACTTGGAATATGTCATTGGTAACAGAGACCAGCAGGAGTTAGAAACAGGGTAAGATAATGGGTAATTGGAGCTGAAGGGATACAGACTGTGCAACAGGACTAGATACAAAAACTCAAAAATGGACAGCACAATACTACCTAATTGTAATGTAATTATGTTAAAACACTGAATGAAAAAAAAAAAAAGATTACACAGGGTTCCAGGCACTAGAGTAACTTGCCAGAAATCTACAACCTCCAGATAGGTCCCTGGTCCAGATAAGTCCTGAAACTTAGCCCAGCATCTCCGGAACATCAGATAATTCCATCTCCCTACCCCATGTTAGTGATGGACCCTTCCAATATCAAAAATTAAGAATTGCCATAGCCCAAACAACCTTAATGAGAGTTATGGAAAGATCAAAAGTAATGGTGGAATTATACATAGAAGATAGCTTAACAAATGAATATGAATGCTGAATCATTAAACTGGTATCTCTTTTAGTCTCCAGCATTTTAGAGCAGCTAGAAGTAAAAACCTAACATTGTGAAATTGTAACACACATCAAAGTCTAAAATATATTCTACAACTAATTACGGTGCTGTGCTTGGAAATTTTTAAGCTTTTTTGTATATATGCTATTGTTCACAAAAAAAGAAGGACAAAAAGTCGATTGTGATGATAAAAAAGTATTTAAGCCCTCTAGCCTCCTATATTCTGGAACAGCTAGAAGGAAAAATATGAGAGGATCATATGGCAGCCCATGATAAACTCTGGGATCTTCCCTGTAACCACTTTTTGAAGAGTGCTTTGAAAACTATTGTCTTTTTTTTATCTTTTTGCTTTGTATATTTGTTATACTATACAATAAAAAAGGTTAAAAAAAAACTGGGCAAAACTCATATTCTGATATGAAAAGTGTTTCAATGTATGCATTTCTCTTAAATTGAGGATATGGAGAGAGGTGATAATTTCCTTAATCTAAGAAGTTATGTAGATATTTCAGTATATTTAATTTATTAAATTAATAATTTCTGAATGCCAGACTCTGTCCCAGACCCTGGGTGATACTGATGAATGAGACATGCTGTCTGTTATCTGGAAGTCCCCAGTCTAGGGACAAACTGGAGCCAATGCCAAGAACTCTGCATTGACAACCACAGAAAATCTTTGGGTTAAATTCATACTCCATGGAAATTTGGGCTTCCCGGAAAACTGGAACATCATCTGAACAAGGGTTTCTAAATAACAGTATGTGATTAGCTATAACAGAAGCATTTGCTAGAACTGCGGAGTTCAAAATCTTTTTAGGAATGTATTCAAAGAGGTCAATAACCTTGCATAAGGCCACATGGCTATTCTTGCCAAACTGTCAGTTCAGAATTTTTCTTTTCCCCCTCATTGGGCCTTGCTTGGTATTCAAACAGGGAGTTTTAGTTCTGTCTCCTACAATCTTTTATGCCTAGGAGACAGGTTTCTGTTTAAGCTGAGATGAGAAACTGGTGGTTTGCATCTCTGGTATTGTTGGTGACATTATCTCAAATACCGCTCACTGCTTAGCCTGAACAAATGCCCGGGTTGTGCTCAGTCACAAAGAATTTCAATCATAAAATGTCATTAAACTTGCCTTTTTGTGCCCATTAAAAATTAATATCTTCTTTCTTTCATAATTATATTCATTAGTAACTGTCATAACCATCAGTTAACACCCATCAACAAAACCTTTATTCTTGCTAAATATATATTTATGCATATATGTATATATATTTGCATTTGATATATACATATACATATATATATATATATATATTTGATAATGTCTCTAAACAAATAGAAGATATTTTGTAGATAACTTTCAGGTACATTTTAAGAATATTTTTGACCCTTATTCTTGATGTGCTAGAATGCTAAACTTACCTCTCAGTTTGTTACTGGAATTGTCGAACATAACACTTAAATCACTGCATTGCTAGAGCTGCTGGGAACTTGCAAATTTGTGTAGAAACCCACTCTACCTAGGAATGTTGTACACCATCCTAGTCTCTCTCCAGCTGGGGATCCTGCAGCCAATATCCTAACCCAGGTGGTAGAGTTCCATACAGAATTTTCCTAATCCTACAGGTTCTAGGAGATTGGGTGGGTTATGTGATATTTGAGGGATTTCTAATTCTTTTGAGGGATTATTAAATTGGTTGAAAGTCTTAACTACGTCACACATTTGGCCTTGAGGCAAAGGCTGAGGAAGGAGAAGGAAACAATTTTTAAAGGACATCTCTGAACTAGAATCAATCAACTTGAAACCAATCTCCAAAAATCTCACTGCACTTCTTGGCTCCACCCTGGCAGGTGGAAAATTTGGTTATGAAGAGGTTAAATTTTCCCTGAATGAATGAAGGCAATGGAGTAGATTAGCTGTGAGGATTCTTTTCACTCTGATATCCTGTTTCAATTGTAAAATTCATAGTATTAAAAAAGATAAGTCTTAGAAAATATTCTACAAATGGTCTAAACTTTCTTTTGTTGCAAAAAATTTATGTGAATAGCAATGAAAGAAGTGTAGGTATACAACTCCACTAACCAGAGAGCAGTGAGTGTAATGGTGAATTAGCTTGTTTTGAATTCTTACTCTACAGTAAGAGTAATTCTTAATTCTCTTTTAGCAAAGTACTTGAGCTCTCTGTGCCTCAGTTTCTTCATCTACAAAATAAAGATTTGGTTTCTGTTTCTCAGGGCTTGGTGAGGATTAAATGAGAATTATGAGTTTGCACAGAGGAATGCAAGGCACTAAGGGGGGAAAAAAAACCTTGCAAAATGCAAGTGCTTATTCTTATTTATAAGTATGCCTCAGAATTACTTCCAGAGGACCTTTTTTGTTTCTCAGATGTGGCCTCTCTCTCTCTCTAAGCCCAATTCTGCAAGTGAAATCATTAGCCTCCCCGCTACGTGGGACATGACATCCAGGGGGAAAGTCTCTCTGGTGGAGTGGGAGATGACTCCCAGGGATGAGTCTGGCCCTGGCACCATGGGATCAACAATGCCATCCTGACCAAAATGGGGAAAAGAAGTGTAACAAATAAGGTGTCAGGCGCTGAGAGAATTTAAATAGAGTTGAGAGGTTTTGCTGGAGGTGACTCTTAACACAAGCTTCAGTTCAACATTGCTACCTATCATAACCTTACAAACCCCAACCAAAACCATTCCAGCCAATCCTAAAGAACACCTAGGACATCATATAAGATTCTACAACGTTTCCATGCACTAAGTTAACCTTCCAGAAACCTACCACCTCCAGATGGGTTCCTGGACCAGATAAGTCCTGAAATGCAGAGGGGCTAGCCTCTCTAGAACATCAACTACTTCCATCCCCTTATTCTATATTATCGACAACCCCTTCCAACTTGAAAAAGTTAGAATGGGCAGAGCCCAAATACCCCTGAAGAGTGGGATGGAGAGGTCAAAGGTGATGGAGTTATAAAGAGAAGGTAGAGTTTAACAAATATGCATGATTTCTGAATCATTTTAATATTTCTTTCAGTCTCCATTGTCTTAGAGCAGTTAGTAGTAAAACCTAAATATGTGGAATTGTAACCCATATCAAACTCTGAAATCTGTTCTACAACTAATTGCTGCAATGTGTTTTGAAGTGTATTGCTTTTGTATGTATGTTATTTTTCCCAAAAAAGAAAAAAAAATGTCGATCGTGATAATAAATGCACGGCTATATGATGATATTGTGTGCATTTATTTGTACAACCATTGTACACTTTGGATGATTACATGGCATGTGAATAGATAATATATGTCAATTTAAAAAGTACGTGCTTATCAAGTGTAAGTATATCTTTTCTTGAAATTTTTTTTGGCAGGGTGGGGCGAAGGGACTGCATATTTATCTATCCTTTTTGTTTTTTGCTCTTCCAATCTCTAGCCTACTGTGGAACCACCACACTGCCCTCCAAGGGGCTGCACCTCTCAGCTTCCTTACCCAACAATGAATAGATCCATCTCTTTCTCTGCATTTTCTCTAGCACTTGTTTCTCTCTGTACATTTTGAAAGCTTATTCACATATCATACAATCCAATCTAAGTGTATAGACATGAATTCACCACCATAATCTATATGAAGATATTTCCTTTTCTTCCTCAAAGAATTCATGCCCTTCCCCATATGCTACCAACACACCCCCACCCCCGCCTGCTGACATTTAGTTTTGCATAATGCCTTTGTTACATTCAGTAGAAGCATATTACAATGTTACTGGTGACTATAGACCCCCGCTTGCATTGATTGTACTTCTTCCTGTATATCATCTATTTTCAACACCTGCAATATTGACATTCATTTGTTCTCTGTCATACAAAAACTTCTTTATTTGTACATTTAATCACCATTTTTGTCTAACCTAGGCATTCCTAAATCATTCTGTCTCGGTCTTTATCCTCTGTCTTTCCTTCTGGTTTCATACATGCCCCCAGCCCTTCTGCCGCAATTATACTCACATTTAGCTTCATTCAGTCTACTTATATTATCGTGCTACAATCAGGCAGTATTGTGTTATCCATTTCTGAATTTTTACTATCAGTCGTGATGCACAATCTGCATTCCTTCAGCACCAGTTGCCCAATCTCTACCCTATTTCTGTCTCCTGATAACCTGTGTTCTTAACTTCGATTTTCCAAGTTCACTCATTAATGTTAGTTCATATTAGTGAGACCATACAGTATTGGTCCTTTTGATTTGGCTAATTACATTCAGCATAATGTTCTCAAGATTTGTCCACGTTGTTACGTGCTTCATGCTTTATTCTGTTTTGCAGCTGCATAATATTCCATCATATATGCATACCACAACTTGTTTAGCCACTTGTCTGTTAATGGACATTTGGGCTGTTTATATTTCTTTATAATCATAAATAATGCTGCTATAAACATTGGTGTGCAAATGTCTGTTTGTGTCCTTGCCATCATGTCCCTAGTAATGGGATTGCTGGATCATATGGCTATTCTATACTTAGCTTCCTGAGGAACCACAAAACTGCCTTCCAGAGTGGTTGTACCATTTTACATTCCCACCAACAGTGGATGTGTGCCTCTTTCTCCACATCCTCTCCAGCACTTGCTGTTTTCTGTTTGTTTTTTTTTTTTATATATATAATGACCATTCTAGTTGGTATCAGATAATATCTTACTGTGGTTTTGATTTGCATTTTGCTAATAGTCAATGAAGTTGAGCATCTTTTTCATGTGCCTTTTAGCCAGTTCTACTTCCTCTTCTGAGAAGTGTCTGTTCATGTCTTTTGCTCATTTTAAAATTGAGTTGTCTTTTTGTTATTGAGTTGAAGAATCTCTTATATATTCTGGATACTAAACCCTTGCCTGATATGTGGTTTCCAAATATTGTCTCCCATTACA
Organism: Tamandua tetradactyla; assembly: GCF_023851605.1. Classification (NCBI taxonomy): domain Eukaryota; kingdom Metazoa; phylum Chordata; class Mammalia; order Pilosa; family Myrmecophagidae; genus Tamandua; species Tamandua tetradactyla. The sequence continues at coordinate 70,427,673 of NC_135336.1, forward strand.
TAGACTGCCTTTTTTACTTTCTTGACAAAGTTCCTTGATGTACAAATGTGTTTAATTCTGAGAAGTTCCCATTTATCTGTTTCTTTTTTCAATGCTGATGCTTTGGGTGTAAGGTCTAGGAAACCACCTCCTATTACAAGATTTATAAGATATTTCCCCACATTTTCTTCTAAAAGTTTTATGGTCTTAGCTCCTATTATTTAGATCTTTGATGCATTTTGAGTTAATTTTGTATGGGGTGTGAGAAATGGATCCTCTTTCAATTTTTTGCATATGGATAGTCAGTTCTCCAAGCACCATTTATTGAAGAGGCTGCCCTGTTCCAGGTAGGTTGGCTTGACTGCCCTTAGCAAAGATCAATCGTCCATAGTATCTATCTATTCTGAACTCAAATTCTTATTAGAGTTTAAAGTTTTCAGTATACCCTTATCATTAATGGTAAAGATAATTGTTCCCATTATTATTCAGTGATGCACTAAAGAGAAGAAATACACATTGGCAAATACAAGTTATTCATCTGACACATTTTTTTCAGTTCCTGGTACTCAATGTTGCAAAGTCACTGTGTGATTTTAGGTATTTCATAAGCATGATATGATGACATTTAATGATTTCTGGATACTTTCCCTTAATTCCCATATTGTCATCACTATAATTTTTTATTGTTATAAAACACAATCTGGTTCCAAGGATTTCCTGCTGAGTGCTTTAGCTTTTACTTTAATATTGAATTTACTTAGTGATTTTAACAGCAGATGCAGCTTTGGGTAGACACCTGAACACTGGATACAGTTTCATAAGATGCAGTCAGGAACTTAGTCTAATTTGTCCCATTTTATGCCTGGAGGGAAGTGATTTATTTGTATATTAAGGTGTCTATGTGTAAGGTCTAATACAGTGATGAATGTAACAAATGTGAACTTGAGAATGAGAGTTCGCCTTTTATCCACAAAGACAGAATATGTGCTCAGGTTTTTTTTTCTTCCCATTAAAAAGAAATGAATTAAGACAAAGGTGCCATACAAAGAACAAAGGTGGATGGTGAGAGGAAGAGAAAAAAGTATTTAGAAGAGCATAGTCCTTGGATAGAGAGATAAATTTGTAATCTGAAACCTCAGAAGAACTATAGATATTTAAAAGAAGACAAGATTCAGAAATTAGGGAGGTTGCCGACAGGAATCCAAGTTAATTAAAAATAATACTAACTTACATAATTGAAATATACATATGTTTCACCATGTCTGCAAATAGGTTGTAGCCACATTTATACTCACTGCCATGTAAAATATGCATAGGATAGTCTTCAAATTGGCTGAATGTATATTGTCTGATGATTTAAAACGAAGAAGAATGTATATCAGGTGGGAAAAGGGATGGTATTGCTAAGCCTCTAGTATCATGACAAAGCATCAGCATTTGGGTGGTGACAGGGAAGGCACAGTGTGCCAAGCACAGCCCTCTGGCCTGAAATGCATCCTTGATATTTTTATCACCCAGCTTAAGAATCACAGGCAACCCTGATGCCACAATGAAAACTCTACAGAGGAAACAATATTCCCTCTTCTTGGAAACGCTTTTACCTCTCCCTTTCTCAAAGCTCATGAAATGAATTAGATTTTCCCGACAAAATGTAAGGGTTTTTGAGGACTGAATCAGGAAGCATTATGCCCCAAATAAACATTTCTTCTGTTTTTAGAAATCCTTTCTATTTTGAAACATTTTAAGTAAGGGAACAGAACTGCTATTTCATTCCCTTGAAAATGGATGCTAAAATTTTATATTAAAAGAATTGGGATTAATCGAGTTTGCCCTGGGTGCCTTTCTGTGCTGTTGAGCCACATCAAGAAATTATGTCCCCAAAATGAGCTTTATTATTACCCCTTTAATATTATCATTTCTTTGGGCTAACATCTTCATAAATTGAAATTCTGGAAATTAAAACAAAGACAGCAAAATTAATACACAACGTCCCCCAATATACATAATATTATCAAATAATGATCTCTGAGCATCCAGCCCTCAATAAAATTAGACTGAGACTGGTATCCGTATGTGATGGTCAATTTCATGCGTCAACTTGACTAAGTTATGGTGTCTGGTTGCTTGGTCAAGCAATCTCTGGTCTCATTGTACTGTGAGGGTACATGGTTGGATTTACAAGTAGAGTCAGTTAATTGCAATGGTGGCTGATTGCATATACAGTCGACATATGTGATTGCTCTCAGCAAAGAGGGGAGACTCCTCAACCACTCCGTCGGAGGTCTTAAAGCCAGTGTTTAGGATTTCATAAGTAAGAAAAAAGAATTTCTGCCTCTACTTCAGCCAACCAGCATCTCCTGGGGAATTCAACTTGCCCTTCATTGGAATTTCCAACTTGTGTCCCTGTCCTATTTAATTTGAATTTGTCCCATGGTTGCATGAGCCAATTCCTTTAATAAATCCCTTAATATTTACATATATATATATATGCATATATAAAAATGAAAGTATTTACATGTATGTGTGTTTGTGTGCATATCCTGTCAGCTCTGTCTCTCTGGAGAACCCTGACTGATATACCACATATGCATTAATGTTTGATTAACCTGTGTTCTTTACTAAAATAAGAAATGGATGCCTTAAAACAGCCCAAATGACAAGTTTTGCAGAGAAATAGTCTTCCCCAGAGAATAAAGGTCAAGTGGGTGGCCATTATTTGCATTTCCTCCTATCTTACAAAATAACAGTAATCGAGGTTAGTGTTAGAATGCTCCAACTTACAAATACTTATTAAATAGCTGTGGAATTGAACTAGCAGTTCCCCACTCTTTTGTCTAAAAATAAGTGGTGGCCATGCTTTCAGTTAAAATGTAGCTACTATCTGTTTGCAAGACAGTTAGCTCATTATATATTCCAAGTCAATTAGTGACTGTACCCAGTTAAGTCACTAGAAATGGCTGATCAATTAACATATAGTTCATTAAATGAGTAAGATCAGGTCCTTGAGAAAATCCCAGGGCACTGGGAAGTAGCAGTTCAGATATGCAGGTGCATCTACTTACAGCCAGTGTGGATTAGGAAAATTATACTACTCTTATTCAACCTGATTATGTATAAACAATCATCCTCATTTTCCATTATTCCTTGTTTGCAAAAATAAAATAATATAAAATAAAATATGTCTGGCTCATTGCACAAAATCCTCCCAATGACAATAGAATTCTGGACTGGAGTTTTAAACACTTAAGATAGATTTTGAGAATTAAATGCAAAAGAGTAATAGGAGTGACACAATGATTTACTTCGAAAGAGTCACAAAGCCTTTCTCTAAAGTTGGAGCCTTGGATGGTATTAAAGTTCTCCTATTAGTTCTCAAATGGATTCATTTTTTTTTTTTGTATGCTGTATGGCGGGGTCACATTTCATCCTTTTTCCACGTGCATATCCTGTTATTGCATCACCATTCATTGAATTTTGTTTGTATTTTAGAAAGTGCATGGACCGGGACTTGAACCTGGGTCTCCCGCATGGCAGGTGAGAATTCTACCACTGAACTATCCATGTACCCTAACTAATTCTATTTTAGCATAGATCAAGAAACCAACTTTTGGCCATAGAATTAGCATTTTAAATTAGTAATAGTAGTAGCTGCAGCAGCAACAATAACCCTAGAGTAAAAATAAGTACAAAATAATACCTGATAGACTAAGGGTTAAAGCAAAGACTTTAAGTGATTGACAACAGCAGAACTGTGGCAAATATAAATAGCATTCTTCTAAACACCATGTTTCTCTTTAAAATATGAAGTTAAATAACTTTATTAAAAAAATAAACATTATGTGCACCCTTCTCTTCTCTTCCCTTTCCTTCTCTTCTTTCTTTTTAAATAGGAAATGGTTTAAAATAATTGGCCATAGTGGTAATAAAAATACATTGAATATTTTTTTTACCAGTCTGAATCTGGAAGTTCTTTGGGAAACTCATGGACAACTTCTTTGATCAAGTGAATTTAACTGAAACATGTACCCTCAAGGCAGTTTTTAGACAGGAAAAGATCAAATAAAAGCAATTATACTGTAATTTGGTTGGTAAAGCTTAAAATAAGAAACCCTTTGAGAAGCTCTTTCATACTTCAGCTCCTGCTTAAGAAGCCCAATCTTTCCGTTTGAATTAATATAATCATACTGAAGTACCTACTAAAATACAAGGCAGCTATAATTGATGCTAAAGTTCTACCTGCTACAATAAAATGCTTCTTGATTCAAAATGCAATCTTGCATTTGAATAAGGAATGGATTAGATCAACCCCTTTTATGATAATCTTGGGATACAGCAAGATATTTCCTACAGCTTTTAAAATTTCATTCAGCATCCATAATTAAACACGTATTTTGTTTACCTGTCATAGGCCAGGCTGACAAATATACCAGTGGCATATATATTAATGACCCCTGTTTAGTAAACTGAAAAAACAGGGTAAGGTCTAGTTTACCAATATGGTTATGACTTCGATAATGTACACTCATGCCTGTTCTAGTGTGCTAGCTGCCATAATGCAATACACCAGAAATGGAATGACTTTTAAAAAGGGGAATTTAGTAAATTGCTAGTTTACAGTTCTAAGGCCGAGAAAATGTCCCAATTAAAACAAGTCTATAGAAATGTCCAATCTAAGGCATCCAGGAAAAGATACCTTGGTTCAAGAAGGCTGATGAAGTTCAGGGTTTCTCTCTCAAGTGAGAAGGCACATGGCAAACACAGTCAAAGCGTCTCTCTCAGCTGGAAGGGTACATGGCAAACATGGCGCCATCTGCTAGCTTTCTCTCCTGGCTTCCTGTTTCATGAAGCTCCCAAGGAGGTGTTTTCCCTCTTCGTTTCCAAAGATCACTAGCTGGTAGACTCTCTGCTTCGTGGTGCTGTAGCACTCGCTGCTCTCTCTGAATCTCCTGGTTTTCTCTCTTGTCAATCACTTTTATAGAATTCCAGTAAACTAATCAAGACCCACCCAAGTGGGTGGAGATACGTCTCCACCTAATCCAGTTTAACAACCACTCTTGGTTGAATCACATCTCCAGGGAGATGATCTAATTACAGTTTCAAACATACAATACTGAATAGGGATTAGAAGAAATGGCTGCCTTTACAAAATAGGATTAGGATTAAAACATGGCTTTTCTAGGGTACATACATCCTTTCAAATTGGCACAATGCCAATATAAGAACATAGAAAATTGACTCAGAGCGTGTCCATGCTAGAGAACATGTACGTGGTCTGCATTGGTGGTAGCACAAAGGTGTGCTACTCAAAGTGTGGTCCGTGGACCAGTGCTAGGCTGCAAATTTTACCAGTCCTCTGTGTGTTAATTACAGGACTCAAGAGTAAGCATTGCCATTTGATACTAATTTGATGCTGTGAAATCTAATAATAATTTTTTAAATTGGCGGGTTTAATTTGTGTGACTTTGTCTTTTTATTTTATTTTTCTAGTGATCTATTTCTACTGTATTTTGCAAAAGTATTGGGACACAACTGGCTGCAAATAAAGTATAAGGACACAAACAAAAGCCTGATCTTTCACCAATGATAGTTCAAGAAGCAGTGGGGTAGAAGATAAAGTTCGCCTGCGTTATAGAATATTAAGAAAAACATGGAGTAGAAATTTCCTGAGATGTCTCCAGGGAAAATAAATTTAATACTTGACATTTTTAATGACCAGCTCCATTGCTTAATAATTTAAATTCTGACAATCTGCCATTCTGACAATGCTTTCGATTTAGCTATGCTAAATATGCTAATAAAACTAGCCTTTTACTGTGTGTTATTAAAAATTGTCTTGGTCTTCAAAAACCTGCAAATCCTAGTTTGGCATTGCATCATTTGCCATTGCTATTTGTTTTAGTCCAAGTCTATTTTTAGGCTATTTTTATAACTCCATCTAGAAAATGGCAGAAAATAGTTAACCTGAAATTTAGATCATTATAAAGACTGATTGTAGCTGTTTGCATTCTTACATATTCACACCATTTGATAATCTATTCCATTAATTCCAGAAAACAAAACATTATTTTTGTGATTGTAGAGGTCAAACGTAAACATAAATCACTATCAAGGGATAGATAAAATGTTTTTTCTGTATTTATGGCAAATTGATGCATATCAGTAAGACCTGCATGCACTCACAAAAACACCTTGAAAAAGATTTTTGTTGAAAGTCAAATAAAAGCACATACTTGGAGTAAGAAATGCTAGGACACCAACTTGAATTTCTGGCAATTTTACCCTAAAGACATAATGGATGAAAAAACCCTGAACATGGGACATTAGATGAAAGAGTCCAAGGGACTCTGTGATTAGTTCTGCAATGCCCATGGAATAATCTTCCTATTCATCAAGATAAAGTGAACAAAGTTTGCTACCTTAACTGATATTCTGGAACAAAATGAGTTGAAGTGAGAAATTATTCAATCTATCTTTCTTTCATGTAGTGAGGGATATTTTATTAAAAATATAAATCAAGGAAAAGAACTCAAAATTATAAAAACAATAGTCAGATTTGTAAGCTGAAGAAACCACAGATGTATAACCATCAAAGCCATAGGTTGAATAGTAGAGTTCTCAGATATATCTTAAGCTTTTGTAATTTTGTTAATCTGTGACCCAGATCTAACTACGTTAGAGAGTCGATTCTGGAGAAGCACACTGTTAGGGTCAACAGAGTGACAAGCCGTGGATTACAGCTTTGGAGAAGTATAAGGTGATTCTGGGAAATACCACTCATCTGGAAACTTCACATTCTTTGTATTAGAAAATGTTATATTTCACAATAGTGGAATTATGTCTCATCAGGATTGTCCTTATTTAAAGAAAAAAATTCTTGGTAAGCTTTAAGAAAAGGCAATTATTTAATAAAAGGTAATTTAATTCACGTATTTTAGTTTATTTTCAGATAAACAGGCTATAACATTGAGAATTTTCTGTGCTTGAGACATTTACTGATAGGCAAGAGTTATTGCCTTTACAGTCTAAAGGGTGTTCTTGCAATAATTAATAGCCATATTAATGTATTTTATTTTATGTATTTAGATATTCAGTACTGTTCATTGAGCCCCTCCTATTTTGTATTTGTACTGCAGATAAACAGATAAGCACAACAGATCTCAAAGCACTCACAATTTTCTGGAAGGATGTTTTATTGTCTTAGGCTGCATAAACCAATACCATGAAATGGGAATTTATTTGCTTATAGTTGAGGATGGGAAAATGTCCCAATCAAGGTATCATCAAAGTGATGTGCTCTTCCTGAAGCCTGGCTGCCCTCAGTCCTTGGCTCGTCTGCCACATGGCATGACATGTGGCAATACCTGCTGGTGTCTCCCTTCTCTTCCAGGTTTCATTACTTTCATTTTCTTCTTCCTCTGGCTTTTTTTTTCTCTCTCTCTCTGTATTCATGCCTTTGATAAAAGACTCTAGTAATAGGATTCAGACTCATTCTGAATGAAGTGGGCCACACCACAACCGAAATAGCCTCATAAAAAGGTCCTACTTACAAGTCCACACACACAGGAATGGATAAGATCTAAGAATATGTTTTTCTGGGGTACATTCAGCTCATCTGGTTTTGAAATACCATGAAGGAAAACATAAGTAAAATTCTATTTAAAAACAACAGAATAAGCATGATATGGGAATATATTAGGTACAGAAGATACAGAGTTCTATGGAGGCATGAAATTGGAAACTCAACCTAATGAAAAAAAAAATGCTTAGGACAAGTAATGACTGAGCTAGATCTTGAAGGATGATACAAGTCACCAGATTGAAAGGGAAGAAACAGCATGTGTATAAACATCAAGAAGATAAATGAACAGCAACTGCAAGGAACAGCAAATTATTTGCTGTGGTTGGTTATTAGATTCGGTCTGCATTACAGAGGGTGTTTTTGCCCCATTACAAGAAATGCAGATGTTATACCATGGGGGTATACAGGTAGTTGTGGCCATGTGACTAAATTCTGGCTAGCGGGATGTAAGAGAAAATATGTTGTAGAGCAGCTTTTGGGAACCATCCCTACCTATGAGAAAGATGTGCCCCTGGTTTCCTCATTTACTTTTCTATTTTATTTTATTTGAAATTTCTTCCTTAACTGCTGCCATAAGTACAACCATAATGACTGGAACTCTGCCTGCCACCTTGAAATCTTTTTTTTTTTAGGAAGGAAGACTAGTGAACTGCAAGAGCCTGATTTATGAGGATTTAAATTCATATATATAGTTTAAGCTACTGCTAGTTAAGGTTTCTCTTATTTGTAGCAAAACCTATTTCTAGTTCGAGCAGTCCATTAGAAATGGAGGACCGAAAACAAGGCAAGTTGAGATTTCTGGTTTGAGTGACTGCTTCATCAATAAGTGAATTAAAAAGCAGATTTCAAGGGAAGATACTAACATGAAATTTAGAAATTTTGACTTTCAAGTATCTGAGTGACGTCAAAAAGAAATTCTCCAACGTATTACATAAACCGGTCCAGAATTAGGGTAAGATTTGATAGGCATAGAATACTTGTGGTGATTTAAAGACTCGGCAGTAGATTTGATGGTCCTTGGAGAGCAGTCAGCAGATAAGAGAGCTAAGAACAGAACTTGAGGGAGCACCAAAATGTAGGGGGCAAGTAGAAGAGACAAGGACCAAAAGGGAGAGGAGTAATAGTTGTAGCGGTGCTGGTGGAGGTGGCTGTGGTGACAGCAATAATACGGTAACAAAATCATTTACTAAGCAATTACTCTGTTCTAGGCATTGTCCTAAGTGACTTACACATATTAACACCTTTAATCCTAAAAACAACCCTATTAGCTAATACCTATCCAAATAATAGCTAATTGGGTAGGTATTATTATAATCCCCGTTTAGAGAAAACAGGCACAAAGAAATTGAGTAATTTACATTGACACCATAAAGCCGTGATGCCCAGTAGTCTGGCTCCAGTGCCATTGCTTTTCACTATTGTATTGTACTTCCTCAGAAGAAGTGGAAAAGTCCAAAGGGTTATCAGGAGGTTCAGATTATTGTCATAGCAGTGAAAAGGAGAGAATTTCAAAAATGATGAAGGCATTGACTATTTACAGCACTTCAGAGAATTCAGGGGAAGAGAGCCAGATGAAGTTTCCTGGACTTGAAATCTTGGAGGTCATCAGGGACATTGCTGAGATCCCTTTGAGTGGAACAGTGGGTCGAAGTATGATAAGGATGGGCTGAAGAAAGAGTTTAGGCCTTCTATTTATCACACACACACACACACACACACACGAAAATCAGTGTCGTTTTCAAGGAGTGAAGGATGGATGTGGAAATGAAGAGAAAGGGCACCTTATTTCTGAAGAAAAGGTGACGGGCTGTGAGATGGATTTCGAGACAAAGGAGTTTTCTGTTTGTTTTTAGATAGGAGAGACAGAAGGATGATTTATTAGATGTAAAGAAGAGGTCAGTAGATGGACTGTTTTAAAATGCAGGAGGAAGACTGAAAACCGAGGGGCCAAATTGTCATAGGAGGTAGAAGGTAGAAGACAGTGACATCGAGGCCACAGGTGGGATTCTCCTCGGGCAGTTAAAGATAAAATTCCTCATGGTTTAGTGGAAGTTAATGCAAAATAAAGAAATCTGAAAGCAATGCATCCATGACTATCCTCTGAGAACAAAGAAAAAACAAACCCCCAAAAGACGCAAAGGACTGCACCCGCCATAAACATATTATGGGATTGATTATCATGTAGCCTGGCACCTAGTATTAGCTTTGCCACAAATTAGCTGAAGGAACTCAACTTCTTCAGTATTTTGATATAGCAATCTTCTTATTTATAAAATGAGATGGAAAATGGGATCATTGATAGTGAATCTATTAAAATAATTGTTTGCTGTGAAAAAAATAGAAATAAGAAAGGTCTTTCTGAAAAGAATATGTTCCCTGAATTTAATCATTATCAGAATAGACATGAATAAATTGAGAGCCAACATGTGGTGTAGTGGATAGTAACAAATTTGGGTCAACTCTGCCACTTCTATGCAATGTCACCTTGAACAATCACTGACCCACTCTGAAACCTGATCACCTCCTTTGTAAAATAAATATAATTGTCCCTCAGTGAAAGACTTGTTTAAGGATCAAATATATGATTTATATGAAATCACCTTATAATAAAAATCACTACAGAAACATGAACAATGATTTTGGGAATCATCAAGTGTCCTTTCCAACCAAAGATAATAAAAACAGCAAGAAATGATCAACAGCTTACTTGTTCAGATACCTTAGTGATGGTGAGGGGTTGACTTGCCAGATGTCACATCTGGTTCTTTAGCATTCCCATGAGTCACACTTAATTTTAAACAGCAAGGCAATATTACGAACAAAGGAAGTGGCTTAGGGGAGTATGACTCTGCTGGACAGAGAATGGTTTACTGCCATGTGCTATTCTGCAGAATAGTGAGAAAATGTGTGCCTACCACCAACGAGGAGGGGGAAAGATGTTGCCAGAGTTTGTGGCTGAGGAAGTTCCGATTCAGTTATGGGAAATCTTTTCTACTTTCCCCATGTGGTCTCACCACATCCTCACGGTTCCCCAGAGTGGGGGGTTTCCAGAAAGCCAGGGCAGGAAGGGAGACAACAACTAAGATGCAAAGTGTGGAAGCAAGGGGAAGAGGTTGAAATTGAATGGAGGAAGCCGAGTTCTAGAGAAGCAGGGATCATCAGATATCATTGCCGCACATACTCCACTTTGATTGGGAGTCCTGGTAATGAGTCCAGAGAACCACAGAATAATCAGGCGGTCCCCCAGATAACACATGTGGTCTTTTCACAATAGTATTTTCACTCTTACGTGTGTCTGAAATTTTAGAATACCTAAGATGCACTATGAAAAACCTATTCCATACAAAGATATTGGACGTCCCCTGTGTTGACAATATGACCATTACTCTCTTGAAAGTCTTCCTTTCCTTGGTCAACTACTCTTTTTTTCCTATTCTCTACCATGCTCAGCCCTTCACCCTATGACCACTCTTTTCTCTCCCTCTAAGTTGCAACTGATTTCTACCTTCAAAATTTTGGCCCCAGAACTTCATTTACACCATAGATTCTTATTTCTAATTATTTACACATTTTCTCTACTTTCCACTAACAACCACCTGTCTTAATCTGCCTGGACCGCTGTGACAAATATCACAAACTTGTTGGCTTAACAAGAGAATTTTATTGCCTCACAGCTTGGGGGACTAGAAATCCAAAATCAAGATCTCCCAACAGGCCAGACTTTCTTCCATAGTCTGCAGGGTTCTGGTATTGGCTTGCCACATTCTTTGGGTTCTCTGACTTGGCATCTCTGGCTCCCAATACACGGTGATCTCATTTTTTCCTTATGTCTGCTCTTCTGGTTTCTACTAACTTCTTGCCTCCTTATACAACCATTTCTGATTTCTTTGAGTTTCTTTTCTTTAAAAGGTCTCCAGGAATACAGATTAAGACCTATCCTGATTCAGTTAGGCCACACCAGAATAGAATTTTAGAAGCTCCATGGCACAAATGAGTCCACAATTGATACCGTATCTCCAAAGGGTCTTATTTATAAATGGGTTCACAACCATAGAAACTTGGATTAAGATTAAGAACATGTTTATTGTTGAGGTATATTATTCAAACTACTACATTACCTAAACATGACATCTAAAATTTCCTATCATCCTCCATGTGACAACTTAGCTCCTTCTCATCACTCTGTTTTATCAGTATGCTTATCAAACTTTTTATCTGCTAGGACATAAATCTTGGAGTCATCAAATCCAGCATTCTACATATATTTCACTTTTCTTTTAATCTTCAGCAACATCAACCCCACAGAAATGTGTATCTCCTTTACTCCACACCTGAACAGTTCTGACAACTTAAATGAAGCCTCTTAATTTTCTTAAATCATTGTTTGTATCATATCACTCTTTCATTCAGAACTCTACGGTATCTCTCTACTTACTGGCATGCTAAATAGCAAGCTTCTCTATCTGTCTTAGCAGGACTTCTATAGCCTGCACTTGGCTGTAGATATCGAAACTTCTCATTGCTCATGACTTAGTAATTTTTTAAAAAACTACTTACTGAGTTGCTATTGTTATGTCAGGCACTGTAATAAACATAAATATTACTGACATAGTTCTGTTCTCCAGAAGTTTAAAACTTACTGGGGAGTCAGAAGGACAGTATTTGTGGTGATATACTGGAGTTATACAAGAAGTAAAATTGTGATCCAGAGAATGGTAAACAAATGGAGATCTGGGCACAAGGAAAAATTTCCAAAAGACATGAAAAGAATGAGCAGGATCTCGAAGAACGAAAGGAAATTAGACAGGACAGAAAAGGGTGAAAGACATTTTGGGCATAGGGGATCATTAACTTGAGAACACATGGCATTTTTAAGGAATCCAAATTGATTTTATGGCTGGAGTGAAAGTGGAAAACTGTAAAGCTAAAGAAATAGACAGGGGTCAGATTATAGAAAGCCTTGTGAGCAAGGCTAAGAAATGTTCATTTTATGCAGAAAGCAATGGAAAGTGGTTGAAAGATTTTAATTAAGATAATGAGTTGCCTGATCATATTTCTGGTTTAGAAAGATGGCTGGCAACAAAGTTGAAAATGCTTGGCAGGGAATGAGAGTAAAGTAGAGAAGACAAGTTAGTAAGCTTGGGTCTTTCACAAAGTCTTGGGCAAGGAGCTACTGCTTAGAAACAACCACCACCATAACAAAAACTTGTGTTCACTGTCAGTCCTGAGACTCAAAAGGTCATCAAAATTGTTTTTGGCCATAAAGATGTATTAAAATAAAATATCTCCAGAAAGTATTTGAGCACCCTGCAAACACAAGAATCAGCAATTCAAAAATTGCAAGTAAAAATGCTTTGAGCCAAATGAAAGTCTGGAGAAGACTAGGGAAATGCCCACAAAATCTCATGTTTTACTTCTCTAACCTGTTAGTATTTTTCTTAAGTATTTTATCTGATAGGTGATTAGGAACAGAGAGGCATTACTTAACTGTCATATTTGGCTTTTATTTTCCAAGAAAAAAAAAGTGGAGCTGGGGGATGCAATATCCATTTTGCTTAGTTTTAACTTCTTACATATGCAAACAAACTGTTCAGAACCAGGGCTACAGAAAACACTTTCTGCATCGGATTATTGATTGTGTATGTTGTTCTGAAATCTACCCCTTCTCTTGCCCAAACATAATTGCTGAAATCTGTCTGCCAGTATGGGCTTCTTAATGATTTGTTGCACCTTGTTTTCATCTAATAGACTTGTGTACGTTATGATAAAACTACGATAGTCAGTACTATAAAATATTTAAATATAGTGTAATAAAACAGCACTACTCAAAGTGTGGTCAATATGTTAGAAATGAAAATTCTTGGGTTCTACCCCAGATATACTGAATGAGACTATCTAGGGATGAAGCCCAGAAGTCTGAATTTTAGCAAGTGTTCCAGATGATTCTTCTGTTTCCTTAATTTGAGGAAGATTGTGGAAAGGATCAATCTAAAAGTAGATCTATTTAATTTTGCTCTTGTGAATGCCTTGACTTGTCACAAATAATCACATATATCTGCTAAAATTATACGATTCCCAAGTTGGCTCTGGCTGAACCAATTATGTCCTCTTGTTCATAAGAGAAAGATCTATAGAAAATACATCCGATTAAGCTTTAGTCATCTGCTCATGTAGCTGCTACATCATCATAGAGCTGATGGGTTCATCCAACAGAGAATAGAAGCAGATACTATAGACATAGCACTGTACATTCAGGATAGAAAATGAAGACACTCAGTGTTGATAATATTTCATAAAGTATCCAATAAAACACAGAGATATACTGTTTTCAATGAGCCTGTGAGGTTAATTCTTAGTCACTTTTTTTCCTGGTGCATACAAAATATTCTTATTTTATAAATTAGTTGTTTGACATTGACAATTACAATAACTTAACCAGTGGTATAATGTGCAGGAACAGATTAGAATGCATTATGAATTAAGAAACAAAGCATTTCTTTTTCTTGATGAAAATCAAATAAAAATGTCAAACTGCTGTAATCAGACATCCTGAATATGAATATTCATTGGCAACTGTTCATGGCAGATTTATGAATTCTTTCACCTGCTGTTAGGAGGAAAAAGGAAAACATTAAGTTGCCAAATAAAGCCATTAACATAGACTAACAGAAAAAAATATATACACAGATGGATGCTGATCTTGGAATTATGCAATCTTATCAAAAGAGAACTCTTTCTTTTTTATCGTGAAAACATTTGCTTTATACATGCAGATTGCAAAGGTCTGAAATTTTAACTCAGCGTCCCCAGCAGCTCCTTCTACTGTGGTTTATGTAGGACCATGAAGCTAAACACTTCTCTCCTTGTTGTGATAAAGCTATGAGCAAAGAATATCCATTAACTATATAAGCTGTGCATAAAATGTCTACCCCATTCCTCGAGTACCATCTACACAAAAAATCTACATACATTGGACTATTTTGCCTTAAAGAAAGATTTTGATTAAATGTGAGTGTCTGATTTAAATCGATGATGACAACCTACTCTGGTGGAATTATTTTGAAGGCTTAATAATGAGAACCCATACAAAATGTTTGCTTAACTTTATTAAGTTGCTTACTTGACCATGTGTGAATTTCACTTACTTTGTGGAATCCAGGTTTCATGAGCATTTTTATTGCTTCCTGTTTACTAGCAGGATTGGAATGTGACAAAACATAGAGTTTCCTGGAGCCAGTTCTGCATTTTCATTTACAGGCAAGAAAAGGATGGACAGAAACAATCGAAAACGATGCTTTGAATATTTGATTATTTTTTTCACATCCAATTTGGTTCCTGTTTATTTTATATTTTTGTTTTGGCTTTCCTTTTATACTTAAGCAATGGCTCTCTTTCTTCTAATCTTTTAAAAAGGTCTAGAAATATTTTTCTCTAGCTATTTAAATAAATAAGTAAATAAGCAAGCTATAAATATCTAATACTAGCGAACATTTCTACATTGAATAACATGGCAGTGGAACTATGAGGCCACAAGGAATGTAGGCTGTAGTTATACCAAGCAGCCATGAGATTTCACCTCAATATGTGGCAAATCAATCCGTGAATGTTTCTACAGAATAAGGCATTTGAAGTGATTTGCAGATATTTGAAGAAAGAAGCCATCAGTTACTGTTCTTCTACTATGCCAACAAGTTAAATTAGACAATTCCTCTGGGTGGATCCATGACCCAAAGTAAAAGATGATGGATCTTCAAATAGTTTGTGCCATCTTGCTCATTCATTGCTGATGGAAGTGTAAATTTGTGTTGTCTGTGGAGGATAATTGGCTAACATTTAAGAAATACATGTATTGATGTGTTTTGATCTTTAAAGTATAATTTTAAATTAAAAAAAACACGGAACAAAACTATGTATAGCATGTTAAAGTACATTTTTATACATGTTACTATATGAGAGAGATGATCTATTTCTCTGTTATTCATTTAACTATGTATCTGTCTGGAGGGCTATATAGGAGGCTCAAAACTATGATAGCTTCTGCCAAGTGACAGGGTAGTAATAGAGGACACTTTTCATATTTTTAAAGTGTTTATCATGTAATATACAAAGTTAATAAATTAAAAAGTAAAATTTGAATTTAAAAATCAATTAAAAAGGCATGCTACCGTATGAATAATATGGGTGAATACATAGGACAAATAACCATGTCTTTAAGATTAAAGTGTTGAGTGCTTGGTACAATTGGGAAATATCCCTCCAGTGGTTTTTGTTATTTGGACTTTTATGCAATCAGCTACACTTCACATATTTCTTAAAATTTGCGGGTGTTTGAAACTTTTTCTTAATTTGTTCAACCTCTACCTTCAAAATTGTACACATCATATACCCATAAATTTGCAATAATGGAGGATTTATTTACTTCATCCATTCCAATATTCCCATGGGCCCCTAATGCTCCATGAATCTCAGAGTAGGAACCCCTGATTGTAATGGTAAAAATGTAGAAACTTTAAGTATCGTACAAAGTTGCAAATAAAGACTGCAATAATATCCTTTAACAAGACTTTAAAATAAACATAAATACAAGACAGTTTTTTACTAATTTCTATGTCCCAGAAGCTATTGGAAAAGCAACATATTTAGAGTCCCAAGTAGCCATCATGCCATTGTCTTTTTATCATTGTGAACTTTGGTTACTATGTCTATTGTCATGGATTTTGTTTTAATATTACCTTAAGCAAAATAAAGTAGAATCCAAATATTAAGAGGCTTTGTTATGTCCTGATAATTAAATTTAAGTTTTATGGGAATTATTTTCAGGTTTTTATAACTTGGTATTAGTTTTCAAATGTGTGATGACACGTGATGCTTTTTGAGTAGACAAATCTTAAGAAATATTTATTCTCATCCCCCACGCCCTAAAAACATCAGTATGGCCTAAAAGAGTAGTCACTAAGATACTATGTTTTGAATGCATTTCCCTAGTAGTAACTCAAAATTATTTAAAGAAACAATGTATGCTTTCCAAGGGAGTGCCTGATAATGCTTTTATGTAATGTCATATAGATATTCTTTTAGTATTATATTTGTAATAATATTGACACTTTTAAAAAATAATAGTAAATGCAACATTAACTGCAGAACGAGTAAGTAGAACTAGAATCACAGGAGATAAATTTATTAATGCCAATTAATAATTATGATAAAATATTGAAACAGGCATTTCATAGGTAAATTATTCTTAACATGATATCTCTATTTTCGTTTCAGATTGGGTGTTTGGATGTTTCCATCCATTGCTTGTATAGGATCATTTGAACTTCCCATTTCTCTCTTAAAATTCTTGAAAATAGGATGACATCTCTTTCCTTTGACCTCTTCTGATAAATTTAAACATTCAACAACCTGCAAGCACCCATTATCCTTGAGATGACATAATGATTTCAAGAACGCTCTTTATGCAAATCAACGTAAATGCTACACATCTAGAACACACAGGGATCCTTCTTAGGTAAAGAAACCAGCAGAGCCTCTGCTATGAAGGGGTCAGAATTCAAGTATAAATGGGCCAGAGTTTTGAATCGAGCACTTTATTTAATTTCTGGGGGAAATTCACCTTCCCTTTAACTAACAAAAACAGAACAAGGAAATCCATATTCAGAGGATATGAGGGGGAAGAATATACTACAAGTATCTTGGACCTCAAAGCATTTTCGGAATGCTTTCTCACTGTTTTAAAAGAAAGGATGACAAATAAAAAGGAGCACTTCCAAATAAGTGTCCTATTTGGGGAGACAAAGGGACATGCTCAATATTAGAACTGCTTTCATTGGATTGCTTGATTATATAACTGGAAATCTTGATCTGGGTTTTATTTCTTAAAGCATCTCAGACATTCTGAGTATCCGAAAATTAAAAAAAAAAAAAAATAGTATTCACAAACCCTTGTAGAGAGCTTACTATACGTCAAGCACTGATTGAAGTGCTTGTTTAGCTTATTAATTCACTTTTTTCTCACAACCACCTCATGATGTAGGTACTATCATTAACATATTTAAAGAAGAGGAAATTGAAGTGCAGAGGGCTTTACTTATCTTGCTCAAGATCATAGAGATAAGTGGGGGAGCTGATTCCAAAGGAAGTTTACCTTCTTGAACACAACTGAACTACACTAAACAGGACATTTAAAATCAACTTACATTTTTCCAAAGAGCAGTCACATGGCTTTAAAAGTGATAATTATCCCCGAATTAACCCAACAGATATTTATTAGTCACTTGCTATGTACAAAACATTAGGAGAATTCAGTACCGGATGTAAACCAAAAAATATGAGTGACAAGCAATACGATACTTCAGATAAAAGTAAGATTTAAAAAATTTGCTGTACTTTATTATTCAAAATAGTTTCCATTTACATCAAATAAGATAACAAATGCATGAGGCAAAGAAAATTTCATTTTTTTCTGTGATTCTCATCCATGCGTTCTTTTAATGCATTTAAAAGAGCTTTAAACATAATGGCTGCTAGAATGTATGCACGTGTGTGTAGTATGTGTATGTGTATGTATTTAGTAGCTTTGTTTGCTTATTCTACAAGTTTACTCTATTTCACATTTTGTGTTTCCTTCTCTATTCATTTTAGAAAATGTCTCCACACACTTTTTCTGACCTGCCTTTACTTCCATGCTAATAATGTGCATAGCAGTCCACTCTTTTGACTGACCTTTGTGTTTCTCCTTAGCATAGACTCCTCCTTGAAACTTACATCTAAAAATGACTTTGAAGTATGTGGCTTAAACAATTCACTTGATATGAACTATATTCAATTGCATGATGATTTGTCATTGAATTACTTAGGCATTGTTTCTTGAAAGCAACATTACTGATTTAATTGTTTAGATCATCCACAACAGCACCGTCCAATAAAACTTTCCATAATGGTAATATTCAATATTTATGCTGTCCAACATGGTAGTCGCCAGACACGTGAATACTGAGAACTTGATATGGGGTTAGTACAACTGAAAATCTGAAATTCATTTTAATTTTAATTGATTCAAATTTGAAGTTAAATAGCCACATGTGACTAGTGATTATCATATTGGATAAGGCAGGTCTACAGGGCTAAAGCAGAGCAGATGTCTACAAAATGTTGAATGGACGAATGAATGACATACAGTAAAGTTCTCAAGTATTTAAGAAGTATCTATCTGTACTCACACTTACATGGTGAAGAATATTGCAAATCATTGATGGAAGCAAATGCTCTAGGTATTTATAATCTTAGAATCATAAAATAAGCACTGGAAGGGACTCTAGATCAATTAGTCATCCAAATCTTTATTTGATAAACAAGAGAAAACTGAGTCCAGGAAAGACAAGCGTCCTTGTCTCTGAGCATGTTTGTGAAAAAGAAAGGATTAGGGTTTAGGCATTTTTCTCTTCAGAGTGATATTTTTGCCATAATCACCATAAACGTTTATAATTTCTTTTCATATTTGTTCTAACCTCTATGTGTGATCTCCCAATAATATTCTAAGTCTACCCTAGTATCTTGTTTTGGAACCAACCAGAAGCAAATCCTGAGACAACGATTTAAGTACAGGTCATCTATGTGAGAGGTGTGAGAACACTTATAGGGGAATGATATACAGGGAAGGCTAGGTAACAAATGAGAGCATTATCAAGCCAGATATTGTGGGCACTAGAGCATAATACTATGGGGATAATTCTTGGGTACAGTTTAAAATGCAAGCCTTAAAGTTATCCCCGTCTCCAGGGATGAGTGAGGCAGCTGGAATATTTATTTGTCAGCTCTCATCAAACAAAGCTCCCTGGCATGTGGAAGTCAGTAGAGCCCAGTGAGGAAGTAAGACCAGAGAAATGAGGTAATACCAGAGAACAGACCAGCTTCTGTTCTACCACAGAACAGTACAGGAGTTGCTACAGTACACAGCTACAGTAGTTGCTCAATTAATATTTGTATTATTGAATATACAGAATGGGAGAGAGATTATAAAGCCTAAAGAGAAAAGATTAAATATAGGTATTTTCATTTTTAGATATTAAATCTCAATGAACTTATAAATGAGCTTATAAAGATGTATAAAAACTTACTTATCTTTGTATCCCAGGAGATAGCAAAGTTCCTAGTACAGAATGAGGGAGTTCTATTTACAATCATAATTTAATTTTGTCAACAGAGGAGACCGAACAGCATAATATTTTGACACTATACTGCTCATACTTCTCTCAGCAGTAAATACTGATTGATTTCCAACTACCTTTGCTAAATAATTTTCATATAGCAACCTGTTTAATCCTTGCCATAATATTATGCCATATGTGTGATTTATTACCATAAAATTATACTAAATCAGAGCAAAAACAGGCTTTTTGTTTTTTGAAAAATGTGATATAAATTATTATATTTTCAAATTAGCATTTTAATTTAATGTGTTATTGGGAAGCTTTTACATGGGAATCTCTTTTGATTTAAATGTTGGGGCTGGGAGTTTAAGGACATATGTATTCCCTTATGTGTCCTCTGTGTTTAAAGTTAGCTGCAAAGTTATTGGTGTTCTGAAATGTGCAAGATGGTGTTGGCCATGAAATAAAATCGGGGGAACACATAAATCTGAAAAAGAAAATATATTCCTGCTCTAAGTTTCCTATTCTAAGTGTGAGATTCCATGACACCTAACATCATCCTTGACATCGCTCACGGACCACCCGTTGGGTATATTGCACATGATACCTACAAGAAGCCCTTTGTTTGACCTAAAATAGGTTTCCAGGTTATTTCCCTGCTGGAAAGTAAATGTCTGCACAGAATATCCAACTTGTACATTATAATTTTGCTAACCAGAAAGTAATAAAATGGTAAATATATTTGTCAAAATTCTACTGCTTTAGCCATGGAGCCATTTGGGGGGCATCTTGCGTGAAACATAGGAAATATGCTATTTAATGCATCTGTTGAAATTACTTTCTATAATTTTCCTTCAATTTGTTTACATGTTTAAATTCTTATACATTTAACTCTTTTAGGTCCCTTGTCAACCTCTTGCTATCAAATATAAAATGTTGGCGTACTTCTAAATGCAAAAGTTAGATAGAAACATAGAAGCAGGGGTCTGCTGAGGCTGGGCTGGCATACTCCAACTACGTGCAACTTCTTTCCACTCAGTGTTGGGTGAAATGACTTCATGTTGGTAGCTTGAAATTGGCCATTGTGGGGGTGTTTATGACATGGAAATTATAAATGTTACAAATAAGGTTCTCTTCCCTCCTCACCATCCTGCTGTTAAACATTTAGCCACATCTTTTACCAGTATACCAGTGCATAGCAAAGACAATGTGGCATCGTAACTAATTTAATTCAGTCTAAGATTTATTTGTAGGCGCATAACACGTATGTAATAAATTTTAGCTGACTAAATTGTTTCTGGAACAAAAAAGAGTATGAATCAAAAGGCGTGGTGTTGATTTACATAGTGATTGACTCCACATCATAGGGAAGTAATGGTAATGTAAAAATCTCTAGACTGAGATTTTTATTGCAGTTAATTTTTTTCTTGAATTCTGATGCCATCAAGAGGTTTGCAACTTTTGTCAGTAAAATCCTTTTGAAAACATTTTGCCATCTCTTTTAATTTTAATTTCTTGACTGAAAGGACATCTAATACTAAAGAAGGGAAATAAATCATTTAATAAAAAGAAATTACAATTTTTCCTAGGAAAGAAAAATTTGCGTTCTTACACCATGATTTTACACTGTCTTGATAAAAACTTTGTTGCAAGCTGGACTGGCATTTTGGAACCCCTGGCATGGATATTTATATTAAATTTTCTTGAAGAAGGGATTATCAGAAAAACATGGTAAGAAGAATATACTGAAAAAAGAGATACACGGCTCTGAGCAATGGTGAAGGAGTTGAAGCTGCCAGATAGAATTCTCAGCCCCATTCACAAACACCATAGAGAGTCTACAGCTCTCTTAGCTGAAGATAAATGACCAGATTTATCTAAATTCCTACTTTCTTCTCTATGCTCACTCAGGTGGGTTTCTTACAAGAATTTTTTTCATCATCACTTTTCTACGAGAAGATGTGTCAATCATCAAACACAAGTATATGGTCCCTTACCAGTTATTTCTCATTAAAATTAATAATCCAGCTCACCGATTTATCCATTAGTCTCTTGTACATTTTACTTAGTCTAGGAATTCCTAGGTGTTGTTAACATGTGGTTCCAGGATGAGCAATATGAGGACACTACCAAAAGACAAGGTAAACTAATTCAAGCCTGTCCCAATCAACCTGTCTTGATAGATGGCCTGGCACATCCTCAGATCAATACTCTCTCTGACCATGCACACCATGGTAAAAATTATTTCAATTTATTTGAAAATGTTCACTTCCTTTTAAACGGGGTTGGATATCATGTTTTATGTAATTACTTGTAGAAAATTATTTCTAATGTATTTAAATGTTTTTTCAGCTTCTGAAAATGTTAACAAGAGGAACTTATTATATCACATCACTTTCTAATCACAATGTTAATATATGAGAACAAAAATACTTGTACAGTAGCAAATCAACCAAGCAGGCATTGTGTGGCAAAATTAACAAAGCAGGCCAATAGCTCTAAATCAACCCTGAATATACCTCTGCAAAGAAGAATTATTATTGACATTTCCAGCTTGAGGGGCCACTGAGAGTGAATAAGTTGATTGTTGTTCAATTATCTAATTAAGTTCCAGGAAAGATGTGAATCACAAGGTCAGCCAGCATTTGAACTGAATTATAGAAACAGAGTATTATTGGTCAATATCAGACTGCAATGATCATTGAGAGTATAATATAGATTGACTTTCTTTGTCAGCTAGTGTATTGATAAGTGAACATGAAGCAAACTAATTTAGAACTTATGAATTAAAATGATTTTAAAAGTAAAAATAAGAATGTAAGTTTAAGCATGTAACTCTTTTAGCTTATATGATCTCTGAAGAGTCCAGTAAATAGATAAACATAAAAAGAAAAGAGTTTTCCCAAAACTAGTTCTGGTCAGACAATAGCATAGAATATTTAGAATAACAAGGTAGCAACCACCATTAATAGTCAGTCTAATCTCTACTACGTGGGACATGACATCCAGGGGTGAAAGCCTCCCTGGCAACATGGAACATGAATCCCAGTGATGAGCCTGGCCTGGCTATGTGGGATCAACAGTACCTCCCTGATTAAAAGGGGGGGGGGGGGAAATGTATCAAAATAAGGATATCAGTTGGATGAAAGATTTCAAACAGAGTCGAGAAGCTATTCTCGAAGCTACTCTTAATGCAAGTTTCAGGTAGATATTGCTATTTACCATGGTTTGCCAAACCCCAACAAAAACCATTCCTATCAACCCTAAAGAACACCTAGGGCTCTATCTGAGATTCTACAAACGTTTCATGCACTAAGATTCCTTTCCAGAAACCTACCACCCCCAGATGGGTACCTAGGCTAGATAAATCCTGAAACTCAGAGGGTCCAGCCTCTCTAAGAACATCAACTAGTTCCATTCCTCATTCCATATTATTGACACCCCTTTCAAACATGAAGAAATTAGAATGGGCTGTACTGGTTTGAAGGGATGAATGTCCCCTAGAAGAGCCATGTTTTAATTTAAATCCGACTTTGTAAAGGCAGAATAATCCCTATTCAATACTATATGTTTGAATCTGTAATTATATCATCTCCCTGGAGAGTAACCCAATCAAGAGTGGTTGTTAAGCTGGATTGGGGGAAGTGTGTCTCCACCCATTTGGGTGGGTCTTGATTAGTTTCTGGAGTTCCATAAAAGAGAGAACATTTTGGAGAATGAGAGAGATTCAGAGAGAGCAGAGAAGAATGAGATAGCCATTGGATGCAGAGAGCCTAAGCCAGCGACCTTTGGAGATAAAGAAGAAAAACGCCTCCCAGGGGGCTTCATGAAACCAGAAGCCAGGAGCGAAAGCTAGCAGATGACACCTTGCTCACCATGTGCCCGTGCAGCTGAGAGAGAAACCGTGACTGTGTTCACCATGTGCCTTCTCACTTAAGAGAGAAACCCTGAACTTCATCGGCCTTCTTGAATGAAGGTATCTTTCCCTGGATGCCTTTGATCGGACATATCTATACACTTGTTGTAATTGGGACATTTTCTTGGCCTTAGAACTGTAAACTAGCAACTTATTAAATTCCACTTTTTAAAAGCCATTCCACTTCTGATATATTGCATTCCAGCAGTTAGCGATCTAGAACATGGGCATATACCAATTGCCCCTAAAGATTGGAGAAGGATCAAAGGAGGAGGAGTTATGATAGAGAAGATAGGATTTAACAAATGAATATGACTGCTGAATCATTTTATTAATATTTGTTTTAGTCTCCAGTGTCTTGGAGTAGCTAGAAGAAAAACCTAAAATTGTGGAACTGTAACCCATATTAAACTTTGAAATCTGTTCTATAACTACTCATTACAACTTGTTAAATGCACTTTGAAATTTATTGCTTTTTTGCATATATGTTATATTTTGCAATAAAAAATGTTTTTTTAGAACAGAATATACCCAGGGAGGCAGTAATGCCAGTTTAACTAACCCCTAGTCTGACAGAAAGAGGAAATGCATCTCAGATCCCTTGTATCCTGACTACCGTTTTCTAGCTGTGTGGCGTTCAGCCAGTTAAGTTTCTTTCTGTCTTCCTCAATGTGTTCATCTGTAAAGAAGGGTAAAGCACCTGCCACCAAAACAGCCTTGAAGACTGGTATGAGGATGACCTGAGATAATAAATGCAGAGCACCTGCCCAGTGCTTGGTACTGGTAAACACAGCATGTGTTCCTTCACTTCCATCATTCACTCGTTATAAAGGTAGACACTAACAGAGAGGCAAAATGACTCAGTGGAAAGAATACAGGCTATGAAATCCAGTAGACAAAGGTCCAGATATCAATTCCAAAAAAATAACTAGCAACTGTGGAAAGAACCCAGGCTGTGGTATCCAATAGACCAAAAAGATACCTGTGCTGTCAAAATGACTGGCTATGACATCTCAGCACATTATCTAATCATTATTCCTTTGTCTATAAAATGACCCTGCATCAGAGTCACCTTTGGTGCTCATTAAGAATATAGATTCCCCAGCTTAGACCTACTGAATCAGAGGCTCTAGGGATGGGACCCACAAATCTGCAAAAAAAAAAAGTCAGTTGAAGTACTGAATCTTCAAACTATCATTTAGAAGGACAAAAGTGGAAACCCAGGAAAACCATTCATCTTTCAGGATTTTATATTTCTTAAATATGTTAAAATATTTACTGCATGCACATTATGAACATAACTCATTTACTGCAAATGGTAAGAAAGTCTGGGTAGTATAATTCAGGCAAAACATCATCTTCATTGCAACAAGCTACAAACAATCTATGCAAAGGATTTCTTTCAGGGACTAGTATACGTGCAAAGAATAACTACTCTGCTAATTACCAGTGAGGGAAAAATAACTACTTTGGTAATTACCAGTAAGATATATATATATATCTTTTTTGATCAATTAAATCTATGATAGAATGACAGATGTGACAAATCAAGAGGAAGCAATAGATCGAATATAGTTTTATTTCAGAAAGATTTTGGTTCTGTTCCACATGTCAAAAGTCATCAATAAATTGGGATATATCGTCTTGTTTCAACCACCATTAGGTTGTAGCACAGGGCTATAAGATTATGGCCAATGAGTTGTATTTGATGGGCCATTGCCAAGTTCAGGTGACATAAGTAATGTTCTACAGTGGTTGGTTCCAGACTCATTGTTGAGCATTTTAATCAGTGACTTTGATGATTGAATCGTGAACATGATCATTAATATTGCAGATAATTTATGGAAAGTGACATCACTAGCATTTCAGAGAAAAAAATGAGAATATAAAAATAACCTTTGTAAATTCCACAAGTTGTCAGAATTAATTATGATGAAATTCAATGGGACAAATGAAGACTATCATACTGGCTGGAAAAAGTTAAGGGAGCATAAAATTGGGGAAATTCTGGCTATGTATAAACATGATTAACGTCAAAGCATGATTAAAAAGTCAAACATGAAAACAAGAACATACTGCCATGTAAGCGCAAGAGACTTAGTTACTTGAATGAAGGAATGTCAGCATGGGAAGAGGGTTTGGTTTAGGAGAACAGGGTTTGAATCCAAGTTCCACCAATTATCAAATTTGAGATCTTGGCCTAAGCCATGGTATATCTTTGAATCTCAAAAGAAGGCTATAATAAAATTCCTAGTTCAATTAAACAGAAGTAATTGGGATAATTTATGCAAAATGTGTAATGAATCTTAAGTCACTATAGTAATATTGGCTATTGAAAATAATTATTTTCAAAGGTGATTACATCAGACTCTCATGTTATGCACATTTTTGTTTTTTTCTCTGAACTTGTGATGGTTTAAAAAATGCTAAAGGATTTAGGCAACATGCTTTATTAGAAGATGCTATATTGAATTTAATTTTTACTTATTAACCCAAAAGTAACAGTCCAGCATTTCAAGAATTTAAGTGAGAAGGAAGCAATTTCAAACAGTTAGTAAATCCAGAAATTGTACCATGGCACTGGCCATTGAACTTTTGTTTTAAGCCAATGTTATTAGGTTCCAGTAGGCTGTGCAATCTTAGATTTGCAAATTTCCACAGAGAAGGCTCTATTTTTATCAGTCTTAGCATCCAGGCTAAGATGATTAGAATATTGTCTACAAGATCTCTAAAAAGACCTTCCTGGCTTCTTTTTAATTGGGAAAGAGTTCCTAATTATTTGCTTTTACTAGCTGATAGTAATTACACTGTTGATTTTTCTAATACAGAAAATAAATCTCTATTTTTCTAGCTTAAAAAAACTTCTAGGCTTTGTTTCTCTTTTAGTCTTGGGCATGAAAAGGAAATGAAGATGGATAAAGCAAACCTCTGCATTTAATACTGTGGAAGGAAAACAGAATCCTAGACAAATCTTCAGAGACTTAAGCTTTCCATAGACACAGATAGCTGTGGATTCATGTGGTCTATGAAAAGAGAGACCCAAAATTCTATTTTTAAATAAATCACTATGGAACTAAGTTTTAATGGGGTCTGGATGGAAGTGAGACTGGCTGGGGTAGAAACCACAGAGCTAAATAGATCAGTTAAGCATTTTCTTAAAAACTATTTATGGTTTTCACTTACTGCTGCTCTATGACCTGAAATCTATAGCTTTGAGGTAAGAAGCCATTCCTCCCGATGAAGCAGTTTATCTTGCATCTGAAGTTATAGATCTTCTGATATATTCTAATTTATTGGCATGAAACACTCATTGATCCAGAAAAATTTATACCAAGTTTGCTTGGAAATGTGAAATCTGTTTAGGAATTGGAAACCCATATTATTCCCGACTAGACTATGCCATCATTTGTAATCATGTCATCCAAACCATCTCATATTTACTCATTTCCAGATAAAATTTTGCATGAGACATTTACTCCCAAATAAAAATACTATTTATTTAAATAATATAAGTGTTGGGTAAATAATGTAACTGATGCCAAGGTCTCTTAGCAACAAAGAACCAGAACGCTTCTAAGGAGATTTACATCACTGAGTCACTAAAATAACCTAAACACTTTAAATTTAGAACACAAATATTTAATGATGATAGACTTCAATAACTCCATCTATTTTCTATACATAAAAGAATACCGTTTTTTTCCTCTTGCAATCTAACTCTTCTTGCTGATATATTCTCACCAGGTATGAAAGATTATGTCCAAAAAACTCCTAGCATTTTAAAGTTTGTAGGTCTTACTGTTTCTAAAACTTTAACGTATGGAAAAATCACCTGCAAAATTCTTGTAAAAATGCAGTTTCTAACTCAATAAGCTCATGGTGCAGCCTGATTCTGCAATTCTAAGAGGCCATAGGTAATGTCCATGTGTTACTTTGAGAAGTAAGGTCTTGGAACTTACTGGCTATTTCACCAAATTTTAAAACTATGAAAAAAGATTTACTATAATAATCTTGAAAATTGATATAGCTAGATAAGAATACAAATAGAACCTGGTTAAGATTTATGAATGTGCCCTTGAGAAGTGGCTAAGGAAACTAAGTTAAGGAAATTGGCACCAATCACAGAGGCCAGCGCCCCCATAATCTTGTCAGGAAGTAATAACTCTCTAGATTTCTCATTAATACTCATAAAATATTTACTATACCAACAAAGTAATGCTCTATAGATATACTAGTACTCCACTGTGAGTCATGCGGTCCTTCTTAAAGCTTCTCCTGGAGGCAGATTTTGAATAGCACCTGATCATAATACAAATCTATAATACATATTTTTAAAATACAGCTGTTGACAAAGTATCATTAAGGACAAAACCGAAAGCAAATGCTGTTATTGAGGGCATTTCAAAAATAAATAGAACTATAAGTCTCAAGCGGAAATGCCTAAAGATGGACTCACCTTCTGTTTGTTAGATTCCTTTAGTAAGCAAATACTATGTATTTTGTTTTCTTTAACCATAGAAAGGGTGAAATTAGCAGAATTATATTTGGTTGGGGAATAAGAAGCCCTGAGGTAGAATAATTACTTTTGTAATAAAAGCCTCCATGGGCTTTGTTCTAGTTTGCAAGCTGCCAGAATGCAATATACCAGAAACAGAATGGCTTTTAAAAAGGGGAATTTAATAAATTGCAAGTTAACAGTTTTTAGGCTGTGGAAATGTTCCAATTAAAGCTAGAAATGTCCCATCTAAGGCATCCAACGAAAGAAACCTTGATTCAAGAAGGCTGATGAAGTTCAGGGTTTCTGTCTCAAGTGGAAGGCACATGGTGAACATGGTCATGGTTTCTCTCTTGACTGGAAAGGCACATGGCAAACACGGCGTCACCTGCTAGCTTCCTCTCCAGCTCCCTGGGAGGTGCTTTCCTTCTTCATCTCCAAAAGTCACTGGCTGTTGGACTCTCTGCTTCGTGGTGCTGCAGTGTTCTGTGTTGTGACTTTCCTGTGACTCTGTCATTCTTCTCTGCTCTCTCTGAATCTCCCATTTATAGGATTCCAGTAAAGTAATCAAGACCCACCTAGAACGGGTAGAGACATGTCTCTGCCTAAGCCAGTTTAACAACCACTCTTGATTGAGTCATATCTCCAGGGAGATGATGTAGTTAAAGTTTGAAACATACAGTACTCTTTAGGGATTAGAAGAAATGGCTGCCTTTACAAAATGGGATTAGGATTAAGACACGTTTTTTCTAGGGTACATACATCCTTTCAAACCAGCACAGGCTTTCTGTTCACTGAGCAGAAAAATGATAATACTTTCACATAGAGCTCAGAAAATTAGATGGATAATGCTAGCACAGTGGCGGCTTGTAGCTAGCACCCTACAATCTCCAGCTGAAATGATTAGTAATATTAATACGATGACTTGTGAATGACAAAATATTCATAAAACACCTTTTATCATGTTACTCATAACAATAATATTAATTCTACTATTTCTTAAATTCCTATTTCATGCCATACAATGTCTGAAATAAATAAATAATCTCACTTAAACTTGCACATGTCCAAAGTATATACTTTATATAAGAAGAATCAGTCCAAAAAAATTAAGTGATTTGCCAAAAGTCCCCAGACATTGTAAACAGCAGAACCAGTTTTTCAGCTTGGGTCAATCTAACTTCACAGTTTTGGTCTTTCCACTTTAGCATAATAGATGTTCAGAACTGTTCCCTGTGGTTTTGCCACCTGTGAACTGGGACTAATACTATGGACCCCACATGCTTATTTTAAAAATTCAATCAGCTAACAAACATTGAAAAGCCAGCATGATACCTGGCACCAAGCTGGCAGCTAATAGGCAGCATCTGAACGCAGCCATGGATGAGCATGTGAACAAAGACTGGAATTAGGGTGGGCTCTGCTTTCAACAGCAAAACCATGGCATGGGTTTAAAGTATGTGACTTTGTCATTGGCTTCTGCTCTGTCTGTTACTACTATCTATACAGTGCTTTTTGTCATGCCATTGATTCTGTTCAGGCAGATATAACATAACATCATTGTGGCAAAATAAGCATTCTCCTTTTTTTGGATTCCTGGCAGACTATTCCAAACACAACTTTCCTTTTGCTGATGCTGTTAATTGCACAAATGCTCATGTCATCTTGTTTAGACTGTGGTTCCATCCTGTTTTGACTATCATGTTGCCCTTCTGTTGGTCTCTGTGTTGACAGACTTCAGCTGGCACACACTGCGTCCTGGAGTCTGATTGGCATCCACTGCAGCAAATAGGCAAATTCTGCTTCAGCTAGCTGCTAGATGCAAAATGGCATTAAATTGTTCTTTCAATTCTCCCTGAAGGAATATTTTTAAACTCATGCATGAATATTTCCTTCTTGAATATTTACAAATGTCTACGACATCCTCCCTTTTCTCATATATAATGAATTTGGCATCATTTAAAAAAACACACAAAAATCACCAACAGCCTTTGTATTACATGTTTGCAATAGTGGTGCCTTTTTATTAACCCATGGTTTATCTTTTATCACTTTTAAGTCTGATGAAATTGGGCTTATTACAAGTACAGGAATAGGAGAAGACACAAATGTCAGGATTGCTAATGATCTCCCTCAAAAGAAAATAATTCACCCACCCTCACCCAAACCAATTCCATGGTTGCTGACCAGTTTAGTGCAGTTATTTTGCAGCTGTGCATCCCTATCTTCCACCTTTCTTCCTCTTTCATATTTGTCTTTTTAGCTTTTCTGAATTATAAAATACCAAATGTTAGGAACATTGGAAAATACAGAGGGATTCTGTCTGGGTATGTGGCAGAGTGCTAGAAATCTGTGTGGAAATCAGAATGGGCTTGAGCCAAGTGTGTCCTCAAGTCCTGACTGTGATCTAGAATAGTACAGGTTCTTAATTATTTTTCCCTGCCTCACTCCTCCACGATCCAATCACTCTTGCATGGCACTATGAGATTTTAGTTTTTGAAGATGTTTTTATTATGTTGTAGATATTTGCTATTTTCTTTTGTGACATAGTGTATACCTCTGTCCCTTGTTGTTGGGAGAATTTTCTCTGATTCTCTGTGTGCACTCTTGGTGCTTTGGAAATCCAAGTGTCTGCCTTTTACTACTATAGCAGAAAGGATCGTTGCATTCTTCTGGCTTCACATATATAGCCAGGCGAAGGACATGTGGCTTACACTTGGCTCATTAGATGTACCCTTCAAGGACTTAGAATCTTGAGAGAGTGCCATAAAGAGGGAAGAAAGAGTTGGAGGTCATTTTCCTAATTATTGGACCTCAAACAAAGGGAGGGCCCCAACCAGAATATTTTTGCTATGAGTATTCTCCTGTCATGCCTTCCTGTCCAAGATTGGGACTACCCAAATGCCCCTTTTATCTCTTGACTTCCCATTTAATCTTTGAGCTCAGGCTATAACTAGAGTATTTTCCTTTGTTTATTTCAACATGAATCTAATAAAATAATTCTGGTTGCTGAGGAAATCTGCATGACATTTTCTCAGCTCAAAATTTTGAGTAGTGCAATTGTCTATAGAATTAAGACATTGCTTTTACCTACACAAATGTTCTACTTAAGACAGTTTCAGTCATGTGTACTCATGTGCTCGTGTCTGTGTGTGTTCATGTAACTTCATTCCTTGGCCTTGAAGACCCATTCATCCTCACCCCTAAATCCCTCCCCTTTCTTCCTTTATTTGAATCTTACCTATTTTCAAAGTCCAAATCAAATCCCCGTTCTCTGTAGAGTCTTTTCTCACTACTAAACCCATCATGATACCTTCTCTGTTCAATTGGCATAGCAAATATTGCTTTGCCGTACAACATTCACTAAGTTGCTATGTAATTAGCTCAATTAGATGGTTAGTTATCTTTTCCTTTGTGTCTCATTGCACCAAATGGATTGAAAACTCTGTTGTGATGAATCCATGGCTTATATCTGATTGAATTCTTACAATGATTAGCATACGGCCTCATGAAACTTGTGCTTTTTACTTACTTTGCATTTGAGGTTTCAAAATTTAATTCCTCCTTACTTTTGGAGAATTCTTGCTGTAGCTTCCCTTCTTCTATTTTAAAAAGCAATAACTTGACTATTTTCCTTTCTTCTGCAGTTTCTGTGTATTAATAACGTTTGTCATTGTAAATGGTTCTACTTTAAACAAAATCTAAATGGGAAAGGGTAACTTCGAATTATAGGAAAGCAGAATGCTCAAACATTTAAGAGATGACCTTATTTTGTTGGCTTTATAAACCAACTGGTAATAACTAAGTTATTAACCACATACCAAGTGCCAGTCAGTGCGCTAAGTGTTTCATATGGATTGGATGCTAAGTGCTCATTTCATTCTCACAATTTATTTAATTCTTCCTATTGGAAGTGACCATTTTTTTCCACTGTATTACACAGATGGAAGAAAATTAACTTAATGGTTTTGGAAAGCCAGTCCAAAATCTCCTAGCTAATAAGAGTAGGGCAAGACTTAACATGAATTCTGCCTCCAGAGCCCCAGTACTTGAAAGCAATGCTATAATGGCATTGTTGCAATTTCTGGATACAGAACACCAATGAAAACTTTTTATATACACAGTGATTTAAAGCTACTATTACTGCCAATATCCACACAGTAACTTAGCTTATTGGGTTAAGGTGATTTGAGAGGAGCTAAAAGGGATAAATGAATGCTCATAAGTCACCAACGCTGGTCAATGTTCAAATTTTCTAATAGGCTCCTATATTAGTCAGGGTTCCCTAGAGAAACAGAACAACAGGATATCTGTAAATGTGAGATTTATAAAGGTATCTCATGCAAACATGGGAATGGAGGAGTTCAAAATCCATAGGGCAGGCTATGAAGTTGGCAGCTTCAGTGAAGAGTCTTGTGAACTCCCCAGGAGAGGCTTGCTGCCTAAAGAAACCATGAAAAAGTCTCTCTTCTCCTTTGATAATCTTCAGATGATTGGATTATCTTACTTGCAGAAGA
Organism: Tamandua tetradactyla; assembly: GCF_023851605.1. Classification (NCBI taxonomy): domain Eukaryota; kingdom Metazoa; phylum Chordata; class Mammalia; order Pilosa; family Myrmecophagidae; genus Tamandua; species Tamandua tetradactyla. The sequence goes on from NC_135336.1 coordinate 70,460,311, forward strand.
CGCGCCCTAGTTGATCACAGATGTAATCAGTGACAGCTACAATCAACTGACTTATGATTTAATACACTAGCCTTCTGGTTTATCAACCAGCCATGAAATATCCTTGCAGCGTCAGACCAGTGTTTGCCTGACCAGAGAAGTGTGCATATCACCTGGCCAAGCTGACACCAGAACCCAACCATCACAACTCCCACTCAACCCCTTCCTATTCAGAGGATGGTCCATTTACTTAAAGCAAGATTTTATTTAAAAAAAGGTGTTTTGCCAAAGCTTAAAATAATGAACTGCAGCTAAAATATTCCTTAAATACTGTTCAGCACAATGAAATAGGTGAAAGAGTCTTGCCCGCCTAGCTTTAAAATAATTGCATATAAAGTCTGGTGATAGATTCCAAAAAAAGGTTGTAAGGTCTTAGGGTAACTAAATGCCAAGTGTAGCTTTGAGTAACTCCTAGATGAAAAAACAGTGCTATCAGTGATATTATTAGGACAACTGGCAAAATTTGGATCTGGACTGTATTTAGATAGTAGTATTACATACATACCAAATATCCAAAATTTAATAATTTCACTGTTGTTATGAAACAAAGTGTGCGTGTTCTTATAAACACTGAATTTTATGTACATTATCTGCAATTCATTATCAAATGAGTCCACACCACAGCAATAATGATGGCATCAATAACACATAGAGAACTTTAAAGCAGGTATGGAAAAATACTTATTTGTGAGTCCAGGTGAAAGTTGCATGTGAGCAAATTGAATCTGGCATCATTTAAAAAAACACACAAAAATCACCAATGCCCTTTGTGTTACGTGTTTGCAATAGTGGTGCCTTTTTATTAGCTTATGGTTCATCTTTTATTAGCACTTTTAAGATTGATGAAATTGGATTTATTACAAGTACAGGGATAGGAGAAGACATGGATGTCAGGATTGCTAATGATCTCCCTCAAAAGAAAATAATTCACCCACCCTCACCCAAACCAATTCCATGGTTGCTGACCAGTTTAGTGCAGTTATTTTGCAGCTGTGCATCCCTATCTTCCACCTTTCTTCCTCTTTCATATTTGTCTTTTTAGCTTGTCTGAATTATAAAATATCGAATATTAGGAACATTGTAAAATACAGAGGGATTCTGTCTGGGTATGTGGCAGAGTGCTAGAAATCTGTGTGGAAATCAGAATGGGCTTGAGCCCATTTCTAAGTTTGTTTTTTTTTAAAAATAAAAATTTAAGGAAAAACAATTGTATAAACTGGTTTAACTCTTTTGGGGATAAGAAGCATTTAAAAAAATCTCAAATCCTTAATGTAAATACTTTTCCTTGGTGTTTATAAATATACAGGTAGGTGACTCTTATTGAATCATTTTCTTATAATTTCCTTAATGATTAAGTTGAAGCTGCTCTGAATATGAATGAGTTGTTTTTAAGTATATATATTTACATATATAAATATCTATAAATCTAAAGTGTTTGAACCAACTATCAACTACCATATTTAATATGAAATATGATTCACCAACTTCAACTCATTTTTCCTTTGATCTATAAAGTTGCTTCAATTGTCAACTGTGAACTAGTCTATGAAAAATCTTTGTAATATAAAAGCACCATCTGGATACCACATATTTATGGTAATGTTAACTTGGCAACGTCATGAAATGGGTAAAAGCCATTTACACCTATAAATGGCATATTATTAAATTATTTAAGTAACTAGAATATTAACAAAAAATACATGTGAATATTTAGTAGGAAAGATGTCTTCAAAGTATTTTTAAAAATAACAAAGCTATCTTATAGTATTCATTAATTTAGAACAATTTGTCTCCCTTATTTACCTGCTAATATTGCTGTAATTGGTGGGTGTAAAAAGATTTAGAAGACAAAATCCAGGATGGATGAAAATATTTTAAAAATATCAAAGAGCTCATTGAATTTAAATCAAAGAAATGATTTCTATATCTAGTCGTCATGGAATACCAGACACTAGAATTAGCCTGCTACCTTAAAGAAACAAACCAAAAAGCAGAAAAGTAGAAACAACAGCAATGAAAGACACTGATACTTGAGAAATAGGAAACAAAGGAGATAGGATCACACATGCCCTAACTCACAACTGTGAGGGAATTCCCAAGCTCCGTGTCAAGGATGTGAGACCCATGGGGGAACCCAGCCGAGTCCCTGAATTAAAAAGACAAACTTGACAATCTAGGGAGATCAATATGGCAGGACAGAGTACTGTAGAAAGGATACCTGCACACAGAAAGAGCTCTGCATATCTTTAATAAGTTTCCTTGAATATTCGGCGGTGTATTATTGATCAGTGCATACATGTGAAGGCTTGAGGTCCAAGCCCTGAAAAAGAACCATCAGAAAATTAAAGAACAGTTCTAGGATTCTGGTTGACCAAGATGATTGTATAAGACCCTCCAGGATGCTGTTGCCTCCACAAAATCTTTGAACAACTAGCAAAACTGGCAAAGCCGTCTTCCTCAGACCCTTGGAAAACATTTGAAGCATTGTAGTAACTGGGAAAATGCCAAATCAAGAAATTGCAGCTTAAAAATCTTGTGGTAGGGGCAGGCCACAAGTGGCTCAGCAGACAGAGTTCTTGTCTGCCATGCTGGAGACCCGGGTTTGATTCCTGATGCCTGCTGATGTAAAAACAGCAACAACAACAACAAAACTGGTGGTAGGAGAAGCTCACAGTCCCCTGACTAGCCCCTCACCAACCGCTCCCAATGTGGTATTAAGTCAACCTGTTTACCCATTGTGGGATCTGGGCCTTGTTCTGGATTTATCAGAGTAAACCCTAAGCACACACTAGGGAGCCTGGATGTCCTGCCAGTCTTTTGGGTGGCAGCCTGAAAGATTAGAACAGTTAACTCATCTCAAACTCTTCCTTCCACTACTTGTTCTGCAGGCAGAACCAGCTTGTGCACAGCTAAAGCAGTGAGAAACAATTAAACCAAAGCTGCCTGAGGCATAGGATAAACTGCTTTAAGCTACACAATAGAAGATGGAGAAAGGGTAGAAAGTCTGTATTCCACAGGGAGTAAAGGGGACATTTGAATCCCTGTAAATGGGGGAAACCCTAAGACCATGAACAAAGATAAACCTAGGACAAGTTTCAGGCACAGAAAAGATGGAGAGGACCCTGCACTTATCATTAACCTTGGGCTGATCTTCTTGATAGAATGGCTAAACTCCAAAAAAAGAAAAAAAAAAAAAAACACCTGCCAATGCAAAGCCAATTTGCAAAGACTGTGAAAGGTGTTTTTGCATGGTTTGTTTGTTTTTGTTACTTCCTGGCACTGGAGGAAAACTGTCATATCACTAGTCAGATACAAACTTAAGGAACAAACATCTCAGTAAATAAGTTCTAGAAAAGAAAGAATCAGTGAACTTGAAGACAAGAGAATTGAAATGATTCAGGCTGATGAACAGAAAGAAAAAAAAAAAGCATGAGAATAAGGAAGCAGAGCCAAAGAGACCTGTGAGACATCATCAAGTATACCAATAAACGCATTATGTGAGTCACGGAAGGAGAAGAAACGGAGAAAGAGAAGAAATATTCAAAGGAATAATAGCAGAAAACTCCACAAATGTTATGAAGGACACGAATATGTACTCAACAAACTCAAAACAGGATAAAAATGAAGAGAGCCATGCCTAGACACATGGTAGTAAAATTGTCAAATGCCAAGGACTAGGAGACAGTTCTGAAATCTGCAAAAGAAAAGAAACATATTATGTAAAATGGGTTAAGCAAATTAAGAGCTGATATCTCATCAGCAAACATTGAAACAAGAAGGTAGTGGGATGAAATAAAGTGCTAAGAGGAAACAACTGCCAACCAAGAATTTTATGTCTGGTGAGGCTGTTTTTCAAAAAATGAGGAGAGAATAAGACATTCCCAGATAAACAAAAGTTGATGGAGTCCATCACCACTAGACTTGTCCTATGAGCAATCTAGTTCTTCAGAATGAAAGGAAAGGCCATTAAAACAGTAGATCAAATTAGCATCAGGAAATAAAGACCTCCAGTAAAGGTCATCTTCTGGGCAATTATAAATGCCAGTAGCAGTGAATTCTATTTTTTGATGTATAACTTCTTTTTTTAAAAAAAACATCTTATAGGTTCTAAAGTGCAAATGCATAAAAGCCTTAATGATAAATCTATGGTTTAAAAGTATAATGTATAATTATGTATATAGCAACAAGTATAAAAAAGGTGGGTGATAGAGGGGTCTAGGAATAGTGTATGTATAGGCTATTGAAGTTAAGTGTATATGGAATCACACATGCATGTAAGAGAATTAGGATGTAAAAATTCAGTCCATGGAAACCAAAGAAAATATATGAAAAAATGTATAACAGAAAGAAATGAGAAGGGACTCATATGTTACAATTACAAAAAAAGGAAATCAATACTAATGAAATTAGGCTTAATGGAAGAAAACAATGACAAAAACCACATAGAATTACAAAGACTGAACGGCAAAATAGAAGGAGAAAGTATGTATTGTCAGTAGTCACTTTAAATATAAATGAATTAAGCACTCTAGTCAAAAGACAGAGATTAGCAGGTTGGTAAAAAGAAAAGCATGATCCAACTATATGCTGTATACAAAAGAATCACCTTAAATTTAAAGAGATAACTAGGTAGAAAGTGAAAGGAGAGGGAAAAAAATACAAATAGTAACCACAAAGGAGCTGAAGTAACTAAACTAAAATAAGATAAAATAACCTTTACGTCAAAAACTGCTATGAGAGACAAAGGTCACTCTATATGGATAAAGTGGTCAATTTAACAAGAAGACATAACAGTGATAAATACATATGCATCTAATGGCAGATGCCCAAAATAATGCGAAGAAAATATTGATAGATATGAAGGGACAAAAGTTCTACATTAATAGTAGGAGACTTCAATATCCCACTTTCAATAATGGATAAGAATAATCCTTGTTCCCAAAAGTCAGATTGGAAAAAGCTACATAGGACAGATTATTCAGGAAGATATTGACTTAATAATGGAGAAATATTAAGCCTACAATGAAAAGTGCTCTGGATTTGCCTTACAAATGATATAACTAACACTTGAGAGGGAAAAGAAAAGAGTTTCTGCATAGTTGATATGCAGCTCAGAACAAAGTTCAAGAATCTTTTTAAAACACAAAGTATCCAGCCCCAAACATGGTAACATTAATGATGTTTGGCATAATGAAGATATTTTTTTGTCAACTGAAAATGAACCAGAAATGAAATAGATACTAGAATTAGCAGGCAAAGACATTAAAACATTTTATCATAACTGTATTACACATGTTTGAAAAATTACTTAGTGACAGGTAAGATTTTTTTTAAAAGAACCATCCTGAATTTCTAGAGCTAAAAATACACTAGATGAAAAATGCGCTAATGGAATTCTTAACACAATAGACATTACATAAAAAAGACTAGGAAATTTGAAAACACAGCAATAAAAACTAGCTAAAGTGAAATACACAAAGAAAGAAAAAGAATTAAAGAAATGAAAAGAGCATCAGGGAGCTATGGCACAACTACAAAAAGCCTAACAGTAGGGGTAATTTGAGTTTCCACATTTGAAGTGGACAACAGAAAAAAAATCAAAGAAATAATGTCTGAAAAATTTTTAAAGTTGGGGAAAAACTACAAACGTACATATCTCAACAAACTCTAAACAGTAGAGTTGAATAAAACTATACCAAAGTGCACATCATAATCACATATAATCAAACTACTTAAATCCAGTGATTAAAAAATATTTTGAATGCAGCAGACGTTGCAGGGTGTGTGTGGGCGTGTCAGGTAACATATAGCATAACAAAATTAAGGATGACAAAAAATTTCTTGTTAGAAACAATGCAAGCAAGAAAATAATGGGACAACAGCTTTAAAGTAATTAAAGAGAAAATAAAAGCCAAAGAGAATTATTTCCAGGAAAAAAAAGTCTTTCAAAAACAAAGATGAAAGTACTACTTTTTCAGACATATAAATGCTAAAAAATTAATTACCAACAGGCCTATAAGAAAATCCTATAAGAAATGTTGAAGGACATCTTTCAGATAAAATGAAACTATACAGAATGATACTATATAGAATATAGGTCTATACAAAAGAATAAAGAATACCTATGGAATAATTACATATATGAATATATGATACTTATTTAAATTTCTTTCACAGGTAATTGTTTAAACAAAATAATAAGGTATTGTGGAGTTTATAACAATTGATTAAGTAAAATATATGACAAAATTGCATAAAGGCAACAAGGGGGAAATGGAAACATAATATTGCATGTTTCTTATACTATATAGTAAGTGGTAAATGCCATTGAATATAGACCTTGAAAAGTTAGAGATGTATACCATAAACCCTAGGATAATAACTAATCTAATAAAGAGTTATAGCTAAAAAGAACAAAGGAGATAAAACAAATCAGTAGAAATATTGCTATTCTGAGAGAAGGCTGAGAAAGGGGAAAAGGAATCAGAGAATGGAACAAATATTTAGAGAGACAAATCTAATTATATCAATAACCACATTAAATCTAAATGCTTTATTCATGCCAATTAAAAGGAAAAGAACTTCAAATTGGATAAAATAGCAAGACCCAGTTATAGGCTATTACAGAAACTCTCTTTAAATGTAAAGACACAAATTTATTAAAAATGAAAGGATGGTACCAGACATACCATGCTGATATTTGTGGAAAGAAATCTGGAGTGGTTACATTAATACTAGACAAAGTGCATTTCAGAGCAAAGAATATTACTGGGGATAAAGGTCATTTCATAATTATGAAAGGGTCAATTTCTCAAGAGGACATAAAAATCCTAAATGTTTAAAACACCTAATAACAGGGCTTCAAAAATATATGAAGCAAGAGCTAATAAAACTGCAGAAAGGGAATAGATAATGCCACAATTAAAATCAGAGATTTCAACTGTTCTCTCGTAACAGTTTGAGCAGATACTCAGTAAATCAGTAGAATATATAAGATAGTGAATAACACTATCAACCAATTGATATTTATAGGACATTCCATCCAACAGCAGCAGAATATATGTTCTTTTCAGGTACACACAGAACATCTGTCAAGTTAGACCATAGTCTGGGTCTCAATATATTTTAAACAAGTCTCAATAAATTTTAAAGGATTCAAGACTTAAAAATATTTGACCACAATGGAATTAAATTAGAAATCATTAACAGAAGGATACAGAGAAAATGCCTAAAATACTTGGAAATTAATTAACATTCTAAAAAACACATAGGTTAAAGTAAAAATGAAAAGGGAAACTAAAATTATTTGGACTTCATAGTAGAATTAGAAGATTTGGAGAATGAAAATAAAAACAGAACATAGAAGCAAACAGCTTAAGAACATAAAGCTATGAAAAAATCTCTCTTTGCAACCCAAAGTTGTTTCATTTACTTACGTTTATTTTTTTGCATGGGGAGGCACTGGAACTCGAACCTGGGTCTCCAGTACGGCAGGTGAGAATTTTGCCACTAACCACCGTTGCACTACCCATTCTATTTATTTTTATTAATTAATTAATTTTCTTTGTATTTCCATGTGTTCCAAATATTTCTGATCACTTTTGATCCCCTACACAAACTGTCTATATTGTTTGATAGAGTACAGCAAAGAATTCTAGAGTGGGTTGGAATGTCTGGTGGGGTTAGGGGAAGGCTAAATAGCAGAATTAAAATGTCCTAATTAAGTTCTTACTGGTTCTTTCAGAAAGCATAAAATCACTTGATGATGTCATGGATTCATTAAGAAGAACATTATAGTGATAAATAAAAATTAATATAATTCGCTCACACTCTGATAGGATCACGCTCTACAATCTTCTGTGTTTGTATTGTTTTATTTTGAATGTAAGCCTTTGAACTTAATGTCACATAAAAAAGATACAGATAGAGAAGGAGAGGCAAAATGTAGGAAACAAAAATATGAAAAGATGGAATGGCTAATGTTGGTGGGATACATCAGAATATTATTCCTACGAGTAACATACAAGATTTCCAGTTTCTCTGCATTTACTTTTATTTAAATAAAAGCCACATGACTTTTACTTTCAGTGTTTCTTAGTTAAGCTATCTTAATAGGTGTGGGGGTTTGAAGGCTGTTTGTACCCCAGAAAAGGTCATGTTCATTTTATTCCTTCCTGAGGATGATGACCTATTGTAGGTGGGACCCTTTGATTAGGTCATGTCAATTGAGATGTGACCCACCTTGTTCAAGGTGGATTTTAATCCTTTTCCTGGAGTCCTTTAGAAGAGATGAAATTAAGAGAAGCTTAGAGAGCAAAGCCCCAGAGAAGCTGAGAGAGGACCCACAGAAGGTTAGAGAGGAAGCCACTGGAACCAGAAGCTGAAAGCAACTAAGACTGGATAAGAAGGACCAATTGATGCTGACAATGCACCTTCCCACGTGACAGAGGGATTCCAGAGGCTGGCAGCCTGTCTTCAGAGTCCAGGTAGCATCCTGTTGCTGCCTTGACTTGGACATTTTCATGTCCTAAGAACTATAAATTGTAAGTTATAGAATCGTTGTAAAAGTGAACCCATTTCGGGCATATTGCATTTCGGCAGGTTTAGCAACCAAAACAATAGATTTCTGATATTATATTTTAGAATTCCAGATTAAAACATATTATTTTCATTAGATTAGGAACTATTAAATTTTGGAAATCAGTTTAAATGAACAAAAGTAGAAACCATAAAGATAGAAGAACTATATTGGAAAGATCTTTTTTTTTTTTTTTTACATGGGCAGGCAGCGGATATCGAACCCGGGTCCTCTGGCATGGCAGACAAGCGTTCTTGCCTGCTGAGCCACCATGGCCTGCCCTATTGGAAAGATTTTTCAACACACTTGACAAAGTACTGACACAGTTCAGAACAATGAAAACAAATTAACATTGTATGCAAATTATGTGATCCTGGGAGAAATTACAAATAAGACTCAATGTGATATTGATCAAACTAAACATATATATCAGTGATCATTTTGTAACAAATAAAAGTGAATAAAACAAGAAATCAAAATCAGAAGAAAAAACAAAAAAAAGGAAAAAGCAAAGACATTACGTAAAAGTGAATAGATATGTATATGTATATGCAGTTATCTAAAACTGTTTGCCTATTGTGCATAATGTATATCATTGGGTACAGATATATCTGTATATATATAAATCTATACGTATATGAATTCATAGAAATTTCTCCTTATCTTAAAATGACTTGCTTTATATGTTATATAAATGCAATAGGAAAATATCTTATTTAAGCATTACCATTATTGCAATATTAAAAAAAAAGTCAAGTTTATTCTTAAATTAGCATCATAAAATTACTGATTTTAAAAATTTAGGAAAGATAAGTTGTCAGGAGTCTTTACTCACAAAGACATATAATTTGTTTTTTGTGGTCAACTCAATAACATGCTTTGTTGAGTATTCATTTATGCCAAGAAAACTGTATTCCAGGTGGGCCACGGTGGCTCAGCAGGCAGGAATGCTTGTCTACAATGCCAGAGGATCTGGGTTCGATTCCCGGTGCCTGCCCATGTAAAATTAAAAATTAAAATAAAAAAAAACTGTATTCTATGTTGACAAATCATTGTTAAAATGGTTTCTTATTTATAAGATATAATTTATTTTTCTTTTTGTAAGATGGTAAAAGAATAGGCTTAGTTGAAATTTTTGGCAGATTTTAAAAGTTATTTTCTGTTTTTTATTTCACAAGATCTCTGTAAATAGCCACCATGAATTTTCTAAACAAAATGTTATCGTATTTAACAATTGGGATTGCCTCAAGAATTTGAAAACTGGAATGCCAACTAAAAGATTCCATGTATTTACATATATACATATTTTCTCACTAGGGAGGATCCTAGAAGGCATTTTAAGATGAAGCTCAAAATTGAGAGAAATGCCATGCCAAAGTGGATGTTTGGATAACTGTAATTAATCTAGAAGGCAGAAGGAAAAATGCCATTATCTTTATCATCCATGGTTACCCAGTGCAAAGACAGAGTAGGCATTTTGGCGAATTTTAATTGAAAAAATGAAGTATATTTAAAAATTTATGTCTGCTTGTGGATGAGTGTGTCTGTATTTGCATTTGCAAGTGTGCAAAAGAGACAGTAGGGCAGAAAGGAGGAAGGGAAAGAAGAAAGGAAGAACAGGGGAGAGGGTGAGAAAAGAGGATAGTTAAAGGAATATTTGCAGGAAAGTATGCACAGTTGTGGAATGCACATAACTTTTATGTTAGTTCACTTTGGGCATATTCTCATCAGTATATTAAAGCCTGGTCATCACTCTGTTACAAATATCCATTCAACACCATTCGTCACCTAAATGAAAACTATTGACTTATCCTATACTCTTATGTTTCATCAAAACATCACATATTTTTATAGTTTATTTCTTTCTTCATAATTTTCAGAGAAAGCAGTATAATCCCACTAACTCTTCTCTCAATATATTGCAGTTTTGATGAAATATCTGAAATATATGACATCTGGTGGTAATCATATATTACTACACACAAATCTTTCTTGTTGATTTTTTGGTTGCATGTGTGTTCTCATCAACCTTTGTGACCTGAGAAAAGGGATATGATAAAGGAAATGATTTCCTTGAGAATATTCACCATTGGCACGCTCTCTATACAGACCTTGTAGGGATTTGAGAACGCTCTCTTGTTTTATAAATGAGAGAACTAAAACCATAAGCTAAAATTACCTGTTCAATTCCCCATACCTTTTAAGAATCAAAGGCTCAATACCATTTCTATACTTCTTGACTTGCAAACTGCGTTTGGCTAAGACTCTTACATCCACCTTTGCCTCTCACACTAGATTTAAGGTAAACACGTTTTCTCCCTAAAATCAAATCTTAGCCTATCTCTTTGTTTTCACTGTGTCTGAACTTTTATGAGTCTAAGCGAGGTATATTTTTTAAAAGATTACTTTTTTCATCATGCTTTCCCTTAGATAAAGAATGTTCAATATTTATATTTTTTAACCTGTCCTCATGTTGGATTTTTAGGTTTAATCCAGTATTATAAAGTATTAACTTTATAATACTCTTTTATATTATTCCCCAGGGGGACTTCTCTCTCCAGGCACCTACCTGTCTCAACATACAAACACCCTGTGAATGTTTTCCAAAACCATTTATCTTGATTATCCTGTTTTCTTTCCCTATCCAAATTAAACTACCTTTTGGGAGTTATATCAGTTATTCCAAACTCTTTCTGGAGACCCGTCTCTTTTACCTCTGGTCAGCTAAAACACTCATTTTTTCTTGAGGGAGCATTCTTCTGTCATGATATTCTATTTGCTATAGCACTCTGCTATGCATTCAAAGGTGTCGTTCTTCAGTTCTTTTATGTGTTTAGGTGTTGTCTCCACAACCTAAGTTGTTAATTTCCTGAGGGTAAAGACCAAGGCTTATCTAAATTCTGTAATCCTTGTCATTAATAAGTGGGCTATAAATTCATATTGATTTTAACAGAGCAGGAAGTAGTCTAGCATAATAAACAACAGTTCTCAAATTCTATGCTTATTTAGACACATTAAATTGAAAATTGGGTTCAGTAAGTTTTTACATTCTTTGGCTATAACATGGAAGTACTTTAATTAATTCATTGATTTGTGTTAAATTTCTTCAAAGTCTTATGTAGAACATTTCAGGGAGAAAGCATTAAATGAAGTCAGTTATTAATTAATCTTATTAGTGGTCATTGTACTTGTCTCCCCAACATTAGTTTTGTACATTTTGCCCTTCCCCCACTCTATATAACTACCATGTACTTTGGAAGGGATTGGTTCCCCTTTCCCTCTCCATTTCATGGATGACCTTGATTGGTCTAAATGATCAATATCTTTTATATCCTGACAAATTCCAGTAATCCTGCAGATGCAGTCAGGACAGTATTGGCCTGACCACAAAACTGGTTCCACGTTTGACCCATTCAGCACCAAGTTCATCTATTTTTGCCAATATGAATCCCTTACTTTTACATACGTCTTACTTTTACATATGTGATCGAATATGTCTTCTAAAATGTTTAAAACAATTTATGTTGGAATTTCTATTAAATATAATTCAAAGCATTCTAACAATACTTTCTCATTTGTGATACTTTAAGAGAAACATTTGAGAGGACAGTAATAATTTTTGTTTTATATAGACTTATGCATGCCAAAGAGAGAGAAAACGATAGAAAATAGATAATATAAATTTGTGAAGTTTTCACTGTTCATATTAATTTGTGAAATCAGGTATGAAGGGCTATACTGTTCCCCTATAGAAAGTCAGTTCTTGGAGGAAAGCAATTATACTACAGATAATTTCAAAAAAACTTAAAAACTAGGTCTCATTTTAAAAGAAACACTTCATGCAATGTTATGCCTAAAAATATAACTCCATAAAAATTCACACCTTTGGATATTCTAGTAGATTTTTCACAATATCCACATTGTTTATGTGATAAGCCTGCCTTGTAGATTTCTTAAGATTAGCAAATGTTGTTTGCAAAGTTCTTTAAATAGATCATAGGACTTATTATATTAGGAAATTATAAATATATATAGGATGGAGAATATTTATTTTGTTACATATCTAAAAAGCATGTGTGTTAGGTTGAAGCTTTTATGTAGCCCAGAAAAGGCCAAGTCCATACAGACCTATTGTGGGTGGGACCTTCTGGTTAGCTATTTCAATTGAGATGTGACCCATCCCATTCAAGGTGGGTCTTACTCCTTTTGCTGGAGTCCTTTAGGGGAAGATAAGGACACATAGAAAAAGCCCACAGAAAACTCATAGAAAAAACTCTGGAGCAGCTAAGAGAGGCCCACACAGACAGCCACTGAAACCAGAAGCTGAAAGCAATGAAATCCAGAAGAGAAGGGCCAGCCATGTGCCTTCCCATGTGACAGAGGTGTCTCAGCCTTTCTTAAGAGAAGGCATCCTCCTGTTGATTCTATTTTTGACATTTTCAAGCCTTAGAACTATAAGTTGTAAGCTAATAAGTTGCCCATTGTTAAAAGCCAGTCTGTTTCTGGTGTATTGCATTTAGGCAGCTTTAGCAAACCCAAACAAGCACGCAACAAAATCTTATGATTAAGAAACAAAACATAAGGGAAAACCACCAAACCCTTACTAACCTATTAGGATAATTTTGCTTCGAGACGTATAACATATATCTATTTTACTTTGTGCCTGTCACAGAATAATTGAGCACTAAAACTATTGAAGAAGTCTTGGGCACACTATTATGGGTGCTAAGAAGAATGAATAGAAGATAAAGGACTAAATTCTAATTGGGGTGTGAAGATATGACTTTTAATCTGTATTTTCAAAGCAGAAGTAATATTTACCAGATGGAAAAAAGAATAAATCTCATTTTAGGCAGAGGAAACAGCATGAACAAAATCATGGAGGATAGGGAAGGCTGGATAATGTTTAAAATATCAGGAGGAAGTGAGATGAGACAAAGTCCTGGTTGTAGAAAATACTAAAAACGTTATATTTTATTACGTAAGCAGTAAGAAACAAACAAATCCTTTTTTGATTAGGGGACAATAGTAGATCTTTGCTTTGCAGAGGACATTATTTTGGAGTTAGGAAAGCTGGGTTAGAAAAGAAAATATTAAAAAAGACTAGAAAAGGGAGAACTATCTACCTAGGAGGTAGAAAAATTGCAAAGCAAAAATGGAGACAAGGGACCACATTTCAAAGCATTTCTGAGGTAGTACTGATAGGATTTGTGGTTGAACCATTGTTGGGGATGTGGGAAGAAAGTGTTAATGACTGAAGTTCCTGGAATGTGTAGCAATCAAGGAAAACACATAATGAAAGTAGAGCATGCTTGGGGGACAGGCTGAGTAGCAGGTATCTGGAAATCATTAAGTCTGCATTGGCTCTTCAGCAGAGAGAGGCTAGAAACCGAGGGAAAAACCTTTGAGTTCATCATAATACATGAAAACAGGAACATCTGGGGGTGGTTCAGAAAGAGTTTAGGCAGGGAAAAAACAATCCAGGGATGGCCTTAGAAAACGCAACATCTAAGCAGTGGTGCAGGAAGAAAAATCCCAGAAGGAACCAGGAAAGGAATTAGATTCACAGGAGGAGAATGAAGAAAAAGTATGGGAGTTATGCAGGCGAGGATTTTTCTAGAAAGAAAAAAGTGAAATTTATCAAATGCTGCAGGGAGATCAAATAAGGTAAAAATCTGTGAAGACATCACTGGGTAGAGCAATTAGCATTATTTTCAGTATGATGCTGAGGGGAAAATCGATTAGGTTATGCTGCTGATTAAAGGTAAGGAAGAAGGAACTGCGAGTACAGACTGTGAGTTTTAGTAACTAAGAGTAAAAAAAAAAAAAAAAACAGATGGCAGCTTTGGGACAAATAGTGTGAAGAGAAGATTTTCAGTGGAAGTGGGAAGGACTCAGAGATGAGGAGGCTGAGTGGAACGTAGACCAGAAGGGAAGAGAGAGGACTTCAAAGGAGGTGAGCTTTAAAAAATGAAAGGGAATTACTTTCTCTGTGAGAAGAGGTTAAAAAAAAAAAAAAAGCCTGCATTTTGTCATTGACAAGAATATTGAAGAAGTTTCTAGCAAAGGATTCTATGAATGAAACAGGTGGTAATGTGAGGTTTATTTGAGTGCTACCAGTAAGTAGCATACTAAAGATCTGAAACAATGAGGTAGGAAAAGGGAAGCTAAAAATATCAAGGTGATGAGATATGCTAAGATATATTTTATGTTGGTTATATGGAAAAAGGTGCCCTTTAACATGGATTTTTGTTGTGAAAATGAATATGTTGTGATGTGTAAAAAAAGCTTAGAAAATAACTATGAAGGGACAATGACTCTAAATAGCTCATTTAGAAGGAATTTTCGAACATGGCTCATGGTTTTTACTAACACCCATCTTAGGCTTTCATTATTTTGGCTTCCTACTAAGCTTTATCATGCATTTGTTTTCTTTAAATACTGCTGCACAATGAACATTTACCTTGTGCTCAGAGTAAATGTAAAAACAATTTTATACATACACACATGCAAATTTGTGTCTAGTTGGGGAATAATGTCAATTAAATAAAATAACATTGGGAATCACTGAGTCTCTAGCATGCATCACCCTTGTGCTAGATAGAAGTTTTAAATGTTATTTCATTTAGTCCAAGACACACAATGAAGTAGAAACTGAGACTCACAATCGTTAGACAATTTATCCAAAGTCACAAAGAAAAACCAGGACATGAGCTCAGGTCTCTCAATATTGTAAGCATTGGGGTGCTTTAAACATAATCTATGACCATGTTTAATGACCTAATTTGACTTCCTTTCAGTGTCTGGCTAGGTGGTGGGGGTAGAGAGCAGGAGATTCTTATCTTCTGTTTACAATTCTATTTTAAGACCTTTCATTCACAGTTTATTATGATTTTCTCCAGTAAATAAGTCTAATTTTTTAATGACTCCCAGTTTTTTTTTTTTTTTTTACTTCCTTTGTGCTTGGTTGGGGCTGTCACTCAGTAATCTTTAGTAAGCTCTTAAGTAGTAAAATCACACCAGTTCTAACTTCAACAGGCCAAGCATAACAACTTTTGTCTGCACCCCCACATCTGGGGCTTGGCAGTGAGTTTGTGGGTAAGAGGGGCAGGAAAACAATCAGCAGTCATTTTTAGTGCAATAATAAAGGCAGTTAGGGAAAGATGAGGAATGACAGACTTACTCTGCCTGAGGGTGGTGCAGTAGACAGAGAAAATCCTTAAATTGAATGGTGAAAATGGTTTTATGATAAAAACTTCTGAACATGAGTCTGTATACCAGGGATGTATTTATGACTCACCTCTAAATGTAAGCCCTAAGACCTTTTTAAATTACAGTTTTTTTTTTGGGGGGTGGACTGCACTTTCCTCAAATAGAGAAGAAATTAATTAAATAATCTCTCAAAAGCTGTTGGATAAAGCTCTATTTAAGAAAATCCAGAGAGTAGGGTGCACCTAAACTAATGCATATTTATCTTAAATGGATCACCTTCCTTTGGCTTTTACATAGACACTGAGATCTTAGATAGCAAAGGCTCAGAAGTCAGATGGAAAGATAACAGGGCAGGAGTACTCATTCATTCCTTTCCTGATATATAGAAATCTGAAATGCCCATCTGAACTCAGTTAGCTATGTTAAGTCCAAAAGGATTTTTGTTTTCCTAAGAGGAATGAAAATAAAAATCACACTAAATGCCCCTGGAGTTAAGGCTGCTGTTCAGATATCTTGGCTCAAATCTCTTTTGATTTACTGTCACAAAACATTTCTGAAGGACACCAAAGCAACTCTACCCAACAAACAAAAGAGAAGCCATAACCGTATATTGTCATGTGGGACAAGTTAATGTGCAGCATTTTCTTAGTACTGCCCTCTCCAAAGGCTCCAACACACAAACATCAGGCTGAATGTATTTAAACAAGCAGTGTTTGAATTCATTCCAGCCTTTCCATTTACAGCAATTTAAGACTATTTGTATTCAGGAAACAAAATAACAAGGGACAGCTGTTTCTCCACTTTGCTCTTACTTCTAGGCTATTCGAAAACTTTTTGACAAGCTAAAAATATAAAATAGCATCACCTTTATAATTTAGGGTATGAATAAGTCAGATACAATTATGGAGACCAGCCTAAAATCAATAGTTTCCTTTTTAACCCAATTTTACTAATGAGAACTAGTGTATATTTTGGAATACAGGCATGTGCTAGGTATTTAATGCATCATATATCTTCGATCTTAAGATTCAGGAATGACACTACACAAGAACACAAACTCACCCATGGGTGGTCCTAAGTACGTCATGCTTTATGGCCTGTGCTCATGTTGCTATGGAGACATACCTCCCAATCTCACCATTAGCCCAAGTATAGTCAGTACCATTTTGATTCAAAGCTCAGTGCATGTGGGCATTAGCTGAACATTCAACATCAGCATTTCAATAGCTTAAAAATGTTATGATGTAGCAATATATTAACCAATCCACTGATGACTAATCTTCAGATTCTAAAATGACATGGCGAATGCAATCATGTCACTATAGGCAGCGTGCAACAGACACTGCTACACCCACAACCTGCCTTCTTGGCTACTCAAACAAACAACAAAAGGTTGATGTGTGAGTACCTACAGTAGCGCCTTAAATGATTTCATCTGCAAGGAGAATTATAATGTCCATGCTTGAAAAACTCAAATTTTTGGATGCTGGCAGGCCTGAGCACAGCCAGAAAATTTCCATGATGATCATAGCCTATTGGAAATCTACCTTTCAGAACTCTGCCTTTGAAGAAATTAGTTTGGAATCAAACTCTGAGTTGCTGTTTCAAAAATGTGACACTGTTATAGCTACTTAAAAGAGAAAAACACAAATTCACTGATTGAATGTGGCTAAAAGAACGCTTTTGATTAAAAAAAATTCTCATCAACAGATTTTTCTGCTTCCTAGGATGTGTGAGAGTTGATTCTCTTCCTCTGATGCCACATATGAATATTAACAAAAGAACAGTATGCACAAGAGAAATGCGGGGTTTTTTTGCAAACCAAACTGAACAAGTGTTAACAGTCTTAGGAATATGTTACGATAAGGGAGGGGGAGTTCTTATGCATCTGATTATTTATAGGTAAGTAAATTACCTTGCAAAGGAGCCAGATGGTTCAAAGAACACATCTGCAACTTTGGTTTACATTTTTCTCACTACTCACAGTGATAATCACAGGTCACTGAGGAGATGGTCATGAACAATCCTACGAAACAGATCCTGCCTTGTGTGAAGATGGGAGAAAAGTGAACCCTAATATTTGTTTTTAAGTAGGACTATAAGAGGGTGGACTTCCATTATCGTTTATCCAATTGACAAAATTTTCCTCATGGTTACTGTAAGTAGGGGTGAGGGGCTAGTTAAGGGCCATTAATAGTGGAGGAAAAAGAAGAGGAAATTTCCAGATTATATTCTGCCTTATTTTGTTTGACTTTTTGCTGTCTGTTTATATTGAGAGGAAAAACACTAGGAAATTTTTAACTTGGTTCTACAATAAGGAACCTCATTCAATAAACCAATAAATACATTATACAACAATTTCATGTCATGTCCAGTGTGTCAGTTAATCAATTTATTGCCTCTAAGCTTCAAATCATACCTTCTTTGGCCTGGTCCATGACACTGGTCCTAGATCCTGGAAACATTTCTTTGCTAGCTGGAAGCATGTTAAGCTTTGTTGGTAGAGGATATTGGAGGGGCATTGAAGGAGGAGGGACTTCTCTTCTTGGTTCTGTTGTGATATCTGCTTCTTGTTTCCAAGGCATGACTGCCTGTCAAATGGAGTAGAGGATACCCAGTGGCACACAACCTCCAGCAAGTTTTCACAGGAGACTTTCTAGTGACTTTCACAGACAGCCCCGTAGGGAGCTTCCAAGTAAGTTCAAGCAAGACCCTGTGTAGAACTCGGTTTTATGCTTGCTAACCCTGGTCTGCATCAGCCAGCAACCTCTAACATAAGGATGGGCACAGCCACAGTTGCCGTCCTATCCAACAATTTATGAATCTCAGAGTTGGAGGGATACTGCTCTTGTGTATTTGTCTCTTCCTTGAGAATTCTGACTCAGTTCAATAGGTAGGGGCTACTCTCTGTATTTGTTATTTCTGAATTCTTTGGAGTTCTCTTAACCCCTTAGTTGTTGATATCCAATTACTAGGTGTCAGGGTTAATTTCATGTGGTGACGTTGCTTGGCGATGGTGTTCAGTTTTTTGTCAAACAAATACTGGACTGATTGTTACTGTGTGGCTAAATTGGAGATAGATTTACCATGTTAATCAATAGCATCTACCACCAATTGCATCTATAATCAACAAAAGAGATTGCCCTGAGAAATGAGGGGAGTCTCCTCATCCAATCATTTGGAGGTCTCAAAATGAGAACTGAGGATTTCAGAAGGTAGAAAGAAAAATTTATGCTTCTTCTTCAGCCACTTAGCTTCTCCTGGGGAATATAACTTCAACTTTTTCCAGGTTTCCATCTTGTATCTGCTGATGGAATTCAGCTTTGCCACCACCTACTGTAGAGTGAGCCAATTCTTATAAACTTCTCCTTGCCCTCTTCCTCTCAGTCCCTTTCCCTCTCCCCCTCTGCCTCTTTTGTCAGTTCTGTTTCTCTGGAGAAACTTAATATGCTAATTAATAATTATTTATATTAAATGACCCTTGTTCAAACTACCGATGTAGTTTTGTCTCATTACTTCCTCCAGTGTAAGCTACACCATCTGGTCCGGCAACACTCAGTATGTAAATGGCAAGCTTCATCCCTAGTCCCTTAATGCATCTTGTAAAATCTGTTGTTTTAAGTACTTGATTATGGCAGTCTTCCCTAGGAAATCAGGAATGGAATGAACATCAGGAAGGGATGGTGCAAATCTGTCCTCTTCTTTGATAGTAGCTAAAATGTAGTTAGGCAGGTGACTGCCCAGATCGCCTTACATGACTCCCTTACAGTTATGTACAGACATATGATCAAGTTATCACCAACGGATTATGATTAGCAATGATGCTGTACCACATCCTTCTCTGTGTCTTGAGATATCAGGTAGGTCTGCATTACATTCTCTTCCTCCTTTCTGATTGGAATCCAGATGTGGAATGACTTAACTTTGACAATAGAGATGACAACATTGCCCTAAAGGATTGTGGAGCAACAACTTGGAAGGAACCTGGTCTCTCAATGACTATGAGGGTCAAAACTGTCCTACAAACCTGGACCACTCAGCTCAGACCTATCCCTTAGAAAGAAATACATACTTTTTAAACCATTATAATTTGAGGTCTCTCTGTTATAGCAACTTACCCTGACCCTAACAAATACAATTGGAAATTGTGATAATAAACTGATAACACAACTAATACAAGTATGATTTTCTTGCATTAGGATTCTCTTCAGCCCAGATGTTGTTACCTAATTATATCTGTTCAGACATGTTAAAATATTATTCTACAATCTTCTTATACAAATGCCTATTCAATCCAAAATCATTTATCCCTGATCTCTAGCATGAATTCCTTGTCTTCTCTGACATTTTCTGTCTGAAATAATTGTATGCTTTCTCTTCCTTATATCTCTATTAACTCTCATCCTTTAAGAACTATCTCTACTCATTCACAACATTATTTTTAAATTATTCTGATTTGAAGCAACCTCCACCTTCTATGAGGGCAACTATTTTCTTAAAAAAGTTGCAAGGCCAAAGCTCAATCCCTAAATAAAATCCCTCCTGTTGTAGTCTTAAACACTAGTCTTTGCTTTTGTCTCACAATTTAATCTTTGTAGTGATTAAACTTAATTTCATCAAATATATTATAAATTCATTGAAAATAAGGCAACTTTTTAACTCCATAAACTTCAGCCCAATGACTTAAGCAAACAGAATATTAAAAAGACTGCTGCGTTGAATACTATCCTCCACTAAAATAAACTAGTATTCCTTGGAGAGAAGTCTTATTTAATGCCTGTTGCAAGGACTATAAATAATGGATCTGGATCATCTTGTCATACCAGAAAGCAACGAATTTATCAAATATTACTAGCAATATGTCAAAAGAAATAAACCTGAAGAGGCTTCTATTAACCATATAGGTTAATATAGGGCAACTTATGTATCAATAAGAATAAAAATTTTCAATAGTCACATATACCATGTTTGTTTTTTTACTCAGTTTATAGATAAAGGAACTTGAAAAGGCATAGAGAAGATAGTTTTCTCAAGGTATCACAGTTAACAAACTTTTTAAACTGCTGTGTTCCATAATTTTACAGCATTAGTTCAGAGCCATGAGAACAAATGCTATTTTTTTTTGCCTCTACTTGTACTAGGAAATAATACCACTGTTACTTTGGGAGGAAAAGAACGAAGGAAAAGACAAAGAAACATAGAAATAAAGAAGTAAAGAAGGACAAAAACAAAGGTCAAGACATCTACATTCTACCTTCATAATATTTATTTGACCATTTATTGGTCAATGAATATTTGCAGAAGTTTGTTCCTTTGACCGTTTGGCCCATACTTATTTCTTCCTTCTCCTTCTTTTATAACAAGGTCTTTACTTATTTCTATTCTTTTTCTTAGAAAAGGTGCTTGACAGTAGAATTTTAGAAATTAGTTTTCAGTTGCAGAAAGGGGTAGAGGAGGCAGGAATAGGAGCCATCTTTTATTTGTTTATTTCGTTAAATTTTTTTTACAAGCAAATGCTCCCCCATTCTTTGATCCTCCTATCCTCCTAGTAATCTCTAATCTGGTTTCTTTCCCTGCAAACTTGCTATTTTAGTGATATTATAAGTGATAATATATAAAATTTTGTCCTTATGTACCTCCCTTATTTCACTGAGCATTATGTTTTTAAGGTTATTCCATGTTGCAGCGTGTCTCATAACTACATTCTTATGGCTGAATGATACTTCATTGAATGTCCCACATTTTGTTTATCCATTCATTTACTTATAGACACTTGCATTGTTTCCAACTTTTGGCTATGAATAGTGCTGCTATAAACAATGGTGAACAAATATCTTTTAGTAACCCTGTTTTCACTACTTTTGGGTATCTTAAAGTAGAATTGCTGGGTCATATGGTAATTATATATTTAAATTTTTGAAGAGCTGTCATATTGTTTTTCATGTGGCTGAAACATTTTACATTCCTACTACAATGGACCTGAGTTCCTAATACTCAGAAAAGTATGACTAGAAGGGTATTTTCTCAACATGATTTTTCCAGCCCACATCAAACCCGAGACCAAAGAACACACAGGCAAAAAGTTCCCTGTAAGTTTAATTTGGGACTTACTAACAGGAGACAGATTTTTCCTCAATGGTGGCCTGTCAGAAAATGCAAATCAGTGATTCACAACCAAACAAACAAACAAGAGGAAGGGGAGTGCCATATATAGCAAAGCCTTGGAGACCTGGCCACAAGAAACCTCAGCTGAGTCTGATGATCAGACACGTCACTGATTAGGTCCAGTGACCTTCAAAGACTGTATTTTGGTCACACAGACTGTTGTGTCCTTAAGGTTCCATCCTTTTCCCTGAGGGAGGGGAGTTCCGATCCCTAGGCTGCCATAATACACTTTCACGTTGCATTTTGCATTGACCATAGGACAGACATTGCACCATATTCCACAACAATGGTACAAGAGACAACAGAGCACTGGGAGTTCCCCCCACTGAGACAACAGCTCCACAAAGTGATGCTGCCATGGCCAAAAAGGGGAACCAATCCATTCCACTGACAGTTGACAAGACCTTTGAACTCAGTCCTAAATGCAAAATTTCCCTTCCAGATTTTCTGATGTGCCGAATTGTGCCAGGCCAGCAGGGTAGTCCAATTCACAGGCGTCATGGTCCAAGGCAGGCTGGTGGCACCTGATGATGGCAGTTTAGTGCACACCCACCTTCACCATATGAGAATGATTGGGCTGTCGTCATATGATCCCAGCACAGTGAAGGACTTCTTATCAATACATGTTAGTAAACCTAACAAAAATACTGTGGCTATCTATTTTTAGATTTGTTCTTTAAAAAAGTAGGTCCCTCTAAGCCATCAATTTTTTTGTTCAAGTTTTTTCCTCTAAAACTCTAATATTTGCTAGATTATTCTTTATTGCACATTTGGAGCAATATTTTTTATTTATATTCTCTAGATAGGAAGATAGTACTAGTACCTATAGACAGATTTACAATGTAATAAATACTTTGTGTCTACCTAATGCCTTTTCTATCATTTGTACTAATAAAGGGCAATTTTAAAACATATTTATAGTGAACAATTGGCATTTCCTTACCACAAAAACACCAGATCTAAATATAGGGAACTTGTCCAATATACTGAATTTCTTAATCCCTATATGAACCAACAAGTTTGAGTTTTTAGAAAGGAGAGGCCAAGAAACTGTTACAGGATGAACTGTTCTAAAGGACCCATTTAAGAGTAACGCAGTCACATTAAGGCAATAACTACAAGCTTAACTGCATGTTCCTTATAGTCCTAGTTAAAATTGAGAAAATTATTTTTGCCTATCTCTATAAAAATATTATTACCCCATAGACTTAGGATTCCTAACCTAAGCATCGACCAGGTCCATGGTCAATTGACCTTCTTTTCCCCAATTTCTAATGTTTGTGGCACAGGCAAGAGCAAGTTATTTTCATTACCTTGTTGCAGTGGTAGCATCACTGGTATTCACAGGACTGTATTCACAGGGTTGTTGGGCTGTACTCACAGGGCTTGCATAGGTCCAGCAGTTACTAATTTAACAGAAGCAGGAGCAGCTGCTCAAGGCTGTAAACTAAGGCTGATAAGGGCCGGGTACAACAGGTTTGTCTCTCTGTACTTGTCTTGGCCAACAAGCATCTCCAATGCTTAGCACAAAACCTAGACTAGTTCACTTATGGCATTCTCTCTGCAGGAACAGCATTGTTCCTATGACTGTGCAATGATGAGGAAGTTGTTGAGTTTTAAAATCAATAAGAATTCAACTTCTGTTCTTGAACCCCAAACATCAGGCAAAATGGATGGACCAAGGCTTACAGCATTTAGAATCAAATTATGGAATTCAGGTGGGGGTTGTTTAGCTCCAGAAGGGTTGGCTACCCACAACTGTTTCCCATAAATTGGTAGCCCCAGGCAAGTTGTTGGTCCAGTCGTCGGTACAAATAGTTAATGCATCTTCTGGGTTCAGGAACAATGACCATCCATATGCCCTTAATTCAGCCAATTGGCTGCTTGTAGGGTCGGTTTTCCACCATACAGTGCCCGCACTAGGTTGCATACCTATTGCTTTCACAGGAGGAACTGGTCTTAAGATATTGTGCATCTTTGTGCTTAAAGGGCTATTGTTCGCTGTACTGCAAAGTAAGATAAACTTTCCATTTCATTGATGTGCTCACGTGCACTGCCAGAGTGAAGCGCTTAGTGGAAATGTTCTCTATCCATCTCTGTGTGGGAATGGTTGTCCTCAATTTCACAGGGCATTTCTGAGTTAGTCCTTTAGTTTGCAGAATGGCATTAAAGGTAGCACACAGTTGGTTTTTCTCAAGAACTGATCACCTCCTTTCTAGAGTTGAGCCCAAAAGCTGATGGAAATTTGCTTTGCCTGTTGCCTTTGCCACAAGCCCCACCCAAAGCCAACATCCATGCTGACCACACCTGGATCCCACCTGTGAAGCCTGAGACAGTACCATAGCCCATTTGGCTTTTTCAAATGCAGCCTGCTCGCAGGTATCCAATTTCCAGGGATAGATTTCCCTAATTAAAACATACACAAGTTTTAACATTTGAGGTAAGTGAGGACCGAAAGGTTTCCAATACCCCAACAATCCCAAGTATTTGGCAGGGCAGCCAAAGCATTGCAATTTATTCAAGTGCCCATCCCAGACTCTCAGGGCGAAACAATGATGAGCCTGTGGCTTCTTTTACTGTGGCAGAAGACTGGGCCATGTAAATAACATTGTGGGAGCATGCTGGCAATCCTTTATTCTTTTTCCCAGGTGAAGATGAAAACAGACTAACTGTCCCTATTTAAAGGGATACTAAGGAATTGATCATTAATTCTTTGTAGTAAAGAGGCAACCTTTGGGGCCGCTGCACACAAAGAGGGTGTCACTCCACCATTTGCCTCCCAAACTCCTTCTTTTCATCTTTCAGTCAGAATCCGAGTCCTCCTCTAGTGACTTGGTTTCAAGCTTAATAAACCTCTGCTCCTTGGGCAGCTTCTCCATACTTCATTTAATACTTCATTTGGCTGCTCATCAATAGCCTCAATTTTAGTTCCAGTAGGTATTAGATCTTTTAACATTTGTCTATGTGACACCTGGTTTGGGCCATCATGTCTGCTCGGGACATGACCCATAGCTCTCCTTCATCTTAGGCAATCTGTCTCTCCCAGGTGTGCAATCATTTGGGCAGCCTGTGAGATGGACTATAAATGGGTGAGAATGGGCACCAAAGTCTCATACCATTGATTGGGAGCAGGATGTAGAATTGTCTCATTACTTCCTCCAGTGTACGCTACACCATCTGGTCCAGCAACACCCAGTATGTAAATGGCAAGCTTCACCCCTAGTCCCTTAATGCATCTTGTAGTTTGTCAATGGTGTTCCAACAGGGGGTTTGATGGGGCACATCTCCCTCTTTGAGCCATGCCTCCTTATACTGGAATAGAACCAATGAAGTAGGAAATTTTGTCCATTTTACGGGCTAACAAATATATGCATTGATGCAAAGAAGGACAGGTGGTGAGACAGGACAATTTATTCAGCTCACACCATGAGAGCAGCATGCTTTCTGGACCAGTATCCCACAATCACAATAGCCAATTTGAGAAAAGTTCTTTAGGTTTTGCCTATACTGAGTCCCAATCCCTTGCAATTCAGAGACAGTAAAATCTCGCCCTGAAAAATGCATATTTTGCTCAGTGGGCAAGGCTGTGACTGGGGCGGCATTAGCAATGTCATCCCTGTCTGCCTGGGGGCCCAGTTGGGCTGGGACATGCTCTGACTTAATCTTACATTGGACCAGAGAGCAAACAAATTTACACTGTTTATCTTCCTTCTTTCAGTCAGACTGGGAATCTTCATTAACTGAAGAACAATCCACTGGGTCCCAAACTTTGAGATTCCAATCAGCAGAAGTTAGAAAAAAAAAAAAAGAGTTGCTTGAGATTTACTTACTTGAGACTTGGGTAATTTCTTCCTACTTACCCTAGAATAATGACATGCTAATGTTTGCAAATGTTCATCTGCTTGGTGTAGCCTCTCATTTAAAGCATCTTTCAACTCTGCTTGGGCTGCCCACATATCCCTCTCTAAGTTAAGTTCCTCCTCCAGGTGTTGAACTGCCACTTTTGCCTTCAGGGTCTCTTCCCTAGCTGATCACACAGCTTCCAATAGTGGCCAAGCCACAGCTGCGGCAGCCTCGCAGCTTTCCTTGTTTTTATGAAATCCTAACTGTCCTGTGGCCTGTTGTAGGAGAGCTGTTAGTCCAGCAGGGGAGTCATAAGCATCTTCATACTCCCTCAGCAGTCCCCATTCATTCATCTAAGAGACTAGCCAACCCCCTCCAACATGGATGTTGCAGTCCATCTCAGGAGTCCCCTCAGGGAGTCTCCTTTCCCAGTACTTATGAATTTTATGGTCAGCAGCTCTTTGGCTTCCTGGCTGACTTGCCAAATGTTCCAGCCCAGCTGAAGCTGAAGACCAGTGAACACATTAGGCAAAAATTTCCCCATGAGATTAATTTGGGGCTTGCTAACAGGAGATGGCTCTTTCCCAATGGTGGCCAGTCAGGAAATGCAAATCAGTGACCCCCAAAAAACTAGAGGGAGGGGAGACCTTACTAGGCAGAGCCTCACCAGACCTGGCCACAAAGAAATCTCAGCTGAGTCTCATGAACGTTGATTACCAACAGTGATTAAACTCAGCAGCCTTCAGAGCCTGTGTTCTTTCATCTCTAAGAATCCATTGCCAAATCCCAGGTTGTGAAAATTTTCCTCTTTTTTTCTCCTACAAAAAGCTCTTATAATTAGGCCCTTGATTCATTTTGAGTTGGATTTTTTTATATATATGGTATGAGGTAGGAGTCTAATTTCATTCTTCTGCCTGTGGATATCCAGTTTTCGAAGAACTATTTGTTGAAAAGACTATTCTTTCCTCACTGCATCTGTTTAGAACCTGAGTCAAAAATCAATTGGATATGAATGTGTGGTCTATTGCTGGACTTTCAGTCCTATTCCACTGATCTTTTCATCCTTCTTTATGCCAGTACCTTTTCCCTAAGGGAGGGGGTTTATGACCCCTGGATTGCTGCAATGATAAAGGCCATTTATGTAAACCTACCATATATGTAAAAGCATCATGCTAAACTGTGAAAAATTTATAGCTTTCACCCAAAGATCAGGAATGAGATAAAGTTGCCCACTTCCCCCACAGTTATACTATATTGTACTAGAAGTTGTAGCTAGAGCAATTAGCCAAGGAACAGAAATAAAATGTACACAAATCGGGAAGAAAGAGTTAAAACTATCCTTATTTTCGATTACATGTCCCATATAGAGAAAATCTAAAGGAATCCATGAGAGAACTATTCGGGCTAATAAATGAGTTTGGCGAAGTGGCAGGGTTAAGACATGCAAAAATCAACTGTGGGCCTATACACTGCCAATGAACAATTTATAGAGGTAATTAAGAAAACAATTCAGTTTACAAAAGCATCTAAAAGAATAAATATCTAGGGAAAACTTTAACCAAGGATATAAGACTTGTATACTGGAAACAACAAAACACGGCTGATAGAAATTAAAGAAAATCTAAATAAATGGCATAACATCCCATGTTCATTGATTGGAAGAACTAGTACTGTTAATATGTCAATATTATCCAAAGCAATATAGAAACTCAATGCAATTCCCCTATCAAATTTCTGTCAGTCTTTTTCGCAAAAAAGAAAAAAACGATCCTCAAATTGATATAGAACTTCAAGGGACCCCAAACAGCCAAAACGATCCTGAAAAAGAATACGGTTAAAGGATTTCAATTGTAACACAAATAGACAGCAATCAAAACTGCATGGTACTGGCATAAAGAAGGATGAACAGATCAGTGGAATAGGACTGAAAGTCCAGCAATAGACCACACATTCATATCCAATTGATTTTTGACTCAGGTTCTAAACAGATGCAGTGAGGAAAGAATAGTCTTTTCAACAAATAGTTCTTCGAAAACTGGATATCCATAGGCAGAAGAATGAAATTAGACCCCTACCTCATACCATATATATAAAAAAATCCAACTCAAAATGGATCAAGGGCCTAATTGTAAGAGCTTTTTGTAGAAGAAAAAAAGAGGAAAATTTTCACAACCTGGGATTTGGCAATGGATTCTTAGAGATGACACCAGAAGCACAGGCACCAAATGAAACAATGAATACATTTGATTTGATCAAAATTTTAAACTATTATTCACTGGAGGAAATTATCAGAGTTAAAAAACAACCTGCAGGATGGGAGAAAATATTTGGATACCACATATCTGATAAAGCCAGTGATCAAGAATATATAAATAACTTTCAAAATGCAACAACAAAAATATACCTAACCCAATTAAAAGTAGGCAAATTATTTGAGTAGTCATTTCTCCAAAGAAATAGACAAATG
This sequence comes from Tamandua tetradactyla, assembly GCF_023851605.1. Classification (NCBI taxonomy): domain Eukaryota; kingdom Metazoa; phylum Chordata; class Mammalia; order Pilosa; family Myrmecophagidae; genus Tamandua; species Tamandua tetradactyla. Next base: position 70,488,615 of record NC_135336.1, read on the forward strand.
GCCAATAAACACATGAAAAATGTTCAACAGCATTAGCTGCTAGGGAAATGAAAATCAAAGCCACAATGAGATATCACTTCACATATACAAGGATAGCCATTATTGAAAACAAAAACAAAAACAGAAAATAAGTGTTAAAGAGGATATAGAGAAATTTCTTTCTTCTTTAATCCAGTTGTCACACTTTTTACCTTTGTAAACACATTATTCTTTTCTTCTATTATTTCTCCAATCTCACCAAGTAAGATGATCAACCAAGTAAGATGATTGATATTTGCGACAAAGAATGATTTCCTCCTAAACAGTGATAATAATAGTACCTAACATACATGGATGTGAAGATTAAAAAATTTTAGATAAGACTAGCACATAGAAAACTGCCCAGTACCTAGTAAGTAAAGCATACCTTGCTTTATTCCTCTTTGCAGATACTGAATTTCTTACAAATTGATGGTTTCTGACAGCCCTGTATGCAGCAAGTTTATCAGAGCCATTGTCCCAACAGCAAAATCACTTCATATCTCTGTGTCACATTTAGTTACATATATTGTTTTGTTTTTTTATACATAATGCTATTTCACATGTAATAGACTGTAGCATATTGCAAATGTAACTTTTATACGCACTAGAAAAACAAAAAGTTCGTGTGATTCATTTTATTGCCATATTCACTTTATTGCTGTGGTCTGGAATTGAACCCACAATATATCTGTGGTATCCTTGTACTCAGTGAATGTTAGATATTACTAATAACAATATCATTATTATTATTAATTTGTACTTTGTATATCTACCATATCAATACCACATGAACTTTAAAAATAGCCCAGAATTTTCTCATTGTTAGATTAAGGGAATGCAAGTTTTTGATTGCTGTAGGACTACATGAAAAGAAGTTTTGTGTTTTTTTTTAACTTTCACTAGTAAGTAACTCAGACATTCAAGAGAAATTTATTGAATTTGTATATGAGTTATGAAACAGGATTTTATCATTGAACAGATTAGACTTTGTGCCTGCCCTCATGGGTCTTATAGTCTAACAGGAATGACAGATATTAAATAACTAATGAGAAGGGTTATTTAAAAAAAAACACCCAAGAGCTACCAATTAATAGTGATTTAAAAAGTTTAATTTATGGATGAATAGTTTGACTATGCTAATAATCTAGTCCTTAAATATGACTGGGGAATAATTATCTAATAAATGCAACCAAATATTGATTGATAAGAATGTTTGATATCTAGTTTGGTAACATAAATGTAGAGCTTTATTATTTAAGGATTAAAAAAAAATACCTGCATTCCTATAATTATTTTCTGCAGTGGCATACCAATAGACAGGGCTGTGGAAGTGGCTGACACAGCAGGGAGGAATATTTTAACACTAACATTGTTTAGAATTGCCCATACATGGTGAAAATTAAAGGCCGGCCAACATTTACTAAGTTTTATCACTGTTTTTTAAATTCCCTACCAACAAAAAATTGGTAGGGAATTTACCCTTATATCCAAAATATTTTCTTTAATGCTTTTGCAATTATGCAAATACAAATTTTATAGAAAATAATGCTTCATATGAATTTGGATATTTCACTATTTGTTATTACATTTATAGAGCATTTATTATATGTCAGGCATTGTTCTAAACACTTCAAAAATTGTAACTGAAATTCCTCATAACCTTTTGAAGAAAGTAGAAATATATAAAAAAAACATTTAAAGATTTAATTTAAAAACTATTCAGTTAGAGCCAATGCTGTATCTCTGAACAAAATAATAGATAAGATTTTAAAAACTGCTTTGAATTACAGAATTGAGTTTTACTTTGTAGACTGAAATAACAGCAACTGTCAGGGAGGGAATTAATTTGACCTCTTTGAAATGCTAATTGAATTCTTATCTGCAAACCCAATATTTGAATTGTCAAGGTCTGTAAAGGAAATATAAAATCCATAAGCTTGATGAAATGATAAAGGACTTTTGTTTAACTAAATCATTAAAATGAAACAGTCGCTTTTATTCTGGGTATATGTTCTGTACCACATAAGAACAAGAGCAAAATAATGCCAATACATAGAAAAGTATATTGCATTTAACTAATAATACTGTTCATTATTTGAGTTGTTTTGACAATGCACCGTGTATTTCCTGAACATAAAAAATTAGAACAGAATATATTAATATGATTGCATCTTTAAATAAACAATTATGAAAGATTCCATTTTGCTTTCTGTGAACTTAAGAACTTAATTTTTTTTTGCCAGCTTCCAACTGTTAATTCTTTTAAGTCAAAATCATTCACTTTTTGTATATTCTTATTTAACATGTCTGATATAGTTTAAATTTATATTCTTTCGTGTATTATTAAAGACAACCCAGGTATTAAACACTGCTAACTAGTAGGAAGCATGATGGCCTGTGGCATGGCAGCCAATAGGTCTAGTTGATAGTAATGATTGACAATGGAGCAGAGATGCAATCATCTGCACTATGCCAGGTGTTGCAAATAATATGTCCAAACTCTCATCCTTCAATCCATTTCAAGGCAACCTACTTTCAAAGTACATTTAGTGTAGATTTTTTTCTACTACTCATTAGAATGACCTGATACAAACTAGTTCAAGCCAAGCAGCTATTATTTCGTGTAATTTATTTGACCATGGCTACAATTTTCCATTTTCAGACTTATAAATGAAAACTAAAACATAATAAAACACTATCATTCCTCTTTATTATGGCCCTTTCATCATTGCATAAATTAAACCTAATCATAAAAATTAGTTTTGGTGCTATTTTAAATTGTGTAATGCAAACTATAAGAGAAAGAGTAGGTTTTGGTTCCTGTATATGTAATGGACTTTTCTGTGTAAAAAAGGACATTATCTCACATATTGATTCATTTGGAGAAATTATTTTCTACTGCCATGCCAGGGAAAATTTTATAATTAATATCCTTTCTTATGACAAGGAATGTGCATGTTCAAGTGTATAGAAATGAGAGAAACAAATGAGTGACTGAGAATGTGAGGGATGTTGATTTAGCTAGGATATAATTGTACTTGAAATTCTGATGTTTAAAGTCACTGTGAATCAAAGTGATGTGTACATGAACCAGATCGAACAACCGGCCTTCTCCAATAGCTGAAATGTTTGTTAGAGGTGCAATATTGAACCATGATTGAACTCAAGTCAGGCTGTCACTCATGATTTACCTGGCGGAGCATTTTGTTTGAGTGAAAGTGAGTTATGTCTTTGATTAAAACACACAGAAAAATAGAGTCATCAGAAAGACAGAATAAAGATTGACTTGTGTAAAAACTATATTGAACCAAAGCTAGTGTTTACCCTCACTCTCCCAATGTAGGCTCACAGGACATAGGCCCCATTGAAGCTGCTATACACTAGCAGGCCATTTGCTGTTACTCTGAAAACAGTTTAAGCAACCACACACACACAGAAAAAGCATATCGGATCATTCACTGTTATTGCTTTTCATATACTGAATGCTTATTTATAAAATTTATAGTCAACTTAATTAATATACATTAATATTTTCTCTATTGTAGAGCCTGATCTACTAGCCTAGAGATTTATCAAAAATCACAGAAGTCCCATCATAGATGGTTCTTCGCAGCAACATAAAGCAAATCGTGTTTTTTCCCTTGCTAGTTTCCTAGTGATCACCACAATACTCTTCGTTCCATCCCCCATGAAACACATTTCTAGTGAAGTTTCAGGGGCTTGGGGTGAGGGAGGAAGTTTCCAGATACTCATTTTACCTTAGATGGAAGTGGAGTAAAGAAATGCAACTTCAAGATACAGCCCAGTAGCTTAACTGAAAGTTCAGCTCAACATGGATCAGAGAGACAATATTTGTCTAGAAGAAAGTATCCAAGCGGAGATCTGATTTGTTTCCATACTAATTTACCTAACCCTTACATCCCTCTTGTTGTAAATAATAACTACATATGTCCAAACTCTCATCCTTCAATCCATTTCAAGGCAACCTACTTTCAAAGTACATTTAGTGTAGGTATTTTTTTACTACTCATTAGAATGACCTGATATAAACTAGTTCAAGCCAAGCAGCTATTTGTAATAACTACCCTTCATAACTTCTACTCATTATTCTGTCAAGTTAAATATTGGTTGGAAAGACATGTCCTCCACAGCCCCTGATTAAGTTAATTACTGTACACTTTCAGCACTCTGCTTCTCCTTTGTATAATTCGTTACTTATTTATCCATGCGTCCATTTTTATCTAATTTCACCCTAAATCCTGAAGGTCTTTTCCCATAATGGACATTCAAAAAATATATATATTTTAAGAGAATGACTGAATAGCTGAGATTGGTAGAAGTTGTTACACATCATCCTGTAAGAAAATCTAAGATGAATAGTTTGTGGTGAAGAGTCAATACTGGATCATCTCCCTCTATTACACCTTAATGATCACCTATTTCTGGTTTGTAGTTAGAGTTCTCAGTTTGTTTTAGGATAAAGAGTACAATTATCCCAAAGATGCCCTGAGAAGTACAAAAATACTTAACTTTTCTAGTTCATATACTCTGCCTGAGGAATTCTTACCAGCTTAATAAGCAGATCGTACAACAACCATTTGAATCTTTCTAATTCATTCTTTGTTTATGTACATACAGACCCAGTGATGGACAATAGCTCCAGCGTATTTGTAATAGACTATTGGCTGACATAAAAATGAACAACATACACTTGAATTCCATAAACATCAATCAAAAGTGCTATTACCACCAATTAACTATCTCACATATTAGACTGACCTTGCACTTAAAAACAATAGTGCAGCAATTACGGCCACTGCTAGATTCTGAAACACAGGCTTTGGCTTATTCAATGATATCATTTATTCCTGGAGCATTTCCTGATGAAAATACTGTCCCGTTGAATGCTATTGAATACTGCCTAACACTAACAATTTGTTGTGTACATTAACTTTGGACACTAACTAGAATTGGAAAGAAGGTGTTTTAAACATTATTACATCATATTTCATTATTCTTGAGGGTGTCACTGATGATAAGATTGTGGACCCACATCTTGTCTTCAAACATTAATGTCCTGTCACTACATTAGGGACTTTGTTTTCAATTACTCAGCATTTGCTTGCCCAAATCATTTCCTTTTTTCTTCTTTTTTTCCTGCTTGAGTAGTAAAGAGGGTAACAGTATCAGGTAGTTTAAAATCTTCAGTGGTGTTATTCCTAGGTAGACAGGAAGTTTTCTAAGAAAAAACAAACTATCTCAGAAAGATATACTTGAATATTTTGTAAGGCAGTTTGCAGACACGGAAATAAATGGGAAAAATCTACAATCTCTCAAGTTCATTCCGCTAATGTGTCTTTGCTGTCAAACAAGCAGGATTTAATACAAAACTGAATACTGCTTTGAAAATTTACTTTCCTCCAGAAAAATGCAGTCTTGAGGAGAAAGTAATTACTAAATATGAGTGAGGAAAGAGAACATTGGGCCAAAGCCTAAACAGATCATTACAGTTGTTACCAGAGGTTTCAGAGTCAGGAAGAGAAAGAAAACGGTATGTATATGTTTGACATTTTAATATTACACCCTCATTAGCTGCTTTCTAAGCTCTGAAATGTTTGACATGTAATTTAACTACCCAGAAGATAGGCCATTTTCTCTAGCTCTTATGAAACAATTCTCTTTAAAATAGCAACCGGAAAAAAAAAAAAAAAAAGAAGAAGCAGCAGAAGAAGGTATTGTGTGACTACATTTTAGAAATTTATAGAAAATAGTTGAAAACACAATAGCTCTCCTTTGGGACTCTCATCAATCATGTCCAATGTTCTTAATAGAAGTAAGCTTCTTGTTGATTGCTATTAATGCTTTTTTAGTCCTATTGGATATCATTTATTGTTTTTGACATGGGAACTGGTCAAACATTTTATTATCTGTGCAAATTGAAGCCTAAAATAGTTTAATTTAATGATCTAAAAAAAAATCTATACTATTACTTACATAAATTCCACATATTTAAATGATGATTTTCAAAATATCTACATTCCTAGAAGAAATGCTTGTTACCTTATACTTTGCTGACTGTTAATACATTTGATGTGAAAAAATTCCAACAAAAAACAAAAATTTAGATAGTAAATTTCTTTAGCACAAATTTCTATTTCCTTATCATAAACATTATTGTCAGGCAATAGAGTCAGTAGGTTGGCTAGCCTAATAAATGGATAGAATGTCACAAGTAGCACAAGTATATCTGCTTCTAATTTAGGAGCCACCAGACTAAAAAGTTTTGCTTGATAATTACAAATGAAAAGAAAGCATCATTATAAGATTCTTGAGTGCACGTATTATGTGATTTCCTCTCAGAATCCTCTGCACCAGCAGATTCTCAGCAAATGATTTTTTTCACCTAATGACCTGGCACAGAATACAGTGGACTCCTTTATTACCAGGTTCTTATATTTTTTCAGAAAATTCTCTTCCATGTTACCTCTACCCATTATTTCTTTAGTCACAATATGAGATAAGTCTATTGTGAAGATAGTTACTAGATTAAACATCTGAAGTTCCTTCATTATTCTTTGCATGATATTATTTTCAGACCCAAATCCCAGGGGAACATTATTCTAAAATATAGCATGAATGCATGTTTTAAACGATAAATATTTAATTGATGAATGGGTAAAACACCTAAGTTTCTCTTTCTTCATGTATTGTATCACACCAACTAATTTAAATAAAAGACTATATTCATTTGTAGAGACCAGGTTTAGTTGCTTCCTATTAACCAAAGAGCTTCATTTCAATTCACCATGAAAATGGACGTTCCCAATACATGGGATAGGTTGGCACACACTATATTTACTTTTCACAGTGACAGCTTCTGAAGGTTTTTTTTTTTTCCTGGTGTTTTCATGGTGGTGCAGAGAAGAAAGAAGCGGAGATAAGCAAAGCCCTGGATCCTTCAAATTCCTAGTTTCATTCAAGACTTCCCTTATACTTCACCACACTTTGTCTGAGTCATCTCTAGATTCAAAATTAGAATTCATAACTTACTGAATTATCAAAGTCAAGTTTTTGCATTAATATGTGCAGTTCCCAGGATGGGACACTTGGTATCTTTCTATTTAAATTAATCCACACTCACATCACCATTATATAAGATTGTTCATTTCCTCACATACTGGCAAGATCTATAACTTTCTTTTTAATTTGTCAATCTAGCTTGGAAAATATAATCATATCTTATTTTTATTTTTCTGATTACTAATGAAGTTAAATATTGTTTTTGTTTAAACAGACATAGGTATTTCTTTTGGGAGTGGACTTACACTTTGCCCATTTTGATATTTAAGATTATTAAAAATAATTTATTAAAAAGATTCATATACCATATCAAAGTTTTAAGTATAAGTATATTAATTTCTCAGCTTCTCATTTACCTTTTAAATTTGCTTATCTTGTGTTTCACTGTTTTTAAATCAGCACAAATAGATTTTTTTCATTAAAGCACACATGCTTTCATTTTCATCTTTAAATATTCCAATGCATAGAATGCAAAAGTAGGGAGTATGAGAAATACATGTATTCATTAATCATGAATTTCTCCTAAAATTTATTGTACCACAATGAAGATAGATATTAGACTATTTTATTACAGTATAGAGTAAGCAATTATTTAGGATATTTGCATGTTTCTTTTCATGGCATTAATCACGCAAGCTTGGAATGTTTACTGCATAACATCTCTTAAGATGTTGTAAACTGAGACATAGTTCTTCACTAGTCCTCATTTAAAAATTTTATTAAGAAAAAAGACAACATATTTTAACAAATTCTATTAAGTAAAATTTAGTATTAATTATGCTTGTTTGTACGTGCAATTATTTTTAAATCAAAGTAAAAAAACAAATAAAAAATATACCATTCTAATGCAAGGTGTGCATGTACCTAATAATAATAAGGTGTCCTATACCTAATAATAGGTGTCCTATATCTAATAATAATAATAAGGTGTCCTATACCTAACAATAGAGTGGTAAATGGAAATGCTGCATTTCATGTGTAATTTTTCAGTAAACTAAAACTTCTCTAATAAAATAAAAAAGGAAGAAAACCAAAGAGGGAAAAAGAGTAGTTAAATAAAGAAAGCAAAATCACATATCTTCTAAAATTCCACCTCTTGGAAGATCAAACAGGATCAAAAAGATTATAATTCACTGTTGTTATAGCAATTCCAATTTCTAGGTAAATGTGAATTTTGAATTAGAAACTTTTCTGTGAAATACGTGAATGCATGCTGGAGAAACATTAATAAAATGATTCCACAATTTTAGTTGAATGGGAAAGAGTAAAGGGATTTTGCCAGCAAGAAAGTCAATTTAATAAAACTAACAAAAAAGAACTTAGACATAAAAGATAGGCAAAACAACTTCAGACAAAATTAAGTGATGATTAAATTTAAGGGAACCAATGCAAACTTAAGGGTATATAAATCTTAGGTTTCTATTATATACTTTAGTCATTTTTTTTGGTATTTTAGTTTTGGGTGTTTTAGCTAAAGATCTACTGAGATTAAAGTTTCAACAAAGTAATATTTAAACATGGGAAATGTCTTAAATATAATTATTTTAGTCTTGCATATATATGTACTTGGGGAGCGGAACTGCAGGCAAGATCTTCCTAATGAGCTATGACCATGTTTAATAGAGTCTGTGTTATGCTAATTCTAATTTCCTGATAGGAATTGTTTTAAATTCTTCCAAGTTCTAAATTTTTTCCAGTAGGAGTGCCAGTACAAACAATGAGATGTATTTATTTATTCTGCTCTTTGAGGAATCTCCTAAGCAAGTGTCTTTTTGATTTGTGAAGTATATGGTATTTTGGAGAAAAAAAGGATACTCTCATACTGGAATACTTTTGGGTAACAGATTATATTTAATTGGATTCTGGTTGTTATTATGCCATTAATAACATTGGGGGAACTTTCTGCCCTTTCTAATTTTGTTTTCCATGTTTCATAGTTGCATTTATAATATTAAAAAGTGCTGACTGGGTAGCTATTAATATTTTAGGAGAATATTTTACAAAGCTCTACTAGCTTGTTTCAATTTTAAGTACCTTCATTTGCGAACTAGAACTTTGCTTCTATGGGCCATTGAATATTTTCTGAGAGATAGGAGAAAAGGCTTCATCATAAATAATTTATTCTCATCCATAAAGCTAGAAAAATACCATATGTAATTAGTTCTCTTCAATTATTCTTTTTGTTTGTGTCCCTTTTTGAAATTCAGGGCAAAGTCATGTTCTTCATTTCAATCCCCTGCAAAATCCTTTTCAGATCTGGAAATCTCTTTAATAACTATGTCTGAAATGCTCAAATATCCATTATTTTGGACATGAAGTGGCCTACTTGCAAACATGTGTCTATGAAGGATCTTTTATTTTAAAAACTCATATGACTTATGTAAATCTTTAATGAAACCATTTGTTTCATATAAGGAATAATGTTGTAAATCACTTGACAGAGAATAAATTTGACATTTTTGGAAAAATGCTTTGGACACCACCTAAAGAAAAAAATGAAGCACAGATAACTATGCAACAAGCCAGGCAAGCAGTCAGAACAGGTATGGACACAAAGACTTGAAATTACAGCAAAGTCCTGCCTCTTTCTTGACATGGCAAGGACTGATACCTGGTTTCCAGGTCTGAGGCAGCCAGGAGTCAGAGCTGAGAGCAACGACTGTTGTTCCAGGGCAACAATTCACTACAAGTGGTAGTTATGGGCAAGTTGGTCACAAGGAAACTGGGTGAGATGTAACTTACCTAATATTCACAGCACACCATTTAAAACTGAATCCAATGTTCCAGACATGCTCTGACAAGTGAAGAGATTGTTCTTTCTAAGAACTGGTTGATTTTATCTCAATATTTAGAATTCTACGGTTGTTAAGATCTGACGTAAGCATTATTATTTTCTTGGGAAGAAAATGGAACATGAATGAACATGAAAGAAAAATTGATCTGAAACCATTCCATCCTTTTACCCTAAAATAAATCATGCCACCATTTTTCTCCAGGTCATTACACTTGGAGGACCTTCAAGCTTAACAATGACTGTACTTCCAGCAACATCTGACCACAAATGCAGGACTTCTCTCACAGAGCCACTGGGTTCTGCCAACCCAAAGATAGTCTTTATCCAATTTTGAATATTATAGACTGTAAGATAATGAAAACGGAGGTATCTGCTTATTAGTCATTCAACACTACGAGTTTGTCCACCTCATCACGGAGTCCTTATTTAGTAATGAAACGCTGATTAACACTGATTAACTGATAGATCACTGATTAAAATGGTTCATTAGGGAAGTAACTTGCATCTTATTAATAAACAACCAAATTACCTGCATCTCACAAACTGTCATTAGTTTAGTCTTAGAAGGAATTTCCGCATCTTCTCCAAATAATAATGCTTTATTTATTAATATATTTCTTAATTTCAGAATGCAAGTCTCTTGCAACACTTAGCAAATGGAAATTTAAAAGGCAAATTACATTTTTTTTGGCCCTCAGGTGAATTTTTTGCCTTACTGTATAAAGTCGCATAAAACACTATACCTAAAACCTGCATGTCAAATACCCACCTAAATGATAATTTTCAATCATCTTTGATCCCTTTAAATTGGGTCTGTGATAGCTGTTCATTTTTCTTCCTTTTACCTCTGCAATGTGAATATTGTCTGAGGGTCATCTTATAGGGCTAGTTGTGTTTGTGTTTTTACTCTTCTCTTGGTGAACTCATCTGATAAATGCTTTAAAGACTATCTCTCCATAATGACTCAAATATTTGTCTCTACTGAGGCAACCTTCCCAAATGTCATCTGTGTTTATCTACATTTTTATTATTTATGTCTATTTAACATTCTTCTTTCATCAAAAATTCAGTATTAGAAATCACCTATGGTCCAATGAAAGTCATGCTAGACTACGAATGATCAGAAAAGCAGTGTCCTGGGTGTGTTCTGAGATCTGACAGGCTGTGTGAACTTTGTCAGGTCACTTAATACCTTTGGACATTGGTTTCCTTATTTCTAACATAAAGATAATAGAATAGAGGATTCCATTTTCATTTATTCTTTGATTTGGCCTCATTTCACGACTTCAACTAAACAGTCACCTCCTCCATAGTTTTGTTCCTTGTGACTTTCCACTTCAGGATTTCTACTTTCCTTCTTCCACTCTCCCAGGCTTTTATGGTCATCTTTAAAAATCTCCTGATATTTTAAACTCTAAATCCTGCCTGCCAAAATGTGTAGACAATTCACACTTTTACATTATGACTCTTGCATAACAATGTCTCTTGAATCCATCTCTTCTTTTGTATTTCAATTTATCCTCCATGATATAGGTTGATATCACCTCCCATCTGGCATAACACCAAAGAACTTCCTAATTGTTCACTGCTCTCTCTCTCATTCTCCCACTCCTTTCCTTTTTTTAGTTGAATCTCCACCTCCACCCCCACATTCATCTTTCTTAATTTGCCGCTCCTCGATACCTTTATTCCTCAAAGGTTTATAAGGAGATTTAAAAAGAATATCTCTTTCCCAAAGTTTTTAAATATTAGAAAGAAAAATAAGCAAAAGTGGCAACATAAAAAGGGATCCAGAATGAAATTAGAAGGTACCCAAGTCCCTAGGAAGAGTGACCCCAAAGTTTGGCTCTAAGATTCCTGAGAAGCCTTTTTTATGGTGGGCAGACCCTAAGGTAACTTCAATAATTACACCTTCCTGTTGTTATGCTTTTTTTTTTTTAAAACAATTTCCTCCCTTTGAATGTAGGCACAATCTGTTACCTGATTTAATCAAGCAAATAGGACAAGGGTGATGGGATATCACTCCTCTGATTATGTTATCAGACTCTGAGCAGACAGGTGAGTGAGACTTTCTCCTCCTGGTTTGAAGAAGTGCCACAGAGAGGGCTGATGGAAAGGATGACATGGCAGAGAAAGGTGGGCAGCTTCTAGGAGCTCACAACATTCAGAATGAAAATGGGGCTCTCAATACCACTGCCTTGAGGAGATGTATTTCCCAACAATCTGAGGGAGCCTAGAATCAGATTGAAACCTCAACAGAGGACCAGATAAGCTTTGCCTATGGCTATGACCAGGTAAACTTGGCCAGGTTCTTGGCCAAAAACTGTGCCATAACAAATAGGTATTGTTTGAAGCCCCTAATTTTGTGGCAATTAATTAAGCAGTATAGGAAACTAATAAACCATTGTTCTGATTTAGTAATTTATTGAACAAACATTTGAGTACATTCATAAGCAAGTTGTACATTAAAGGGGTTAGAGTATCTATTCCCACGAGGTGGTAATAGGGAGAGCCAGAATTCCACCTGGGAAATATGACTGAAATTAGTGCTCCTTTTTCAATATATAGCTGCCTCCCCTTTTCACCACTTCCATACTTATCTTCTTGCCACATTCTTTTCATTAATTTGTTCATTGCCCAATCACTGACAATTTAGTGACCAGACTTGGCAACTTGCTCTAATTTCTATACTCAGCATCATTACTCAATCCTTTCCAATACAAATTTCTCTCATTCAAGTCATCTCTGTTTTCAGCACATCCTATTCTAATACCCACGTTCCAGCCATGTCCCACTGTCCCCATCACTGGAATTATTCTCCCCTTTCATTATTATCCTGATAATTCTCTGAAGTAAAGGTCAGTGATCTTTTTCTGCCATGAAATCAGTAAGACCTGAGTCACCATCAAATATAGTATACACTTTACACATTTACTTTTTTAATTTTGTCTTCTCATATTATCTTATAAGGCACACAAAGATAGGGATGTTTATATTTAGTTCACTGGTGCATGCCTAGCACCTGAAATAGTTCCTGTGCAGAGGAGATACTCTAAAAACATTCACTGAATAAAGTCATAATGATTATTGTCAGTGTCACTTATTTAGGATTGATCCTATAAAGCCCTATCCAATTTCATATGTTAATTTGTCATTTAATTTATGGGTGTGCACATTATGTCTTCAACTCGATTGAGGACAAGGTCCTGTGTTAATTGCAGTGCATTCCCATGGGGATGCCCAGTGCTGCCCCATAAAAAATGTAACAAATAACTTTTGATTGTATAGAGATAAAAGATAGATATTGTACTTTTGTATTATAACTGTAAGTGGCTGTGTTAGTTAGATTCAGTTGTCAACTTGGCCAGGTGAGCATACCTAGTCTTGTTGCTGTGGACATAGCCAACAGTATGTGAACCTCATCTGTTGCCAATTACATCTGCAGTCAGCTAGGAGGCGTGTCTGCTGCAATGAGTGATGTTGACTTAATTGGCTGGTGCTTAAATGAGAGATAGCAACGTAGCACTGCTAGCAGCTCGGCATTCCTCATCTCAGCACTAGCAGCTCAGCCCAGGCCTTTGGAGATGCAGAAAAAAGTCACCCCGGGGAAAGTTCTTGGAACCCAGGGGCCTGGAGAGAAGACCAGCAGAGACCATCTTGTGCCTTCCACATAAGAAAGAACCTCGGTGGAAAGTTAGCTGCCTTTCCTCTGAAGAAACAGCAAAATAAATCCCCTTTTATTAAAAGCCAATCTGTCTCTGGTGTGTTGCATTCCAGCAGCTAGCAAACCAGAACAGTGGCGTTAACCATTCAGTATATCCTGCAAAGATTCATTCAATTAAATAATACTTTTTTTTTTTTTTTTAACATGGGCAGGCACCGGAAATTGAGCCTGGGTCTCTGGCATGGCAGGTGAGAATTCTGCCACTGACAGTTAAATAATACTTTTAATGACTTGGTTTATAACTTCAAATATATTATCTCTTTTCTTCTGATTGCTTTACTATGGGCAGTAGCTTTTCACACTTTGAGTTTAGTAGCTTAACTATCTAGATATTTTTGGTCAAGTAATTAATGATCTGCCACATAAATACTTTAGGCATTTCTTGTCTTAAATTTTTGTGAGTTAATAATTTCAAAAGGAAAAAGTTTTTAATAATGTTAATCTCATAACTCATCTGTCCAGTAATTTGGATATTTTTCATATATATTGTTTTAAGTCATTTGGTAACTCTTCAGACTACATATAATCAGTCCACAGCTCCATTATTCTAAACTATATCAGAGATTTTTAAATGTCATGTACAACTTTTTATATCTAGAACTGAGTATGTACATGCTAGTAACATTCTTCATTGTAATGTTTAAGAATATGAACGCACAGAATTCACTCTGCTTCTTTAATACATTATCAAAGAAATGGAATCTAATGGATGATGTGTGAATTTTCAATTTTTGATTATTTAATAAGTTTCAATATCAGTGGCTACGAAAATCCATTAGTGAGTGTCCTTGTCAGTAAATTTATCTGTAAGCAGTCTTCTTCATCATGATATCTTAATAAATGAAGAATCCTGACAGTCTTCACTCAGTGGAAAACAGGCATTCTAAAAGAAGATGCTTATATTGGTTAATTTCAAGAATGAAAAAAGGTAGGATCTAAAAATGCTGCAACTCAGAATTATTTTATTGCGGTTTCTTTGGTTCAGGTAGAAATACAAGCAGAAATCTGCAAGATAAGGTTGCTATAAAGGATTCTATTTCTGGTGTCCTGAGACAAAATAATTTATTAAATAACCATTTGCATAGAACTCAGATGCATCATTCTACAGTAAATCTAAATTACAGGATATACAACAATTTCATCGACATCATAACCAGACTAACATTTAAAACTGCCATAATCAAAATAAATCAGAGTGTAATTCCACTGTAACTAGGAGTTTAAAAGTCTTCTTCTCCAATTTTTTAATGTACAGAGATATAGTTTAATTATATTAATTCCAATTTCTCATGAATCTGTCATAAATCTTATGAGATTCATAAATCTCATGAATCTTGTCTACAAATCACAAGTCTATAACTATTCAATTCTAAGTAAGGTCATGCAGCTCTCAGTTGGAATGAAAAGAGTGATACTGAAACAATAGAGCAAATGATATACTTTATTTTTATTAAGAAATAAAAATATTTTGCATAAAATTCTACTTTTTATTCAAACTTTTAAAAGGTATTTTCACTTGCATTATCTCCTCATACATATAAATCAGTCTCTTATAGTAGGAAGGGCAAATGTTCTGTTATATGTATATATGTATGTATATATATACATATATGTTTTATTTTTTAAGGAATGGCAGCTTAGGGAGATGAATGACTAACATAATGTATTATTTGAGTAACCATAAGCAGTACCTTAACCACAGCTTTCTGAATCACAGACTGAAGCTTTTCCCCACTAAACACTGAATTGATTTCTAATGTGAAATTTTAAATGGCAAGCGTGCTAACCATTTAGGCTGGTATCTTTGAGAAGCTGAGGTGTCTTCTTTCAGAAGATGAGGCTGCTTTAATTTATATTTGTGCTTTTGGCAAACTTCTGTTCAAATTTTAAGACAAAATTCAAATAACCTTCTTTTAAAAAACTTGGCCAGAAAGAGTTTGCAAAAAACTGCATTTTTTAACAGACCTCTGTGTTACAGAATTTGCTATGTTATTTGGAGAATCTTTATTTATTTGTTTACTCATCTCGATATCTTGAATCCTAGGACTGTTTCTGCTCCTCTTGGTGTTCAGAAAGCAGGCAGAGAAGAGATTCACAAGATGGAAAATGTATTTGTGTGTATATACACACACACCTCACAAAGCAAACAAGCGGAGCAACACTCTGATAGCTGGAATTAAAATTCCAGAAGAAATAATAATACAGAAAAGAATTTAACAGAGGCTGAGATAAAGGGGAATTGTAGACAGTAAATAATCAAAAGGGAAAGAGAAGAAGGATTTCAGAAGAAACTTCAAAGGATTAATTAAATCATCCAGATATAGGGAAAACAGATCTTCAAGCAGAACCATGTAATGCATTAAGAACACAGACAGCTAGAGGAAGAGGACTAGATGTAATCTTGGAACAAGAGGAACAAGCCTCAATACAAAGAAGGAAATTGATTTCACATCAAGGGAAGGGCTAGGGGTCCTTTTTCTGGTCTGTAAAGTAAAAGGTAATGGAGAGGGAGGACTTGACTTTAGGGCACCAATGGCTATGTTTGGAGATGTACAAGTTCCAAGTTTGAAAATGTTTGACCAAGGAAGTGAGTTGAGAAAAGGTTAAATTTGTGAATCTGTACTACTCCCAAAAGAAATATGAAGGAGAAAAACGATTGCGGCTTCTTACAGCATTACCATACACTCTCTGTTAGGGAGAATTTAAACTGTGTCTTAGAAAACAAAGACAGGATTGCAGCGAACAGAAAATGACCCATGAGGATAAATATTTAGATTCTTTCTATAAGTCTTGAAGTATGCTAATTTAGATTGAATGGTAACAGCTTGGAATACATCCCACTTCACCCCATCCACTCCCACACAGAAGTAACCCAGTAGAATTTAGACAAAGCTTCAACAAGAAATAAGAGATACTGAGAGATATGAAGTAAAACAATACTGCTTTTCTGATTCTGCCACAGTAATAGTTAAAATTAATTTCTCAAAAGCTGTGGAAGTTGTATATCTATATGGAATATAGATATATTTCTTAAGAGCAGAGTGAAATCAAAAGCAGAAAAGGATGAAAAGAAAAGGTGCTTAGCTCCCTTTTCAAGATGTCATGTTGGCAGGATATATTTAAAATGATATAAAGGAAGCACTCAAGGGAGGGAGTAAAACCAACGGCTTTAAAGAGAAAAGTAGACACTCCCAGCTGCAGAAGTGTTCAGTGGAACATGTAGTTGGAAAAAATAATCAAAGATGAAGTGAAGCAGAAACAGCAAAAATGAAAGTGCAAAGGAAAGACATTTATATTGACAAGAGTCAAGAAGGAAAAGAAGAAAGAAGCCAGCTAAAAATAAAAACATTAACCACAGAAATTCTAAAATTTATTTATTCATTGAACAAACATTTATTATGGGCCTACTATGTGTCGGATGCTATATGATGGGACTTCGATCATGAAGAGACCACAATTCCGACTATCAAAAAGCTCACACTGTTTTGGAATAATAAGGCAATAATCGTAATGCAATATTGATTATCATTGAACTTCCCTGGAGGGAATTAGGCCTTGTAATTTTTTAATGTTTTTCCTTATTGTACTTGACACCAGTGGGCACAAAGAATCTGCAAATGATTTATAGTGTATATATTAAAAAGGGAATGTACTCTCACATTAGACTAATGAGGTATAATCCTGGCAAGATTAAACAAACTCATACATGTAAAGCCTTGGCACATGGTAAGTACTCCGTAAATGTCAGCTATGATTATGCAATTTAATTCTCAGGACAACTATACAAAGCAAGAACTATTACTCCCATTCTAAAGGAGGGGAAGAAATGGCTAAGAAAGAAAGGAATTTAACAGCTATCACACAGCTAGTAGTGTCACAGCAGGGTTTGAATCCAGACATTGTCTGCCCTCAAAACCTGTTCTTAAACACTGTGTTATAGTGGTCTTTAGCCCATGCACAAAGTTTGGCCAAGTGGTGAAACCTAAGTCCTTACTAAATGTTAACTATCATTACTGTAAATATGCCATTAAGTCATTTGCAGTGTCTTTTCTAAGCTTGTACACCTATCATTGTCAGAAAACAGACTGCTATAAATTGCTGGCCACCTTTCTATACCACGAACAATGCCAAGCTCAATTCTGCCCAAAGGCATTTATTTGTACTTGTGGTTCCCTCTATCCTTATCTTCAGTTCTTCTCATGGGTGGACTTTTCCTGTGTTTAACGTCTCAGCTCAAACTCACCCCTCACAGAAGTTTTCCCTGAGCTGCGCTGATTAGTGCCAAACTTGCCACTTCCTGTGGTGTTTCTTCGTATGAGCCAGCACAATTCTTAGCGTTTGTTACTCTCTGAAATTATCTTATTTACTTTTACTGTCCTCATAAGCAAATGCATCCACCATTCTTGGGCACCTTTGTACTCACACAAAATAAGGCACTGGGTAAATATCTGTTGACTAAGCAAACTGAGAGGACATACCCTTTGCCTAGAATGGGCCCTATAAACATTAGTTCATCACTCTGCTTGTAAGTTTGAACTAAAAACCTGTATTCCAAGTCAACACATAATTTCCCTACAGCTTCATGTGTGATTGCCAAGGATCACAGTCTTATATGACTTACCTGAAAGGAGCTCCACCTTCCCTGACTCCCATATTCCCTCCAGGCATCCTAACTTTTCCTGGAAGTTGTTAAAAGCCACTTACAAAGGTAGGAGTCAAGTGTGTAAAAAAGCGATGGTCCTGTACTTTGAAATATGTAATTTTCGGGGTAGCAGAAAGAAATTTAACAATTATGTAAAACTAGAATACTAAATAAAACTTACAAAATTTGAGTAAAGGGCAATCAGTATGGGGTCAAGCACAGAGAAAGATAAGCATTTGTTTGTTTGTTTTGCATGTGGGTCTTCCCTCCCTCTTTCCCTCCTACCCTCCCTACTTTCTTTCCGCAGAAAGAAGGGAAGAGGGTATATTTTTCAATCTGGGAGAATCTCCCTTGCTCTCTTCTGGAAACTGTGTTCAGTTTAGTCAGATGAAAGCTAAGATATCCTAAAAAATATACAGGAAAGGAGATATCCCAAATTACTATCCCAACCTTTCTTTTAGCAAGAGATGAGAAATTGCACACCTTTGTGGAACGTTTATTATTATCCAGTTAGTTGTATCTTTCAAGGTCTTAACAAAATTGTTTTTAGTAGAATAGTCTATCCCCTTGCTTATATTCCACCTGTGTAATAAGATAAAAGAATCTTTAAATACTAGTCTTCATGCATGGTTTGAAGTATATTCCCCACCAATGAAAAAGCCCAGGAGGCCTTCATAGATGTCCAAAGTCTACTTCTCTACTCTCCTCAGATACCATTTGCCCTTCACCCACAGGGCACATATTTAGTAATTAAACTACAGTAGGGTTAATAACTGCCACAGTATTATTGATAATATTTGTTTTACCATAGGTTCTCCTCATTCCAAAGAAATATCTTTTTTTTAAATAGGTCATAAGGTGGCATCTTCCAGGATTTCTGAGGTCCCCCAAGAACCTCAAAATACTGGTTGGGAAGACCAGGTTCTAGGAGTGACACATATAACGAGTAAATGTACAACACAAAGTTCTGTTTACCTAAAATATTCAATGCCTATATTTGTATTGGACTATTAGAATCATGCTTATAATAATCCTGTGAGGTAGTCATTATCTCGATTTTTCAAACAAGGAAACTAAGTCTCAGAAAGAATGATTCACTTTAACAGGATTGATTAGTCAGCCAAAATAGAAGTTCTTACAAAATACTTTCACAAGGGTCTAATAGGTAGGCGCAGGGTATTACTCCTTATTATAAGTAGGTCTGCAACAGAATTGCTGCGAGTGATTTAGTCTGGATATACATTATATTGCTACCCATATTTAATAAAGCTGCAATAAATTTTAATGAAAACCATTTGCTGTAGGGTCAAAAAATGGCTTAAAACACAATCAGAACATGATATATAGAAATGAATAATATAGATTGTTCAGAAATAGAAAACCATTTTAATGATAATAATCTCATCTAAAGCCTTATCCCAAATTTCAAAGTAGTTATTAATTTATCTTCATATATAGTGCATTTATAACATTTATAGTTATTTTCCCTTAAAGTTAGGAATCCTATGAAAGTTACATAGCATATACTACTCCCACTTAGAAAACTACCTGGAGGGCAAATACTGCCAAAGTGTACAATACAAGGAATTCTAAATTAAGAATCTACTTTAATAAATCTGATTTTAAAGTCTATCCTGACTAGTTTGTTTAGAATTAATGCTATTCCTGTTAGATTTGAATGTGAAAGTTTCCACAAATTATAACGTAAAACATGTAACTGCCAAAGTTATAGAATTTTTTCAATGTATTTATCCTTATTTGACTCATCTTTGTTTGAGTTCACATTGACGAAACATAAAAGGATAACATTTTTTACATAAACATTTCATATAAAATATCTTACAGTAGCACAAATAATACAGAAAAATGGAAGCAACACCAACACCAATCAGCAGAAAACATGGATAAATAAAATGTGCTATGCTTATACAGTGGAAATCCATACAGTGATGATAAAGAATGAACTATAATATGCAACGATATGGATGAATCTCACAACACTATATTGAGTGAAAGAATCCAGATCCTTAAGACTAGATACTGTATGCTTCTATTTATATTATTTTTTTAAAATAAAAAATTAATCTAAACCTTTGAAGCAATGATAGCACTTCGTACCTTTGGAGGGATGAAGTAATTTGCAAGGGGCATGAGGACACTCCAGGGATATAAGTACTGGGAAAGCCACAGGCCCTGCCTACCCTCTCCTTTCTGTTGGGTGCAGATATTCATGTTTCCGTTAAACAGCCCTGAGAAGACATTAAGGAAAGGCCTGAAGGTAACTCAAACTCAAAACCTGGAATAAGCAGCCCCAGCTTATATTTATATACCCTCCCCCTGGGGTATATAAATGCCTCTCTCTGGAACCATATCGGCTACTCTCCTTTCCCACATGAAGCAGATCAGCTGGGCTTCCTAGGGGAGCAGACATGATGAGATCTCTTTTATCTGTTCTTTTGGACTCTTTGCTCTGTGTAAATAATAAAGTGATCATTTTCTGAAAGTTTCTGCTGTACCTCAGCATGTGTTCCCACAAGGTGCCACATAGTAACTTTCTCCACACAGGTGATACTCTATTTCTTGAGCTGAGTGCTGATCACACAGGTGTGTTCACTTTGTAAAAATGTATCATGCTTTACAGATACAATTGATGCACATTTCTGAATGCTATATTTTAATTAAAAAATGGTTTCTTTTTAAATCATCACCTGTTTAAACATCAGGACAAGATTGCAGGAAGGTCATTCAAGGCATGAGAGCCAGAAAAGGAGACCTGATGTAGGAAAAGGTAGAACCAGAAGAGAAGAGCATCATGAAACCAGGTGAAAGGAAGACTTGAAAGAAGAAAGGTTAAGACAGGTGGACATTGATCCTGAACTCTGCAAAGGGATGAAGTAGGATAAAGGTTTGAAAACCAAAAATGTTTTAGTATTATTACATTGCTGGACAGAGCTGGCTCATTATAGATTCCTTGGGCTGTTACTGTGGACTTCTTTTTCTTCTATTCGTGGCATGTGCAGGCTCTGGAAATTGAACCTGGCTCTCCCGAATGGTAGGTGAGAATTCTACCACTGAGCAACATCTGTACTGCCCCTGTTTCTGTGGACTTTTGAGAGGAGAAGACATTAGAGGGTAAGAGGTTAGGAAGTGGAGGCAAGATTGGTGGTAAATAGAAAGGAGAATGATGTGATGGAGTTATAAAGACTAGGTAGAATGAAGGAATTGTCAAGAATTGACTTTCATGATTTGACTTACTCTTTTGACTGCCCAGGAATGTCTTCATTTGGAAGCTGTTCTTTCCACATTCCATCTAGTTTTAGTAAGACTTTTATCAAGCTTTTTTCAACTCCTTTCTACCATTCTCTTTCAAACTCTGTACTTATAGGGGACCATGTGACACAAGCTGATGCCAATCAGATTTTTCCTAATGGGTATGTGGATGTGGGCTTGGGGATTCCCATTCTCACACATAGGTGATGGGGGATGGGAAGCTAAAGAGACTAGAGAAAAGGTTTAACAAGGTATTCTTTCTAAATATACCACAAACCAGCTTACTAAGGTCCCAACCCTTTGAACTGACTATCTGGCCAATAATGGCACCATCCAATTTTCTAATCTCAAGTGTAGTAAGGGTAAGGGGATTCAGAGTGGTAAACATTAAGAATGGAAGTGTTTGTTGAGTTTGGGTGATTCTATGACTGCTTGTAGAGATATAATCCTCAAGTCTTGGGAGTGAACGGAATTCAGTTAGCATTCCTGGAAGGGCATTGCCATTAAGTTGTGTTTGCAACTGCATTGCATACCCCTAAGACTACTAAAAAGTTATTCTGCAACTGGCTAATCAACCTTTGGCTTGGTGGAAAGATCCCAAAATTGTCTTAACAGCTTAAGGTTGGCTACCATTTTCTGTCTCACCTGGAAATTCTAGATATCAACAACAAAAAATACCAGGTTACTAAGAAACTTCAGAGGAAACTATCCTTTTATGAATCATCTTCAATTTGGATTGAAGCAAATTATCTTAATCATTGAATTGAGTGAAAATTTGGATTGATTAAGCAGTTTGAAGCCAATCTTGAATTCAAAACAACATGTATACCAATGACTTTTTTCTTAACCAAAGTTTATAAGCAATTGCTAAAGTATTCAAAATTAGCTTCAAATAGGCCATTGAGCTTTATTATAATTCTATAAAATATTGAAATATTGAGAGTTTATATATGGCCAAATGAAAAAATTATGTAGTATTTTGAACTGTGTTCTGTTCTAAATTACTTTTCAAATTGTGTAGTTTGGAGAGTTGTGTAATATGGAGAGCTATGGTAGAACCAAAAGGTTCCTCCTAAACTTGCTACTTTTTGTGAGCCCTTGACTTAATACAGGACATTCTTTTTTCTTGACATTCTATTTCTTAAATCAAATTTGCTGCCCTATAAATTGGATGGAAAAGTCAAGTTTCATTTTTTGTTATGCTCTTTGTCCTTTTTCACTTATAAACTCTACGTTGATTTCTAGTAAGGTACTCATCACAACTTATGAACTTGAGCAGTTTCTTTGAAAAAAAGAAAATACATTTGCTTGTGAGCCAGTTTTCTTCAAGCCTGTTGCAAACTAATTACTGAAAGTGTAGTACACTAGCAAGGGAAACAGAACTGAACAGAAGTTTACAGAAGGCAATCAGATAGCATGCTTCTGTCTGCACAATGTCCTGTGAGCTAAGAGGCTCCCTTATCTTGTGCTGATTGCCCTATATACATCGCGTAGCCACCAGTCATTAACTCCTTCAAGAACTCCATGTAATTTGGAGTTGCCAATGCAGGCTGCTCCTTCATATAATGGCATTTTAGGCCATTAAACAGTAATTTGTATTGTTCTCCTTGGAAAAATGAAGCCATTGCAAGGTTCTTTTTAAAGAGAAAGGAGGAGAAGAGTAGGATATATAAACAATAGAGGACCTGGGCTACTCAAAAATACTGGCGAGCTGAGTGCAAAGGAAATTCAATGCCCTGCATCTAACGGTACAAGATTCTTTCTGTCTTTTGACTCTTAAGCAGGCTCTCGCCATGCTCTAATGAGATGCCTTTTTCCTAACCTATGTGAAGCTGCTGACATTTGTCATGTTGGGCAGATAGATCAAAAGTGGCCTACAAGCATGTATAAATGTTTAACACTCAGGTGTTCGACTTGACATTTTCTTGCTATCTAGCAGCTGCCTGATTATTTAAGGATTCAGTAATCTCACTGAACATGGAGAAAGGTCCACCTGTACTAATCATTTGCTGCAATAGGATCAGTGTTCAATCATAAGGTCCTTTTGATTATCACTGTTAAACTTTCTTTTAGGTCCACCAGCATGCTAGAGGAAAAAGACTTATTCAACTGTGCTAAATCAAAGAGTCTATTGTTGAAATATTAGCGGGCATTTTTGAATGCTCAGGAAACAGATGCTTTTCTTAAGAAGTTCAGGGAAAGAATACTAAAAGCATGTTGCTGTATATAACCATGCTGTGTATTTTCTATAGTTATGGTATAAAATCATAGATGAAATAGATATATTATTTATTTATGTATTATAAAGAAATAGTGTCATACCAAATTACTTTAAAGTAATAGTATAATGCAATTTCTTATCTTAAAATTGAAAGTATCTGTATGAGGAGACAATGGAGTTCAAAACTTGTCTCTGACTCTTTACTGGACTCCTTACTTAGGTAAGGGTTTTATTATCTCTGGGGATGAGCCTGGCCCTGGGATCATGGGATTGAGAAAGTCTTCTTGACCAAAAGGGGGAAGAGAGAAATGAGACAAAATAAAGTGTCAGTGGATGAGAGATTCCAAACAGAGTCAACAGGTCTTTCTGGAGGTCACTGTTATGCAGTACATTGATATCCCTTTTCACTTTTTGGTGTAATGGAGTAACTAGAGAGAAATACTTTGAAACTGCTGAACTGTAATCCAATAGCCTTGATTCTTGAAGATGATTGAATAAGTATAGAGATTTTAAGGTATGAATGTGTAAGTGTGAAAACCTTGTGACTGACACTCCCTTTATCCGGTGTAATCTTAATCACTAGC
The DNA here is from genome assembly GCF_023851605.1 of Tamandua tetradactyla. NCBI lineage: Eukaryota > Metazoa > Chordata > Mammalia > Pilosa > Myrmecophagidae > Tamandua > Tamandua tetradactyla. Next base: position 70,512,951 of record NC_135336.1, read on the forward strand.
AAGTAAGGTTGGTTTAGTTGGAACTCTAGGATATTTCAGACGGGGGGAGGGGTGGATCTAATGGGTGTGTGTAGTGACAGGTGAAGCTAGACTGCTAGAAAACAGCTTTTCCTTCTCCCCACTAGAAAACAGCTTTTCCTTCTCCCTGCATAACCCCACCTAAGTGCCAGGGAGGCAGGTATACGGAGGGGCACATGCATGCATGCTGGAATAGTGGTCCTCATCTTGCTTGGACCCAAAAGTCCATCACAGGCATCTAGGAGTCTGTAGTTTACAACAAGCTTTTCAGGTATTTCAAATAATCAGGCAAAATTGCTGAACATTGTTATAGAAACTCATGGTAATGGGAAAGAAGTGCTATGGGGAAAACACACAAGAATCTTTTATACTCTTAACTTATGTTCACCTGGATAAATTTGATCTTTGCTCCACAATAATTAAACAGCTATCAATTATCAATAAATACGAGCAATCTTTTGTATAAGAACCAGAGGCATGGGAATTTTACATACTCTATTAATGTAAATTCCGGAAAAAGCAAATATATGAATTTTTTTCAGGTCAGTCTTGGGGAAGAAATAAAATATAAGCAATATCACAAATAATGTAGGATATATGAACTATTAAACAGGCAAAGATACACGTACAGGGTTTTGTTTTATGTTTTACTCAGTGTCCATTATATTTCAAAATGAGCTTTGATAATTCTGCTCAATTCAGCAGAAATCTCATATGCACTAACTAGTATTTTTAAATTAAAGTCATTTATTCAGCAGATGAGAAATTGGAGTTATTACTTATCTCATACATAATTCTAGCAGTCATCCTGGTAGCAATCATTTCTCTCCATAATATCTCCTTAAAAAAAGTCAATAATCTTTTCACAGTGGATAATAACTTACACAGTGAATGTGAAAAGAGTGTTCAACTCCTTTGTGCAATCAACCCAATGTCTTTTGTTAAGTATGTATGACTTCAAATCAGTGTAAAATGGCAGGCTAGCAGTTAAACAGTGTGCATTGCTGGATCTAATTAATTTTAGTATTTTATGCCAAAAATTCCATTAGTTTCCATTAAAGGTCTTGATGTAGTACAGGCTCCTTTATGTTTTCTAACTAAAACAATCAAACTTCTTTTTAAATTAAGGATTATATTGCAGAACTAAAGGAATGCTAGTGTGGCTTTCTAGCTTTTGAATCAGGTACTCACTTTCAGCAGGAGATTCAGAGCATGAGTTAACTGTAAAATGGTTATCTTGTAATACATCAGTAGGGTACTTTAATCCATAAAGAAAAGGCAGCTGGTAGAGAAAGGCAGTTAGGAACCTGCCCTGTGTGTTATAATTTTATGGTAATACTATAATTTGCCATTGAAAATTAAAGTTGCACTAGGGTTATTGGAAATGCTGGAAGCAGTAGTGAAGCCAAATTTATTATCATCTCCTTGAAATTTATATCTCTGATACATATACTCCGTAAAGATGCCACTTCCATAGAAACTAATTGTATAGTTTTATAGCTCTTCTCTTGGTTAGTGAATTACTCTTATTCTGTACCCATTATGTGTAAAGGATCACCATTACCATGTGATGAGAAATATATCACCTATTCACATTTAATAAGTATGAGGAACAAGATATGAAAAAAGTGACATATCTACAACTGCCTCCAATAGATGAGAAGTATACATGACTCTTCATATTTTGGATTGTATTTGGATATTAAGAATATTTCCTTTATCCAAGTTATTTTTTTATTTATTGTGATTTGTACCAACATTCCTTTCATTTGGCCTGATGATCAAAAAGTATTTATTTAGACTAAGCACAATTATAACCCATGAAACTTAAATTTTTACTCTCATTAAGAACACTTGTTTTGATAAAAACTTCAATATGAATGCTGCACATTATGTTTTACTGCCATGGAATTATTTTATTCACATTTTAAACTGTTTTTGTGATATTCCCATTAACACACACAAACGCTGACATACATAAAAGAAAGAAAAATATGATATAAAGCTAATTAGTCAAACATTATCATCTGCATGCCTACCATTAAATAAGACTTTCTATTACTAGTTGAGGCTAAAACTAGCATAAGATTATTATGGTTTCAATTATGAGGAATTTATTCAAGATAAGGTTTCCTAATTGTAGAGTCCAAAATGTTGAATGTACACACTAGCACGCATGCTTTTCTTGGGAAGGGGATGGTCTGTAGCTTTGATCTGAACTCAAAACATATGTTTTCTTAAGGTTAAAAAATAATCTGCTGGATGTGCGAGGGTAATTCAGTGGTAGAATTCCCACCTGCCATGTAGGAGACCTGGGTTCGATTCCCGGCCCATGAGCTTCCCCGAAAAACAAACCAACAAGCAAATTAAACTGACAAAAATGCAACAAAAGGTACTGCAATAATGGGATACTCACATTGAAAAAAATGAAATGTGACCCCATCATACAGCATAGCAAAAAAATCTGCTGTATATAGAGTAAAGATAAAGATAAAGAGAGTTTGTGGTATTAAATTGAATTACATAAATTACATAGGGAAAGGCAGAATTACATGCAGAAAATGCAGTGATTCTGTGGGCCAGAATAGTAGAAAAAAGTTGTTTTGTAAAACATGGAAACTGCATCCTTTTAAACTCAATAATAGACAAAATATAAATACCTCTTTTTTCTAGGTATTTAGGAGATATATACTTTTTAAAATTTAACACACTACATTGAGAACTAAAACCCCTATTCAATAACTTTAGAATTCACTTAGGTTGAGACTCTTAAACCACATAAAGTAATTAATAGACCTAGTTAATATGACTGAGCAAATACCATATGCCATGAAATAGATTTGGCAAAATATCAATAATTTTCATCAATACTTTATTCTGAAAAGTGCAAATGTTGTGGATAGAATTAAGTTGAATTAAATTGACTAGAAATAAACCTATGATATTAGTAAGTTCTAAATTTAGCATTTTCTATGTAATCGTGGTAAAACTAATTTATCCATTGCTAAGGACAAGAAGTTACCAAGAATAAACAGGAAAAAACAAAAGTGCATCAAAAATAACTTTAGATTTGATTCAAGTTTTCTGTTTTCCATCAATTTGTGTCAATTTTTAAAAATCTCTAGTAAAACAAATTTGATTAATTTTATTTATTTTTTAAGATTAAACAAAAATTGGGGGGCATATTAATTTATATGCCATATTATGCAAATTAAGATGAAATTCTTTTGTAGAGTCTTAAAATATATATTTATTTTAATATATATTAAAATGCTACTCAGCATTTTTGAATAGAAATTATATATGCCTTCCAGATGCTGAACAATATTAAACCTGGCATAGCAATAAATATCTGTAGGGTCAAGTAGTTAGGTATTTAACACAATTACATTCATAGCTAGACATGGACACGAAAAAATTAGTTTCTTAATCTAATAGTCATAATCAAATTAGAGATATTTTCATCTTAGAAATAAGTTTTTGGAAAACTTTGGGTCTTTCTGTAGTTTTATTCTAGATTTTCTTATATCAATTCCATTTGTTTCATAAATTTGATCTTTTTTTTAATTTTGTAAGCTGTATGGTGGGGGTCACATTTCATTCTTTTGCCATGTGAGTATCCCATTATTGCAGTACCATTTGTTGAATTTTTTGTTTGTGTTTTTTTTTTTTTTTCTTTACATGGGCAGGCACCGGGAATCGAACCTGGGTCCTCGGGCACGGCAGGCAAGCACTCTTACCTGCTAGGCCACCGTGGCCCTGCTGTTTGTTTTTGCTGGTTTCTTTGTTTGTTTGTTTGAGACGTGCATGGGTATAAATTTGATCTTGATCATGAGGCAAGACAAAATGAAATCAATTCATCTAAAATCTCCTTCGGAAGAATCACAGCCTCTCTTATATTTTGAATCTTCATGCCAGCTTTGTATCAAAATCTCTTTCAATTGTTTCAAAAGTCTTTGGCTCCACAATAAAAGAAACATTTATTCTTATGATGACTACCTCTTAAAAATAAAAGAAAAAGACATTCTGATTTTCAAGCTTTCTCGATTTTTCATTGCATGCAGAAAATAAGAAATTTAACCAGCCAAGTAAAATATTGTCTTTTGAGAATATAGATGATTTCCTTCAAATGAAAGTAATTACGCAGTCACTTCATGATCTAGATGAAGTTTACTTTCTATCAACCTCTGGTCTTGATCTCACTCCTTATCCCTACTTACTGGAGAGTTCTGGCAGTTTTATCGCCTGACTGTTAGAGGGACTACATATATCATTTTAAAGGAATTAATAAAAATCCTAGTTTCTATCATGATGTACCAGAAAATATAGAAAGGTTTAAGCTAAGAAATACTATGAATTGAACCAAGCCCTGAAAGTATTTCAATACAGTTTGATCTTTCATGCAAATACAGAGGTTTTCAGAAGGAGGTTATCTCATTTTTCTTACAACTCTGATATTCCATGGTTCTAAAATCATTTTTGCAGTTAAAGCCAGAAGAAACAATATTTCAGTTGTTATGTATGCCTGGACCAGAAAATCACATCTTGCAAATTAGAGTGTTAGAGTTAATGTAGCATTTAAAATTGATGATTCATGAATGTATTAGAAATTCAAAATTGACTCACAAATTCCAGAATTGCAGTGTAAACTATATAATATATCCTTTGCATTAATGTACATTCATTTCAAAGAGACGATACTAATCTGGATTATGTTTATGTTTTAAGTACCCTAACATAATGTGCAGCTTGCTCAGTCATTCAACAATTCGAAGCCTCAATGAAAGGTCAACTATTTCATCCATTTGCCTCCAAAATGGAGCACATTTGTACCAACCTTGAAAAAAAAATCAATATTTGCCCATACTTTCCATAAAAATATCCAATAAAGCAAACTTCACAGCTTCAATACCTTAACTGGTAATTCATAACTCATTTTATTATGCTCCCACCTCTGATTTTTTAAGGCCAAAATAAACCAGTTTCTTTATAGTCTCCCTAGAGTTGTTTGCAAGTACTTTTTTCCCATTCTTTTTTTTTTTTTTTGGCTCTTAAGATATCCTTATTTAAGCAAAGGGTTTAAATCTTATCTCAGCACTCTAAAATTACCCATCTATGCATATGTACTGTGAAGTTCATTATACAAATGAACGTTCACTGTGCTGTAAGATTTAAAAACAAACAAACAACCATTAATCTTAAAAATTTTTAAAAAGCTCTCAAACGGGTAATAAGATTAAAATAATGACTTGAGAATGGCACATGTCAATAAAGACAAAGTAAAGGCCAAGAAGAAAGGTAAATAATAGACATATGAAAAGCTCCTCATAAAGAACAAAGTTGTTACATGTGAAGAAAGAATAAAATAAGTTTGTTTAATGTGGTCGATTGACCTGCTTTTGAATGTTGCCAAGAACGAGGTCCTTCATAAAATCACAATTTAATTTCTCAAAAAAAAAAAAAAGCAAGATTACAGTACCTACTAATTATGCCCACATTTTTAAAAGAAAACAATTAAATGAAAGAAGCACAATGAAAGAAACCTTCACAACAGATAAAATCTTTGGGGTGAATAATGTTGCATTTGGTTATTGATTAAAAGGCTTTGACCATGACATTTCATTTATCAGAAACTATTCCTCATTGCATGAAATGAATGCACCTTATAAAATATGTGTGGCTTCTCCCATTGGAGTTTTCTTTAAAATCTTCTCTTTTTTTTTGTCTTTAACTCTGCTATGGTTATACTATTTGTTATGATTTTATCAGAATTCCAGGCTGTCATCACAGTGCTCCAAAATTGGGGCCTTTGCCACAGGTTCGGAACACTGTCATGAAAACAGAATGCGCATGCAGAGAAATTTCAGCCACATCCCGTTACTGCTGTAATTCAAATTTCTGTATGTCAGTTGTTGATTTAAATATAAATCACTGACTGTCAAGGGCATAGATTCCCACTAATGAACACGGAAACCAATCGAATCCACAAGATCTGGTACAAATCATCCACATGATTCAGTAAGCTTCCATTCTGGCAAATGACCATGACATGATGATTGCAGCACCCCTTCAAAGGTAGTAAATCGTAATGCACTGGCCACTCTATGCTCACTTCACGTTTCCACTAACACAGTAAGTCCACTAAAACAAACTTAAAAATGAATCTTAGCAAAAATTAAAGTGTAAGGAAAAATGAAGTTCTATTTCCTAACATGCATCCCTCAAAAAAAAAAAGTTTGGGGGAGTGGGTAACATTAGTTTTTCTTACTCTTTAAAGTTGTGTAGTTATAAATTAAAAACAAGTCTTGAGAAAGCACGCTGTCCTTCTGCAAAGTACCTCGTAGGTATTATGATGGGTTTGAAGAGGAATGCTCCAATTTAAATAGGAGGAACCCTCAAAAATATAATCAGAGGGACACGGTGGCTCAGCAGGCAAGAATGCTTGCCTGCCAGGCCAGAGGACCCGGGTTCGTTTCCCGGTGCCTGCCTATGTAAAAAAATATATATATAATCAGAGATCTGAAATAATGCCTTATAAACAATGACTGGCAAGTGTGAAGTCTCAAATCCACAACATTCCTCGAGAGATCTTGCTTCATACTGATTTCTGTTTACTAAATAATGTTGAAAAACTCTTCGCTCTATTATGATTAGGGCTCCATTAATAAGCTAGTAACAACTTGATATGCTTATGAATACTCAACATTTCCATGTTGTAATTTTCAAATCAGGGTTTAAAGAATTTTTCAAAGCAAGAGAGTAAGAATTATTACTCGGTAGTGTTTTTCTAAACATTTTATAAGAAAATGAGAAAATGCTTAGCTATGAAAGAAATTGAAAAATGCCTTAACTTTCAAAATCAGAAAATTTACCCTATTCAATGTCTATGATTTTCTAGAGGGATTTTTTTGTAACCTCAATTTAAAACTTATTTTTCAATCAATAATTAAAAAATTTATAGAAATCATGTGTCATTTTGCACAATGTTGTTGATTACTGTTTAAGGCCAGATATTTAAGAAAAAACCCTCTAAATTTGAAAACTTTGTGATATTTAAATTAAAAAAAATAGATGTTAATTTTAGTTTAGGACTTAAATGCACAGGTCTAGGGAAACACAATATCTAGAGGTTTTCTATTAGGGTCAATTTTTGAGGATTTTTTTAAGGAAATATATTGGCAGAAAATGAAAATGTCAAGAGCAGAAAACAAAATTGTACAGTACAGAAAAAAGAACTTGAGAAAATAAAAACCTTAGAGCAGTGTACTCAACAGAAATATCACAGGAGCCATTTACATAATTAAAAATTTTCCAGTCATCATATTAAAAATAAACAGGTGAAATTAATTTTAACAATATGTTTTATTTAATCCAAATATTATCCAAATATATCATTTGAAATGATTATATCCAAATATCATTTCAGCATCTAATCAATCTAAAATTTATTAGTGTTATATTTTACATTCTTTTGTATATATTAAGTTTTTGAAATCTGCTGTATACTTAACAGCATATCTTGATTTGGAAATATGGATAGTGGCAATTGTACTGGACAGCACAGACAGAAGAAAGGATAGCGACACTCAGAAATACTACTTCTCAAATTGACATTTAGTGAAAGCAAGGTGAAAATACACAGGGAATAGCTAAGCATACAAAAATACCACAGCATCATAAACTTACTACCTTCCCCATGAATGTGAAAACACACCAATAGAATTTTCCACAGAAATGTAGTCCAGGGCAAGAAAGCAGGTCTGGAAGAAGAGCTGAAGGAACTAACCGAGCATACTTCTTTTATCGGTGCCTCGTATCCAACACCAATTGCTGACATTGACTTGTAGGATGAAATCACATCACATTAAGCTGTTCATGTCTTATTCATATAACTTCCATTTTTATTGAGATTGGTTTAGACAAGCTGGTTAATTGGGAAAAAAATTTTAAAGACAACTTTTTCAATATACATGGGTTCATTTTAAGTTAATCCTCTATCCTTCTCTTACATTCTTTCTCTGTACCATTTTCATCATGTGCTGCAAATATAATTAATAAATAGATACATGCATGTTTGGTGTAAGGGTGCATATTTGTAGGAGATGGGAATGTGGGCTAAGTCCAAATGTGAAGAGAGCCTTACTTCCAGAATCCCCCTGACCCTTTGAAATACACTCAATTGTTTTAAAACCACAGGAAACCTACTTGTATATGGAAGGCTGCCAGACATTTCTTTTTTCTAAATTCATAATTGATTAATCATCATCATTTAGGAAAAAAGGGCAAAACCATGATAAGAGGCTGTATTTTCCATCTGCACATTAGAGCATTTCACGTGAAAAAAGGTGAAGAAGGAAGGAGATGGAGAAAAAAGAAAAGAGGAGTACAAAATTTGGTGTGTGGATTTATAATTTAATCATAGTTACTATTCTAGGCCATTCAGGTTTTACACCTACTTAGTAAATTCCTCTAAGTTGACAAAATCTCCCAATATTTTATTGTAAAATTATGCCTGATTTAATTATTTTTCAGAAATAATTCAGTTAAAAGAAATGATGTAAATCTACTATATGATAGCCATAAAAATACTACATTACTTGGATAATACTGGATTATATTTTAGTAAAATTGATGGTGCACAAAATAAGTAGAGAGTTGGCACTAAGGGAAAAGCCCATGTCTGTGAATGGCAACAGTCTTCTTTGGGAGCTTCCACTAATTATTCAGAAGTGGAAAATGGTCATTTAAGAGAGATTTTAGGAATGGAGAATCCATGATAGATACTGAGATGCTAGGCTAAGCCATGGAAGAAATGAACAAGAATGATAAATCATCAAATAGATCTTTTCTAAAGCCAGATGACTTTAAATAAAAGAAGGTCATGGAAGGTTGGGGAGGATAATTTACACACCTGGCTGGGCACTGAAACACCTGGGGTGAGTTCTATCAGGCTCCGAGCTACATGGTGAGAGAGGACACAAGAGGAATAGAGCTCATCGTGAAGAAGACCTTTTTAGGAATATAAAAAAATACTAAAAGTACATTTCAGGCATAACAGCAACCCCAAATGATCGCCGGTTAAAAAAGAAATGACCATCATCTTCTTTTCTCACACTGTTGATTATTTTGGACTTTGTTCTGAATTATGATATGCCGGTAAATGATCTCTATATAGGACCATGTAGATCATTCATTGAGCCCTGAATTGTACCGCTGATCAAGCCAATAGATCCTTATACCTCTATGTTCTCGCTACTCCAAAGTGTGGTCCAAGAAGTATCATCATCACCATGATAGCCTGAGATGTTAGAAATGCAGACTCTCAGGCCCCACTCCCGACCTATTGAGTCTGAATCTGAATTTTGAGGAGCTCCTCAAGTGATCTGACTCTGTACTATTAAATAATGAGAAGTTCTGTTCCATGTATATTGGCTTGACACTTGCATTTCCTCAAGTATGGCCAACCTAACTATACATTAAACATCATTATATGCATCAAACAAAGATGAGCAAGTGGGGTCAGACAACAAGACTTTTATGGTTGGGGTGTGTCACCGTGTGGCATTCCATATGTCCAGAGTAGAGAATCGTATTTAGGGAAAAATAATCTGTGACGTGGCTTTAATCTAAATATCATTTGCTGATATTTTCTTCTAACTCACAGAATTCTAAAAGGTGTAGAAGATTTAAATTAATAAAGATTGTATTTTTATTTAACAATCGTATATAAGTAAATAAGAATAAGTACATTGAGCATCATTATATAGAACACTTTTCTCATCTGACCAAAATACATGGAGAGATGATTTTATAAATATATGTGTTTGTGTGTTAATCCCTGACACATATCATCATTTCACAGAAATCGTCTTTTAAAAATGAAAAGAAAAACATAGGCTGTGATTATGTTCACTAAATAGCCTATAATTTAATGTCATTATTAATTTCAATAAAATTTTTGCTATGTTAAATCTGGGAAAATCAGTAAGACGAGTAAAGGAATTTTCTTTATCATTTATTTAGAAAGCATTTCATCTCAATTGGAAAGCATTTTTACTATTTACTACATAGTCCCCTGTTTTCTAATGTATTTCTCTTCTGTTTACAAACAAATGTGAGAGTTTCAGGTTATTTCTCATCTAATAAATATTGCTAGACCTTAAAAAAAAGATCCTCGACTCAACTCAAATATAAGTCAACAATGAACAAGATGGTGAAACCCTAGACACATTGAGAAAAGGCAGTGGAATCCATTCGTCAGTGACAGCCTTGGGAGGATGAAATCATGCACATCAGAAAACACTGCCTGTGCCTTGCAGCAGATTGTTCCAAAATGTGTTCTGCAGAACGCTAACTTCCCCAAAGCCTGTGACACAGAGTGCACTGTGCAAAAGAAATTTGGGGCCCTTTGAAGGAAACATGGTGGAGATTGTCATATAAAGATTTCTGAGAAGTTTTGCAATTAAAAAGAAACATAAACACACATGCCCAATCATTTTATCCAGTATTTTTCAAAGTCATTTTATGAATGTGTCCTTTCAAATTTTATGGTAGAACTTTACTAACATTTTCTAGAACATATTTGGGTTGTTTACAGAGTTATCAATGTCTGCTCTATCAGTGCCAATGGCCTAAAAGCACATTTAATAATAATTTAATATCCTATCAATAGGTCAATTTAAGTTGAGATTTCTTTGTTTACTACTATAAAGTACCTTCCCTTCAGTGAAAATCCAAACAAGTAGACTTCATAATCATCAAATCAAATGCTCACAAAAAATAGTTATTTAGGATTAAACTTTAATTGGTCTTACTTAATAGTGTGAACCCTTCGAAGGCCTTCATAAGACAACACTGATTCATAATCAAGTGGAGGCAAGAATATCTGGGCAATGTGGTTTTCATGTACTCATACATACATAGCATATGGTAAACATTATGTGATACATTACTTCAATACTGGGACAATGAAAATTTTAATAATAGTTTTTAAAAACCTAGAGCATTGCACCCTGACAAGTATTTTTTTTTTTAAATCTATTTTGGATGCACCTTTTTCATTGAGGTTGAATTGGGCTGAAATAGTCTAAAATAGTACATGGAGGAGAGAGACAAAGGATGTGTTTATTTTTTGTATGCTTAGGCTAAAATTTAATTTTAACTTCTATTTCTTCATTTATTACATTTAATATTTTACTATAATGTGGCCCATATATTTTAAATTACAATGTTCATGATGCATTCTCTGAGTTAGTCTTAGAACAAGGAAGGATATCATTAGATAAATTAATTACTTATTAATTATTTATGAACCTTGACAGCCAACTCCACTAGTCTACAAACTTAAATAGGTACTTATATAGCAGTTAAATATTTCAGTTTTCCAAATAACAAAGGCAATAAAGTGTAAAACTCATCTGTACTGAGATGATTGAAAATATCATTCTCTGTGCATGAATATTTTGAATATCAATCACTTACTAAAAGGTTTTTGTCATACCTGTTGATTGAGGAGCATTAATACAAAGAAGACAAGCTGAAAGCATTTGTCTAATGATGCCAACAATTTTAGAGCTTTTTAAAACACTTTTCTTGAAGTTCAGTTAATACAATTTATTTTCATGTATTTATCATTTATAGGTTACATCTCTTTGTATGCATTGATTCATTAATCTCCTCATAAACTTTTAAACAATGTGAATTATACTTTGGTGCATAAGTTGGAAATCAAACCAGGGTCTCCTGTATGGCAGGTGAGAATCCTAGTACTGAACTACCCTTGCACCCAATGTGAATGATATTTTTGATCTTGTAGAAAACCCTCCGTTTTTCAAGATATGTAGGCAAAGTTACATTCCCATTGTCATCCAGCAATTTGTATTAGAGGCAAGACACATAGTCCGCCATTCCCTAGACCTATATTTGTCCTCAGAGTAATATTTATTATAAACCATTACCTATTGTTACATTATCCATTTATCACAACTTTGCAAGTCAGAAAAATGCCACTGCTATGTCTTGCTTACGTATTTTCAGTTAACATCCTATCTGAGTTGTTTGTCTCTTTTTCTCTCAACTAAGTCATTATTTAATTTTCCTTTCTCCCATTCTGTTTCCCCCACTCTAGAGACAACATTCCATGTTTGTAAGCAGCTAACTTCCATGCTCCCAATGTTATTTCTTCCAGTGGTTCCACAGATTGAAATGGAAAGAGATTATTATTAGAAGAGTATAGGATCTTGAAATTGTGGAGCTAGATTTTCCCTTCAGTAACTGTCAAGTGGAGGTAAAGTTGGTCAGGAATAGGGGTGTATCTGAACCTTTAGGTCAGAGTTTCCTTTGACCTTGATAGAACTTGGAGCAAGTCCTGGATTCAAGTTCTCATGTTATACATACTTGCTCCTGAGCTTTACGCACATTAGTTGCAGAGATAGTAATAATGACAGGCATTCTCTCTGTGAATATAGAAAGGTGATAATGTAGATAAAAGCATTTTAAAAATACAAGTTATTACTGTTAATAACTACCAAGAGATTAACTAAGACCTAGAGAAGAAGAGTTATTGTCCTAGAGAACAATGGAGTTGGGTGCAGAGTCCTGATATCCTGACACTAGGTTGGTTAAAATTACTATTGCTGTGTAACAAATTACTCCAAAACTGAGTGGCTTAAATGACAGTTTTGTTTTCCTACCTATTTTGGGGTCAGGCTTTTTGGAAGACCTTGTCACATAGTTCCCATCTGGGGTTTCTCAAGCAGTTGTAAGTGGATATCAGCTGGAGCTAGCTGCAGTCATCTGAAATTTCACCTGCATTGGATGTCCAAGGCAGTTCACCCACCTGGTTCATAGGTGATGCTGGCTCTTGGCTGGGAGCTCAGCTAGGGCTTTTGTCACCTACACCTGGCCTCTCCAACATGCAGGTCTCAAGGTAGTAAGACTTCTTACACAGTGTGTGGCTTCCTTCAAAGTGAGCATGCCAAGAGAACCAGGTGGAACCACTATGGCCTTATTTGAGCTAGCCTTGGAAGCCATAGAGCATAATTTCTGCCATTTTTATTGGTTGAAGCATGCATGAGCCTGCCAAGATTCATTGGGAGGGAACATATACATCAGCTCTCAGTGGTACAAGCGTGAAAGAACTTGTGATCCTTTTTTTAAAAACGGCATTTCGGCTTCAGTCTGGGATACCCTGTTAAATCCTGCCACTCCTATTGAGCAACTTTATGGAAAGCTGTCTCTTCCTGTCTCTCCCTGGACAGCTAACTAACAAATCTCATACCGGTACTATACTTGACTTGGTTATAAGAGAGGTGTCATATCTTTGATATTTAAAATTTAGCTGCATCTCACTCAATAAAAATTCAACGAAATATAATTGAGTGCTGCTATATGAAAGTTATGCTGGGAATACAACTACAGAAGAAAAAAAAAATCCTCACTCCAGTCTGTCAGTAAAGAGGATTGAAACAGTGATTCTATGCTATCACAGAAGCGTGCACTGGGTCTGCTGTGGAAGAAAGGGTTTTACTGTACAAGAGATTAAGGAAAAAAAATTCAGAGGATTGATGTTAAAGGGGCATCTGGAAGGATATTTTGGCAGGCAAATGGCAAGATCAGTTTTTGATGGAAAATATGGCATTCTAAGTATACATGTACTTGAGAGGGCAAGTGGTATGAACAAAAACAACAAAAACTGAATTAAATTTGATAAGGCTTTGATGAAAGCTGCATATGTAGCAGTGAAAGAAGAGTAAGAAAAATTAAGAATACGCTTGAAATTGAAAGTCCTTCTGTCATGGCTAGGAGTTTATACATAAAAATATATATGCTCATTTGGTATTAATGATGTAACTCATATAAACAATGTAAAAGTTAGTATCATAAGTTTTCTGTGGCTATATTTTCAAACAATGGAAAGGGTATAGCTTAAATATTTCAGAGTAGTAAAAACTGCATAAAGTTACAATAAAATTGGATCAGAGAGGAAGAACGTTTAAACAAACCATGGTTGCTTAATACAAAACCTACATGAAACATAAATTAAACTGGATTGAAATCAGGTGTTGACTTACTTTCACTTTGCCATGGCATGTGTTGGGTTATGTTCAAGTAGTCAAGCATTTGCATTTATATATAGTAATCAAACAGAGCAAGCAACAGGAGAACAGATTCTACATTCTAATTCTCAAAAGCACACAACACATGGAGCTCACATCAGTTGGATCTTGTGATTTCACTGCACGTAAGTTGGCTAATTAAAGTGAGTGAGAGTTTTTAGATAAAGTATAAGACAAATGTTCTTTGTTGTCAAAATTTTCTGCATATGGAATGTGTTAAGGTTAGGATAATATGCAGGGTTTCGCTTACAGCTCAAAGATTTAATTATTTATAAGAAGAATGTCTGCTGGAAAAAAAAAATGAGATGCAGGAAAACAACCTAACTGGAGAAAAGTGGGGTTATGATCCATGGACTCATTACAACAGAACTTTACTACCCCGAGTGCATTCTGGGAAGTAGCAGCATTGGCATCGGCTTGGAACTTGTCAGAAATGCAGACTCTCAGGTCTCACTAGATCAGACTATACCTTCTTATCAGATCCCCAAGTGATTTTTATGGACATTTACATCTGAGAATAACAGTTTATAACTTTGAAAGCTGTTGGATAGACCTTTGTATTTGTTCCAATGAGTCTAATGTGAATCTTGGAAAGGATATATATATACACACTCACATATATAATCTGACATGAAGAATTGAATTAAATAATGGACAGTTGGAAGTCATCATAGCCTACTATTAAGTGCCTAAGACTTTGGCTGGGAATGGTAGACATTCATTTGGAATATTAATGTTAAAAGTGAATGAGCTTTATATATATCACTTTATCATATTAAGTCATTTTGCATACATTATTTCATTTTGAACTTCACAACATCTCCATGAAGTAGGTAGAATGGGTTGTTGGCATCAATTGACAAACGCTTTCAACTTGTCTGCATTGTAATAACTCTTAAAATCAACAGGTTATGACAAAACCTTTTAGTCCATGATTAACGTGAAGAATGTTCATGCATTAAGCGTAATGTTTTCAACTGTCTTTTAGGGAGGATAATTCTTGCATGTTATTGTCTTTGTTTAAGAAAGACTGAGAGGGTTAACTACTGTGTAAATGCTTACTGACTTTTGAATAGGGAAATTACCAGATTTAATCTACTAATATAGCCTAACTTGCTGCAGAATGGATTTAAAGCAGGCATCAGGAACAATGCAACTTAAAATATATGAGTGAAATAGTTTGGGGAAAGGTCACATTTTATCATTATTGAAATAGAAATGAATATAATAATTTGTCTTAGCTGACTCAGGGAAACCAGTGAACACATTCTGCATCTTTTGCTTCAGTACAGGAGATTTGACCATTCTAGCCCTGTACAACCTTTATAAAAGTGTGAGTTCTTTAACATAGAAGGCATAAAAAAAGAAGATGTTGAGAATATTGATATGCAGAGAAGGAGCAACTTTTCCAAACTCTAGGTGAAAACAAGACTGGAAGTCTAAATTTCTGTTTAAAAATAGAGAAAAAGTTTCCTCTGTGGTGAACCTCATCATTAATTCCAAAATTGGGACACATTCTGAGGGTAATCTGATCAAAAGATGGTGCTTTGCAGTTAGCAGTGACTATGTAAATCTGGAACATATTTTCAACATAACTTGGTTTTTACAAACAGCTTGATCACATTTACGGAAGAAGTTAAAGTTGGGATTTTCATAGAGAAAAGCAAAAGTAATTAAAGAAAATACGATTGCCATATTTTGTTGGGTATTTCCCTCATACAAAGGTATATTGGATTGCATATTTTTGAACGAACATTTCTTCACAGATTGGAACATCTTTTTTTCTATCGTTGAGGAAAGAAATCTGTAACTTGACAAAGCAAAGAGCTTTCTTTTTTTTTTGAAAAATATATGCTTAAGTCTCATTCTTGCAATGCTTTGTTCATTCCAAATTTGCTCAAATTCATCCTAAGTGAAGGCAATTACATAAAATCACTTCAAAAGACATTTTGGGTTTTCTGTTCTATCACTAATTCTAATTGTCTAAATGCTGAAAAACATTCCATATTTTCTAAACATCTGAACGGAATCCTAATCTGAATCAAATAGAGGCTACCACGTTTTGAAGTTCAACTCCATTTTACAGCTGGCTAGGGCCACCAGTTTGTGGAAGGTATGTGGCATATTTATAATGTTAAGTGGAACTTATAATTTATTTTCCAAATCAGAATACCTTTGAGATTGAAAGGAACAATCACCAGATATAATGCCGGGGCAAAATGCCTGAACTAGGACTCACATGGGCAAACTGGAACATATGGTCAACCTATTTAGAGATAGTTATAAATGCTTATAAAGTTGAATTGATGAATGAGAGACAGAACTGAACTCTCCTACTTAGGAGAGCTTTTATTGCTAAGGCTTAAATTCAAAATAATTGTATATGCCTATAGAAGTTTTCCTTCTTGAAGAGGTGTATAAAGTGAAGGTTGGAAAGGATTGTCCAATGCTATTTGTTTTAACAAATTGCTCCCAATTTACAGTGATCTTGTGTAATTAATTACCTTTGAAAAGTGATACATTGTTAAAAGGGTTAGAGACAAGATAGTCCCAGGTTGGGAAAGAAAAGGGAGGCATCAACTCAGAAATCATTCTGGCTTTTATGTCTTCCTGATTCAGAAGGTATATAATTTCATTCTTAATCAAACTGCACCATTCTTCAGTCAAATATTTAAAACACTCCTTAAAATAAAGAAAAAAGCTATATGGTTGTAGAACAATATGTCACATGAAAAAAACCGCAAATACTAAATATTTTTGCATTGCATTTAAAATAATTTATATAATTATAGAACTAATAAAATAGAATTGACTATCCAATAAATGGAATTTTATATCATGTTTGTTATCAGCTAAATAATTCATTATTCCATTTTATACACACACTCTTTAATTAACTTACTGACTCAGAGGTAAGAAGCTGCTAATCCATTCATTTCCCAAGCCCGCACAAAAAAGTATAAAATGTGTGTGAGTATAAAAGCAAAAGGGTAGGAGTTTAATATGAAGGAATTTTTAATCAGCAGAGAAAGCAGCTGTTTGAGGTTCTCTCCACCTCCAACTGGAAATCCCAGATTGCATGGTGATTAGTGACACCTGTTTCCTACTAGAGTTTTCCTGAAGAAGGCAATACATGAAGTTGGCAATAGAACTGTTCCTAGTGTTTTGATGTACTCTTTCAAAAAGTACATTTTCTTTTAAAACCAGATATTTATTTTCAGCCACAGTGTGCCTATTTAAAATAAAAATATCAAAGGCTGAATTTGCCTGGGGTAATCGAAACTATTTTATCAGAATAAAAGAGAGAGGATAATTTGGAGAGTCTTGTTAGTATTTTAAATGTTTAAACCTTTTTAAAAGGTCCACTGAAATATTATAGATTTAAATAGTGTCGA
This sequence comes from Tamandua tetradactyla, assembly GCF_023851605.1. NCBI lineage: Eukaryota > Metazoa > Chordata > Mammalia > Pilosa > Myrmecophagidae > Tamandua > Tamandua tetradactyla. Next base: position 70,530,481 of record NC_135336.1, read on the forward strand.
ATTATTTAGAATCATATTGCCTACATTAGAATCATATTGCCTGATCAATGGGCAACTGATACCTGTGAATGAGTACCATAAGAATTAGCTTTACTCTAGTCTCTTCATGTTTCTCCAGTCTATTGCTTCATCGACCCTTCCTCTTTGTTGGGAATGCTTATTTATTTATTTAGTTCCTTTCACTTGTCAGACTTGGAGTGGATTTAAGAGGTAATCTGGTTCAAGCTGGCCATTTTACAGGTGAAGATTCTAAGGTTTAGGGAGGGGAAGTGAATTATACAAGATAACACAAGAATGGCAGAGTTGAAATTAGGATGTCATTTTAAGTTGCAAGTTATTGCCCGCTTCTACTCACTTTGAAATTACCTCCACTTATATTCAAATCCAATCTTCCTTTCATTTTGAAACATCTGCAACCAGAGCACTCTCCCAGTAAGAACAGCACTATGAGGTAAGGGCTTAAGAGATTCATGGAACCACTGTCCTGAAAAGGAGCCAGAAGTCTGTTGATGCCAAATTCTTTATTTTTCAGCCCGAGAGGAAAATGACCTCTCTAGATAGTTTGTGTTTCTCACATGTACACAACCCCAAACAGAGAAATATCCTGTAGAAAACCTTTGTTCCGAGAGATGGACATTTCATAAATTTCATTTTCTGCTTGGTTGATACATGATTGCTTTTAGTGTTTCTGTATCTATTTATTGAATGTATTTATTTTACTGACTTTTATGGAGCTCCAACTATGTGCTAGGCATTGTTTCAAACTTCAATGTTTCCATAGATTAGCTGCATCTATCACTTTTATCATAAATTAAATTGTCAACCTCAAGTATGCATACATATATTTAACATTCCTGTAGTAGCTATGTTCAGATGTCAACTTAGCCAGGTGATGGTGCTTCATTGTTCTGTTGCTGTGGATTTAAATCATCAGCATGTGAAATTCGTTTGTGGCTGATTGTATCTGCAATTGGCTAAGTGCGGGGGTGGGGGGAGGTGCCTTCTGCAATGAGTGATGTTTAATTTAGCTGGAGGCTTAAAAAAAATGAGAGGTTAGAAGAGAGCTCAACAGAACTCAACAGCCCAGCACACCTGGCTCAGAACTCAGAGCTGGCTCAGACCCAGACATTTGGAGAGGCAGGAAGGAATCACTCGGGGAATCATTTCAACCCAGGAACTGTGAAGGAAGGCTGTGTGCCTACCCATGTGACAGTAAAAGTCAGAGAAAGCCAGCTGTCTTTCCTCTGAGGGACTGTAAACTTAAACTAAATAAGTCCCCTTTATAAAAATCATTCCATTTCTGCCATATTACATTCTGGCAGTGTGCTGGTTTGAAGCATTATGTACCCTAGAAAAGCCATGTTTTAATCCTGATCCAATCTCATGGGAGCAACTGTTTCTTTGAATTCTGATTCAATACTGTAGGCTGGAAATTTTGATGAGATTATATCCATGGAGATGTGACACACCCAATTGTGGGTATGACCTTTGATTAGAGAGAGATGTGACCCACCCATTCCAGGTGGGTCTTGATTAGCTTACTGGACTCTTTTAAAAGAGGAAACATTTTGGAGAGAGTCAGAAATGATAGAAATGACAGAAACGACAGAAGCCTCAGAGCCGACAGAAACCTCACAGCAGAGCAGACACAGATGTAGACACCTGGAGAGACACGGGTGTTTGGAGATGCTTAGAGCACAGCAGATATTGCCATGGGACGCTAAGCAAGCCAGAATCGGGAGAGAGCTAAGGGAAGCCAAAACATGAAAACCAGTCCTGGTAAAGTAAGGAACCCCCAAAGGAACAGAGGCTGAAAGCATGGAGCCTAGGAGTAAAGGACTAGCAGATGCCAGCCAGCAGACTTCCCAGCTGATAGAGCTGTTGCAGACCCATCAGCCTCCCTTGAATTAAGGTATTTTACTCTGGATGCCTTACTTTGGGCGTTTTTATAGGCTTAGGACTGTATACCTGTAACATTAAATTCCCATTTCTGGTTCTGGTATATTGCATTCTGGCAGCTTGCAAACTAATACAGGCAGCATTAACAAACTAAAACAACTCCTAAATTTTACAGAAACACACAGAAAAGTCCACATCATAGTAGTCACTAATGATTAAAGAAGAGCAGTGGTATAAGAGGTAAAAAACACTGATTTTATTATTGTCAAAAAAAGATTTGGTTTCTTTATTTTCTTGAATCATGACGTTTAATTAAAATTATCTCATCAAACATAATATATTTACATTTGGTTAGATTTTAAGGACTGGCTAACATTTACTATACATTGGGGATGGAGGTGGTGGGAAGCATCGTTAGAAAAAGTATAAGACTAGAAATTGAAAGACAACGTTTATTTTCAACTTATTAGCATTGATTTCAGCAAACCACTTAGTAAATCTATCTATGCTTCAATTTCTTTGTTTGTAAGATGAGAAAATTTGACACATCATTTTAGAATCCTATATTTAATATAGCGAGATTGGAAAAGGTAAATATAATTTCAAGCTACAATCTGGTTAATTGATAGTTGACATATGCAAACAATAGCTCAAGTGATATCAAGCTATTTTGATATCCATTTTGAAACAATATTTGTGCTTTGTCCTAATATGCATAGCCAAAGTCAGGGACAGAAGTACTGTGGAGGACAATTTTATATACATAGATCACTTTTATATACACATATTAGAAACCAAGAACACATATTCATTTAATCAGAGTCTTCCCACTACAATCCCTTGGTATGTAATTTTCCTCATTTCTTTTATAAGGAAAATTAAATACAGTGGACAATAATGGCTAAGTAAGTTAAGCACACATGGTGGTAAAGTGTGTTAAGATCCATATCAATCAAATATCTGTATATTAGCTTGAATCAGGGTAGTTTTCCTTTTCCTAAAACCATTACAGCTAATGAGAAGGTGATGGGTTGGTGCAATCCGCAAGAACCAAGTAGTAAATTTTTAGCTTCTTAACGGATTTCTGGAGGATCAAGGACATTACTTTGTCTTTCAAAGCACTGGAGATTTTAAGGTCACTTACTTGAAGAGGGTTGCAAAGATCAATGAAAGATATAGTGGTCAAAGACAAAATCTTAAAACATGTCCATGAAATTAAGTGGAGTCACAGCCTTAACCACAGTAGTCAGCTTCCTTAAACCTGAGAAAAATTCCTCTGTCATAGAACAGGCAAGGTTTGGCCATCTTAGTCATGAAGATCACTTCCCAACAACCTCTGTTCAGTAAAAACTATTCCCAATGCCAGCTTTCAAAGTGAGATATTAAAAGATAAGTGTGCTGCAAAGATGGATAGAACTTTTTCCCCATGGAACAAAATTATGGATGCCTTTTCTTTGTCAATGCCATTTTTAGTTCCTTGCAAAACAGATAATTTAGGAAGCTTTTGCCATGTATCTTTTTTTCTTAGAGAAGTTGTGGGTTTATAGAACAATCAAGCATAAAGAACAATATTCACATATGCCACCTGTTCTAGTTTGTAAACTGCCAGAATGTGATATACCAGAAATGGAATGGCTTTTAAAAAGGGAATGTATTAAGTTGCTAGTTTACAGTTCTAAGGCCGTGAAAATGTCCAAATTAAAGCAAGGCTATAAGAATATCCAATCTAAGGCATCCAGGGAAAGATACCTTGGTTCAAGAAGGTTGATGAGGTTCTGAGTTTCTCTCTCAACTTGAAAGGCACATGGTGAAGTCTTCTAGCTTACTCTCCAGGCTTCTTGTTTCATGAAGCTCTCACTAGGGGTGTTTTCCTTCTTCATCTCCATAGGTCTCTGGTTGCATGGGCTCTAAATTTTTTTCCAAAATGTTTCCCTCTTAAATGGCTCCAGTAAGCAAACCCCATTTTGAATGGGTGGAGATACATCTCCATGGAAACCATCTATTCATAAGTTACTACCTCTAATTGGGTGGGTTACATCTCTGTGGAAACAATAAAAATGCTTCCATCCAGCAATACTGAATGAAGATTGAAGAACTTGGCTTTTCTGGGGTACCAACAGGTTAAAACCGGCACACCACCCTATTATTAATGCCTTGTGTGGTGTGGAATATGTTACAATTGATGATAGAACATTTTTATAATTTGAACTATTAACTATAGTCTATGGTTTAACTTAGGGTTCACTGTTTGTGTAGAGTAGCTACATGAATTTTTTAAAATAAATTTTATTCTTTTACTAAATATACAATCAACATTTCCTGTTTTAGTCATATTTAGATATATTTTTCAGTTCTGTTAGTTATGTTTTATAATGTACTACTATCATAATTTTGTACTACTATCACCACCTACGTTTTAAATCTTCTTTTGTAGTTTGCCTTTAATGAAATATTAGACTATATCTTCATTATTTTGCCAAATATCTATCAAATAATCTGTGTTAAGTATTGTACAAAATGGTGGGACACAATGCCCTCCATGAAATTATGCAAGTGGGGTATAAACAAACAATTAAATTAAATTTGACAAAAATAGCTCGATCACTCATTGAGGTGGGCATGGGTGGCCGTGTTAGATACGTCCTCTCAGAGAATGTGACAAATTGGGTAGAAGAAGAACAAGACTTTGCCAAATTTGGCTGTAAAAGTGGGTGTGCGAAAGGAATTAATGAGCAGATAAAAAGAAGGTGTGGGAGATACCACCTTTGGATTCTATAATTCTTTTCTGTTTTATAATTTTGGTTCTTCCTTAGAGGAAGCTTCTTCTTCTTCTTTTACAAATATTCTGTTTTAGAGGAAAATTTGCCCCTCAAACTTTACTACAGAAAGAGCTGACTACTCCATTAGAGATGCCAGTGATTCCAGATTTTGCCTTTACCCTCTCCTCCTCACCCCTGCTGGGTGAAGTCTCTCCATGAGTTAAAAGGTTTCATCACCTGTCTCTGGATGAGTATTAATAGTTCATTTATATAGGTGCAAGCCATTAGCATTTATGTTTATTTTTCTTTCCCTTTATTGCCAACTGAAACTTTCATTTTAAATGATGTTTCCTTAAAAAAATAGTTCTTTTATCAACAAAGCAACTTCCTAGCTGGTTTTACACAACATAGACTATTTTTCTATAAATGAATCATGCTTCATTTTATTCGAGGTGCTGCAGTTAAAAGGTATAAATTGACAACTCTCATAACATTGCGACAATCTCAGATGTCCACGTCAGTCCAAGGCTATCACTCCCACCGTCAGGCAGTACAATCATGAACCCAACTCCTTCCTTCCTTTCCTTGGTGACCATATAAATGCCCCATAACTCAAACATGGAAGAGGTCTAGAGTGATCAAGGATCACACACCCCTTTCTTTCAGGCTAAATTTTTTTTATTCAGGTTGAACCCACTACACGAGTTCTATGCCTCTGGGTATCCCAGAATTGCTGTTTACAGACTGATGGGTTACAGAAACTTGCATTAGCACCATTTTCTTATTCGCAAAATGGAAACAACAGCATATTCCCCCTCACTAGGCTGTTTTGTGCATAGCATGGAAAAGACATCCCTTTAAACCTGTTGCAAAATTCAAAGCACTACAAAAATACGAACAGTTGCAATTACTTGAGGGTTTAGCAAATATAATTTCTAAATCTTCTTGAAATCAATGTGATTAGGTGAAATGGTTTACGTAACAAGCTCTCTGAGCTATTCATCCCTAATAATTCTCTTATTTTCTCTTTTTACACCCAGATGGATTCAGTGTATATAACTGACATGCTGCTGTTCTAACTTGGAGAACTTCATAAATATCTCTGCTGCTGCCTTCAATAAATCACATGGCTGTGAAAGGCAGGACCTTCTATTCCTGTGAATTGACCTGGTTGGGATCTAAACATGTTTAAAGCTCCCAGGAAGCAGCTGGACATGCACTGGGTCATGGATGGAGTACTCCTAGCCACTAGTTACTAAGAAAACAAGAAAGTGAAAAGTAAAGGACTGTTTTAACTCTGACAGATCTTCTAATTTAGTGAAATGATAATGGAAATTATAATAACTATAGCCACTACACTTGTTCACTTTTGATTCTGTAAACAAATTGAAAGGTTCACTGCATTTTTTGACCATTTGGAAAAAATATACTTCTTTACTCCAAATACATGCTAAGCTTATTGCAATGGGATGTCTGGAGTTATGATTATAGAAATATTTTATTGCAGTTTAATAGAAAAAATCCCACATTCAGGAATAAAGTATAAACAATCATCGTTCATGCTATCTCTTGTATAAATATTTTGTAAAAATTCTCTTATGGATTATTTATAATTATTATTTATTAGAGAAATTATAGGTTTACAGAATAATCATCTGCATAAAATATAGGATTCCCACATACTATCCCTCCAACAAAACTTGCATTGGTGTGAAGAATTTATTACGATGATGATGGGATTATTTTATAATTTTACTGTTAGTTAAAGTCCATGGTTTAACTTAGGGTTCACTGTGTGTGTAGTATAGTTACATGGATTTTTAAAAAATTATTCTGTTACCATATATATAATTTGACTTCTTCCCTTTTAATTATATTCAGATATATATTTAGTGCTGTTAATTGCATTCACACTGTTGTGCTGCCATCACCACTATCCATTACCAAAACCTTTCCATCATTCCAAATAGGAACCCTATACATTTTTAAAAATTTTTAAAAATTTTTTTTAATTTTTTGGGGTGAACCTTGTACATTTTAGGCTCAACTTCCCATTCCCTATATCTGATCCCGGGTAACCTATATCCTAGATTCTGACTTTTTTGAGTTTTCTTATTCTCATTGTTTCAGATCTCTGAGATCATAGAATATTTGTTTTTTTGAGTCTGGCTTATTTCAATCAATGTGATGTCTTCAAGGTTCAACCATGCTGTATGTATCAGAACTTCATTCCTTCTATGGTGAATAACATTCCATTGTATGTAAATACCACATAAAATTTATCCATTCATCAGTTGACTGACATTTTGGTTGCTTCCATCTTTTGGCAATTGTGAAATAATGCCACCATGTACATCGGTGTGCAAATATCTGTTGGATTACCTGTTCTCAAGTTTTGGGGTATACACCTAGTAGTGGGATTGCCAGCTAACATGGTAGTTCTACACTTAGCTTTCTGAGGATCTCCAAGTGGTCTTCCATGGTGGCTACATCATTTTACTTTCCCACCAGCAATGAATGTGTATTTCTATTTCTCCACATACTCTCCGAATTTGCAGCCATTCTAATGGGTGTGAAATGTTATCTCCTTGTGGTTTTGACTTGCATTTCTCTGATAGCTAATGATGTTGAGCATCTTTTCATGTGTGTTTCTGGCCATTTGTATATGTTCTTTGAAAAGCTGTTCAAGTCTTTTGCCCATTTCTTAAATTGGGTTGTCTTTTTATTGTTACGTTGAAGGATTTCTTTATATAGTCTGGATAGATTATTATTTTATCATTTTCCCATGATTTCCATTATCTTTCATATTGGAAATTTGGACCTTTCCATTTTATATTTTAAAATAAACATTTTAAAAGAATAAAAAATCCCACTTATGTATTAGACTGATTCAGTTATTCCTTCTCGAGCTTGGCAAATAGACCATGAAGATTCAACTTATATTTTCATAACATAAAGCCTATTATGTTTTTATGGTAATTAAAATCACATATGTTCATAGCTAATTAAGAATTAATGCCTCACATAGAATATTAAAAAGTTAAAGAAATTCTCAATAATTTTATCAACAAATTCTTTCTTGTCCTATCACTCACTGGGTGGGTAGGGTGGAATCCTCTGATGCTATTCATGTCTCCAGAGGTAGGAGCTAAGTGCTAAGTGCCATAGTTGGATTGAGAAGTTTTTATGACAACCTTTAAGATCTGCATTCCAAAGCTAAAGCAAATACAAAGAGGAAAAAAAAACAAAAAAATTTATTTTCCTACAAATAGTATAAAGACAAAGTACAAATAATAACCCAGTGGGGCAAAACAGGAATCAAAGTCATCGATTTACTGCTTTATTCCTTTGTTTATCAAATGTCCATTGAGGACTATTGTGTGCCCATTACTATTGCAGATGCCTCATCTATAAAGGTGATAAAAAGATATAGTCCATTATATCAAGGAAGTTGCAATATTGGAGGTGGAGGGCACAACAAATAATTGTTATGTCTAGAGAAGACAAGATAAGAATAGAATAAGGTCAAGAAAAAGTGTGAAGTAGTAAATTTCAGCTAGATTTGTAATTCTATTTTATTGATTCTTTAAGTATCTTTTCCTTTCTTTTAAAATGAATACTTTTAGCACAAATTTCACATATGACATTTTTGCAGGATAAAATTAGGAAATGAATTTATGAAGTGGCTCCCTAGTAATTGTCCCTGATCCCTACTCTGGGGTAGTGTTCTCTGGGCTAAAATCCCATAACACTCCCTGAATATTTCGATCATGGCACTTATAATTTCCATAATAACACAAGGATTAATAACCCCTCAAAGATGGAATGAGTCATTCAAATTAGCCTCACTAGAACCTGTAAAGCACTTGCCCCATGGAAACCTTTTAATAGATGTTTGGTGAATAAATTATTAACCAGTATTCACTAAAATAAATACATTTGATATTCTTAGAATTTATTTTATAGAAGGATTCATGTGATCAATAGTTTGAGTATAAAAAGAAAAAGATAAACAGTAGCTTAAAACCGAAATTAAAAATTGAGGGCTAAGTAATCACAGTTAACAACCTCATTGGTGAGTTTGATGAGTATAGAAAAGTTTATAAGGTACAGGTAAAAAATACTTGAGAAAATTTTAATATAATGTAAATGCTTGAATAACATTTGCATTTTTTTTAATTACAGAAAACTGATTAGATAGTTAAAATTCAGAGTGGATAAATCCAGGTCCAATTTTGCTCCATTAGATTTTTAAATTCCTAAACCTCCTTTGTAATTTCCCATGTGATTATCACACAGTGGGGCCACAACCTTATACCTAAATGTGTATGTGTAATGACAAAGTACAAAACTTCCTAATTAGAGCTGAGTTCCACATCTGACTATCTCAGATATGCTATTAGCAATAACCTTGAGATGTCTGAGAGTGAGTTATTGAAAGGGATGTCTTATCCAAAATGTGATTTGGGCACTTCAACAGTCTTAATAACACCTGATCAGCAGTACGTTTCTAATTGGAAATAATAAAAGAAGCAGCATTAACACAAGTAATCAGAGTTTCTTGGTTATGATACTCAAACATCATAGGACAGATGATTTATTCAACTATTTGGAGAACCTCCAGAAAGACTAGAACATAAATAAAACATAGAAGAGCAGCAAGACTGGGGAAATCACAGCTATTTAGGAATTGTGAAAGAGTTACCTTGTACCCTGCCTTAAACACAGCAGTTGAAATGTACATGGTGCCATTAACCTTTGGCAAATAACACCACTCCTATATGGATAGTAATACACAGATCATTTCCCTATCTTTCCAAGTACATCTTTAAAATCCATTTGAGGGAACAAGACTTATATTCTGATTTCTCCAGTGACCTAGAGAAAATCCTGCCTTTTTTTTTGTTTTTTGCTGTTTTGAGCTGACCTAAGGAAAGTCAACACCTAATTGAAATCATAACTATTAATGAAAATGATATTTTCTTTTATAAACATAAAAATGTTTATGTTTTGAACATATGTTCTATCATTTGTCTTTTTAAAATTATATCTGTACCGGTATTTATTTTATAAGATAGGTAGGAAGTGGTACTATTTTCATTAATTTATATGGACCTCATGTATTGAAGGTATAATAACAAAGCATAATGGTAAAGAACCAAAAAAATATTTAACTGGAAAAAGAAAGAGACAGTATAGAAATATTAGCATAAAGCATTCAACAAGCTAAATGTGTTTTAGTTATACTAAGAACTCAAACTGAAAATAATTTTACTTTGGAGAAAATCAGTTTGCCTGTAATGCTAAGAGCAGCCCCTACTGGTTACTGTGATTTAATTGAGACAAGTACAGTTTTGATGAAGGAAGATAAAATAATAGACTAGAAGACATTGATTGGAAACTTCTTCCTTTTTAAATGGCCCATGGTCTCTACTTTGACTCTTTTACAATTAAGAACTTACAACGGTTACTACAAATCATGTATTTATCTAATATCTACTTCTCAAAGTTTTTTTTTTTCATTTTGAACAATTGTTTAAAAAAATAGCTCACTTAAAGCACCACCCAATAAAACCCCTAATAAAACTGATCTGCTAAAAGAGGAAAATTAGGAAGGATTATTTTGGGGGATATTTTTGTAGTTCAAACTAAAGTTGTGTAACTTTACTAGAGTCATATCAGGACATTATTAGGTGGTTATTTTTAATGCATAAGAGATACAAATTAGAAATAATAAAATAGCACACAAACTTCAAGTTATGGCTCTATAAATGAAGTGGGACATAAACAGAAGTTAATTTAAAATATTTAAAAACAATATTTCTTCCTCAACATTTTTCGTAGATAATGGAAAAATAATTCTAAAAAGGAATTAAAACAAGATGATATAAATCTGTTTAGCTTTATCTTCCACTTCTCCCTTGATTCATCCTCCCAAATATGTTTCTTCTAATTCCAGTACAGTATTTCTCCGTCCATTTAAGTTGTTGGCAATGTATTTATTAATAAGCTGAAATGACTTGTATGTCTATGAATCTTGCATCTACCTTTGAAAGTCCTGTTTCATTTAACTTTTAAAATGAATACCCAAATTATAAATATTAGTATGTTTGCTTAATTTGATGCCATGAGTAACATTGGATTTTCTTTGGTATATCCTTTAGGAGAGAAACCTTCTATTCAAGTCAGAACTCCTGATGGTTTCTTTATGTATTAATCTCACTGACTGGACTATGAGCAACTTAGGATAATTGCCATAAATTCCCCCAGAGTCACCAATGGGTATGATACAAACTTATCGCTTATACTTGTCTGTAAATTATTTCACTGATGAAATTCAACTCATTGTTGAATAACACTGAGCAAGTGTTTTTTTTTTTTTTTTTTTTAAAGGAAAGACAGAGAGAAGGAAGGAAGGATAGAAGGAAGGAAGGAAGGAAGAAAGGGAAACATCTTTAAACATTTTCTTGTTTTTATTGTATTTTGTTTTTCCGTTTTTTTTTTGTTACATGGGCTGGGGCCGGGAATCGAACCGAGGTCCTCCGGCATAGCAGGCAAGCACTTTGCCCGCTGAGCCACCGCGGCCCGCCCCCAGCAAGTGTTTTTTGTTTATTTTACATATATTCCTAGCTGACAATGAGCAGACATGTTTCAAGAGAGACCTGCCATAACTATAAATATATCTAGAGGAGAGTTACTCAGAAATAATCAGGGGGTCTACAGAAAATGCCAAGAAGAAAAAACTCTCAGAAAATATAATAGCTGTCTTCAGATTTGGAAAGAACTGCCCCTGTGAGGAAGTTGAATTACTCAATGGAAATAGGACCACTTGGATATTTATTGCCAAATTAATGTTTAACAGCTCAGAAGGAAAAAAAAAAATTAAACCACAAACACACACATATCCCTCACCTTGATGGTAGGAAGGAAAATAAAAATGGAATGATCCAAAACAATGTAATTCTAGGATGAACTAGAATGAAAGCCTGGCCTTGAATCTTATTACAATGTGCCATTTGCAGCTCAGGTATAATAGCTAAAATGGTGGAGTGCCAAAAAGTGTGCTGAGTATTGAAATCAAAGTGCCTGGGATGAAATTAGTTGCTGAAACTGGAATTTATAAGTGTGCTAGTTTAAAGCTGTTATGTGCCCCAGAAAAGTCATGGCATTTTCCTAATCCAATCTTGTAAGTCCAGACCTATTGTTTTGCATGGAAACTTTGATTAGATTGTTTCCATGGAGATGTGACACACCCAATTGTGGGTGTGACCTTTTGATAATATGGAAATGTGACTCTGCCCTTTCAAGGTGGGTCTTGGTTAGTCCTTTTAAAGGGGAAACAATTTTGAGAAACAAGTGCAGACACAGACACAGATGTTTGGAAATGCAGAACCCCAGGGGACACAGTTGCTTGAGAGCTGACAGATATGCAGGCATCTGGAGTGCTGACAGAGAGAGCAGACACCAAGACAGGGATGTTTGGAGATGCAGAGCCCATCAGATGTCGCCACAGATCTTCCCATGAGATGCTAAGCAAACCAGAACCCAGAGGAGTATGCCAGAGGAGCTAAGTGAAGGCTAAAAGATACTTAAGAAGAAACCACTGGCATCAGAAGCTAGAAGCAATGGAACTGAGAGCAAGGACCAGTAGATGCCAGCCATGTGGTTCCCATGTGCCAGACACTGGCCTTTCTTGAGTCAAGGTATCCTTATCTGGATGACTTAGTTTGGACATTTTTATGGCTTTAGAACTATAAACTTAATAAATTCCCTTTTTAAAAGCCATTCCATTTCTGGTGTATTGCATTTCCAGCAGCAATTAACAAACTAAAACAATAGCATATATGTTTTTAGGAATGGGAGATACCTATTTCCTTTCAAAATACAGCCTAACATTAACTTGTTAGAACCCAAATAAGATTAACAGCAAAAAGACTAAGCCTTATACGTACATAAGAGAAGGTAATACTTTTCAAAGTCATGTGCACTTTTGATTTCTCTTGTAAGTAGAAAGGCCAAGGGATCATTTTCCAGAAAATTCATAGATTTAGAAAATGTCATTTATCCGAATCCTTTGTATTCTGGCAGTGAAACCTGAAAGTCTGTATATAAGAGATCATGTTTAAAGTTGAATATTTTAGAAACAAAATCATCACCCTTTGGGCTACCAACATTATATACATTTTGTTCATAGCAGAAATTTTATTCAAGCAGAGAAATTGCACTTCTTTGTGAATAAAGTGGAACAACCAATATGTTCTTTTAAAATAGTTAAGCCTGAGTTTTTATTGACTTTTCAAAAGATTACCTTAATATTCAATTTGTTTGCATATAGGCTTTCATTAATTGCAGTTTAATCATTTAGCATCCATTGAGTTTCTGTTATGTTCCAAATAATACAGGTAACAGATTTATATAATATAAGATGAAAAGTAGAGAAAGAAAATGATAGTCTCAGAAATGACAGATAGCCTTTCTTTAAATATATGACTTAATTCTTCTCTGTCCACAAGCATATACACATAAGCTTCTCAGGAGAAAGTAGAAATATAATACTGTCAGACTTTGTGTTACATGACCAATATGTTCTAAGACTCTTCATATAAGTTGAAATCCACATATAATAGTGAACTCTATTATGTAACAAGTATTTCTTATGTGAATACACCTATCACTTTTTTAAAATAAGGAAAATAAACACTCTAGTAACAATAAGTAAACAAAATTTATAATGGAAATCTTTTTTAAAAAATCTTACTTCTCTCTCTGCCTTTATTTTTTTTTTATCGCCAATCATGTACCTGAAGTTGCATTGTAAAATGAGTTCCTACTATATCTCTTGTCACTAGGAAACACTAGAAAAGATACTATCCATAATAGTTCAGATATTAGAAGCAAAATTTGTAGGATTCTCTTAGTTGACCTAATCCATTCTCCCACCTAGGAGTGACAGTTTTCAATTTTTATCCTATTACCCTCCCCAAAACTCCACTGCCCTAAGAAGCCATTTTGTCTGAAGATTGGGTTTTTATAGAGTTCAGGTCTCACTTTGGGCCCAAACCTATCAGTGAAATCCCCAATCCTAGCCAAAGTGATTGATTTAGGATCATCCAATCAGGGTGAAGCCTAGAACTTCCATTCTAAAGTCAAGGGGAAAAGTTCTTTGGTCTTCTACTAAGATCTGGAAAAATGTTGCCCCAGTTGTTGCTAGCTGTCATCTTTGCAACCTCATGGAGAGCATGTCTGAAAATTCTTACTTGATACAAGGGTTTTTCTAAAAAGCTGTGCTAATAAAAAGTGCATAATAATTTACTTTTGCTTCACCATAATGTTGCTGGACATATGTGCGATTTTATTTAATTAGTATAGGTCTCCTGGACCCATCACAGGGCTAAATTAAGGACTTTATAAACAATGTCATTATGAGATGAATGAGGACATAGAGGTATGCTTCTGTGTTCCAAAACAAATCCTTTTTCCTGTTTTCACAAATAAAACAAATCAGATTAAGTCCTGATTTGGCTACAAAGATGGGATAAGGGTAAAACCATGATAGCCCTAACAAGGTATGGTGTTCTTATAAGAAGCTAACTGGTTTCCAAAGCCTTACATGAATAACAGTCTTTCAATTATAATTGGTTATACCAAACATATACATTTTCACATACCTTTTATATTTTGGCAGGCGAGGGATGCAATGGGTAGGATAGAGTCTTATTTTTCTATGAACTAGATGGTATATGAAAGGAGTCCTAAATATATTTCATCACATCCTCCTTATCAGTCATTGTTTTTCATTCTGTGCACACTTGCAAATTTCCTTGCCCTGTATTTTAAGATACAAGAGTTTAAAAAGCTACTATTCTATCTAGGAGAAATACAGATAACTTTTAACTATGAAAAATTCACTTTCTTAAATTATAAGAATGTTGAGTTTAACTTTGAATTAAATCTGATCATTTACCAGCACTTCATTGTTTAGAAATATGCAAAAATCAAGTGCCAAGGGAATTCTAAGGAGTAACTTCTTTAGGTAAAATATACAAAACATCTACATCTTTGAACATAGGATTTCTCTCGATACATATTGGCATCAAAGTGTTTGGCTGCTGTCAGTAAATTTAAATAGATAAGCATTTATACATTGTCATAAAGAGACTTTAATCTTCATATGTAAGGATATTATTTATCCAATTAAAATCCGGTGCCTGATAAGCTGATAAAATTAAGAGTTTTATGAAAAATGAAGTACATCACTCACATGGGGTGAAGTAAGTCAAATTTTAATACATCATCCAGCACTAAGAGATAATCATATCTACCCCTTATATGCAGTCCCTACCTTATCATACTGATTCACCTCTCAGTGGCCTGAACAATAAAACTTGGGTATCCAGAAAAAGAGAACAAGAAATTCAGTTCCATTCTAATCCAGAATTCCTAAATAAATTCCTAACCTCTCCCTCTGGAAATCACTTTTTTGTAACATATTATTTAATCTTAGATGACAAGGCTCATGCTATTAAAAAAAATTTTAGAGAAAAATCTATACCCTTAGAACTAAGTAAAAATATGATTCCTCCTCAGTCGCATTGTAGTAAATATCAACTACTTTTACTGACAAGGGTATCTTAACTTAGGTTCAAAGACTTGTAGAGTTTATCTGGCTACTTCAATAAAGTTGAGATTAGGTATATAAATATTTTAAAAGTTTGAAAGTTCCATTAGCTGCTTTCATCGATTATTACTTACTTAATCCTCCTGTTGCACATGTTTAATTTATTTTACTTCTTCTTCATAACTTTAAAAATTGAAATTTTCTCCCTGGATTTGACCTAAACCCATCTGTAAACAGTAGATAAACAAGGTATTTCTGGTGGAGACCAGTGAGTTTCAGATAGTTTCTTAAACATTTTAGCCTATAAACTGAGTCCCCATCAAAGTAATGAGAGTAGGAATTTCCCACAGGGAGAAGAGATTCAGAAGAACCAGCTAGGAAGAAATATAACAAACCCCAAAGCATTTATAAAACACTCTCAGAAGGAAACCATTGGTCTTTCAATACTGTTTGCTAGTTCAAATGGATATTCTTCCTTAGAATGATCAGGATATGATAAGGCAAGAATATTGATCAAATAAGGATTCCATGCACAGCAACACAGAATAACCGTTTTTGTACATTTACATATTTAATTAACTTTGCTTTTATTTTAAAATTATTGAAATACAGTGTAAGTGATGAAAACAATTAAAAAAGTCTTGGAATTTCATATGACTAATATTAAGTTTTTTATTGACAATAAAAATATATTTATTGACAATATATTTTAGAAAGTAGCATATTTTGATTTTTGTTAAGGCCCTGGTAAATTAGTTTTCGAAGATTTTTCAATAAAAGGTAATGCAGAAATATGGGTAGGTTACAAAATGTCACTGTCGCAGCAATTAACATCCATTAGTCATGAAATGCAAAGCTTTTTATAAATGTAAATATGTTTTACTCTCTCAGGTCAGAAAATAAACCAACGAAAGATTAAATCAGGGCAAGAGAATTCAAAGCATTGGTCACGCTTTTAAAATAAAGGTCAAAGTGAACATCACCTCGATTTATGTTTACTTCTCTGGAATTTGAGTTATTCTGTTCTGAAAAATGAAACAGTGGCATTTATCTTTCACATGGACTCTCTAGGTCAGTAACAGATTTCTACAGATTTCTTCTAGTTTTGTCATAGAGAAAGAAACAATTTACTTTGTTCCCAAATTCCTGCTCATCAACACAAATTATCATTTGAGGATTTAAAGGACATTTCCCCCTTTTTATGTTATTAAACTTGTACAAAATATCCTCCTTTGTATATTTTATGATTCAAATCAATAGAACAATATAAACTCTAAGTAAATTTCTTCCAAGTCATAGGCTACATTGATTTAATGATAAAGGTGTTTCTTAGTAATAATTTTCCTTATGCTATCATTATTGTTTGGAACACAGTGTTATATTGATAAAGGGACCTATGAAACTGTATTTTTCCTTAATTTTTAAGAAGACACATATTTTCTTTGATACTACAAATACAGGTACATGACCAACAGAAATAATTTTAATGGTGAAAGAACCCCTTAAAAGCAGAAATTGTATTTGGTTTTAAGTAAATTGATTTATTTCAATTATAAAAACTAATTCTATAATTAGGAGAATGGCTTAGGTATAGCATTATTTCAAGATCAATGTCAGAGGGTTTGACAAACAATTTCTGGAATCCATCTGTTTTTTGATGCAGTGAATTCCAAATTTCATAAAGTTGAACTGCACTTGTATTGCTTCCCCTGCCTACCTGTGTCTTTTTCCAGCTGGTCACCTTGCTTCCCACTTCAATAAAAAAAAAACACATCACCGAAACCACACTTTCCCTGAATTTGTACCTATAATTTCTCTATGCTCCTTCATGATAGTCTTACCAAAAGTCAATGCCACTTATGATCTGAATCCACAAACTACCACGTTTACACAGCCCTGTACTACTTCAGTTATCCTCTCTATTTGGCACCAAAATTTCCCATCTTACAGAACCTTACCTATCACTTTACAGAAATATAATATCTCTCATTTATAAAAAATCACAAAACAGTAAAAACAAAACAAAACTAACAAAAATGGTCTCACTTGATGCCATATCCACCTCCAGTTTTTGCATCATTACTTGTTCCCCTTCACTGAAAATATTTCTCTAGGAAATTGCATATATTCCTGACTTCTCATTCACTTACCTATATTATTCTAGTATTCATTTTCAACACTCCATTCAAGCTGCTTTTACCAAGTTCATCAATGATCCCTAATTTACCACATTCAAAGATCAATTTCTTCTCTCCATTTGACTTAGTGACTTTCAATGGGGGGCAATTTTGCCTCCCATGGGACATTTGGGAATATTTTTGGTTGTCACAACTGGCTTGTATGCTATTACTGGCATCCAGTGGGCAGAGTTCAGGGATAATACTAAATACCTTACAGTGCACAGGATAACCCCCCCAACAAAGATTTAATGAGCTTCAAAAGTCAATAGTGCTGAGGTTGAGAAATCCTGAACTATCTCAATTTTTCAACAACATCTCATAATTATAAACATTTTATTGTCCGCATTTCCCTCAAGGAACATAAGCCTATCATGGATAAGACTTTTCCTGTCATGGTTTTCATCGTATTCATTGGGTCTTGAAAATTGACTGGTTCCAGATTAGGCAGTGTTCTAGTCTGCTAGCTGCTGGAATGCAATATACAAGAAATGGAATGGCTTTTAAAAAGGGGAATTTAATAAGTTGCTAGTTTACAGTTCTAAGGCCGAGAAAATGTCCCAATTACCACAAGTCTATAGAAATGTCCAACTTAAGGCATCCGGGGAAAGATACTTTGGTTCAAGAAGGCTAATGAAGTTCAGGGTTTCTCTTGCAAGTGGAAGGGCACATGGTGAACACAGTCAGAGTTTCTCTCAACACGGTCAGAGTTCCTCTCTCATCTGGAAAGGCACATGGTGAACACTGTGTCATCTGCTAGCTTCTTCTCTCCTGGCTTCTGGTTTCATGAAGCTACCCAGGAGATATTTTCCTTCTTCATCTGCAAAGGTTGCTGATTTGTGGACTCTCTGCTTCGTGGTGCAGCAGCATTCTCTGCTCTCTCTGAATTTCTTATTCTCCGAAATGTTTTCTCTTTTATAGGACTTCAGAAACTAATCAAGACCCACACAAATGGGTGGAGACATGTCGTCACCTAATCCAGTTTAACAACCACTCTTGATTAAATCACATCTCCAGGGAGATGATCTAATTGCAGATTCAAACATATAGTATTGAATAGGGATTATTCTACCTTTATGAAATGGGATTTTGATTAAAACATGCCTTTTCTAGGGTCCATACATCCTTTCAAACCAGCACATTCCAAGACCTCAGCCTCCAACAGTCTCTTGTCATCATCCTATTTTTCAGGGTCCCACTCCTTTCCAATCAATGCCCTCACTCTAACAGCAGACACCATGCAACATTGAGATTTCAGTTTACATTGTAAAGTTGCTACTCTAACAATAAGATTCTGAGTATGAATTTCAGAGATCTCAAGTCTAAGGCTACAGGAAATAAGATCTTCCTTCAGGATACTCATAGAAGCTTCTACATCTGTCAGACGGCATGCAAGCTTCTTGTTTGAAGCCTTAAGCCTATCCCTTTCACTCCTTAATGTAGCCAGTGTATCTAAAAACAACCGGCCAACATCGCTACACCTCTTATTTCCACAAACTCTGTTAAGGTGTCAAAAATATTATCCCCCAGAGTCTGGCTTTGAACAAACGAAGCATTAGGAGAATCAAACGGTGATATTTTGACTATCTCTTTTGCCAAGTCACTCCATGGATTGGGAGTGTCATTCTGATTATGGGAATCAGAGTCCTTAGGGCCTTTGAGTCCAGCCAGAGTAGAACACCATTCAGAAAAACCCATTTTTAAGATTCTGTTTCTTAGGAACCACTCCTGGTACCAAGATGCATTAGTTAAGTTTCTCTAGAGAAACAGAATCAACAGGGAACACTCGCAAATATAAAATTTATAAAAGTGTCTCATGTGACCACGGGAACAGAGTCCAAAATCTTCAGGGCAGGCTGTGAAGCCTACAGTTCTGATGGAGGGTCTGGACAAACTCCACAGGAGAGGCTCACCAGCCAAAGCAGGAAGAGAGCCCATCTCTTCTGAATCCTCCTTAAAAGGCCTCCAGTGATTAGATTGAGCATCACGCATTGCAGAAGATACTCCCCTTGGCTGATTATAAATGGAATCAGCTGTGGATGCAGCTGACCTGATCATGATCTAATTCTATGAAATGTCCTCATTGCAACAGACAAGCCAGCACTTGCCCAACCAGACAAACAGGTATCACCACTTGGCCAAGTTGACACATGAACCTGACCATGACAGGTAGGTAATAAACATTTGTTAAAGGTAACACTGTATTTCTTAAGTAATACTGCTCTTATGTCATTACTGCATTAATTAGCCATCTACTTAAATCTTGAACTCATGGTAAAATTGTTTTCATTTTTGCAGGAAATTTTTACCTAACTTCCAACCCTCCACTCTGTGTGATTGTAAACATTGCCAACTTCTTCAGAGTAAAGCTGAAGTTCTTGTCTCTTTCCCTCCTTTCCTTAATCTATAGACTGGGAGCTTAGAAAACCTGTAGATATAAGACCTTCTTGGAGGATAGAACTCCATGTGGCCAAGGGAAAATGGAATTCAGGGAAGATTGGCATCAGGTTATTTTCCATATTTAGGTTAAAGGGGTCTTTATAGGTTATTCAAGAATTTCGAACATCATTTAAAAAGTTGGCTTGTTTATTTGTTAATTGTTTCCTTTGAGAAAGTAGACCACAAGTCTCAGGAAATAACTTCCAAATGAAGTTGAGAAAACAATTCTTTTGAAAATTGAGAAATGTCTATGTTAAGATGCATAACATTATTATCAATCATGGAAATGAACAAATATTGAAAAGGTCACCATAATAAATTATGTTCTAGGTGATAAAAATAATATTGAAGCTCTTTAATACTATAAAATCATACAAATATAAAGAACACAAATATAAATAATACCTGATAAACTGTTTATACATAAATTTTTCATTGAGAAAGAAGCCAATTAGTTTCTAATCCACAAAATATGGTTATAATCATTGCATGTAAAAAACATTTAGCACATTAAATTTGTAAACCTATCCTTAATGCGTCATTCTCTGTCATGCTTGGTAATTCAGAACCTGCTCCTTAGAGTTCATATATGCACATCTCGGGAATGCACACAAAGCAGGATAGAGTATGCTGTAACAATGAAATATTACCTTTCCTTTCTGCCTCACATATTTTAGATTACTATTTATGGTTGACAGTATAGGAGGGTAGTTTGGTTAAGCAATAAGCTCTGAATTTTTCTGAGAAGAGTAGTAAACAATAATGATTTCACCTTAGATGTTATAAAAAATTTCATAGATTTTGTACAGAAATTCTTCCTTAAAATTCAAAAAGAAATACAGTAAGTCCCACCTTTAGAAAATGAGGCTAAAAGGAAAGACTTCCAATGATTTTTGAAAGCTCAACTTATATTAAAAGATGGGACAGGTTTCATTTAAGTCTGCATTTCTATTTATAAGAGTTACTAAATACTGGAGATTTTCTTCCAGCAATTCCTTTTCTTTTTTTTTTTTTTCAACATGGGCAGGAACCAGGATGGAACCTGGGTCCTCTGGCATGGCAGGCAAGCATTCTTGCCTGCTGAGCCACCATGGCCTGCCCTCTTCCAGCAATTCTAAAAGTCTGTTTATCTGGATTGACTGAAGCAAACATTTCAAACAATTTTTTTTTTAGTGGAGAAAGAGAAAAATACATATTTTTTTCTAGAAATTCAGTTTTGCATGTGAATTTGTCTGCATGTCA
Organism: Tamandua tetradactyla; assembly: GCF_023851605.1. Taxonomy (NCBI): domain Eukaryota; kingdom Metazoa; phylum Chordata; class Mammalia; order Pilosa; family Myrmecophagidae; genus Tamandua; species Tamandua tetradactyla. The sequence goes on from NC_135336.1 coordinate 70,551,615, forward strand.
ATAGTATTTTGACACTGAGCAGTCTTGAATACTGAAAGCATTGATCATAGTTGTCACTATGAAAATGCCTCAAAACCAAAAAAAATGGGATAACACTAAATTGTACCCACCTGTCTTGGTTTCCCCAGCTGCTATGACAAATAACACATGATAGGTTGGTTTAACAGCAGGAATTTATTGGCTTGTGGTTTCAGAGGCTGGAAGGCTCCCTTCCCCCCAGGGCCTGTAGCACTCTGGCTAGCCAGAATTCCTTGGGTTCCTTGGCTTTCCCAACACATGCCCATGTCCTCTCCTTTCTGTTTCATGTTCTACTGACTTCTAGGTACTGGCTCCTCCCCATGGCTTTCTCTCTGACTATGTCTGAATATTTTCTGTTTATAAAGGTCTCCAATAATTGGATAAAGACCCACTCTCATTCAGTTGGGCCACACCTTAACTCAGAGCATCTTTAAGAAATTCTATTTACAATGGGTTCACACCCACATAAATGTGGATTAAAACCAAGAACATGTAAATTTTGGTACATGACTCAAGCCTCTATGCAATCTAACTTTCAGCGTTTAATGAAATGTTTGCACACAACTTCTATTTGCCAATGTCAAATAGCATGAGCCACAAAACAGCTTTGGCTGCTGGTAGTTCATTTGATTTACTGAAGAGAAATGAATGAGTAGAAACATTCCATCAAGAGTTCATTGTAAGCCTTATTCTTACATTTTCACATCATTTGGGGAATGATCTTTGTTTATGTGGCTCTTTATGAAGCAACATTATTATGTGTTTTCTGGAGCCAAATACTAGATGACTATTTTTAGATGACGATTTTACTTATTAAAGCACCTGGAAATGGGGGGGGGGGAGAGTGGCAAAGCAGCATACCACTCCCATTTGCATGATTTGTTTAGAGAGGTGAGGTGTCTTTTGAGGAGGACCCCTGAGTAATATTATCAGCTTGGCCCTGCAGGCTAGATGAAGAGGGAAAACTCAATTTGCTCAAAGAAGCTTCAGCAGATGTTCAGTTTGCTGAAGAAACAATCCATCACATTCATCATTTGTGATTTACAGCTTTAAAAGCTTTGAAGGTGATATGTGAGTGCTTTACGTAAACTGCTTAACAGTTTTAATAATATGGGACCACATGCTCTGGTTTGCTTGAGAGGGTCCAACTTTAAACTTGTTGTCTTGGGGTAGTTATTGTGTCCCTTTAACCCACAAAAGTGTCCCAGTTTGGAAATAAGTTGTATAGTCACTTTAGTAGAAATATCCTCGTATGTTACTGATGGTAAAATATGCCTTCCCCATATTATTAATGTAGATTTGAGAAATTAGCCGAATATTAAACATTCTACAATCTGGGCAAACAGAGTTTAGTATAAACGGGATAATCTCTGTGTGAAACATTGATTTTTTTTTTAAGTTACTGATATTGGTAATTACTGAACATTTCTGCTATGAATTTTACAGACAGTTACAGCATAGCTGAGTGGCTTGGCCTGTCATTTAATCTCTTTGTGCTTCTCTTTCTCCTCCTGTAACATGGTGATAAAAAATAGTATTGAAAGGATAAAATGAGTTGATTTATACAAACTGTTTCTAACATGCTGGTACCTAGTGCTACACAAAATTTAGATATAATTGTTAAGAATAAATTGGCAAAAGTTTGTAAAATCTGTGAATTAATTTTTCAGTAAACTGGTTTTAAGAAAAGTGTTTTTTGGGCAAATTTATTTTCCAGTACTTGACCCTCAGTACGTATGATGCACCCCTAAGGATTCACAAACATCATTAAGAGATGTAGAAAAGGGGCTGAAGTTCTGCTCCATTTAGGCAACTGAGTGAAATGGCACATTTAGTTTGTACATTTAATTAACTTAATTCATTTGTACCCACAGGCTGATGAGTCCTAGGGAAATTTGAGTTTCTCTATTGTTCTTCCTTCTGAGCAGAAACTAAGCCTAGATAACCAATATATACATAAAGCAAACATTCTCCTCTGTTCCCGTGGGTATTTTGTATCTGATCACCTCCAGGACAAGGAAGAACCTCTTCCCCTCATAGAAATAACTCTTCTGAGCATTTCCTCATAGGTTGTAATTCAGAAATAGAGTCAAAATATGCAGCTAGATCCTGGGGAGACTTTACCTCCTTAGATTCATTGTCATCAGTATGATAGGAAGTGACCAATTCAGCATCACAAGAAAGAATACACAGCAAGTATTATGGTCTGATGTACAAAATCAGCTTTTTGCATTAGACTCATCATAAACCTCAGAGATCATGTGCAAGTGCATGCTGTGGATAAAAAAAGATATTCTTGACCATATGTACAGAATTGATATCTTTTTGCTAAACTATGTTGCTAATCCAATTCCAATCTATCTTTCTGGCCATTGTATGGCTGATTTGTCTTTTCAGTCTTCATCAAAACTGATTGTGCCAGTTTGAAGTCATGGTGTTCTCCAGAAAAGCCAATTCATTTAATCCTCATTAATATTGCTGGATGGGACCTTTTTGATGGTTTCTATGGAGATGTGTTTCCACCCATTCAAGGTGGGGTTGCTTACTGGAGCCCTTTAGGAGGGAACCACTTTGGAAAAAGCTTTAGAGCCACCAGAACCAACAGATCCCATGCAGGCAGAGACCTCTGGAGATGAAGAAGAAATATGTCCCTGGGGGAGCTTCATGAAACAAGAAAAGAGGGGAAGAGCGGGCCATGGTGGCTCAGCAGGTAAGAGTCTTGCCTGCCATGCCCAAGGACCCGGGTTTGATTCCTGGTGCCTGCCCTTGTAAAAAAAAAAAAAAAAAAAGAAGAGAGGGGAAAGGCTAGCAGATACCACCATGTGTCCGTTTAGCTTAGAAAGAAACCCTGAAATTTATCAGCCTTTCTTGAGTGAGGATAACCTCCTGTTGGTGCCTTAATTTGGACATTTTTCATGGCCTTAGAATTGTAAACTTGAAACTTAATAAATTCCCCCTTTTAAAAGCCGTTCCTTTTCTGGTACATCACATTCCAGCGGCTTACTAACTAACACTGACTCAGACTACTTCATTACTTACTTATGCCTTCTTTTTACCCTTTTTCCTTTCCCTCCATCAACCGTGAGATGCCATGTTAGATGTCTCAACATAGGAAGTATTATTCAGGGATCAAAATCAAAACAAAAAATAAATCAATAAAACTGAGTGTTTGCTCCAAAGAATATTTAAAATCCATTGTAGAATAGCAAGTACATCAAAATCAATAAATTTTCCAGCTGGTTGGCAGCTCCAGGCTCTATCCTCTTGCAACTGTCCCCTACCTTCATCATCAGCAGTTATTTTCCTAAAATTCATCCACGCTGGTCCCTTGCTGGAGGTTATAGACCTCCAATGATTCCTCCTGAGACTTCAGAATAAAATCTAAAGTCCTCATTACAGTACAGGAGTACATCACAATCTATTTCAATTTCTTTTTCTTGCCTCAAAATCAGCTACATTAGAAAATATTCATCAGTCTAATTTACTCTTCTAAAGCTTTTAGATACCATTTCCTCTTTCTGCAAAACTCTTCCCTGCTTACTTGGAAAACCCCTACTCATTCTACATAAATAAGTTTTTAAATTACTTTCTCCTTGAAATTTTCTCTTGATTTTCCTAGTCAAAATAAACAACTCCTTCCTCAAAGTTTCTATTAATGGAATATAGTCTTATTATCATAATTAAATTTATATTATGGTTTCTGGGTAATGTATTCTTCTCTGATAAACTGGGAATTGAAAAATTAAGAATGATGCCTAGACTGGGGACGGAAAAATTAAGAACCATGCCTTGTAATGTATTGCATTTCTTTGTTTCAGTTGTAATTTCAGTACATAGTAGATGATTGATAAATACTTTTGAAAAAATATCAATGAATTTAACTCTAACTTCAAGCATCAGCTATTTGTCATACTTTCCATGAAGTCTTGACCTAATCCCATCTACTCTACTCTATACAGAATCCCTATGAACTAATTAAGACATTGACCATTCTTATCTCATACAATTACTCATATAACATTAGAGAGACTTGCATAAATACAGAATTTGTGACTTGTTCAAGGTCCATTAGCTAGTTAACAGTGATGTGAGACTAGAGATCTTCTTCCTACACTTCTGGGTTTATAAGCCCCATAGGAAGCATGACCCAAGTAGAGTAATGTAGTCCCTATTCTGTCCAATGAGGAAATTCCCCACTCTGATCAGATTCAATGCTATGCAACAGAGTACTGTTTCATTAACTAATGCTGTACTCCTTATACTTTGTTTTCACTGAAAAAGGGGTAAAAAAAAAACTCAGGTTATGGCCCAGAACTGACTGTTTAAAGCAGCAAGATAGGATATGGTCATAAAGTACACTCATCATGATATGAGCGGAAAGTCTCCTAGTCTCAGGATTCTCAAAACCTTTTAAGTACATTGAAAAGAGGTTTCCTGGTATCCAGCACCTTTTCCTTTAAAAGAGCTCAACATTCATTAATCGAGGAATACTTCTATTAAATTAAACACAGCCCAAGATTGATAGTAATAGTAAAAGCAAAAACTATTAAATGTAAAGAAATTAAAAAATGAATTACATTATTCAGAATGGTGGAAGTATTCATACTTAAAATGTAATGAAATCATTTGCATTTTCTTAGAGATTTCTCTGCTATTTTAATTTAGAACAAGGGAGCCATGAGGAACAGATGGGGTGTGCGTTCTCCTAGGGAAAGGAAGGCGGCTATGAGGAAAGAATGAAATGGGAGGTAGGAGAATAAAGGGTGGTGGTGGTAAGGAATGGAAGAAGATGCTGAAAAGAGAATCATCAGAAAGGATTATGCTAAAGGACACTGAGGACACACTTTGAGGGTTTAAAAAAGTTTTATTTTACATACCCAGACAATGATAAGATGCCAGTTTACAAACCCCTCAAGTTTATACAAATGGAGCCTTTAAACACATGTGTGAACTCAATAGAAAACAAATTAGTGCACTTAGACATTTTAATTATGATTATGAGCCTTAAAAATAAGCTTTCATGCACATCAGAAACATGCTTTCATTGTTTCTATGGTTTATGATAGTTATAAAAATATCGGTATGTTAAACCTCAGCTGCCATAAGTTTGCAGGATGATTTCGTTTTAACAAAATACAACTATATAGCAGTAAATTAGCACATACGCCGAGAGCACACTCCCACATTGCTTTCAGAATCAATTTCAAGGATAATTTTTATTACTACCTCCTATAATTTGGCTCCATCTGAAAACAATTAGAAACATTGGTACTTGTTCTACTTATTTGTATTGAAAAAGATAATCTGGCATTATAGTCAGAACCCATCTAGAGAGCTCTATCTGTTAAACTGGAACCAAAAATACCTCTGGATAATTAACAAAGTAGTAAGTAAATACCTGACAGTGAATAATTATGGTTTTAGTAGGTAGAGTACAATTTAGTAGAGTGAAGACCATGGCAGAAATAGTCACTGAATTATTAACAAAGTCAACATCTACTAAGAGTGATAAGAAGATGTTCTATGTATGAAAGAAAGCAAGAGAGAAAGAACAAGAGAAAAGAAGGAAGGAAAAGGGGAAAGATGCATAATCATTTGGTGAATAGAATATACTTTTAACAGTGCTACTCCATTAACCAAAATTATTTAAAAAAAAAATTAAGGTGGAAATGTTTTCAGCAAAATACCTTTTGGCAGATTATTATAAGCAGACAATGGATTTTTGTGTAAGCATGTTTTACTGTTGAATTATGATTTCTACTTTGCAATCACATTTTAGAGGTAGGGTGACTGGATCATAGGTTATAAGGATGAACTTCTAGACAAAGGTTGACTATATTGCCAGTTAACTGTTTTTCCAATAATTACTGACCTCTAGGGGGACATAATGGAAATATATAAATTTCTAGCACTGTGGTTACCAGTGAAAACTGCTTCAAAGAACTGACAGGGCTGAATAAATAAGACACACTTAACAGCAAAAGAGGAACTTAATTAAATGATTTATTAATGTTTTAAAACAAACATATTTATTAAGATTGAACAAAATACAACTTATCACATCTCACTTTATGGGAGTTATTTAGTAGGAAAATAATTTTTAGAAAAGAAAGAAGTCAATGTTTAGGAGATTTAGAAGTATTGAGAAATATTCGATCCTGCCATTTTTTTTTTTTTTTTTTAGTTTTTAAGTTAACCAAAAAGCATTGCTTATTTTCCAAACATGAAATGTACTATCCTCGGGAACATCAATTTTTTTTGTGTGCAGTAGTAGAATACAATTACAAGGCTAGTAAGGAAAAAGTGCATTCATATATATGATTAATACAATCCTTGGAATTATTTGCTGTATAATATAGCCAAACCCTATAAAATGATTTTTTATAGCATATTCCAGGCAGTATTTTGCTATTAGGCATACTTGTTTTAGTATCTGTCTCCAGAAGCAGGCCATGTTCCCCTCATTTTTTATTCTTAGCACATTAGAGTCTAATGCACAGTAGGGCTCAATAAATATTTGTTGAATGACCGAAAAGTGAATGAAAGTACAATGCTTAAAATAAATCAGCCAAAAAGGGAAGAATAAAAGGAAGTTAAAGGAATAGAGAAGCATATGGATCAGAAATCATCAATGTTCAACTATTTCAGTTTTAATGCTATTGTCTCCCCTTGTTTTTCCCTTTTTGTGTCACTTATAATTTCTTACTTGGGGTCACTTAAGTATTTAAGTGGTAGTCTCAGGACATGTGGTCAACCAGCTGTTCTGAATTCAATATTATTATTCTTAGAACATGGCAGCTAAGACATCATAGATAATAAAAATACTGGCACTTTGCATTCTTTGCAAAAATTAAGGTTACATATGCAATATTTAATAAAATTAATACTCAATTCTACTGTTAGGTTATTTTAAAAATATAACATAAACCAAAGAGATGCTCATTTTCCAAAGAATGAAATGATTCAATCATTTGGGAATATCTGTTTCCAGTTTTAAGCATGCCCATCATAAAAAATTCATTTCACAGTAACCCACGTCTGAATTCCTTTTTCTATGATCAAAAGCAAAAGAACAAACCAGAGACCAGGGTTCAATTTCCAGAGCCTACACATGAACAAACAAACAAGCAAACAAAACAACAACAATAACAAAAAAAGGAAGGAACAAAAATTACATAAACCTCTTTTGTGTAGCTGCAAGACAACTTTTTGGCCTCTGAACTAAGAGTTTACTATGACTCTAGAATTCATTCATTCATTCACTCTTTTATTTATTAGATGTGAATAGGAAGGCAATTATGTACCATGATAGGAGAGGGACTCCTACAGCTCAAAACAAACAAACAAAAAAACCTAAAAAACATGGAGACAGCACTTAGGAAGTTTACACAGTTGGCGATAATGGAGGGGGACTCACATGAGCAACTAAAATGCAGTATCAGCAAAATTATCAGTTATAAACTCAGAGAAGGGAACACAAGGGAAAACAGATTCCATGGTGCATAGAGAGTGCGGGAATTCCACAAGGATATAGCTTTTGAATGCAACTCTGAAGAAAGCAAAACATTTTCCAGTAACCAAATTGGGGAGGGCAATTCAGGCAGAAGTAACAACATACCTTGAAATACCAGGGACTGTTATTTTATTTATTTGTTTCCTTTTTGAGAACTACTAGTAATTAAATATTTCTGGAATGTGAAAGTACCATAAGAGAAATGAGGCAAGACAAGGAAAGCAGAGATTAGCATCTACCCCAGAGGCCATGGAAAGTGCTCAGAGAACAAATGAGTAACAGGTGTCCTACTTGAAAGAGCAGCCTGAAAGTGCTGTGGAGGAGGCTAGGACGGAAAAGACAGGAAAAGCACAGGGAATTGGGTTTTTTAAAATTTTATCTGATGTAATTTACTTTAAATTCATGCAGAAAGACCAGATTAATGCATTTGTGTGTGATGTTAACTCTAATGAATACCTTAAGGATGGTTCTATTTTCATTTGAAGACTGCCAACCTGGAACACACATTCCAGAGGTATTTCACATAGCACCTACTCTGTATCAGAAGTTTAATTTATTAGCATCAAGAATATTAGATATTGAAAAAGAATATTAGATATTAATAGCCACTAAAAGAATGAGCAGAATCTTGATATATGTTTGACTAGAAAGATTCCACAAGCTTCCTTTGTTCTTCTGTGGATACTGTTTAGGAAAGTGACAAGACCAGGAATCCACTACCTCCAGAGAAGTGTCCTAGGTCTAGACCTCCATTTAGGATTGTGTTTCCCACTTAAGAGAGCATCCTGTGTTCAGATCCAGTTAGATCCTCTGTTGCTCTTTAGGCCATAATATCACTACCTTTGCCTCAGAGGGGAAGTTCTCATTAAAGTGCCTAAAGAAAAAGAAAAGGGACTTGCTAAGTTTTCAGGAACATATTTTCACTTTGGTTGTTGCTTATTGATAACTATCTGTAAGTATAATAGATTTTGTTCTGGCATCTGAGATAATTTCTAGAGACAATACACCGAAGTTTTGGAAGCTACCACTATTCACCTAAAATAATTCAATTACTTAAACATTAAATTACCTAGGTCAATTTGCAACAGAGATTATTCTAGAAGGTAGGATCAAAGGTTATTTGTGCCTGAGCAAGGAGTCCATAGAAGAAATGAATCTGAGATTTATTAAGTAGAATCAATAGAACTTGAAGACCAGTTGAATACTAAGGATAAAAATAAAGGCTAGAGGGGCGGGCCGCGGTGGCTCAGCGGGCAAAGTGCTTGCCTGCCATGCCGGAGGACCTCGGTTCGATTCCCGGCCCCAGCCCATGTAAAAAACAAACAAACAAACAAAATACAATAAAACAAGAAAATGTTTAAAGATGTTTCCTATCCTTCCTTCCTTCTCTCTGTCTTTAAAAAAAAAAAAATAAAAAAAAAATAAAGGCTAGAGCAATTGGTATTGGTAACTTCAATAGGGGAGAAAAATATATTTGATAAGAAAGGCCTTGGTATTAATTTCTTGTGGCTTCTATAGCAAATTATCACAAACTCAGTGGCTTCAAACAGTAGAAATTTCTTTACCCCCAATTCTGGAAGCCAGAAGTTCAAAACCAGTACCAATGGGCCTCAACCAAGGTATTTTCAGGGCCATGCTCCCTCCCAAGTATCTAAGAAAGAATCCTTTCTTGCCTTTTCCAGCTTCTGGTGGCTGCAATATTCCCTGAGGCATGGCTGCCCCACTCCAATCTCTGCCTCTGTGGTCATTTCTCCTTCTCTTCTGTGTGTCTGTTCCCCTTGTTAACTTTCATTGCAATAAATTAAATAGAGCACCAAATTTCCCATTTTAACTGCAGCAAAGTGTACAGTTTAATAATATTAATTACATTCACAATGTTATGCTACTGTCTATGACATCTACTACTCTCTTTTTAACTCCTCAAATAGAAAGTGCTGGAAAGTCGCTATAATTTAGGTGAGTAAATTTTAATTCCTTCTTCCTGCCCTATCCCCTTTGCTCCTGGTAACTTTTAAAGGATCATCCATCTCTATGCAGTTTGGTTCTTCTAGGTATTTTGTGTAGGTGAGATGATATAATAATTGTCTTTTCATGTCTAGCTGATTTTACCCAACGTGATGTCGTCACCTTTTGTACATGTTGCAGCATGTATCAGAACTTCTTTCCTGTTTACGGATGAATACTATTCCATTGTATTACCTCTCTCTTACATTGTATTTGTACAATATAACTGATTGTCTTTAGGGCCTGTCTGCATGATTCAGGATACTCTCCCAATCTCAAAATATTCAAATCATATCTACAAAGACCATTATTCCATATAAGGTAACATTTACAGTTTCCTACAGGATTAGAACCTGGTGTCTGGGTAACATTATTCAGCCTACTACAGACTTTAATTTTTTTTTAATTTTAAGGACATTCTGTACGAGGTATCTGATACACAGTTGGATATATGAGTTTGGAAATATGAAACAGAAAGCAAGATCATCTGCTTAGAGAAGATAATACTGGTGAAACTGAATTCTTGGCATAGTAAATTTCTGAAATAGGATGTGGGAGAATAGAGGAGAGAGTTGGCTGCTAAGCAGTGTTTTTAGGGGAAAGCAAGTAATAAATATGATACTGAACTAGTAATTTGAAAAGTTGTGGAAATGTTTCTTAGTCATATTCAGACTGCTGGATACAGGAATCAAGATAAAAGGTAGTTTTATTAATCATATTCAGGATTCACTGAGAAGATGTGGTTGAAAAGATGAGCAAAGGGTCAAGAGTGCTGAAAAGAGTAGTCAAAGCGTTGGATAATGGGATTTCAGCGGGGAAACAAATAAAGCCAGGAGAATGCTAACACACTTGAGGAAAAATCCTAAACACAGGATTAATAGAAAGGAAAGGGTAAAGGTTTATGCTCAAAGAGTGGGCTTTATTTTTCCAAGATAGGATAATTGACAGCAGTGTCTATAATGTAGTTATGGGAGTGGGTGACTGGACAGAGGGACATTAAGTGTTACAGTTGAGTAAAATAAGGAAATAAGATGACATGGCAGTCATACACAAAATGTAATGAGTCTTAGCTTAGTCTGGAGAGCTAATGAAAAATGTAGTTACCCTGATTCTACTTTTGAGGATTCTGGTTCAAATCCATGAACTTGTCTCATTACTCAGGTGATTTGAATATAGGTGGTAGGCAGGTCACATTTTGAGAGACTGTCAAACAATGCTAGAATTCCAACCTACATAAATATTTTTGACAGTAGTATGAAAAGTAGACATTGGATGGGAGTTGCGAATGTGTGAGCCTATCATCAAAGTCTTCAACGAAGGCAAAGGAGTGATCAAGAATTAAGCAAGTAATAAAATAAAGAGCCATTGGGTTTAATAGAATTGGACAACATGGGCAACAAAAGGATAAAAGGGTTTTGTATAAGGTTGAAAGTAGAATAGCTGAGACTGAAAGCTAGGGGAATGCCAACTCCATCCCCTGGTAAGATGAAAGTAAAATGTGTTGCCTCTACATATGATCATACAAAAGAATTATTGCCTTCAAGGAAGAGCCAAGGTTCAAACAGAGTAAAGGAATAATCTTATCACTTAAGTATACAAGGCTTCTCCCCAAAGATAGTGTCTTATATTTTATCTCCAACTTAATCTTTGCATATAAAAGGGGCTCAATAAATGTTTTAAAAATAACTTTATTTATTCATTATGTGTGAGCTTGGCATTAAATCAGTAAATAGAACTTATCTTAATAGCACATTTCATTTAAAAAAATCAGGTATTATTTGCATGTATAAATTATAAGTACTTTAAAAGGAATAATTCTAGTATTAAAATTATTTATTTTTTCCATACAAATAGCTAAATTTTATAACACAAAGACACAATATAGACAAGCATATATATGTATATAGTTCCCCCTTTATACATAATCAGATTGTAAATTTAGTGAACACAATTAAAAGTGTTTTTCTTCTGTAATAAGAGTTGTCTATGATTTCTTTCTATATTTCAATCACAAGAGAATAACAGAAATAATATACATAAGCAAAAATTTAAATTACATTTTAAAAGCATCCTATCTAATGTTCATAGCAGCGATTATTAATAACAGCCAAAAAGGAACAATACATTAACTGATGAATGGATAATCAAAATGTGGTATGTGCATAGAATGAAATACTATTGTGCAATAAAGAGGAATGAAGAACTGATACATGACAAATATGGATGAATTTCAAAAATATTATGCCAAATGAAAGAGGTCAGTTACAGATCACATAGTATATGATTCTATTTACATGAAATGGCCAGAAAAGGCAAATGTATAAGAATATTAGAACAGTGGTTACCAGGGTCTGGGGTGAGGTTGGGGAAGAGGTAATGGGCAGTGACAATTACAAGTTTTCTTTCTGGGATGATGAAAATATTCTACTAAGGTGCTGGGAATGGTTGCCTAATTCAGTAAATGTGCTAAAAATCATTGAATTTTCACTCTACTGGTTGATTTTATGGTATGTAAACTCCATCTCAATAAAGCTGTTTGAAACAAATATTCTAAGATTTCTCTTAAGGATAATCTATGTTAAAACTGTGATAAGTTCCCCAGCAATATTTTCCCCTGCATCATTTCTTCAATTTCCTTGCTTCAGGTTGGTTTGCACTATTCCATCTTCAATTTCTATGGAACATTTTCAGAGGCAATACTACTAGCACAGAGGTCCATTCCACTGAAAGTCACACAAATCCCAACTAAGCCTTTACTTTTCAAATTGCTTAAACTTGTTTTCTTCAGAGTTGACAGTGGAATGACTTCCTATCTCTTCTCTGTCCCTTGGTAATGAACATAAAACACATTTTAGAACACAACTTCATGTTTCTTGTAAAATAAACCTCAAAAGCCAGTTGTAACATACTGGGTGCCCCAAATCTTCTTCTCAAAGATCAAAGCCTGATTTTCCCAGATTGTCCGTGTGACTGAAATGAAAACAGTCTGCTTCTAGCATTCAGCCTTATGATCCAGTCAATAAAAAGAATAAATGTTCTAGAAACAGCTGTACATTTTCAGAAATGATAAACTTCAGCTGGGATTTTTTAAACTAAAAATTTTGCATTTGGAGTTTATACCGGTAACTAACTTTAGGCAGTCACACATGATGCAGAAATGGGGCTTTGAAGATGAAAGATGAAAAGCAGCACAACAGAATGAGGTTGGTCAAAAGAAGATGAAATAAATAAGTAAATAATGCAGGAAGTTAATCAGATTCAGAGAAACCTGGTATAGTTAAAAAACTTCATAATTTGAAAGGTATTCTGAAGAGAACTATATTGTAATGACAGTTCTGTGCATTATTTTATGAAGATAATAAAATTGAAGAGTCAAAAGACTCATCAAAAACATGTCACTTTATAATTAATGGTAAACAATAGATGAAAGGCAAATTAGAATATGTTTATTTCTCTTATCACAGAAACCCAGGTAAGCTATAATAAATGAATACTTTGAAAGTTCATAAAAAATGTTTTATTTAGAAGTTAGGAAACAGTGAAAATTTATACATTTTTAGTTTTACTGTTTAAATACAAGATTCTTTTGTAATTTTAGATTTTGGAGACCAAGTTGAATTGAGAATCCAGATTATCTATTTTTTCAAGGTGATAATTGGTATTAAGTGGAAGCTGTGAGCTCTCCTTGCTAAAAAAAGTTCCCCTACCTTAAACGAATGGAATTATTTTATAATTTAAATCAGAGTTTTGCCAGTCCTGGGCTTTACAAAATTATTAGAGAAGATTTTTGATTAGAAAAGATTTTTGAAACCCGACTTGGAAAGAGATTTTTGATGCCTGAGTTGGAAAACATTTTTATAACATAGTGGCAAGAAAAGAAATTAGTAATCATCTGCCATATTACCAGAATTTGATCATTGTGCAAAGAAATTTAGATGATAAATCAATGTTCCTAATGAAGAGAATGATGAATTCCAATGCCTTCAACAGGCTTTGCAAGAAAGGCCTGCCAAATCACTATTCTCCCAAATCTGGATTTTAATTAGAAAGTCAAATCATTCTTAATCATATTTTTCTTCTTAATGACTATCTTTGAGCCTAAAAATGGATTTTGTTTTATGTTACCCAGATCTAAAGACTCATCCATTAAAATATAAAAGAAAAGGCAAGTAATCTGCATTGCTATAGTCTCACTCATGGCACACTTGGGAATTCTGTAAAATCTATATCCAGTAAAAGAACTCCCATTCTTCCTTATTCTTTCTTTTAGGAGAGTAAATTTCTACGAATGTCCAGATTCCTCAGATTCCTGATGCAGAAGTCTCTTACAACCTCTTAACATGTATATCTAAGGAATGGCAAACATGACTTCTCTCTTACTAATTCTACCATAAGTATACAATTGATAACTCCATTCTCTAGGGTAGCTACCTATTTGATAAGTTCTAAGTTAAAGTTTACTTTTTTAACAGATCATATTTTCCTCAAGGGGAACTTTAATGTTTTATTGGCTGACTCTTACAAGAAAAATGTGTTAATGACAAAATTTGAGGTGAAATCATCAACTGTATTTCATGCTAATTTTTATCTTAATAAATTGATATTAAGCTACTAAAAATAAAAATATAATTTTAGAAGGAGATAATGGCTCAATACAATAAAGCCAGTTAAAATTTGAATAGGTTAATTAAAACTGATACAGATATAATCCAGCAACTCCATTTACCAATATTCTAAAATTTTCATCTGTGCAATATAGATGTCATCATAATGTCTGGACAATTGAAAAAATAGCCAAGACTATATGTTCAAATAAATTGTTCCTTCTATGTCATCTTATCTATGTTAGCAATGAGTTTGCATGTACTATTAAGTGTACTTTAAAATAAACAGTTTACATAATTAATGCACCTAATATAGGTTAAGTAAAACCATAGTAACCCACATAAAACTAAATCTACTTTAGCTTTACATCCTTAAAATTAACAAAATATGATTGCACTAAAATTTTCTGTGTGCTGCATGAGGGGAATACATCTGTAGTTAAAAACAACAACAACAAAAAAAACTAAAGAAATGATTGACAACAAAATGAAGCCAAAAGGGCCAAAGGTTGGAAAATCTGTTCACACTTTGTTGAATGTGTTTGTGTTGAATGAGTACTATATTGTGTGTCATCTGAGTGGACACTCATGTCCAAGGAAAGAGCCAATAGAATATTTTCGGTAAAAGTAACTACAATGTTCTAGGCCGCTGTTTTCAGTTTTCAGGTGAATAAAGTCCTTAAAATGTGACCTTTGTATTTGCAGGTACACCCTGTCAACCTACGTTTCTCTAACAGTAAATGCAAAGGCTCAGTGCCTCTATCTATGAAATAGCATTGCTCAATGAATCAAAGCCTCAAAGAGAACATTCTTGTAACACCTTCTGAGATTATTGTAGTTTTTCAGGCTTCCATCTCTAACACCCTGTGACTATTTATAATAACAGGGAAACTTTCTTCATCTAATGACTTCCAGGCTTAAATTACTAAGATTTTAAGCCCATTCATGGTAGGTTTTCCCTTTGTAAATTGTTCTGCAATGAAAACTCAGAAAAAGTCAGTCAACCTTTTGACTAGGGAAGACTGATTCCAGTTATTTGGGGTATGTATCAAAATACATGGGAAAAACCCACAGAATTTAATGAAACTACAGTCACGTTGACCAGCAAGATTTGAGCTTAGGTTGATGTAAACATAAAATACATGTTAACAAGATGGTAGCAATCCTGATCTATTCATTGCACTGACATTAGATAACCTACTTTATCATTTCTAACACTAAATTTTATGATAGGGAGAGTTGTTCTTAGATAACTCTTGGTTTGTGTCTATCTGCTCTTCTGTGATAAGTGAATAGATGTCATATAGTTCCTTCAGTAAAGAACTATAGTTCAGTAAAGAACTATAGTCAATTAATGCATCCATATAACATTGTTAAAGAGGTTATCCTGTTTGCCACAGACATTTACATGCATCATTCCTTTGCTTGCTTCCTCAGGAACGGTGACAAAAAATACCTATGTGTGGCAGCTACCACATGCTTTGATTAACAGTAAACGTCTAAAATCATTTGGGGTAGGGCTGGATTGCAAGTGGTTTTGAAATCCCCTGCCTATCCTTAAAAACTGTTCATTGGGGCCAAGTAAATCTTACCCAGTCTTTAAAGTTTTTTACATCAGAAGAAGGCTTTGCTAATAACTCATCTGACCGCATTCACTGAATTTCTTTGCTTTAGACTTGACTTTAGGGTCGGTTCACTGGTTACAGAAAAATATCAAAACTCTTATGTTTTTTTAAAAATCACATGTCCTTTTAAAAATAAAATTGATTTATCTAGTTGAATCATATACATAATGCAAAAAACTCAGCTGATGCGCCCACAGATGTACACACATAAAAGTCATGTTTACATTATCTACAATTCTTATTAGGTTGGTAGTGGAATTTTGCTCAAACTACCTTTCAAGAAGAAATGGTGGACAAATCTTTATGAAAGACTTCTAGAGTTATAAATGGAAACAGAATAAGTATGTTATTGTGCTCACTTATCTTCTCTGTGCTACAAAATTTATTGCAGACATCACCTTCACATGGACAAAGTTGAATGGCTTCAAACCCACATTCTAAGCAAGAATGCACTCAGAAAATGGATGGAAGCAATTCTAAATATGGCAGTGATTTCAATGTATAACATCCTTGAAATAAGCTACAATGTGTTGCTGGTACATTTCCATAAGAGTAGACATGTCTCACAAGTGGAGGATGTGAGCTACGCAAAAGGATTTGCTATGGTCAGTAATGCAGGCAGAGCTTGCCCCTGATCATTCCATTAAACAATTCAAAGACTTCCCATAGGCAGATTTAAGCACATATAACATCTGAGCTCTGACATGAAAGTCAGAAATGAAAACAGATTCCACATGACCTCTAAACTGTTCCATTTTTAATGGTCATTAGTGGCTTGCATACAAGACTAGGTAAACAACCAATTTGCTTGTTGTTTGAGGTGTGAGCAATGGGTAATTTATTCATTTTCTTTCCTTCTTTAGCACATGAGGACATGAGGTAGTGTTTGTTCTCTGACAATATGTAACTTAATCTAAACTTATATAAACTGCAGCATATTCTTTTGAATAACCTCAGTGGTGGAATAGTTTTCAGTTTCTAAGGGTGAATTTGATTTGTCTCTCTCTTTTACTTAATAAGCCAAGTGGTTTTCGTAACAAATGAAAAATGGGTGAGTAAGACGAGATATAATTTTTTTTTCTCATTCTGGGTAAAACTCAAATGTTCACTAAAGAAATAACATCAGTTATCTTGTAGAGTTAACAAACCGGCTTAAATAACAATTTCAGAAAAACAGAGCCAAAATATTATTAATGGCAGAATTGCCTGAATAAATGTATCATTAATACTGTTACACTTACGCCAGTAAAATAAATTAACATAATATCTTTATGATCCTATCTCATATGGAAAGATGCGTGCCAGAATCAAATGATACTGAAAATTGTGTAATTTGAGTATGACAGATTTTGTCAGTTGAAATTTTGTTTACAAACTAGCCACGTATATTATAAATACATAATGCTGATAAAATATTTGTCAGAGATTATTCAAAAATGTTTTTCAAAATTAACAGCTCAAATACAATTGTTTTAAAACCAAAGCCAATTTCAAACTTCTTTGAAAGACAGAATCTGAAAAAACTTCATTGCAAGCATCAAGATCTACTTTGCTATATGTTGAATACAATTTATATAGGAGGTAAGCAATTGATCTGGTTTATATTCTTCAGTAGGAGAGATTAAAGGAGAGGCTATGGATTGAAGCACTCTGTATTTTAGCCTTTTTCTTAAGGACCATAAAGGAGGAAAATTGGATTAAAACAGTGTCGTATTCATAGGGAAATTCCCACAAATGCCAATAATTATAGATTTTGGTTTATTTGGTTTTGGGGGCTCTAATCTTTAGTAGATTATTACAATGCACAACACACATTTAGCATCCTCACATTACAGACTCAAACTGGGCTTTCCGTTCAAGGTTTGCACTGGACAAAGACCATGATGGACACAGGTAGGCTAATCAGGGATCTTCCTTATTTACGGGTTCAAATGCAATTAGTTTGAAGTGATGCAGTGGGAACCACAGGAAATACCTTGAGCTATCAAATACTACTCCATCCATGCTGCTAAACCTAAACTGTAACCCTGAAAAGGACAAAGTCCAAGACTTTAATTTTCCTGCCTCGTAAGACATTTCTGAAGTAGACCACCTAGTTAAGATTTATGGGATGTATATTTTAATGATAGGCTCACAACTGATAAGTTTTTGGTGGTGGTGGTTTTGGGTTTTGTTGGCAATGTTTTTAACCAAAGCATAGACAAGCTTTCTAGCAATAGTGACTTTTAATTTAGATTTTCAGTAAATTGTTGCTTGAGATTCAAATAAAAATCGTTAGGAAGACATATTAATATTCATTGCATCTCTAGTCATTTATTAAGGACTTTCTCTTGCACTAATTATAGACTAAATTCTATTTTAGTTCTCTTTATTATGCAAATATAAAGTGCTATTACCTCCTATCATTTAAAAGTAAAAAGTTTAAAATATTTCTAGGCTGGTATTAGAATGAATGAATGAATGAATGACCTAACTTGGGGTCACCTATTGCAAATTAAAGTTTACAGCACCAGGAGTCAGTCACCACTTTTATTGCTTTGCCCAGCATACACTTGGGGGTCATTACAAAGAGCAACAGACTAAAGTCTTGAGCAAATACTTTATTTACAGCACAGCCATAAATCTCTACTTAATTTGAGATGTAGATTTGTTGCAATTAAAGTATCTATTAAAGTGTTCTCAAAGTCAGTGGCACTTGTCATTAGAAACTATATATTATTCTACTCTATATTTATATCTTGCTTATGTTTAGTGCAAAACTTGGAAAACTATAATGTGTTGACACCAGCTAACACCACTCTCTAAAGTCTAAGTTACAGCTATTCCCAGTGACAGTCCTGACCTGTCATGTTCTGTGAAGATTTTCTGCTTTGGGAAAGGAGAACATTGGCTGAATTTGTGATGTTCTGCAAATATATATTTCGGCTCTCTCTGCCACATGCTGATCTCAGAATTTCCCCTCCTTTTATCTCAAAATGGAATTTTTTTAACCTTCCTCTTTAGTTCCAGCTCTATCAAAATTGTTCGTTGTTCAATGGATTCAAACCAATTGTTTTCAGAAGCACAATTCTACTTTTAAACACATTCAGTACCTGAGCTATGATCGAGTCTACTCTTCTACACCATTTAAAAAACCACCGCTAGAACAAAGATTTCATCTCACTCGTTCCCAATGTACATCAATAGTAACAACACTGAAGAGCTTATTGTATTTGAGGCACTGATCCAGTTGCAATAAAGGAAAAGGTTAACAGCCCATTGGAATTTTTTTTCCCTAATTTTGTGTTGTATTGAAGACTTCTACCTGAGAACATTTTTCTATGTTATAAAACAAAACCAAAAGTAAATCTTCTTTATCAAAAGACTTCATTCAATTAATTTGACTATTCTATTTCCTGGTGTTAATTAAATGCCTTACTGTAGAGTTTTTTAAAGTATATATTTTCTATTTTTCTGAAGTCTTAGATTTTTACCTTAAAAATTCACAGTTCTAAACATATCATTTAAGAGCTATCTTGATTTAACCCAATTTAACTGAATCTAGCATGTTTGTTTCTAATTTATTTCACATCTCAGTCATAATGGCTTATAATAGACTTTTAATTATTCTTCATGTTATAGGTGTGATTGAGAACTTGGTCAACTTACCTAAAGATAGGAGGATCTATGCAGAGATTGTCAGAATGAATAAAGGAAAAAAACCATGATCCAACTCTACGCTACCTACAGAAGACACATTTTAATACAAAGACACAAATAGGTGGAAAGTGAAAGGCTGGAAAAAGATATTCCATGCAAATAGTAAGCAAAAAGGGAGGGAAAAAAAGCCGTGTTGGCTATACTAAAATCAGATAAAAACAGTCAATAACTGTTAAGAGAGACAAAATATATAATTGGTTAAAGGGCCAATTCATCAAGAAGATAACAAACATATGCACACCAAACAACAGAAACTGAAAAAATATGAAGCAAACATTTACAAAATTGAAGGGAGAAATACTCAGTTCTACAATTATAGTTGGAGATTTCAATTCCTCACTTTCAATAATGGGTACAACATGTAGAAACAATAGATCAATAAGGAAAGAGAAGAACAAAACAACAATTTAACTACCTAGACCTAAAAGATATCTGTAGAACATTCCACCCAACAACAGCAAGATATACATTTTTATTTAGGGTATGTGGAATGTTCTCCAGGATAGAATTATATTACAGCATGAAAATAAATCTTAATAAACTTAAAATGATTGAAATAACACTAAGTATCTGCTCTGATTCAATGGAATTGAAGCCAGAAATAATTAACACAAAGAAAACTTGAAAATTCAGAAATATGTAGATAATAAAAAATATTCTCTTAAACAACCAATGAGTCAAAGATGAAATCACAAGGGAAATTATAGAACACTTAGGGATGAATGAAAATGAAAACACAACTTTCCAAAACTTATTAGGTACAGTGAAAGCAGTGCTCAAAGGGGGAATTTATAACCATAAATGTCTATATTAAAAAAAGAGAAGAATCTCAAATGAATCAACTAAACCTATCATTTAAAGAAGTAGAAAAAGAAAAGCCAACTAAAGCCACAGGTAGCAGAAAGATGGAAATGATAAAGGTTAGAGCAGTTTTAAGTGAAATAGAGAATACAAAAATAATAGAAGGAGTTAAAAAAAACAACGTTTAGCTCTTTGAAAAGGTCAACAAAATTGACAAACCTTTAGCCAGACTAAGGAAGAAAAGAAGATGCAAATACCTAAAGTCAGAAATGAAAGCAAAGACATTACTACTGATCTTGAAGAAATAAAAAGGATTATAGGAGAATATTATGAATAATTTTATTCCAATAGATTAGATAATTTAGATGAAATGGACAATTTCTGAAACAAATTGCCAAAATGGACTCAAGAAGAAGTAGAGGTCTGAAAAAATGTATAACAAGTGAATAGATCGAATCAGTAATAAAAACAAAAACAAAAACCTGCCCCAAAAGAAAGGTCTAAGGACAGGTGGCTTCACTGATGAATTCCTCCAAAATTAAAAAAATGATTAATATTAAAAAATAAAAGAGGAATGAACACTTCTAAGTCATTCTATAAGGTCAGCATTACCCCTACCCAGACAATGCAACATAATAAAAGAAAACTACGGATCAATATTCCTTATGAATATAAATTTAAAAATCATCAACAAAATATTAGCACTCCAACCGAGTGGTATTTATTCCAGGAATGCAAGTATGGTTCCACATAAGAAAATCAATGTAATATGCCACATTAATAAGATAAAGGAAAACCCACATGATTATATCTATTGGCAAGGACAAAGCATTTGACAAAATCCAACACTCCTTGATGATAAAAACAGTCAGTAAACTAGACTAGAAGGGAATTCCCACACCTAACACCATACTGCATTGTGAAAGACTGAAATCTTTCCCCTCACATCAGGAACAAGATAAGAATACCCACTTTCACCACTGCTATTCAACAGTGTACTAGCTCTAGACAGAGCAGTTAGGCAAGAAAAGAAATAAAAGACACCCAATGGTAAAGAAAGACATAAAACTACCTCCATTAGTAAGTATGATCCTATGTAAAGAAAATCCCACAGAGTTCACATACATACACACACCCCTACTAAAGCTAATAAACAAATTTAGCAAAGTGGTAAAGTATAAGATCGACATACTAAAATCAGTATTGCTTCTATACACAAGTAATGAATATTCACAAAAGGAAATTAAGTATACAATTCCATTCACAATAGCATGAAAAAAGAATGCAATACGTAGGAAAATATGTAACCAAGGAGGTGAAAGACTTGTATAGTGAAAACTATAAAATATTACTGAAAGAAATGAAAGAAGATCTAAACAAAAGTAAAAGCATCTTGGTTCATGAATTTGAAGATTTAATATTGTTAAGATGACAATAATGCTCAAAGTGATCTTCAAATTCATTGTAATCCCTATCAAAATTCGAATGGGATTTTCTGCAGAGATGGAAAAGCCAATTCTCAAATCAATATGGAATTGCAAGGATTTTAAATAGCAAAAACAATATTGAAAGGAATAATAAAACATTTCCTGATTTGAAAACTTACCACATAGCTACAATAATCAAGACAGTGTGGTACTGGCACAAGGATAGTCATACAGACCAATGGAATAGAATTGAAAGTCCAGAAATAAATCCATATATCTAAGGCCAACTGATGTTCAACAAGGGTGTCAAAACCATATTTTTCCAAAGAAGATATATAAATGACCAGCGAGCACATAAAAAAGTGCTAAATATCAGGAGTCATTATGGAAGTGCAAATCAAAACCACAATGAAGTACCACTTAATACCCACTCAGATGGCTATAATTTTTTTTAATGGAAAATAAAAAGTGTTGACAAGATGTGAAGAAATTGATACCCATGTATCTTAGTGGTGAGAGTGCAAAATAGTTTAGCTACTGTGGAAATAGTTTTGTGTATTCTCAAAAAGCTAAACAATAGAATTACCATAAGACACAGAATTTCACCCCAAATAATTTAAAATTGTTCTCAAAAGAAAATACATGTACACACATGCCCATAGCAGAACTATTCATGATGGCCAAAAAGTGGAAACAGCCCACATATCCATCAGGGGATGAATGTAGAAATAAATTGTGACATATACACAATAAACTCTTATGCAGTTGTAAAAAGGAATGAAGTACTAATTCAATACTACAATTGGATGAATCTTGAAAATGTTATATTAAATGAAGGAAGTCAAACAGAAAAGGTCATCCATTGTGTGATTCCAATTTAATGAAATATCCAGAGTAAATGCATCCATAAAGATGGAACATGGATGGATTTTAGCCAGGAACTAAGGGAAGGTTGAAATGAAGAGTAACTGCTGAAAGGCTATGGGGTTTCCTTTTGGGGTGATGGACATATTTTGGATATAGAAAGAGGACATGGTTGCACACATTGTGAATATACTAAATGCCACTGAAGTATTCACTCTGTTAACTTTATGTTATGTGAATTTTACCTCAATTACAAAAAAATAAGAGGTCTCTTTAAAAGCATGTTCTTAATTTTGAATAAAGATAATTATATCTTATCAATTATTAGGAATAGAAACAAGAAGAGAAAAAGAGGTTCTTTTCTTAGTCAAACAGCTACCAGCTTTTCTTAAGAAATACTGACATTTAAAATCAGCTGTACTCAATCCCCAGAGAATCAATTGGTCAAATGCATATTTTTTCAAATGAATTATTCACTTGTGACCAAAGCACATTTAGCATTCATTTTGATATTAAATTATATCCAAAACAGTTCATTGGAAAAACCTTGTTAACATTAACAAAGAAGATTCATCAGTAGAGGAAGACATAGCTAAACAAGTAAGATAAAATCTTAGAACAACAAAAAGAAATGAAACAAATACACAGATTATTATAGGGGATCCACTGATTAAAGCAAAGATAAAATTATTTGATTCAATTCAAATAAACATAATTAAGTAATTTATCTGATTATCAAAGCAACACTAAAATAAACGAGTTTAAAATGGCATGAAGACTTTGAAGTTTTTCATTAAGAAGTCAAAATTTCCTTAACATTTTTGCTCTTAACTGTATTAGAACACATTCCCAAAGTTTTTTTGGTGGAATACTGATTCGATAGAGTATTTACAGATGTGATGCCCCAAAACAATGCCAAATCAACTAATTTGGGGAAAGATCAAAAATTTTAAATGCTGCTTCTTTCTTGAATTTCTTTACTAAAGAGTTCATTAGATTTGATTATTTCAGTGTTGTCAGAGTATTTGACATGCTCATATTCTCTATGAATCTCAGAGGAGTAACAGACATGATTTTTTTATTGTGAGATATAATATATATTCAAAAACAATAAATTTTGACATCCATTGTTACAAGTAATTACAGAACAGATTTCAAAGTTTATAACTGTATGGGTTACACTTCCACAATTTCACAGTTTTCCTTCTAGCTGCTCCAATTCACTGGAGACTGAAAGAATACCAATATAATGACTAGTAGTCATACTCATTTGTTAAATCCTATCTTCTCTGTTATAATTTCTCCTTCTTTCATCCTTCTCCCAATCTTTAGGGCTATTTTGGGTTATTTCCATTCTAACTTTTTTCATGTTGGAAAGGGGTATCAACAATATGGGACAGGGGGATGGAAATAGTTGATGTTCTTGGAGAGGCTGACCCCTCTGGGTTTCAGGATGTACCTGGCCCTGGAACCATATGGAGGTTGTAAGTTTCTGGAAAGTTATCATAGTGCATGAAACTTTTGTATAAACTTAGATAGAGCCTTAGGTGTTCTTTAGGGTTAATAGGAACGGTGTTGCTTAGGGTTTGGTAAACCTTGGTTATTAGCAATATATAGCAGAAGCTTGCATAAGAGTAGCCTCCAGAATAGCCTCTCAACTCTATTTGAACTCTGTTAGCCACTGATACCTTATTTTGTTACATTTCTTTTTCCCCTTTTGATCACAAAGGCATTGTTGATCCCATGGTGTCAGGGCCAGGTTCATCCCTAGGAGCCACATCCTGTGTTGCCAGGATGTCATGTTCCCAAATAGAGGGAAGGGTAATGATTTTCCTTAAAGAGTTTGGCCTAGAATAGTCTCGTAGACAGGTTTACTAAGATCACTTATTTGAAAGTTTCCGTGGCTAATGAATGCTTAATGTGGAAAAATTACTTTAAAGACTGGGGAGTCTTTTTTTTTTTAATTTTACATGGGCAGGCACCGGGAATCGAGCCCGGGTCCTCTGGCATGGGAGGCAAACATTCTTGCCTGCTGAGCCACCGTATCCCACCCGACTGGGGATTCTTTATGAATAAATAAATAACTTTATTCATATATAAGAAAGGAAGGAAAGTTATGGAAAGAAAGAAAGTGAAGAAAGGACTTGTACACGGAAGCTACATAAGATTGCTAAAAGACGTCAGTTCTGTGGTGACAAATATTCTGAAGATGCTTTTATAAATTTATGTTCATTAAAAAATAGTGACATTTAAATATAGGATCAAGTCTTGGGTCTGAACACAATAGAAGACAAAGATAACCTTGATTTCCATAACTAAAAGGACCTGGATATGAACAACTATATGCCAACAAACTAGACAACTTAGACGAAATAGACAAATCATGGAAACACACAAACAAGCTCCACTCACTCAAGAAGAAATAGAAGATCTCAACAAACTGATCACAAGTAAAGAGATCAATCAGTCATCAAAAACTTTCCTACAAAAAAAAGCCAGGGGAATTCTACCAAACATTCCAAAATGAACTAACACCAATTCGGCTCAAACTTTTCAAAAAAATTGAGAAAAAAGGAATTCTACCTAACTCATTTTATGAAGCTATCGCATTAATACCGAAACCAGGTAAAGATGCTACGAGAAAGGAAAACTACAGGGCCATCTCCCTAATGAACATAGAAACAAAAAATCTCAACAAATTACTAACAAATCGGATCCAACCACACATTAAAAGAATTACACACCCACAATCAAAGGGAGTTTATACCAGGAATGCAAGGATGGGTCAACACAAGAAAATCAATTTAATGTAATAGAACACATTAACAAAATGAAAGGAAAAATCACATGATCATCTTGATTGATGCTGAAAAAACATTCAACAAAATTTAATATTCTTTTCTGGCAAAAACACTTCAAAAGGTAGCAATTAAAGGTAACTTCCTCAATGTGATAAAGGGCATATATAAAACACCCATAGCCAGCATTGTACTCAATAGGGAGAGACTGAAAGCTTTCTCCCTAAGATTGGGAACAAGAAAAGGATGCCCCTGGTCACTATTATTCACCATTGTACTAGAAGTTCTAGCAATCAGGCAGGAAAAAGAAATAAAAGACATCCAAATTGGAATGGAGGAAATAAAGCTTTCACTATTTACAGATGACATATACTAGGAAAATCCTGAGAAATCTACAACAAAGTTATTTGAGCTAATAAACAAATTAAGCAAGGTGGTGGGATATAAAATTAATGTGCAAAAATCATTACTGTTTCTATACATAAGCAATGACCTAACTGAGGAGACAGTTAAGAAAAAAATTCCGTTCAAAATAGCAACTAAATAGAAGTATTAACCAATGGAATTGAATCAAAAGTGCAAAAATAGACCACCAAATCTATGGTCAACTGATTTTCAACAAGACCCCCAAATCCAGTGAACTGGAACAAAAGAGTCCTTTCAATAAATGGGCATGGAAGAACTAGATATCAATAGCCAAAAGAATGAAAAATGACCCTAACCTTACACCTTATACAAAAATTAACTCAAAGTAGATCAAACACCTAAATATAAGAACCAGTTCCATAAAATTTCTAGAAGAAAATGTAGAGAGACTTCTTCAAGACCTAGTAATTGGAAGTAGCTTTCTAAAGCACGAGAAACAAACAAAATAGATAAATGGAAAGTTCTCAAAATCAAATGCTTTTGCACTTCAAAAGACTTTGTCAAAAAGGTCAAGAGGCAGCCAACTCAAGCGGAGAAAATATTTGGAAACCACACATTGGATAAAATTTTGATATCCTGTATACATAAAAAAACCCTACACAACTCAACAACAAAAGAATAAGCAACCCAATTTTAAAGTGGGTTAAACGTGTGAATAGGCATTTTTCTGAACAGCAAATACAGATGGCTAAAAGGCACGTGAAATACCCATTCTCATTAGCTATAAGGGAAATGCAGAGCAAGATTACAATGAGATACCAAAAGATGGAAACAATTCAAGTGCCTGTCAACAGATGAGTGGATTAGCAAAATGTGGCATATACATAAAATGGAATATTATGCAGCAGTAAAATGAAATGATGTCCTGAACCACATGACAAGATGGATAATTCTTGAGGACATAATGCTAAGTGAAATAAGCTAGACACAAAAGGATAGATACTGTATAATTACACTTTTATGATCATGGTAAAGGTAAAATCAGAGACTTATAATACAGAATAGAGAATCTAAAGATACACAGAGCTTGAGAGGGGTGAACAGTAGGCTAATGAGGTTGAACTTATTTGGAAGAGGATAGAAGTGAAGGTTCACTAGTAGGTCTATAAGCAATATTACCATATTGAAGGTGAACATGATTGGAAGGGGTTATATAAACTCACATGCCCCACTGATTAACACTACAAATATAAATAAGTTCTTGCACAGACTACCGCAAAGGTGTGAATCTTGTACAAAGAGGATAACTTTGGAGTATAGGGGAAAATGCTATTGCATGCTATGGGCTGTGCTTAACAGGAAAACATCAGCAGTACCGCAGTAATACCTGGGGTACATAATGGGGTGGGGGTGGGGACAAGAGTTAGGGGGAGGTTTGGATTTTCTACTTGGTGAGGGTGTTTTTATTGACTATCTACAATGAAATTATCTAAATTTGATGGACTGCTGACTTTGGACATTATACATGAGGCCCAGTAGATGCAGGTGGCTGAAAACGCACTGACTGAGAAGTGGATTGGTGAACAGTGGTGTGTACCTGTGATCGAACATTGTGCTGCTGCAAGAAGGAATGAAGTTGTGAGGCATGCGATGATGTGAATAAACACGTGGGACATTTGGTGAGGCACAATAAGCCAGAAACAAATATTATATGATCTCATTTAGAAAATACTTATAAGAAAACTGGGGCCTAGATGGTAAGTTCTTATAGCAGTCACATTTAGTCTGGAGTGGTAATTGTTATTTCTGGATTTTGAGAGGCTGTTTTATGTATGTATAGCGTGGTATTCAGAGATAAGAGCAAAGCTAATCAGGTCAGGATTAAGGTAATTCAGAATATCGAGGTATGGAAGATATCGCCTGTATTTTAGAACTTCATTTACTCTTCGAGACCAAAGGAAGAAAGGTTTATTTTGTTCAGAACCTAAATCTTAAGTAGCATATAATCTAATTCAACCTGTCTGGACACATCATTTAAACAATCCAAACACAGGGAGCCCAGAATAAGAACGAGAGCCTTTAATCCTGTAGAGCTTAATGTTATGCCTGGATACATCCCAGAGTATATTAGGCAGATAACCAAAAAGTATTGGCAAAGTCCCTTGAGGGGTGGGAGAAAAAATATGGGACTATTAACCTTTACTACTGGAGAATCCCTGCATACTGTGTCAAACATTAGGGATGCCCAAATCAATAGATCAAGCCCTTGATCTTGAGGTTTGCTCTTGTGAAGCTGATGAATATAGAGGAGAAGCTTACCATACCTATAGGTATGCCAAAGTGTCACCTCCAGAGAACTTATTTTGTTGCTCAGATGTGGCCTCTCTCTGTCTAAGCCCAACTCTGCAACTGAAGCCACTGCCCTGCCCTTCCCCCTATGTGGGATATGACATCCAGGGATGATAGTCTCCCTGGCAGAGTAAGAGATGACCCCCAGGGATGAGTCTGGCCCTAGAATCATGGGATCAATACTGCTATCTTGACCAAAGAGGGGGAAAGATGCATAAAAATAAGGTATCAATGGTTGAGAGAGTTCTAAAAGAGTCGAGAGGCTATTGTGGAGGTCATTCTTACACAAGTTTCAGTTAGACATTGCTACTGTCATGACTTGCTAAACCCCAGTGAAAACCATTCCTGCAAATCCTAAAGAACATCTAGGACATTATATAAGATTCTACAAAGGTTCCATGCATTAGGGTAACTTTCCAGAAACTTGCATCCTCCAGATGGGTCCATAGACCAGATAAATCCTAAAATGCAGAGAGGCCAGCCTTTCCAGAAGACTAGCTAGTTCCATCCCCTTATCCCATATTATTGGGAGCCCCTTCAAATAGGAAAAAGAATGACCGTAGCCCAAATACCCCTAAAGAGTGAGAGAAAGATCAAAAGTGATAGTGGAGTTATACAGGGAAGGTTGAGTTTAACAAATGAGTATGACTGCTGAATCAGTGTATTGATATTTCTTCTAGTCTCCAGTACCTTAGAGCAGCTAGAAATAAAAACCTAAAGTTGTAGAGTTGTAACCCACACCAAACCCTGAAATTTATTCTACAACTAACTGTTGCAATGTACTTGAAGTTTATTGCTTTTTTTGTATATATGTTATTTTTCACAAAAAAAGAAAAAAAGAGAGAAGGAAGAGTATAATAGAGAAGATAGGATTTAACAAATGAATGTAATTGCTTAATCAATATATTGGTATTTCTTTTGGTCTCCAGTGTTTTGTGTGTATGTTATTTTTCACAAAAAAGTTTAAAATAAAAGAATCTTGGTAAGAAAATCATCCAGAAGTCCCAGTGACCCACACAATCTTGCTCAAGGAAGGTTTCTATTTTTTAGTTTGAAGCTTTTTCTGAAGCTATGGAAGAATCTTTGAAGCATTTAAACCTGGAAATGAGTAGGAGCCAGAATGAGAACACAGTAAGGCACTTGGGTGTCTTTTTCAGTATTTCTATCAGTTAACTCTCTTGCTTTTCTATATCTTTATGTATTTTCTCCTTTCTTCCTATCTCCCTTTGGATGTCACATTATGGTCCTTCAGTAGTAATTGCGTATTTCTGAATAAGTAGATGGTATATTATTTCAATTTTACTTTAATACTAGTAGGTGTTCTTACCAAAGAAAACAAAAATATATACCTGGTAAAATTCTTCCCTATACTTCATGTTGGATTTGAAAGGTTACACGTAGTATCTTGAGGACAAAAACTCAACTGAGAGTAATGCCAGGTATTCTTGCTATAAATCATGATCATGCTACCAAAAAAAAAAAAATAATTCATTAGATTGATCACACTGTGGGTTGCAAAAAACAGAAGTGTTTCTCATTCATTCATACAGTCAATCAACAAGTATTTCTGAGAGCCTCTGTTTCAAGCAGTGTGGTAAGGGCTGTAAGTACAAAAGTACAAGAGTACAATTCCAATTCACTAGAAGCCTCCATTACTTGGAAGAGACATAGAGTTAATGAATAATAACAATGTAGCAGATCCTAGGAAGAAGAGGAAGCCCTTTGCATTCCTTGGAGATATGAAACATGGTTATCTGGAAGAAATAATATTTAAGCTGAAGTTGTTCAATAATAAGGAGGAGTTTCTAAGATGTTCAAGAAAAGAATGCCCTAGAAAACTAATTCCAGATAGAGAAACAGTGATTTAAAGAAAGGCAGGTTAAAAAAAACATCGTGCATAATGAAAACTGACTCTTGCTCTGTACCTTATGGCTACCTACGATTTCATGGTTTGGGACAGTTGACTTCCCAAGCTTTTCTATGCAGTTGCAAGTTCTCTTTCCTCGTAAAACCTGCCACATAATAAGTGCTTAAAATTTATGTCTAAAAATTGATATCTCGTTATTTCTAACTTTCTATTTCTAGCTAGTGAGCCTTTTCCTATGCGTATTCACCTAAAGGCGATATTTTAAGCTACAGAAAATTCTGAAACACAGCAAAAGTAGTCAAACTTGGAGAAGCAATAAGAGAATTTTAAGACAAGTTTCCTGAGGGCCATTCAACTGTTTAAAAACCAAAACCTAAAATACCTTTATAAGCTTGATAATTTTGACTGTCCAATATCCAAAGTAAAACAATAAATTATTGATAAATGACAGATAAATGAACTAAAAGTGCTAGCATCCAGTGAGTCACATTTGTTTTGCTTCATTTATCTCATTTTCTCTTGCATTGTCCTGTTTGGTGATGGACTCATCTCTCTTAGATCTTCAACCTCTTTCTCTAAGCTCTTCTGTCTACAAACAGGATCAAGTTGCTCCCATTTGGGGAAAAAATGCCACTTCAATACTTCATCCCCATTCCTCTATCGTCCTTTTTCTCACGAAACCAAGCTCTTAAGAGTAGTCTCAATTCCCTACCTTGACGAGTTCCTTCTCCTCAGCCCACTTCATTCTTACAGTTGTCTCCACGGTACATTCACTATTGTAACCCAAGGCCTCGTGACAACCAAATTCCAAAGGTAAATTTCAGTAGAATCAAAGTGTTAATTAAATTGGAAAGTGGCCAGTAAGTTGCCACTTGCCTAAGTAGTGTTGACTCTTGAATCATGTTCCTCTCAGAAGGCATGCTCAGGTCCCAACCCCAGGTCCTGTGGTGAGAACCCATTGTAAATAGGGACTCAGATGATATCATTAAAGGGTAGCCAAACTGAATGAGAGTGGGCCTTATCCCATATGGCTGAAGTCCTTATAAACAAAAGAAATTGAACATGGAGAGAGAGAAAGCAAAGGGAAGAAGCTAAAAGTCAGTGGAACCCTGAGAAGAAAGGAGAAGACATTGTTATGTACACTGCCACGTGACAGAAAAGTCTAGCAAGGATTGCTGGCAGGCAGCCCCCGAATGCCACAGTCTTTAGGGTGAAAGTATCACCTTGCTGATGCCTCAATTTTGGACTTCTTCTAGACTCAAAATCATGAGCTGATAAAATTCCTATTGTTTAAGCCAACCCATTATATGGTATTCATTTTAGCGGCTCGGAAACTAAGACAAATAGTATCTTATTCTTTCTTAGCTAAGTCTGTCTGTATTTCTGAATATAAGAACAGAATAAAAGTTGGGAAGAGAGGCAGTGTCCACTATTTTTCTTCCCTTTATCTCTCTCTCTCTTACACACACACACACATTCCATCTTTCCTGACATATTCCCTTTATCCCCACAATCCTGCTTCTAAAACTGAATTGGAATCTCCATCCAAAGGCCCTCTCTTTTGCCTTTGCAATACCATACCCTCAGAAGTGCTGTGGCAGAAGGAAGCGGTGTTTCTGATCTTGTTATATTTCTCATTGGCTCAGAGTGTGGCAGTCCTTATTGCAATAGAAAGTGTGGCCTCTCCTTGTTACTACGTGATCTCAGATAACAGATAACTTCCAAAATGGAGATTTTTTTGCTTATAAGTACAATTTCATTTTTACAAATACACCTTATTTTAACTATAGTTAATCTGAAAACTACTCCCTCTCTTGAATAATCAAAATTGAAGCAATGAGCACTATAGTATATAGATATATATATCACTGAAATCACTTTCCTTTTTAAAAAACTCCTTCAGCAGACACTAAAGTTCTAACACTCTCTTCTTTCTTGGAGTAGTAATCATTATTATGTTGGGACAGTAATGTGGCCTGCTAAATATCTGTTTTCACCAGTTCCTTTGTAGCTAGCTATTGCTATGAATACAGTCCTGGCTAATGAGATACACATGGAAAACTGCTGGAAACTTTGAAAATTTGGCTTTCCTGATGAAAACAGACAGACAAGACTGATGAAACTATATACCTTTTCTTCCTGCTAAGAAAGTAGATGTGATATCCGGAGCTCCAGCAGCTATTTTATGACCATGGGTAATCATAAAGAAAGAGCCTAGAAAATCATACAGTTGTTGACCCTGACATTGTTGAGTGCCTAAACCCATGCCAATAGCTTAAATTTTGTGACACATATTTGCATGCCTAGATATCTTTATTCCCTCTCTCTTCATAAATTCTCCCTAGGAAAACATGTATCTAATTTTCAATTACTTTTTTACCCATAATGTCAAGGTTCTATTAGCTTCTCCAAAAGTTATTACATAGACATCTCAAATTCAGCATATAAAATAATGTGCTGGTTTGAAAGGAAGTATGCCCCATAGAAAAGCCATGTTTTAATCAAAATATCATTTTGTAAATGTAGAATAATCTCTATTCAATACTGTATGTCCTGAAACAGTAATCAGATCATCTCCCTGTATGATGTGATTTAGTCAAGAGTGGTTCTTAAACTGGATAGGGGACAATATTTCTCCACCTATTTGGGTGGGTCTTGATTGGTTTATTGGAGTCCTATAAAAGGAGAAATATTTTGGAGAATGAGAGATTCAGAGAGAACAGAGAATGTTGCAGCACCACGAAGCACAGAGTCCACCAGCCAGCAACATTTGGAGATGAAGAAGGAAAATGCCTCCCAGGGAGCTTCATGAAACTGGAAGCCAGGAGAAGTTAGCAAATGATACCATGTTTGCCACATGTCCTTCCAAATGAGAGAGGAATCCTGACTGTGTTCGTCATGTGCCCTTCCACTTGAGAAAGAAACCCTGAACTTCATTGGCCTTCTTGAACCAAGGTAACTTTCCCTGGATACCTCTGATTGGACATTTCTATAGACCTGTTTTAATTGGACATTTTCTCGGCCTTAGAGCTGTAAACTAGCACCTTATTAAATTCCCCTTTTTAAAAGCCATTCTGTTTCTGGTATATTGCATTCCAGCAGCTAGCAAACTAGAACAGATTTGAATCCATAATCCTTTCCTCCCCTAAAACAAAAACTAAATGTCTATATTTCCCTTTCAATTTATTGGCACCATCATCTACCAAATTGCCGACATCAGAAACCCATGTGTTATCTGATTCCTACTATCCCTGTATCCTTGTCACTCACTGAGTCTTGTGTATTTGCTCTACCTAATATCTCTTAGGTGTTACTTTTCTCTCTATTTCCATTGCTATTTTTGAATCAACTCCTCATCTTTCTTCCCCAGTTTATCACTGAAGTCTCCACATTTGCCCCCTTAAATCTGATCCACTCATTTTCACTCATTCATACCTGCTCTGTCTGTGTGATCTTTCTAAAATGTGTATACAATTCTATCACTTCCCATCTTTAAAACCTTTGGGAGATCTCTGCATCCTCAAAATGAAGTCTAAATTGCTAGTTGTGACCTGATTGACTTTATGTCTTGCTCATCTTCAGCCAACATCTGATCAAGTGACATATATTTTCTGGATTGCATTGTGCTTTCTTTTTTCAACTTGAAGTTTATTTCCAATGTGAATATAATTTTCATATATGTGATTGAAATAATTTAAATAGTGTAAAATTGGAGAGCTAGCCTTAAACTCTCACTTCTTCATATTCCATTTGCCAGAAATAAAAACTGTTGACCATTGTTTGTGAATACCATCTTAAGTTCTTGCTATCATTGTGCTTCTATTCTTTCTTCAAGGAATGCATTTCCTCTTTTATGTAGTAAATTCATACATATCTAGCAGTCTAAATGCAAATATCATCTCTACCAAAGAACATTTCCTCAACTTTGTGGAACTGTGGAGAAATTTTTTTTCATGTTTCTGTACCCTCAGTGTATTCTGGGCAAAGAAAACTGGACTTGGGTTAAAGGTTACATCTTGGAAGTTAAAGGGTGATTGAGTAGATAGAGACCTGCAAAAAAATATAGAGATTTATCTCCGGAGAACAGTGTGCTTATATTTCAAAGGGAGTGAAACCTGGGAGCCACATTTTATATCCCAAAGGATTGTAAAACATTTGAGAGATAAAGTTTCTCTTTCACTCTCAAGAGGGGAGGTTGGCAGCTATATAGCAGTTCCCACAAAAACCCCCAAGTTTCTAATTTTGAGATTCCTTGACCATGGTACAAATCAGTTTGTATGTGTATATGTAACCATCAGCTTGTGTGGGCAGCCAATGTGTTTGTTAATGCAAGTAATGATAGTTTGCTTTTGACCCAGAAACCTAGTGTTTGCTTTCAGTATAACATATATAAATATATTTGTTAAAAATCTATCAAAATGGGGGTGCTAGGGTAGTTCAATTGTAGAATTCTCACCTGCCATGTGGGAGACCCAGGTTCGATTGATTCCTGGTCTGTGCCCTTTCCAAACAAATGAAAAACCAAACAAGCAAAAAGTTCAACAAATGGTGCTGCAATAAGGGGATACTCACCTGGAAAAAGAATGAAATGTGACCCCCATCATACAGTACACACACACACACACACACACACACAAAACCCTATCAAAACATTTGAACGAATTAAGGCTTCTCCCTCTATTCTCCCCTAAATCCTTGTTCATACAATAAACTCATCATACTGATTTGTTTATTCTTTTAAAATAGTTGTCACCCTTTAAACGTGAGTTACAAGATTTAAGGAACTTTGATCTGTTTATCTTTGAGTCACAAATTACTTGCGCATTTCCCACCATATTAGAAATACTTAAAAAATTGAACAACAGGATACAAACATCAAAATTAAGGCATAATTCAGTTATTTGGAGATATTCTACATCTACAAATAAGAATAAAATGGACACAATATATATATGCATAGTCTATCATTTATTTTCTACAGAAAACCAAAATCTATATTAGATATGATAATAATTAAAGTTCATGTTGAATTTATATTAAATTTCTTTATAAATATCCAAAAACAAGACTGTCAACCATATCATATTCTATAGCACTCGGTCAAAATGGCAGGTGAGGAAGCTCGAGTGGGGAGAGGAGCAAGAAGAGATAAAGAGTGAATAATTCCATCTGACCTCAAAAATAAAAAAAGGGTGTTATTTTTAGCTTTAAATTTGGGGTGAAAGAGATTATTGCAGATGAAGTAAACAAATTGAGCTTAAGAATGCCAATACTTTAAAAAATCTAATAATAAGTGGAAGGAAAGAACTATGAACAATATAGAGACAATATAAAAATATGAGCAGTTTCCTTTATCATTTTTATATTACCACAGTTAAACTAGAAATTTTATTTGTTTTTTTATGCAAAGTAGAAATCAAAATTTGTAACCAGTTTCTATTCTTGATGTGATTTTTTCATGATCTTCAAAATGCCGACTTTGTAAGACAAAATAATTAAATACGAATACTTTGTTACTTTCTTTAATGGATTATTACAAAAGTTTAACATATGTTACATGTTTGACTAAAAGAAGAAGTGGATTAAGGAAGTATGTCAATTTTTTAATTTAATTTTTTTAGTAACTGTATTCTCTCTTTGGGAAAAAGAGCCACTGGCTTTACTACAGGGAGATCACCAGTAAATTTGTGCTGCTCACCCACCAGCCTAATCATTATTGTCAGGTAGTCAATTTGAGATCATAGGTCACAGCTTTAAATTCAAGTGTGGCACAGGGCATTTAATCAATAAATGTATGTACGTTGCAAAATAAATGCTGCAGGAAACCTAGTTTTGTGATGCATTTATTTAAACTGGCTTATAATTTTTCTGGAAATGAATTTCAGTAAATATGACATTTAGGTTGAGTGTACTTATAATTAATTTATATTTAATATAAGATGACCTTATCTAGCTCATTATTATCAGATCTAAACACTCTGCATTTTTGTTTCTGCCTCAGTTCCTCTATTGAAATTGCTTTCTTGTAGGTCACCAATATGCCCCTAATTGCCAAATCCAATGGCCTTTTTTGTTTCTCATTTTCCTTGACACTGTCGCATCATTTGATACTGCCTACATCCCCTTTTATCTAAAATTTACACTCTTTGTCATAAAATAAATGATTTTAAGGCATGTACCTTTCACTCTCTATGATATTTCGTAATAAATGTAAGCATCAACTAGGCAGGGGTCATGAAATGTTGATTAGCTATTGAATGACTCAGACATGTGGGATACCTTCAGATCTGAAGAATTGTGGAAGATTTATCACAGAACTAAAAGTGGAACCTATGCAGAGGTGATGGGTTAGTTTAGTGGTGGGCAAACTTCACCTCTGGGCTAAACGTGGTCTGCTGCCTATCTTTATAACTAAGGTTTATTGGAACAAAGCCCCACCTTTTCATTTGTATATTGTCTATGGCTGTTTTACTACAAGGGCTGGGTTGAATACTTTGGTGAAACCGTATGTTGTATAAAGCCTACAATTTTTACTCTCTGGCTTTATACAGGAAAAGTCCACCAAACCCCTGAGTTAGAAGATTAATAAATTTACCTGAGAAAGGGACCATTGTTTCTGTTATCAAGAAAATGCAGCCCACTGTAAAGCTTCTTGTCAAGATAGAAGGATGGTGCTGAACTAGTTGTGGTTATATGATAGTTCTAGAAATGCCTATTTAGATATGGCCTGTTCTTTGATATCTCCTCTCAACAATAAGTGTGTGGGCCCAGAAAGCTGGCCAGCTAAGAAGAGTCTAGAAGACTTCATGGCATCTGATCTACTGGCTTTAAGGCCTGCAGTGCCTTATTTGGGTTAAGTGCTTTACTGAAAGACTCAAAAATGGAGAGGGAGGAAAGGACAGTGATATATATTTCTTTCTCTTTTTACTATTGTATAAAATAAAATTTAAAAAGACCTCTGATTGAGAGCATGTATGTTGAAAGTTTAAATTGATCTACCTTATAATGGGAGGATGCTAAAAATCTTACCAAACTGATGTTTCTGCATGCTCTAGCTCTACTTCTTGAATTCTGTCATTCTACCCTTTTCCTTACAATAACCAATTCTTAACTTGAGTGACTTTGTCTTCCTTATAGCCTTAAAATAGTTCCTAAATGGGCTTGGATCAACCTCAAGGAAACTGAATCATCAGAGCCAACTCTTACATGCTTCACTCAATATTAAAGAATATCAGAGGGGAAAATTGAAATATATTCACATAGAAGCTTTGACATTGACTCAATATCTATCATCAGAATTCATATCGATCATCAGATTTCGTATTATCTTAAACTGTCAATGTAACCCCCCAGAAATAATTTTCTAGGTTGAATTTCTATGATTAGATTTCTATGCCCTGTAAGTAAAACCTCATAAGAACTTTTCAGTGGGCTTGATTTCATGCTGAATGTCTAGAATTGCTCACATATATAGAATTGCAGTGGTTTCTAAAAATGTAATTAAAAACAAAAACTCGACATTATAAAAGTGGGTGGTGACTGGTTATTTGAGAGGTGTGTTTTTTTTTTTACTAATATTATAAATACCAAATCCTCTAAATCTATAGCAGTCTAGCAGAAAGAGCACTTGAAAAAAAATTAAATTAAATAATTTGGCTCACCCAATGGGATTGTATTCTTTACTTTACTATAAACATTTGAAGATTTTCTTCCATAAGTGAGATGTTCCAACTTGTGAAAAATAGGTTGAAAAAGGTCAAATTATGTGTTCCAGTTGTATAACTAACAAGCTTGTGACCTTGAGCAATATTCAGAATCCTCCAGCAAAGAGGCTTACTCAGCTGTAAAATGAAATTGAGGTGATTACCAAGGTTCTTTCCATCTATAATAGGAAACTTTCATTAATGATCTGACCTGCAGATTTACTGTTTTCTGGAGCTTGTTATGCTCTTTACTCAATTGACACCATCCATACAAGAGAGAAAAAAATTAAAATAATTTAATTCATAGCCTAGCAGAAGTTCAAGTCATCTCCACCTAAAGATCCTATATTTTGTGCCTAAAATTTAATAAAATGATAAGAGTTTTACTAATTTTCTATGTCTAATATTTCCTCTGTCTAGAGGCAGTCCTGAGTTTGCATAGTTCCAATATGCACAGATTTCAGCTATCAGAATTTAGTTTTATAACATCCCCAATGACACAGTTCAAAGTTTAGTCACCAGGGTATATTATTTCTGAGTAAATCCGTAAGTACAAACTTCGCTGCCTGCTATTCAGTCCCAAGTCATGAGGTAAATGACTGGAATGCATCATGATCAGGGACTAAGCACATCACTTCTTTTAAAAGCTTTTGGTGTTTGGAAACCACATCTGCTATACAATCAACACACAAACATCAAGTGTATAGTTGTGCTGATTTCTTAACTCCATCCAGTGATAAACCCACATACCATTTTGCCAAAATGGATAGTCCAAAGAGAAAGTAGATCAACAAAGATGAATGTGCAGCAAAGAAAAAAGAAAGTGATAATGTTGGAAGTGCAATTCAAATAGAAAGTAAATGTAGTTTTAGAAGCAATAGCTGACTCTGCAAATGTTGGCACTGCTGCATCCTAGAGACTCTAGATATGCAACTAGCTTAGAGGAACATAGGGAAGGTGAACTTACTAACCTAAATGAGGAAAAGGATTGTGACTAAAAGAATCAAGATGTCCCGGAGGAATCGTGCTGTTAAAATACTTCACATTAGAGGAACTCTCTCAGAGATATTTCATGACATTGAAAGTGCAAAAGATAAAATTTTGGAAGCTGATTTAAACATAGAAAGGAATATGACAATCATGAAGACATAGCAAAGATGTTTCACTCTGTGTTAAGTTAAACAACGAAAAGTTAAGCTCTGTTCAAACTACTTTTGATGAATTTTTTTAGAGAAATGAAATACTTTAATCTTCAATGTTTCTGCAAATTACAGTCTACTAAATAAATATTAGCTTTATTGTTTTTAAAGTTTCTATGTTCTTCTGTAACTGAGAGTAAGAGAGTTTTTAAGGTTTTGATGAAAATTTTTAAAGGTCAGGGAACAAGCATAATTTTCCCATAGATTATAAAGATTTCTTTGTATAATTTCAGCCTGCACATTCATTTTTTGCTATCCTACAATACCATGCAAAGCATGGACAATGGCCACTATTTGTTTTCCTGGATGTCACTGAATATATACTGTAAGAATTTTCAACACTAATACTAGTACTATTTCATTATATATTATTTGGAAGGTAGAGATGGTTGATTTGACTCTTTTGCTGACTTTCAAATGATTTTAAACTTACCTATGATCTATTAACTGCACAAAGGACGAACTATATCCCTTCTAGAGGCCCACTAAGACTTAAAAGTAAAGGCGTGTATGAACACATTATAAAGGATTGAATTAGCTGGTTATCATTTGAATGGCAAAAATATTCTGAAGTTCAAAGTGCAAATGATTGGACCCTGGTATCTAAACCTCCATCTCACTTTCTCTAGCTTCTCTTAGAGACTGCCTTTTCTCAACCTCTCCCTTGCATTTATTATTGTTTCTTGCTTTTTCTTACTTTATTCCTTCCCTTGACTTTTTTCCATCTGTCTGGTCTTAGAATACAAGTCTTTCTTTCTTTATCATTATTTTATTTAACACGCATTGTGACCATCCAACCTCCAGTTATAATTTTAAAATCAGCCCAATTTAGTCATTTCTTTTACCTCCCTGCCCTCCCCACCAGACACAAAAGACTCAACGAAATAAATAATGCTGTCTCTGAATGAATGTTTTTACTTAGATATGACTTTCAGTTGATATTTCTCTTATGTTTTCATGGCACTGGAATTATGTGCATTAAATGAAACTCATTTCCCACATTAACTCTTTGATACTTAAACTACTCTCTTTACACATAGGTTAGAAAGATTTTAATTGCATGCATCGATCTAGGTCCAGTTCATCACAGCTTCCAAACCCGACAAATTTAATTGGCTTCTGGGAAAATGCACAATATTAACCCTCTAAAACAATTCATCGCTGCATTTTGGCAAGCAATTATGTTTCTAATTTGTTAATCATATGTAAAAAAAACATGAAAAAATACATATTGAAAGGCTAGTTATAAATTAAATTAAAAATATAATATATATTTATTCTAAAAAATATATATTCATTTGCTAGTGTGATTTTAAGGTGGGAATGGGGTACTCTGCATGATAGATTGGCAAAATACGTAGAATTGGCCCAGAATAATTTACATTTCATGGTCTGATACTCATGACTGTGAGCCTGATTTTGTCTGAGAAATGAAGGGACTGGATTTCATAGCATCTAAAATCCCTTCAATTTCTAAATATGTATGGTTCTCTGAACAACTTCTTTATTTAATCATGAAAATAACTTCCATTACCCAGGACTCCCACATATCACTCAAAGTAATGATGATACTGTTATTAGACCTCAAATCAAACCTAAACCAAAATTATAAAATGAAATGCTTCTACTTTATTTCCCTCCTTTAAAGAGGTCTTGTGAAAGAAAAGGCTTTTAATCTAGCAGTCTTCATTAGGCTGTGTTCTATTAGAGGAAATTGGGCCAAAATTGATCTGGGTAGTGAAATTTATCATTACACACAGAGAATGGACAATAAAATGTGATTAGCCTACATGTGCCCATCATTGCCTTTTTCAAGAGCGAGCCTTGAGCAGAAAAGCCTGGATTCAATGAATCAATAATAGTAAAAGCAAAATTGGAGAGCTGTCAAATCAACTTAATTCCTCTCTTCTGATCAAGTGGAGTCCAATCACCTTAAAGCACAATGCTAATAATCAAATTAGATTGCTTTTGACTCCTTTTATACAGAGTCAAAACACACATCTGAGTATAACATTTTATATACTCAACTTTGAAAAGCAACCTACATACCTATATATACTAGAATTAAATGCTTGTTGCATTCCCAGGATGAAGGAGATGATAAAATTACTTTTGATTATGCTCTTCAACTAAATGCAACAATTAAAATAATAAGTTTAATTCATCCATTCAACAAATATCTCATACCTAAAGATCTTTGCAAGCATCAGCATATTAATACAGTTTAACTCTTTCAATTGTATTTCTGATGCAAAAAAGCAGACAGCTTTGCTGTCTTTGCTGCCACAGAGGGCTTAAATATAGCATTTATTCAATCGTATCACATGTTTTACCACCTGGATTCTAGATATTTTCCTTATTTATGAGCTCCCTTAGAAATTTATAACATAGCATCTAGTATGCTGTATAATAATTTCCTGTGGAAAATAATTGAGGGGAATCAGAGCTCATTATTCTTTCAAATGTAAGTGTCCCACACAGTAATATTTAGTGAGTGAACAAGCGAATGAATGACTATGAAGTGATAATGCTATGTATATAGCAGTCTTAAAATTGTGAGATTGACTGGGTACAGATAAGATTGGCCTTTATGAAGAAAAGAAAGCTATTCTGAAAGGTTTCTTTAAGGAGAGACATTTCTCTTCTGGAGTATTATAAGGCATGTATACCAAGACTAGGGACTTCACTATGTCTCAATATTCACGGTGTTTTAGTTTGCTAAGCTGTTGAAAGCAAACACCATGAAATGGTTGGGCTTCACAATGGGAATTTGTCAGGTTATACTTTGGAGACGGAGGAAAATGTCCCAGTCAAGCCATCATCAAGGCAAAGACTGGCTGCCAGCGTTCCTTAACTCGTCTCCCACACGCAAGGTGTATGGCCACATCTGCTGGTCTCGCCCTTCTCTTCCAGGTTTCATTGCTTTCAGCTTCTTGCCTTTTCTTCTGGGTTCCCTGGCTTTCTCTCTTTACCTCAATTTCTTTCTCTTACATAGGAATGAAATTCCTTTAGGAAATTCATTTATAAGGATTAAGAAATTCCTTTATAAGGATTAAGACCACAATTTAACTGAAGTAGCCTCATCAAAAGGTCCTATTTATAATACGTTTACACCCACAGGAGTGGATTAGCTTTTAGGAACTTTTGATTTTCTGGGGTCCATAAAATTCCAAATCACCACATATGGCAACATTTCATTGAAGGAGATGGTCAAGAAAGCCCTCAATGGAAGCAGTTTCCAATGTGGATACTAGTAAGAGTTGGGTATCTGAGCCGGATATCACACTGTTATTTCTTCATATTGATGAAATGAGCTTACCAAGATGGTTAGAGGCCAGACTGCCTTCAGAGAGTTTCCCCCGAATTATGAGAAAAAAAGCTGATGTTACACAGTTAAAAGTATTCTTTCTCAAAAAAATATAGTTATTATTGTAGATCACTGGGCAATTTTCAGATTGGGATTTTCAATGAAGTTTGGACAAAGAACAAAGGAAATCAGTAGTTAAAGATTCAAAGTGAAGGATGAGAGGAGAAAACGAAGAGCTAAACAATAAATCTCTGGGAAGACAACATTGGATGATATACAATGAGACGATAAGAAATCAACAGTGACAGAGTATAAATGTAAGTTAAAGCCAATAAAACAATGCTAAAGAATATAAGTAGAAGGAGAGAATTCAAAAAGGGCACAAGTTAAATGACAGAACGAACAGGGAAGAAAGGGCTTTGAGAAAGTAATAAGAGAGTGATGCTGGGAGGGCACTGACAACTGTGGCATTACTTTCCCAGTAATAGCTTCTTTGTTGAAACCATCTAAAGAATAGCATTGGAATCAGATAGTACCAGAGGTCCGTGCTCCTTTTGCTTTTCCTCTTTCCCTTTTTTTTCCCTCCAAAATATGATTCACCTGAAAGGATACGAATCTGAAAGCAGTTTACCAAGCTCTTTCCCTTGATAGGTAGCATCTGTTTGGCAGCATTATTCTTAGTGTTGATTGTCCAATTGGCCAGCAGTCTTGGACCTTTCCAAGAAGCCCACGGTACAGCTAAGCTCATCTTTAAGTGTAAAGTTAGGCATAAAACAGAAAACAGAGGGAGGAAGGTGGGTTTTAGCTACAGAGTAACAGAAAATGAACAGCTGCTTTGGGTAATAATCACAACCTTGCAAAGTCTTGTCTTTAAAATGAATCAATGGTTCAGGGCTATAAAATATTGTGCAGAGTGTCAATGATATGTGCTTTTAAAGGAAACCTGGAAATATCCCTAAACAATTGCAGATGGAGCAGATGGAACTAAAAAGCAGACTGTATTATTCAGATTTATTCTGTCTGTAAATCTGGGCACTGATCTGAAACAAAGGAATGGGTTAGAAGGAGATGTAATAGCAGTATGCTCTCTTTTGTCCAGACACACACATCTATGCTGATAGGGACCAAAAGGAACCCGGCTATCAGACAGACAGTCCAAATAAAGTGAAAAATCTTGGCATGGTGAAGGCCTAGAGAAAACAGATATAATGGGGAGTGCTCCCTTCTCATAAACTAAAACACTATTAAACGATAACTGAAGTATATATAGTACTTTTCTCATTTGGAGAAAACCCTTCATGTAAATTTTGTTTATCCAACAAAACCTGGATAAACAACAGCTCTGATTAGAACTGGGTAAAGGAAGTATCACTACTGCTGCTAAGAGGTTTGAAAGGTTGCGAGACAGTAGCTAAGATTAAGTTGGCATCTGATAATGGAGCTGCCAAGGTCCGTATACTTTCAGTGTGCTTCAGACTGGCAGTCTAAAATATAAATGCTCAGGGAATTTATAGTACAATTACGTTAGTATTTAAAATTCTGTATATGCCTTTTGGGTAAAGAAAGGACCCAGAAATACATCCCTAGGGACCTTATTTCTTTAATTTTCAGTTATAAGAAAAAGTTATATAGTTTTGATATAAATTGATAATTACTCTCGAAAATGTAGGAAAACATTGGAAATAAAGAACAATATGGGTCTATAATAACATTTATTTTTATTACAATTATAAAATATAAACAATTTTAAAAAATGCATCAATCCCTAACCAAAAAAAAAGTTTTTGTGTGTGTGGGGGAGGATAGGGGTGGGGTGTGGGCTTGGAGGTGGGGTGGGGTGGGTCTAGGGAGGTAAAATCTGTAACATACTGAAAAGAAAATAAATGGTTTTCCACCATGGTTAAAAATAATTTGGGGTTGGTCCCCACCCAAGTACTCTAGATAAATCTTGGATAAATCAAATCTGACATTTAAATCACATCAGTATACCTGAAAACACTTTCAACCAGAATTCAAAATTGCTGCTTTATTTCAAGGAAAAATATCTACCCACTGCTAGTGTCATACTGGAACGAGCTTGGCTTGACCTACGAGAACCCACTGCATATCTCTTCTGTGCATCAGCTGCTTGAAACTGATCTTGGAAATAGGCAAAAAATACAATTCAGGACTTTTTTTTTTCTTTTCCCTGAGAGCCATTTATTAAACATTTCCCAGCACACCACTGTCACCACCCTCTTGGCTTTTTTATCATCCATCTTAACAGTGCCTCAGGAAGACATTAACACTTTGCCAGGGAACCTGTCAATAAAACACTGTGTCAGTGGTGAATGTTTATTTTCATTTTCAGCCTGTAG
Source organism: Tamandua tetradactyla (assembly GCF_023851605.1). Taxonomy (NCBI): domain Eukaryota; kingdom Metazoa; phylum Chordata; class Mammalia; order Pilosa; family Myrmecophagidae; genus Tamandua; species Tamandua tetradactyla. The sequence goes on from NC_135336.1 coordinate 70,596,116, forward strand.
CCCCATGGTGCTTCAGGGCTTTTGTGCCTCCATTCTCACGGGCATGTTCATAGAACTGACTCTAGGTTGAAATACCAAAGCATAGGCTGATGTGGTACAGTAGAAAAAGCCCACTAAAGGAATAAAATAGCTTATCTTTCACAGACATTCTTTTACAGTTTTGACCAGGCTTTTCAAATTCCACCTCCTCTATGTAAACTTTCACAATGCCTTCAATTAATTGCTCCTTCAAGTTGGCTTGCATTTCTTTTGTGATGCTTATTTCATTCTGGCTCATAATATCAGGTTGAACCATGGAAAGTGTTATTTTGTAGGTCAAAAATGGTTGACTATCAGCAATTTCATGCAGTGCAATCTAAAAGAATTAACTGGTCAGTATTTTTTTCCTCAGCTATAATGTAAGTTTTTTGAGGGTGGTGACCATTTTTAACTCATCATTTTGTCTCCTACCTATGCAAATAACTCATATAATGATGCTCATTAGATATCAACTAAGTGAATGAGAGTCAGAAAAGACATGATTAAACAAAGAACAATTTTCAAGAACCCACTGTACTATTAATGATACTTTAATATTAATTACACTTTACTACTCTTCTATTGCCTTCTCATACATTAGAACACATTTGATATATTTGCTTATGATAATGCCAACAATGCAATTTATCAATGGCATTCATATGGTTGAATCTGGATTTACAGTGAACTCATCAGTTCTAGATTCCATGATATCCTAGGTATGATTCAGAGTCTAAATCAAAATATTTAAATGAGAAATTTTAAAAATATAATTTAATTTATGTTCTTAAGATCAGCATATCATAGAGATTAATTTATTCCAATATTTTGAGATGAATAAGCATTACTATTCTACAAATTAGCAAAACTTTACATATTACTGGTCATTTTGCTTATTACTATCAATACTACCAATATGCTTATTTTATCAAATAAAGAAAAAGCAGAATAAGATTCCTAGAAGCAAAGAGGGAAAATGATTTAACAGAACAAAATACAAAATGAATAGCAGCCTGGTGGAAGAACACGAAACAGGAAGGAGGCATAATGAATTGTGCTTGCTATCTTATAACTATTAAAAATGTGGTTTAAAGTAGATATTGACAACTTATGCTCTTGAATTAGCTGTTTACATATCAATAGGTGTAAATTGCAACAGGCCCTGTTGACTTTAATCAGAAGATCCCTATCATAGCTCTGATTGTAGCCTTGAGATGCACAAACAGGAAGGCAATTTATTCTGTCATTTCATATCATACTAGTGATACAGGGCAAGGAGTTCAACCAAGATAAGTAGAATATAAAGCATTACTTTATCTAAGACCTCTATGAAGGTGGCGAGGTCCACTGACCTGGTTAAGGGAAGGTGATAATGATTTCTAATGGTTCATTAAAGATAGAGATACATTTAAAATTGCTTTTCATTTGACAGATGATGAGTGGGAGTAACTGGAATGAACAAAGGGAGAAGCAAGAAACAAGGAAATATTGCCTCTTCTTGATTAGTAGTTATAAACCTAATCAGGGGATATTTAGATAAAATGCCTCCACTATAGTTTGGAGAACACCAGACTGGTGATTTTTCTATCCAAGTCAGTAATATCTGGTCATACAGCAAAGTCAAGCACTGGATCATAATTGAAGATGTGAGAAATGAGAAGGGAGCAATTCAATGAGATATCATAAGAAAGGAAAGAATACAAAAACTCCACTTCTTATAAGTGAAGTACGTAACTATGGTTCACAAATGCTGTGGACCACCTACTCAGTGTGGAGTTGTGAGTATGTGGAAAGCATTAAGTTATTGAAAATGTATCAGTAAATCAATTGTGTGCACTATTGCCTTGATGTCAACCTTTCATGTAGAGAGGGTATGGAGCACAATGATTAGGAAATTGGACTAAAGCCACACTGTCTGGGTTCAAATCCCTCTTCCTTGCTATGTGATTTAACCAAGATACTTAATTTCTCTGAGCCTCATTTCCTCTATCTGTAAAATAGGGGCATGAGTAATATCTCCCGCAGAATTGTTATGAGGACCAAAAACACCTAAAGCTTTATAGCACTCGGCCTATGACAAACAGTACACAAAGGTCTGCTATTATTATATTTGCATGACTAATAGCAACACTATTTCAAAAGCATTAATGTATTAGTAGTCTTTTCTCATTATGTATCTTCTTCATCAGCAGGTACAAACAGTACCATCGCTCTCATATGGGAGATACAATATTTTTCCAAACTAAAACATAATGAATCTGAGAATCTAAAAGATAGGCAATAACTGATTTTGAAGATGGTCCATTAAAAAAAAAATTACACTTTCCAGATAGGCATATAGAAAATAGTTCTGGGTCTTGCTGGTTTGAAAGGATGTATGTACTCTAGAAAAGCCATATTTTAATTCTAATCTCATTTTGTAAAGGCAGCCGTTTCTTCTAATCCCTATTCAGTATTGTATGTTTGAAACTGTAATTAGATCATCTCCCTGGAGATGTGATTTGATCAAGAGTGGCTGTTAAACTGGATTAGTTGGAGGCATGTTTCCACCCATTTAGATGGGTCTTGATTACTTTACTGTAATCCTATAAAAAAGGAAACATTTTGGAGAAAGCTGGAGATTCGGAGACAGTAGAACAACATAGCCACGAGAAGCAGAGAGTCCACCAGCCAGGAACCTTTGGAAATGAAGAGGGAAAATGCCTCCTGGGGAACTTTATGAAGGGAAGCCAGGAAAGAAAGCTAGCTGATGATGCCGTGTTTGCTGCATGCCTTTCCAGATGAGAGAGAAACCCTGACACTGTTCGCCATGTGCCTTCTTGCTTGAGAAAGAAACCCTGAACTTCATCAGCCTTCTTGAACAAAGGTATATTTCCCTGGATGCCTTTGATTGGATATTTCTATAGACTTGCTTTAATTGGGTCATTTTCTCAGCCTTAGAACTGTAAACTAGCAACTTATTAAATTCCCATTTTTAAAAGCCATTCAGTTTCTGTTATTGCATTCTGGCAGTTAGCAAACCCAAGCTCCAGGTGGGGTATCACTTAGACCCTCTGTTCCAACCCAGCTCTTGGAGCACTTGGGTCAGGACAGCCCAAAGACCAAAGGATATGTCAGGCACTGAGCTAGACATGAGTTTTATTGGGACTTATGAACCCTAAGAATATTCTTCCCGATAGTGACTGATTGGGAAATGGGTCAGAGCTGGGCAAAGGAGGCAGGGAGTGCAAGGGCTTATAAGGGTTAGGACTAGGGTATGGGAACAAAGTTTCAGCAGGGTCTTGTGGCACAGGGGTTTGGAGGTTTGTTATCAACAGTGATTCAGGGAGGGGGGTTTCAATGCCTTGTTTACAATACCATTGTGCATTCTTTCCTCCCTGAGGAGGTCTGATGATCTTTAATATCTGTCCTGGGAAGGTAGGAGGCTACGTGCAATGACCTGCTCTCAGTATGGAGGTGAATCTCAGGCCCTGGGTTCCCATACCCCATAGACCTACCATCTCCTTACTTGGTGCCTGAACACTAGACCTACAAAGAGATGGATAGTTTATCCTTGCAGAGGTTTGGTGGATGTATAACTTGTGCCAGAATAAAAACTCAAGATCTAGGGTTGTCATATGATTTTCAACTTGTCCAAATTTTAAAAATAAATATTACTAAAACAGGATAAAATGAAAGAAACCCCATACTAATTACGAAAGGCTATTATGAATATTATTGTGTTCAATCAAATCATAACTCATAAATTACCTTGTGTCATAAAAGGGTTATTTTTCCCAACACTGTGTGCCTTGTATATATGAGAAGTTCATTTATGTTTACTGAGTTGAGTTTAAAGTGAATTTTAAAATGGAAAAGCTGACAAATACTTTTTTCTTTATCGAGTTGTAACACTTGACCTATGACATTCTGAAACAAGCAAATGGCAAAAATTTATTTCAAAAACACTGAAGAAGTCTACACGAAATTAGGAGGTTGGGTTTAATTTTTGAGAGAATTTGTGCTGCTTTCTTATTGGCAAGAAAAGTAATAAAGCTACACTTGAGTCTTAAGAGAATGACCTCTTTTGGCTTATTTGAGCTCTTAATATAAGAGTCATTGAACTAGCTAATTAGTTTGGCACAATTTCAAGCTATTGGATCGTAAGAAGTGATAGAGTACAACAGAAGGCATCTCTTGGCAAGAATAACTATAACTCATCCTTTACTGGGAGGCATTCTAGTGGAAAGGACTTTTAGCAGCTTTCTGATCTCTGGCACTGATTTGAGTTAAAAAAAATGCCCATTTAATTCATCATGGAAACATTTAGCAATGTACAAGCAAAGTAAGGAGGTTGCAATGCATCATCAGAGTAAGTGAGGCAGTAGGGAAAGCTACTGTATGCTATTATCCAGCCAGTAAACATTTATGCTCAGAAAGTTTTATATCTAGACAAGTGGTATTAGCATATGGAAATGTAAGCAACTTTAGAGCCCTCCCATAAGCCTCCTCTATGAGAAAGAAAGCATATAAAAATACAAAATAGCAAAATAAGTGACTCAAATTATAACTTGCAGAACATCCTGCTCATTTTCATTCAGAATTTTGAGCTTCCTTCTGAAAGCATCATTTCCCAAATACCCTAACTATAGGAAGAGAAGGCAATTGTCAAATTCACACATATAGCCAATCTGCCTGACAGCTGTATCTATAACTGAAAAGTAATACATTGATCATCTTGGAAGGCCTGAAAATGTTTTAAAATTTATTGTGTTAAACTGTATTGCTTCACGTGCTAGAAAAGACAAATATTCATGGTGAACAGAAAATGGGTATTTTTAAAACCTGAGTTGGTCTATGGTCTATCCTTGGTGCCTATAGACCATGCCTTCATAGGTCAGAGCTTCTGTTTGCCAGGCTCAGAATAAATATATGAGGCCTCTGACCAGCACTGGGGAATTTTGCGCCTGAGTATTAAAATCTAGAATTAACCCAACCAATCTAAATTTAACTCCTTCCTAAGGGATCAAAGTCACCTCAAGTACCAGTCCTAGGAATGTTCTTGGAAGTGACTCTATCCAGGCCAAATAGTCTTCTAGGAGCCTAATGCCCCGGCTGCCTCTCCCCACCAGCCCCATAATTTCATGGTCGTTGCAGTTAATCCCATACTTCACATCCCTGTTATTTTTGGTCAATGACAAAAATCATCTAGCGTCTCCTTTGTTCTTATCTTTATCTCTGTTTGTGCAATTTCTACTTCTTCCTTCTCTCCCAAACTTTTTAAAATGATTTCTTCCAGAGCAAGGCTTAACAAACTCTCCTACAGTCTCAGCTACTTCTCTGAACTTCCCCATCATCTTCCTGTCTTAAATGTAACTTGGCTCTTCTCGAAAAAAGATCACTTCTTTAGTTCTTGCCACTGGTAGATACTTGATTATTAAAATCTATACACTTTAGGTTTGGGAGACGGTTAGCCTCCTTGTTTTTCCACACTATCCTGCTACGTGCCCTCTAGTCTCACACCACTTTTACGTAAGGAAATTTATACAGGCTACCTTTTAGTTCCCTCATCAGTTTCATGTAAGGATTGCTTCAGTCCATGATTTACAGCCTTCACCACCCCAGATCCTGACGTCAACGTGAATGTCTTCAACAGACATATGGACAGATAAATCAAAACCATGTGCTCTCTGCTCATTGATCTCATTATCTCCAAAGACATTCACTGTGCTCCTTTTTAGCCATCCATTCCCATGGCCATGCTCTGGATTTTGTTAACATCTTCCAGAATTGCTCCACATTTTTTATACTACCATCGTCTCAGTAAAGTCTCTTTTTCCCTCTAGCTCTATTACTCCTCCATTCCCAGTATTCCTGTCCTCTAAATTCATTAATATCTTCAACTGCTTTACTTTTCCCTCTCAGGCTCCAACTATTCTTGGTCAGATTTTGATTTAAATTCCAATGTTTATTTCATCTATTGTCTCACAATACACTCAACTCCCTTATCCCACTCTCACATCTACCTAGGAAATCTCAGTACTTTTCTTCACAGCTATTTCGGTATTGGAGGGAGAAAGGTATTGGAGAAAGAACGTATGAAGATCATGGGCATGTGCCACAATATAGTCAAAATATCGATTTACTTTTTGCATCATGTTTTTTAAAGTGTGAGAGGAAGAAAGAAGTTGGGGAAAGAGAGAACATGAAATTAGTTATAATTCCAAATTGGGTAAAAAGCATGTGAAGTTGTTAAAGAAATATGGGAAAAAAAAGATGATTACAAGGAGTCACAATATTCTTAGGAAAATCATGACATTTATTTTCATAAACACCTCCTTTAATACATAAATCCAAAGGACTAGGACTTGGCTTCTTGCACACATACAGAGACTCATACAACCCCCAATAAAGCATGCCCTCCAGCCTACAATAAGAGTCTATTGCCTTTTCCTACCTTCCATTTTTTCATTGAAGCCTATTAGTAGTTAGTTATTTTAGATAAATATTCATTAAATATTTTCAATGCTTAACTTGATTTTTTTCTGGCCATCAACGATAACCAACCTTGCTTCCTTGTTTAAACAGTCGATTAACTCCTCACCACATCCTGATTCAGGTTAACCTTCTTTGCATGGCTTGTATGACTTATCAAACTCTTACTCAAAAAACTGCATCAGCTATAATTCATTCTTCCCAACAATTCAGTCACAATGAACTTTTCACCATTTCCTGAGGCATGACTTACCTGTTCTTAATGGGTGCTGTGATAGACTCTTGTTTTCCAAGTCAATATAATATGCATAAATGTTATGCAATATGTTCCCTTAACATGATGAACACTTCAGTAGGGCTATGTGATTTTCAGAGTCATTGATAAAGATCTACGATGACCTTCTTCATGAAATATTTAAAAGCTAATATAGAGAAAAAGGAATTATAATCTTAACATTTTAACTCCTATCTATTTCATATTTTTAGCAGAGATTAAAGAAATATCCTTACACATGGTGGCATAAATCCAGTTCATTAAGACCATAGTTAAGGACAACCTTTTCAAAACTGGTGTTTAAGGAAATTTAGAATATCCCATTTTAAAAACGCACTACTTTCCTATGTCCCTTAATATTGACAATAAGAATAAAGGGGCCCTTAATCAATCTAGCATTGATTTGACATTTTTGGTTACATGATCTTTTTTCTCACAATACTAAAACTTTTTTAATACTTACTAATTTGAAGTATTTAATGGTAATGTTGCCAAAAATTGTCTTATGTTTCAATGTCTTGCTTTTTAAAACTGACAATAAAAGTCAACATTTTCTTAGTGACTCAATCTTATTATGAACATCAATTATTTTTCTGCTGTACTATAAAATGAGATGAAAAATGTTATTGAGCCTATAGTGCTATTTCTTAAGTTTTTTAAAATGTCCATTTTGGTAATTTGTTAATCTTTCCTTTTGATATGTGACTGCCATTCTTTGAGGTCCTGAGTATGTTTAGATTTATATCTTGCTGAAGCTGAGGCAGCCAAATCATAACAATGATACATATTTATCAAAAGTGAACTATTTATAAGATATCTCTTGACTCTTTACATGTATTAACTCAAATAATTCTCACTTGAGGTTATTTCCATTTTACATACGAGGAAATGGAGGCACAGAGGAGTTAATTTTTTTTTTTTACTTAATACCACATAGCTAGTAAGAATTTGAACCCAGGTAGACTGGATTCATAGCCTATAGTGTTAATTCTGTACTATAATGCCTCAGTAAATATGTATTGAAAACTTTATCATATGAGCAAGTATGTAAGAAATAATAGTTATATTAAAATTTTAGAAGATCAAAGATTTTCAAAAAAAAAGAAAAGAAGAGAAAACCAATATTCATCCAATTAACATATATTTATAGAGTGCCTACTATGTAGTAGGAACTGTATAGAATCTTTCAGTACAGCAGGCACTGTACATTGTTCCCACTTGCATGGAAATTATAGTGGAGTTGGTTTGAGTCAGCTATTAAAATAAGTTGAGTGTTAAAGCACAGGAACTAAAGAGAACCAAAGAACATATACCATATCCTGTTCTAAGGTCAATAGTAACACTGTTAACCTTTTGGCTTATAAAGTTAAAAATTTATCTATATCTTCATAAAATAAATATTTTACATATTCTTGACAAAGATGCTTTTATTTTAAGACCAACTTTCATGTAAGATTACTAATTAATTGTAAATGTCACAAACTTATTTCAGTTACTTTTTAGTTATATCTTCCAAGAAGTAGAATTTAAAATTCAACATATTTTATGACTTTTAGATTAACCCAAACATCTAAAAGTTAACAGGCTAACCCATGTGACTTTACCTGTGGGAACAGGACTGTTATGCCGAGCCATGGATTCTTAAGGTCACCCAGGTGAAAGCACACAGAAGTCCAAAACGAACTGAAAATTTACTACTCTAATTTCTATGTTTTCATTTATTTACTAATTATACTGTTCTGCTAAACAATCACCTGGGGGATTTTATCTGATTCCTGAGAATGTCTTGCTGGTAAGATAAAGATGTAGCTTTTAAATTATAGTTTCTGTTGTAAAAAATGTTTTATATGGGAATTTCTTTTTTCTCTCATGATTGGTATTCAAATATTAATATGATTTTAGTATGAATGGGTGCTTTGCAAGTCTCCTCATAGACTTTATGTAATTTATGAAGATGCTGAAATTGCAAGCCAAATTTTAGTATATTTGCCTTCATGAAGATGAGGATCTATGCTTGCACATAATTCTCAGTGGAAAAAATGATCAGGAAAATATTAGCAACATCTCTCTATGGGGCTTTAGTTCTTGTTTCATTTCACTGTTTCATGGACTCTTTTATTAGGTAAAATATTACCTGATGAAACTTGTCTGGTTACTTTATTTCAGGGATAGAACAGACTAAAAAATAATTGAAGATAAACCCCAAACCTTGGTTTTTTAAAATGATACAGTGAAACTATTTTATTGGAAAAATATACTACAGTATGAATGGGTTTTAAATTCATTGCAGGAATCTACCTATTTTGTTAACTATTTTTCCCCTTTAAGCTTACTAAATTCATGCAGAAAACTATTAGGAAACCTTCAGATTGTACTAAATAGGCTAAATCGACATCTTCTCACTAACCTCAAGATCAAAGGGATGATCCTTTCTAACCACCCCACCCGCACCCCCACCCTGGATCACTAGCACAAGCTTTTAAAGATAAGGAAGTGAAAACCTAGACTTATTGGGGTGATAGGGACAGGTTCATTGTAGTTCTAGTTTTCCATTAACCTGCTGCTTATTCTTTCAAAGTCTTTGTTCTCTCTTGTTCAAAGTTTATCAAGGTACAAAATAATTGATATTTCGTGTTAAAACTCCCAAGTGATGAAAGGTAAATCTTAATTTATAAATTTGTCTATCTAAATAATTTAATTAAAGTACTTTGTAATCCAATTAATAACCTAAGAGCTTGACAAAAGCAGTAAAAAACCCAAGAATTTTAAATGAAGTTTTACTTAGGAAAAATTTCAAAATATTTGCTAAAATCAAAATGTTTAGATCAATAAAAGGTGAAGAATGCAGAAATGAGAGTAAGTTTACATTTATAAAATAGTTCATTTGGAATAGTAATTTAAAGTATGCTTAATTCACTTTATAAGGATTGAATGAGGTTTTTTTCTTATTTCCGCAAAATTGCATATAATTAAATATTAAATTATTAAACATTTCTCATGTAGCAGAATTTTTAGAGTATGTTTCCTTTATTATTCATTATTAATATGCATTGAAGCTAATTTAACTTTTCCTAGGATATATTGTAAAGGAAATATTCAGGGTTGAGTCATAAGTTCAAACTCAATATGAACATTCTGTTTTGAGGGTAAAGTTGAGTGACTATCTTCTATTAAAAAAAATGACTAGTTTCATTTATCCAAATTTTGTTGCCAAATAGATCTCAAAACTTTAATTTAAAAGTATTAAAGTGCAGGGTGAAAACAAAAAAGGAAATTCATTTTAAAAAATCTGTAAAAGGAGAAAATAGAATTAAATGATCAGAAGTCAGCAATGTATGTATGTCTGCACATACGAAACCACAAAGAATGAATCATTAGCATAATTTGTTCTTACTTTGTATGTTAGACTCTTTCTCTGACTTTATCAAGAGAAATCTTCCAATATTTTAAGCTTTTGTGCCTTACTAAAAATATTTTTACCTTTGAAATATGAAGTTATAAAAACTTGAAGCACACTGTCAACATCAAAGAACTAATCATAGCACAGCATTTCTTTTTTCTACATTATCCATTATGCTTCAAAACCTTTTGGGAACTGTCTTCCTTTGTCTCAGCTATGTTTTGGTCCTCACTAAGCTAAAATTACTGGGACATGAATAGTTAGTTCTGTGCCTGGGCAAAGGGCTGGGTGGTCTATGATTTCAAGAATTAGTTATGGTTTTACCAATTAACTCTTGTGATTGTTCTATACAAATTTTATTGAAAAAACGTTCTATGTGGAAATTTTTCCTTCTGGGAGTGTGGGAACATTTTTTTTCTTTCCATATGCGGGTAAGGAGAATTTGCATTTATAGTACAAATGGTATAATTTATAAAAAAAAAAAATCTATACAAAATTTTGCTTGGGTTTTTTAATTCTCTTGTAATCATGTGATATTTAAAATAACTACACATACAAGTAATTTTCTTTACCTGAAAACATAGCAAAGATTTAAAAAAGGCAAGCTTGTGAGAAACTGATTGAAAGTAACAGAGTTTTAAAAAGATAAAAATCCTTTTAAATTGATGCCATCAGTTTTGTCAGTGTAAGGGCATAGATTTAAGGAAACCTGCTTTTCTTTTATTTATTTATGGATAGTAGTGTAATAGAATATATCAGTGTTTGCGAAGAATGGCAGCCCTGGAACTAGAATGAAGTTCTCCTATTCTTTGTTTCATAGCAAAATCTTTATATACTGTTAATGCAAATCCTTGCTATAATGTAAAATTAATACACAATTAAAGTCACAGTCAAGGAAAATAAAGAACTAGGTAATGGACAACCCCCCAATACTTCCCAATTATCAAACTCAGTTTATTATTAGCCTCTTTCTCCTCTCAATATTTTCTACCCTCTCCCTGCAGGCTTTAAGGACTCTATATATCTACCTTAATTATGCTCTCCTACAGATTACTCATAATCTTGGAAAGTAAAACTGTTTTCTCATCAAAAGCCTTATAGGCTTTCTAACAGGATTCCTTGAATCACTGATTCCATTTAGAATAGACCATATAGCTTCCAGACTAGGGAATGAAGAGAAACAGAGAAAGCAAGGGGAAAGAAAGGGAGAAATTAAATGGATCTCACACTGGGTTGAACTCCAATAGCATGACACTCCATGATGTATGTATTGTTTTAATCACTAGAGTAATTTCCATCCCCTCTCTATAACTCTCTTTCTGGAGCCCAACCTAATGATGCTGGAATATACTTCCTTTGTCAATCGCTTCAAGTAGGTGTCATGCTATAAGAAGTCTCTTGCAAAGGAATTCAGATTTGCCAGGTCTTTTTAGAATGTGTCTGCTTGAAAGAAGCCTAACCCAATAAGCTATATATTTAGAAGCAGAGAGAAATAAAAATAAACGTTTGTAAATGGGACCAAATTTGACTTTGGCATTGCCCAGATCTTTAATTTGGACTATTATAATTTCATTATTTAATGAAAATAGCAAAGGAAATAGATAAAATCCTGGGTTAATCTACAAAAGCATATCTCACATTCATTAGAAACTTAAGCCCAGATTGAATCTTTTTTGCCGCCTGTTTATTTCAGGTCTAAACAAATGTGTAAAGGCTTAAAACTATTCCAAAAATGTGTTTCAGAAATCCCAGTCACATGAAGTTATAGAATAGGTAACATAAATGAAAGATCTGTAATCAACTAGAGAACCACAAAGTAATGAATTTGAAGAAATAATTGTAACCTAATGTTTTATAGATTCCAGATGACGTGTGGTTTTTCCCCAATTTTTTGTTTACTTTTACAAAATAATTTTTATCATCCAAATCTATATTAAACTGAATCCTATTACACTAAAGCAAGTGGAATTTTAAACAGATTGCCATCTATCAAAAAAAAAATCAGCAAGCTATATAAACCAAAGAGTTATTTGTAATATTAAATTGAAATGTTTTCTGATCAAGTATGGATGGATTCCAATTTCTCAATATGTTTCTTAGGCTTTTTTTAAACTAATTAAATGATAGAAATATTATTTTACTCTAATTTCATTGTCGTTGGAAATCATGTTTTCTGGTTTGAAATACTTAAATATGCCTCAGGATGCCACAATGTCTGTTACTCATTTTCTTCTTAAAAGATTTAAGACCTAACCTAATTTTTGTGAACTATTTTAATTTATCTAATGATGTAGAGTTCCTTCAAGGCCTTCCTCTATGATTTTTCTACCTCGATAATCTCATAAAGTGCTATTTAAATGGCTCTTTACACTAATGATTCCTAAATTTAGATCCTAAGCCCAGATCTCACGTCTGAGCTCAGTCCAACTAAGTGATTGCTTACTTAACATGGTATCTCGACTATCCTGCAGACATCTCCAATTTAACCTGTCAAAGTTTACTGTTAAAACTCTTAGTCCCTCCAACTTTCTTCACCTCAGAGAATGGCATCAACAGTTTCTCAAGTTGAAATTTCATTGTCATTCTTCATTTATCTCTTTTCTTTTCCCCATCTCCATCTACAGCTCAGAGAGTTTCCACCTATGCAAATATTTCCTGAATTTGTTCTTTTTCACTGCCACTGCTTCACCTCAAATCTGGATTATAGTTGCAGCCTCCTAAATTGACTTCTTATCTTTACTGCCCCTTCCTGCCCACTGTACTGTCACCTACGTCCCCAAGAACTGTATTATTTGTCAGTGTGATCAGTCACTCAGGACAGGATAGTTTTTTTTTTTTTTTTTTATTGTACTTCAAACAAAATCCCATTTCTTTCCACTGACTACAGGGCCTTAAATAACCTACCACTTTAATCTCTTCTTGCACCATTCATTGAGCTTCTTTCTGTTACTCAAACCTCTAAACTCTTGCCTATTCCAGGGTCCTTGCACCAGTTGCTTTCTCTCCTGGAATGCTTTCGCACCCCTGTTCCCTCACATTTTGCCCTTTAGCGTTTAGTTTAAATGGTCACCCCAGAAAAACACCTCCCTTGATCACACGACCCAAAATAAAGTTATAAATCAAATTCAACCATTTGCTACCTAATCTTGGGCAAGTTCAAAAACTTCTCTGAGCATCAATTTCCCCATTTGTAAAGTGAGGTTTATCACAGTATATACTTCATTAGGTTCTTGAAAGCATTTAAGAGGTCCAAACCTGCAAAATGTTTAGAATACAGTAATTGCTATATAGTAAGCATTCAAAAAAAATGTTATTGCCTTGCTGCTTTTTCTCCTTCCTTATCTTTCATCAGTATATTCAGACACTTTTAAAAAAATGACCTTAAAAGTACGCAATGAAAAGGACTTGATATTTTACAGTTAAATCTCTGATCACCCTCCTCATTCCTACCCAACAACAAAACATCTTTGGTTAAGATTCTAGGTTAATAATCTTTTCAGATATCAGAGTTTATTACTTGGAAAGTTTTAGATAATAATAATAATAATCCAGTTCATCTAAAATGTAAAATCAATTGTATCAAATGGTAACTTGGTTTCCACCATAAACCTTTGTTTGCTATTGTTTTCTGTTTGTTTTAGAGAAGTTGTAGATTTAGAGAAATACATCCATGAAATACAGAGTTCTCATATATTACTCCATTATCAACAACTTGCGCTAGTCTGGTACATTTGTTACAACTGATGAAAGAACATACTTAGAATTATACCATTAGCTATCATCTATGATTTACTTTAGGTCTTACTGTGTGTGTCATATACTCATAGATTTTTAAAAAATCATATTTTAGCAAGATAAATACAAATTAAAATTTCTCCTAACAACCACATTCAAATATATGTTACAATAGTATTAATTATATTCCTAGTGTTATGCTCCCGTCACTACCAAGAGTTTCCATCATTTCAAATGGAAACTCTGTACAATCTAAGCATTAACCTCCTATTCATTCACTCCATGCCAGTCCTTGCTGAACTATATTCTAATTTCTGAATCTATGAGTTTATTTATTCTGATTATTTCGTATCAGTTAGATCATATATTTGTCCTTAGTACCTAGCACATTTCATTCAACATGGTGTTTCAGAACTTGATTACTTTCGTGGCTGAATGTGCAAACATTTATTTCAGTGTCTGCTTTCAATACTTTGGGGGTATATACCTAGCAGTGGGATTGCTGGGTCATATAATACTGTACTTAACTTTCTGAGGAACTGTCAAAGTATCTTCCACAGTGACTGCACCATTTTACATTCCCACCAGCGAAAAATGAGTGTTCCACTTTCTCCAGATCTTCTCCAACACTTGTAATTTAGTTTTTTTTTTTAATAGTAGTCATTCTAGTGGGTATGAAATGGAATCTCATTGTGGCTTTGATATGCATGCCCCAAATAGCTAAGGATACTGAACATCTTTTCATGTGCTTTTTTTTTTTTTTTTTTTGCCATTTGTATTCCTTCTTGGAGGAATGTCTCCTCAAGTCTTTTGTACAGTTTTTAATCGGGTTGCCTTTATATTGTTGAATTGTAGCACTGAGAGGCATAAATTGCCCTCTGAGAACTGCCTTTGCTGCACACCATAAGTTTTGGTATGCTGTTTTTCATTTTCATTTACCTCAATACATTTCCTAATTTCCCTTATGATTTCTTCTTTGACCCATTGGTTGCATAAGAATATGTTGTTCAATTTCTACATATCTGTGAACTTTCTATTTCTCCCTCCTATTGATTTCTAGCTTCATTCTTATGTGATTGGAGAAGATACATTGTATGATTTCAATATTTTAAAATTTATTAACACTTGTTTTGTGACCTAATATATGGTTTGCAAGCTGCTGGAATGCAATATACCAGAACTGGAACAGCGTTTAAAGAGGGGAATAAGTTATAAGTTTACAGTTCTAAAGAAGTGAGTGTCCAAATTAATGCACCAACAAAAAGGTTATCTTCATTCAAGAAAGGTCAATAGTTCTAGAACACCTCTGTCAGCTGGGAAGTCACGTGGCTGGCATCTGCTGGTTCCTGGCTCTTGGGATCCATTGCTTTCAGTCTCTGTTCACGTGGGGGTTTCTCACTTTGTTTCTTCAGGGCTGGCCTTCATCTCTTGGCTTCCCTTGGCTCTCTCTAGGTTCTGGCTTGCTTAACATAGCATGACCATGTCTGCGGGGCTCCAAGCATCTCCAAACGTCTGTGTCTCTTTTTCCAGTTGTCGGCATCTGTGTCAGCTCTGGGCTCTGCAGGCTCTGAGGCCTCAGTCATTTCTGTCTTTTTCTGACTCTCTCCAAAATGCTTCATCTTTTAAATGATTCCAGTAAACTAATCAAGACACACCTTGAATGGGTGGAGTCACATCTCCATCTAATCAAATGGTCACACCTACAATTGGGTATGTCACATCTCTGTGGAAATAATCTTATCAAAATTTTAAGCCTACAGTTTTGAATCAGGATTAAAAGAAATGGCTGCTCCCACAGGATTGATCAAGATTAAAACATGGCTTTTCTGGAGTACATAATACTTTCAAACCAGCGCACCTTCTTTGTCCCTCATGAAAGTTTTTGACTTAAAGTCTGATTTATCTGTTAGCTACCCCAGTTCTCTTTTGGTTACTGCTTTTATGGTGCATGTTTTTTCATCCTTTGACTTTCAAATCAAATTATGTCTTTGAATTTAAGGAGAGTCTCTTGTAAACAGCGTACAGTTATGTCGTGGGTTTTTACCCATTCTGACAATGTCTGCCTTTTATGGGAGAATTTAATCTATTTACATTTAAAGAAACTACTGAAAATTCAGGACCTCCTTCTGCCATTTTGCTATTTAGTCTTTGTTAAGTCTTATACTGTTTTTGACCCTCAGTTCTTCCATTAGGGCTCTACTATTATATTTATTCGATTATTTGTATGATTACATTTTGAGTCCCTTCTTATTTCTATGTGGGTTTTTTCTTTTTTTTTCGTTTATTTTCCTTGTGGTTACCATGGGGTTAAAATGTACAATCCTAAATATATAACAATCATGTTTGATTTGATACCCTTTATAAAATGCAATTTTATTGAGATGTATTCAAGTACCTTATAATCATCCAAAGTATACAATTGATGTTTCACGAATATCATCAAATAGTTTTGCATTCACATCACAATAGATTTTTTGAACATTTTCAGTATTCCATAGATAATAAAAATAAGAATAAAACTAAAGATAAAAGTAAAAAGGCACATCCAAAACATCCCATTATCCATACCACCCTACTCTTTAGTTTTTTGTCTTTTTTTTTCTTACTCATCTGTCTATACATTGGCTAAAGGAAGTTATCAGTCACAAGGTTTTTATAAACACATGGTCACACCATAAAAGCTATATAGTTATACAATCATCTTGAAAAATTCAGGCTAATGGATTACAGTTCAATGGATTCAGGCATTTCCCTTTAGCTACTCGAATATACCAAAAACTGAAAAGGGAAGTCTGTATGATGCATAAAAATAACCTCCAAATGACCTCTCAACCTTATTTGAAATCTCCTAGCCTCTGAAACATTCTTTTGTTTCATTTATCTTCCCCTTTTTGGTCAAGAAGTCTTTTTTAACCCCATGATGCTAGAGCCAGTTTTATCCCCATGTGTCATGTCCCACGTTGCAATACCATCTTGACTTTAATAGTACATACGTATACTGTTCCTATACCACTTCATTTGCCCCACTTTTTTTTGCTACATGTTACAAATTACATCTTTGTACTTTTTATGTCCCAAACCATAGATGTATCATTTTTTAAATACATTTGCATTTTAACACTTGTAAGAAGTAAGAAATGGAGTTACATACCTGGTAAATAAAGTACAGTAGTACTGGCATTTATAATTACCCATGTGGTTACGTTTTTAGAGGTCTTTATTTCTTCATGCTGCTGTGATCCATTGCCTAGAACTTTCTTTTCAGTCTGAAAAACTCCTTTCAGCATGGCTTGTAGGGGAAGTCCAGTGGTAATGAAGTCCTCTAGCTTTATTTATCCAGGAATATCTTGATCTCTCCCTCATTTTTGAAGGAAAGTCTCACCATATAAACAATTCTTAGTTAGCAGTTGCTTTCTCTCAGCACTTTAAGTATTTCATCCTATCGCCTTCTGTCACCAAGGTTTCTGATGAGATAACAGAATGTAATTTTATTTCTACCTCAGACATAACCCATTGCTTTTTTCTTGCAGCATTCAGAGCCCTCTCCATGTCCTTTGCATTTGACAATTTGACCATGTGTCTGGGCTAATTATACTGCAATTTTATCCTGTTTGTTTGGCTTCTTAGAAGTGCATATTCATGTCATTTGCCAAGCTTGAAAATTTTCTTTCATTATTTCTTTGAATGTTCCTTCTGTGCCTTCTCTCCCTGAGAGAACCCTATGCTACATGGTGGCCCACAGGGCTCTTCGGCTGTTTTTGCTTTTTAAAAATTCTTCTTTCTGCTCCTCAGCCTAATGCTTTTAAATTGTTTTGTTTTTGCGTTCATTGACTCTTCTACCAGCACCAATCTTCTTTCTGTTAAAGCCCTCCTGAGAAATTTTCATTTCAGTTATTGAGTCTTTAATTTTCCTTTATTTTCCTTTTTCTTTATTTTTCCTTCCTCTTCTTGAGTATATTGAAGATTACTTAAAAAAAAAATCTTTGTTCGTTATGTCCACATTCTGTTTTTCTTCATTCATGTTTTCTAGATTTTTATTTTCTTACTTTATATGGGCCATCATTTTCTGTTGTTTGCTTACCTTATAATCTTTTGTTACACACAGCATATTTTAATATTTTAAAATGCTAACTTTCAGTTTTAGTCCTTGAATTTGGACCCTGAAATTTAATCTCCAAACTGTTCCTTTCTTGAGTTTGCCTAGTTAATGTTAAGTTTTATTTTCTGATACCTGACAGTGATAGGATAGAGATTTTCCTGATCCCTAGGAGCTAACAAAACCATTTAAAAAAAATTGAAGAAACTCTTTCATGGCCTTTTCAAAGTGGCTTTCAATTGGCTGGTGCTCTCTATCAGAGTTCAGCCCTCCTATCAACAAGGTCAACCCAAAATGAATGAAAAGTACAGTGCCTTCCTTGTCTTTTCTGAACCCATGCCTTGTCCATGGGCTTTTGTTTGCTAATGGCCTGGCATTCCCCTGTTTACTGGGACCTGGATGTCCCACCTACTTCCTAGGCAGAACTTCTCCCTCTCCTGCTGCTCCCCTGCAAGACTTAAAGCAGGTGAGTCTTTGCCCCAGACCATTCAACCCACTTGTTTCTTAGATAATTTTATCTGTTTCCAAGTGGCTTTTGCCTGGAAGGCCAACTCTGGTAGGGTAGGCCAGCTGGAGATGAGCTTCCTAGATTAGTCTTTCCCATCCAGCAGGAGGTAAGGGAACTACTAGAGGAGTACCAGCTGGCTCCCAATGGTCCTGGGAAGGGGGAAAAGGAGCAGCCAGCAAGGGTACCAGGATGCTCTCCTGTGGCTGCTGGAAGTTGTGTATTTTTTATTTTGTTTTGTTTTTAATTCAGTACTTGCCCAGTAAGTACAGCCCTTTAACAGTTTTCCATAATTTTAAGGAAGGGTACTGTCCTTACAATTCCTGTGCTGCTTTTGCTCTGGTAGGTTGGAACAGTGGCTGCCCTCCGAGCCAGGCCCCCAGCAATGTGAAGAAGCTGTGCAAACACAGCGGTCAGCAATAAGACCCTACCTTCCTCCAGCCTCCAGAGCTCTGGGAATTAGGTCTTTCTATCCCACCCTGGCAAAAGCAAACTGCACCAGAGACCAGGGTCATGGACCTCACTGCTGCCTGCCACGAGGCTGGGAAACGGGCTTTGGAAGCCACTGACCACAGGGTACAATTCACAACTATTTACAGCAATTTGTTAGCCTCTTCCTCCTTCCCGCTCTATCCTGGATGTTGCACAGTGTTCTCACTGGACTTGAGAATTTCAAAATAGCTGATGCAGATAGTCCCTAGTATTTAATCATTGTTCTGGTGGAGGGGCTCATTCCTGGAGCTTCCCACTCTTTATCATAGTCTCATAATCCCCTCACTATCAGTTGTTTTAATTTTTTTTAAATTTTTTTTTGGGGTTGTTTTAAATTTTGATATTTGACTATCATATTTCTGATCTTTGCTTTTAGACTTTTTTTTTTTTTGAGGGAGCGGTGCATGGTCTGGGAATTGAACCCTGGTCTTGTGCATGGAACATGAGTATTCCACCACTGAGCCATGCGTGCACCCTTCTTTTAGATTTTAAATTTAAAATTCAAAACTAATGATGAAAGAATCAACAAAAAAATTCTATTTCACACCAAAGATTGAGAACATTTTACTTGAGGAGGTGGAAGGTACAAGTTAGTGACACTCCAAATTACCTGTTTATGATAAGTATTTTAGGTAGAATTGGCACTCAACTTGCCTTCCTGTACCTTTATCACTATCCCATTCCTAATAAAATGAGGATATCAGCAGTTTTTGGAGTCTTTAAAAAAGTAAATTTTAAGTTGAGAGTTTAAGGATGAAAGAAAGAAAAAAGGTAACAAGTAGGCAATTAAATCTGACTGAGTTTTAAAAAATATATCCATATCAAGAAATATCTAAGACTATTTCATAACTAAAGTGAAAATAAGGAAAATCAAACACGTTTCTAAATGACGTAAAATATAGAGAAACTGTCTGCTTTGTCAGAGCTAAGTATTGAACATTATATAGAATACAATGTTTTTCAGAATTTGATTGATATTGAAAGTATTACCAACAGTTTCCTATAAAATCTCTGGTCTAAAAGAATGTAAAGCTTTTGGTGTCAAAGCAAAGCTCAATTTATTTGTGAATTGAAGATTTCTAATCATCTTTGCCTGCACAATGTTTAGCTTTAATTACCTTCGAAAACACACCAACTGCACCAGCAATAATTTTATACTTATGTTGACAAGAGCTTAACTATCCTCAGAGCACCACAAAATCCATCATCTCTAATCCCAGTGGCTCTGGAAAAATAACACTAAAGAAACCTCAGCTTAATTTAAATCTGTAATAAGCCAAAGAAGGAATAATGATAACTATCCCCAGATTAGCACACATTCTGACAATTCTAAGAAAATAATTACCACAACCTTCTTATGTGGCAAGGTAATTTTTGCAAGACAGAGTTTAGGATAAAATAAAATGACAAAAAGAATTTCACTTCACAATTAATTATAATGTATCTAATGTAGCAAAATTTGTAACTGGATTTCAATGCCTCCTACCCCACCAAGTGGACTAATAGTGTTACTTTATAAAATACCTTTAAAAATAAAGTATCTCAATTACAGGCTGGCGAAGCAGAGCAAGTTTTTATAAGTAAAACACTGGTCCTTTCTAAATTTAGATATCTAGATTTTAGCCATGAACATACAGAATTCTTATATGCAATTTTAAATTTATATAACTACAGAAACCTATACAAGCAGTCAACTTTCTCTGCAGTTTATGGTTTTAGTAACAGTTGAGACTAGTTCAAATTAGACATTTCAAAAAGGAGAGCTGCTGACTACAAACAAGATATAGAAATTAATGCATGTATAAGATATTATAAAATAAGATAAAATACATACCCTATGACATTTAACAAGGTTTATCTGCCATAGATAATTTAAGACGAGTTTTTCTTTATTTCTTAGATAATTTAATTGATTAACATTTCCTAGAAACAAAAGAGAAATATTAATATAATTCAGAAATGGAAGGCCCTTTTAAGAGAAAAAAGTATAAAGTTCAAAATACCATGTAGAGGTAAAACCAAAGCTTTCAGAGTCAAAAATACCTTTGTCACATTTCTGAACCATTGACAACCCTGGTGACTGCTGACCATACTTTCCTATGTGCCAAATGCATTTAATTACGCTTAAGGAGCAGAGGTGGTATAATAAATGTTTTAAGACATGACTAGAGCGAGCCTGATTATAATAACAACAATAATCATAATTTTAATAAGAGTAAATAACAAACATCGAATACTTACTTTATGCCTGGTAATATTTTTAAGGGTTTTTATGAATTATTCCATTAAACACTCATATAAAGCATACCCTTTAATCCCTA
Source organism: Tamandua tetradactyla (assembly GCF_023851605.1). NCBI lineage: Eukaryota > Metazoa > Chordata > Mammalia > Pilosa > Myrmecophagidae > Tamandua > Tamandua tetradactyla. Next base: position 70,617,431 of record NC_135336.1, read on the forward strand.
ATATTATCCCCATTTTAGAGATTGGAAACTGGTGCAGGGAGAAATTGAGCAACTTGCAGAATTCAACCAACATAAGTGGCCAAAGCAGGAACTCCAACCTAAATATCTGTCTCCAGAGCCCCCTGCTGATCAAGTTCAGTAATTCAGTAACTGTTAAATAAATATATACAACTATTTATCTATTCATCCATCCATCCATAAAAGATTTTTAGAGAAAGTGTTATCTTAAAACCACAAAAAACAGGGGTCCAGTAAATAAAAGTCTTTTAACTCAATGCGTTAGTGACTTTGAGATAACTAAGGATTTGCTTGTCTTATAGTACAATAAATTAATAAAGATTAAAAAAAATGATTGTCAGTGTTGTTACATTCTCTCTGATTGCCATGCTCCTACATCATAGGTAATAATCAAAGGTTATTATTCCATCAATCCTGAGTTCATTATATAGGAACACAGAAGAAAATAGACCAGCTTCCTGCCCACTCGTTGAGACTTTAAATGAAGAAAAAAATTCACAGTTTAAAAACATGCTATCTTCCTTTGCCAGAGAAAATACATTCAATAGGTTAGTCATGAAAGGTCATGAGCAAATGATGGTAATAGCCAGGTAAGCAGATGACAACCTTAGCAGTGTCTAGAAGTCAGTTGTCACATTTCATATCACTATTACTTCTAGATGTCTTCTACAGTAGCTTCTGATTGTACTATCACAAATCACTCCACAGAATTCAAGTGGAGTATATTTAAATAATTTAATTTAAATATTTTAAACTAATCTTATGTTTCTTTCTAATTACAAAGTTCTATATATCTAGGGCAAATAGTCTTAACTCTTGCTATTGCTTTCAAAAGGAGTGATTGATCTTCTGTGGTTTCCTACTCTCGGCTGTGAGCCTAGTAAAACTTTGCTCTTGCTGGGACTGCGGAGAAATCTGAGCAATCTGAGGATGTTTGGATATGCTTCCTACAAAATACATGGTCCTAAAAGCTTTAAAACCAGGAAGGTTGAAAAAAATCTGACTTCTGAGTATTAATTGTTCTCTGTATAGTTATAGTTGGAGATTCAAGTTCACTTTTCATGAATGAGACTACAGCTTGGAGTGGGGAGGTGGAGAAGTTCTGACCTATTCTTGAATGCACACTGTTGAGCTGGATTGCTATGCCAAACAATACAAGGTGTGGTTGTTTTCCTGGAACACAGTTGTTTCTCTGCAGATAGTTTTTTTTGAGGGAGATAGAACTTAGACCAATAGTTCTCAACCTTGGCTATACTTTAGAATCACCAGCAGAGTTTAAAGAAACACCTGTATTCAGAGTCCCAACCCAAGAAATTTTATTTATTTGGTCGAGTGGGTGAGGGAGTATTTTTAAAAGCTCACCAGGTGATTTCCTTATACAACTGGGTTAAGGGCCACTACCTTAAATTAAGTGGACTCTTAACCTCTTCCTTCTCCTCTTCCATTTTTACGCCTTCTTTTCCTTTACTTCCTCTTCTACCTCCTCTTTGTTCTTCCTATTCTGAAGCTACAAGATAAGGAATCTGGATTTCTCCTGCCTACACCACTGGGATGTGTGGTGAATTGAATTGTATATCTCAATTTGGACATGTTCTTGGTCTTGGTGTACTTTCTGGTGGGTGTGGACACACTGTACATAAGATCTTTTTGATATGTTGCTCCAGTTAACATGTGGCCCTAATAAACCAGGTTGGGCTTTAATATGGGTTACTGGATGCTACATAGGTAGAGTGAAAGTCAGATGAAGAAGGAAGCCAGGTGAGGCCGCCCTGTGCATTGCCATGCCACAGAAAACTAAGGGCCAAGCACTGCTGGTAGCTATCCCAGAGTGTCATGATCTCCTGGGAGAATGCATTATCTCCTGACACCTTGATTTTGTACTTCTCCTAGCCTCAAACCTGTGAGACAATTAGGTTCCATTATTCGAGCCAACCTATTGCAGAGTATTTGCTTTAGCAGACAAGAAACTACAGCAAGGTACATAGTCAAAAACACTTAGTTGAACTATATGCTATAAAACACTGGAGAGAAAACCTCTAGGGGAAAGTCTAATAACTCTAGGAATAGTTGTATGCAGTACCAGGTTTAAATTTTCATTTTGGCATGATAATTCCTTTCTGCTATTTCATGGCTTTAGAGTTTTGTTAAATGCTACAGAAAATTAAACTGTGTTGTAGTGAAATCAAGAAAGAAGTCTCTTGATCTGGTCTGAGATAGAGTGATACAGGGTGAAGGGCACCAGATTAAAGAAAAAAATCCAGATAACAGAAAAATAGCCCAAAGGAAGTTGAAGTAGCCTGAGTCAGAGGTTTGATGGTGGTGAAAAAAAAAAAAAAAAACATCAAAATGAATTTATAACATGTCAGCATTATTCAGACATTTTCAAAAACACTTGGCAAGCAGAACACTTGAATCATGGGATGATAGTTCAAGCTCTTGCTCTTGGGTGTAAAAAGAAGGATAATAACTAAGGTTGAAAGCTGGAGAATTTGGGATTATTTTATCTTGATTGTTTCAGTTAATTTTAGAATAGCAAACACAAATCAAAAAGAAAATAAAAAAAAAAAGAAAAATACGTCTTATCCCACCTCTCAAGGATAAACTTTGATCACACCTTGTTTTATTTTTATAAAAATTACAATTGCAATTACAATCTATGCTTTTGGTTTCTAAAGTTTCTTATTTTAAAGCTTTTTCATTTAAAATAAATTCCTTATTTAAAGCTTAACAATATAGTATACGTTCGAAACACATTAATGTATAAATAAGTTTACTATATGCTTTCAATGGCAAGCATACTTTTTAAACAATTAATTCTGAAACAAAAACAAATCTTACCATACTTTCAAGTCATAAATCAAAGGACTTATGACTTCTCCACCAGCCTCATGAAAAACTGCTTCTCGTAATTGCAGAAACTGCATTAATTTGTCTCCCCCAAAAGTTTTTATACTTTTGGAATATTAAGGAGTCCTTTTAAGGTGTTCCCTAGCTACTAAAATGATTACCTGACAGTGGGTTGGCTTAAACAATCAGAATTTATTGGCTTATTGTTCTGAGACTAGGAGAAGTCCTAAAGGCATTAGCAAGGTGATGCTTTTTCCCAGAAGATTGTGGCATTCTGGGTCTGGCTACCTGTGATCCTTGGTCCTTGGCTTTTCTGTCACATGACAATGCATATGGTGGTGGCCTTTTCTTTCCTTTCAGAATTCCACTGATTTCCAGTTTTTGGCCGTTCTACTTGGTTTCTGTCTTCATCCGACTTTTACTGTCCTTATAAAGGACTAAAATAATCCAGATTAAAGCCCAGACTGATTCATTGGGGCCACATATTAACTAAAGCAACATCTTGAAGATAATTTATTTAAAATGGTCCACATCCACCAGAATGCAGACCAAGACCAAGAGTATGTCCAAACTGGGGTACAGTTCAATCCACATCAGAGTCATAATAATGCTAAGAAATTAGGTGCTGTTTGCCTAAAATTCAGATTTAATTTGGCAACGTGAATTTTATTCATCAAATATGGTGCGGTGGCTTGAAGGTATATGTATCCCAGAAAGGCATGCTTTTACATGTAATCCATTCCTGCAGGTGTGTGGATCCGTTTTAAGTAAGATCTTTTAAGAAGGCTACTTCAATTAAAGTGTGAACCACCTCATTCAGGATGGGTCTTAAGCAAGAAGTTGAAATCAATTAAACCAAGAAGAAAAGAGAAAGACCAGCAGATGCCTCCATGAACCTTGCCATGTGGCTGAGGAACCATGGATTGCCTGCAGCCAATCTTTGGAAAGAAAGCATTGATTCCTTGATGACGCCTTGATTTGGATATTTTCTCAAACTCAACTGTAAATGAATAAATTCCCATTGTATAAGCTGAACCATTTCATGGCCTATCAATTTCAGCAGCCTAGGAAGATAAAACAGATTTTGGTACCAGGAGTGAGGTGCCGCTATTGCAGGTATCAAAAATGTGGAAACAGCTTTTGAATTGGGTAATGGGTGGAGGTTGATAGTTGTGAGATGCATAATAGAAAAGGCCTAGATTGCTTTGAAGAGACCGTTGGTAGAAATATGAATGCTAAAGTTACTTCCAATGAAATCTTGGACAAAAATGACGAATGTATCATTGCCAACTGGAAGGAAGGCAACCCTTGTGTTAAAGTGTCTGAGAACTTGGCAAAGTTGGGTTCTGATGGTAGATGGAAATGAAGATGATAAGCTCATGAGATTTCCAAACTAAATGTGAAAAGTGAAGCCTGGTTTTGCCTTGCAGGTTATAGTAAAAGGTGAGAAGAAAGGGATATGCTGAGAAATGAATTTCTGGGTACAAAGAAACAGAAATTGATGGTTTGGAAAATGCTGAATTTCTGGAAAATGAGCCCCTAGAGAATAGTGTTCCATGGGAGGGTTTGAGTGAACATGCCTCTGGTCAGCCATTGCAGTGTACGTCAGGACTGGAAATGCAGTTATGCTGGAAGGATATGGGCAAAGTTCTTTCAGTCTTATGGTTTGGACCCTTGTATACTATAGGCAAAACTGACAAACTTTTTTTGTGAGCTCTTTTAGGATCAGAACCACAGCCAGTCTGGACTAAAAGGGACAAAGAATGACTTCAAAGGCAGAACCATGGAAGCTGAGGTCTGGGCAAAAAAACATCTTGAAAGACATTTTCAAGGGCAGAGTAATTTTAAAATTACAGAAAGCAACTGCCAAGAATAAATGCTCAGAATTTTCAAATTTATGGTTTGAAATCACAGAGTGGATTTCCTGAGACATACTGTTAGAGGCATGCTGTTCAAATGACAATGTGAATTTTAAGACACATTCAAGTAAAGTGAATAGCTTTCCAAATCAGCGGTTATTGTGGCTAATGCTTCAATATAAAATATGAGGTAAGTTTTAGTTTCTGTTTTATATTCCACAGGGGAGAATGTGAACATTATTCTCTGAGTACCCATAAGCACCTGTTATTAGATGTCCTGAACAATGTGAGAGTTAAAAAAATAAGAAAGCTGTAAATGGATGCATGCCTAAAATACCATCTTCCATTATTTTTCAAGATAACTGTAGTGGAGTAATCTTTTGTAACTTTAAGTAATCTTATGTAAATTGTACCAAAATATCCACAATTAGATGGTTTCACTAATTATCTTTGTTTTACCTATTTTTAAAAGAAAGATATCAATTAATTATTTAATGCCTTATGGAATTTCTTTTAAAGTACTGCTACTTAAGTTTTCATTTATTTTTGCATAATTCTCCAACAAAAGTATGAAGTACTTGAGGACAAGAAAGATGTATTATATATTCTGTGAATTACTCATAGCATTTAGAGTAACATTGTTGATTAAAAAAAAGTTGATTCATCTCAAATAAATAATTTAATTTGTGGTTTTATAACTCAGGCATATAATATAACTTATTTTAAAACCAGTAACTACAAAATCCCTATGAGACAACAATTTTTAGAATGAAATTAATTTATCTATTAACAGCCATTTTTCAAAAAATTATAAATGCATGTCATCTTTACAGTGAAATATATTTATTCATTGCAACACAATGGAAGGCACAATTTTAGATCTGTGAGCAAGATAGAAATAGTCACCTCTTCACGTCCCTTACAGCATGTATCAGTACGTATAAGGGGAACCTGTCCCAATCAAGATGGTGGAATGAGAATCTTTAGGCCTCTGTCCACAGAAGCTTTGAATAACCAGCAAGAATTTCCAGATTTTCAAAGCTCCAGAAAACAGATGATTGTAGTGACAGGTGGAACACTTAAATAAGAAAGAGTCTACTTAAAATGTGATAGGGTTTCATGTCACCCTGTCTGGCCCCTTTACCATCTCTCATCATTGACTCACTGTAGAGGTACCAATGTTTCCAGTGTAAATCCCCATCCCCTGGTCCAGGGAAGACCAAAGACGCTTCAGGCAGATACCAGGAGCATGCTTGTCTATCCCAATCTCTCTGATAGCAGCCTGAGGGACATGCTGTACCAGAACTTGCCCTGCATGTAGAAGGTGGCTTACTGAGCTCTCCTACAGAATGCTGTGGGAGGGCAGTCAAATTTTGCTGCCTGGAACAAGAAATTGTTAGTTGTAGGACTTACAGTGCAGTACCCAGGCCATTTGGAAACTCTTTCCTAGGGAGAGGGAAAAGTGGTATCCATGCATATAAAGTAATTCCTAGGGCCAAATGTGCATATCCAAGACAAAATGGATACTCAGAATGGACCAGGGAGGCCTCTATCATTGGCCTGAAGCTAAACTCTTTGTATGGATAAGCTCTGAAGGAGAGAATTGACACAGATCAATTTTCAAAGACTGAGGTGTTTTCTTTTTATTTCCCCCCTTTTTTTGGCATTGAAGGAAAGCTCTACCTTAATAAAACCTTCTCATAACATTACTTGATAAAAACATAAGGAACAGATGCTTCAGATTCTATATTCCAAGATAACATGTTAAAATATCAAAATATCCAGATTCCACCAAAAGAATAAAAAACACAGAAAGAAACAGGCAGTGATGGTACAAACAAATAAAATTAAAGCATTAAAAATAATCTATTAGAGGATCAGGCCTGGAATATTCAGAGACTTTAAAAAATGGCCTTAATTACATTCAAAGAGGTAAAGAAAAGCATGGACAAAGAACTAAAAGAAGTCAGGAAAATGCTAGATGAATAGAAAGAAAATATCGACATAAATGGGGATTATGAAAAGGAAACAGAACTGAAGACCCAAATAACAGAAATTTAAAATTCTCTAGAGGGTTCACTCACAGTTTGTAGCTGGCAGAAGAAAGCATTGGTGAACTTGAGGATAAGACAATTGAATCATCCAGTCTGAGAGGCAGAAAGAAGAAAGAATGAAGAGAAGTAAATAGCATCTGAGGCACTTGTGGGACACCATCAAGTGTACCAATATATGCATTGTGGAGTCCCTGAAGGAGACGAAAGAGAGAAAGGAGCAGAGAATATTCAAAGAAATTGTGGGTACAAAGTCCCCAAATTTAATAAAAGACTTGACTATAACACCTACGATACTGAACATACTTCAAAGAGATAAACTTGAATTGGACCACACCATGCCATGTTATAGTTACATTATCAAATGCCAAAGATTAAAAGAATATACTGAAAGCAAGAGAGAAGCAATGTGGCACAACAAGGGAATGTCAATGAGACTTTGCCAATTTATTTTTGAAAAACTTGGAGGCAACAAGACAGATATCAAGTTCAAAGAGCAAAATATTGCCACCCAAGAATACTGTTATCCAGTAAAACTGTTTTTCAAAAATGAGGGGGGTATTAAGAAGATCCCAGATAAACAAAAGCTGAAGGAGTTTGTCACCACTAGACTAACCTACAAGAAATACTAAGCAGAGTTCTGAAGGTTGAAAGGAAAGGACATTAGACAATTGACTGAAGCTACATGAAGAAATGAAGATTTCTAATGAAGATCATGACAAGATAAATATAAATACCAGTACCATTTTACTTTTGATTTGTAACTATACTTGTAAAATCCTACAGGATTTAAATGGCAAATGTATAAAATGTAATAACAAATCAATGGTTTTGTACTCATAATGAATGCATATGTAATTTGTGACAAGAATTACATATAGCCAGGGGAATGCAGGGGTATAGGAACATAGTTTATATATGCCATTGAAGTTTAGTTTGCATCAAAGCAAACAAGATTGTTATGGATTTAGGATATTAACATTAGGATGTTAAATTTGAGCCCTATGGCAATCACAAAGAAAATATCAGAGAATATGCAAACACATAGAGTGAAAGCAGAGTAGGTTACTGGGGGTTGCAATCAGGGGTAATGGGGAGTGTTCTAGTTTGCTAGCTGCTGGAATGCAACACACCAGAGACGGATTGGCTTTTAATAAAAGGGGATTTATTTTGTTGGTTCTTCAGAGGAAAGGCAGCTAACTTTCCACTGAGGTTCTTTCTTACGTGGAAGGCACAAGATGGTCTCTGCTGGTCTTCTCTCCAGGCCCTTGGGTTCCAACAACTTTCCCCGGGGTGATTTTTTTCTCCATTGCCAAAGGCCTGGGCTGAGCTGCAAGTGCTGAGATGAGGAATGCGAAGCTGTTAGGCTGTGCTATGTTGTGTTCTCTCATTTAAGCACCAGCCAATTAAGTCAAACATCACTCATTGCAGCAGACACGCCTCCTAGCCGACTGCAGATGTAATTAGCAACAGATGAGGTTCACGTACCATTGGCTTGTGTCCGCAGCAACAGAACTAGGTATGCTCACCTGGCCAAGTTGACAGCAGAATCTAACTAACACAGGGAGTTACTGTAAAATGAGTGTAGAGTTTCTTTTGGGGGCAAAAGGAATGCCAGAGTAATGGATGGTGTGCTGGTTTGAAAATATTATGTTCCCCAGAAATGCCATGCTTTAATCCTGATTCAATCTTGTTTGAGGCAGCCATTTCTTTTAATCATAATTCAATACTGTAGGGCAGAAACTTTTGATTAGATTGTCTCCATGAAGAAGTGGCACGCCCAATGCAGATGTGACCTTTTGATTAGATGGAGATATGACTCCACCTATTCCAGGTGGGTCTTGATTAATTTACTGGGATCCTTTAAGAGAAGCAACATTTTGGAGAGAGCCAGAAATGACAGAGCCAGTAGGAACTTCAGAGCAGAGCTGACACAGATGTCAAGACTTGAAGAACAAAGCACAGATATTTGAAGATGTGTGGAGCCCAGCAGACATTGCCATGAGATATTAAGCAAGCCAGAACCTGGAGAGAGCCAAGGGAAACCAAGAGCTGAAAGCCAGCCCCAGGGGAGCAAATGGAGGAACACCCCCAGGAAGAAAGGCTGCAAGCAATGGAGCCCAGGAGCAAGGGGACAACAGATGACAGCCATGTGACTTCCCAGCTGAGGTGTTCCAGACCCATCTGCCTTTCTTGAGTGAAGGTAACCACTTGTTGGTGGCTTAATTTGGACACTTTCACTTCTCCAGAACTGTAAACTCATAACTTAATACATTCCCCTTTTTAAAAGATGCTTGGGAGAGGCTGGGATGGGAAGATTTATGTTGCATGTATGTTTCCACAATCAAAAGAAAGAAAGAAAAGGAAACAAAAGAGATAATGACAATTAAATGCCATAAGTTCATATTGGGTGGCTCTATGAAGGAAAAAAGACTCAAATTACATTATAGGGGTATAAGAAAAAAAATGGAATATAGAATGTAAGCTTTGTATCATTATTCAATTTCTTGAACTTGGTAATTGCATTTAGGGAGATTATTAGGAAGACATGTACATGGAAGTATTTTATGTTCAAGAAGTATAATGTATGCATTCTGCTCTCAAGTGTTCAGAAATTACATAGGTAGATAAATAGGGATACAGCAAAGGTGGCAAAATGTTAGAACTGGTGGATCTGGGTTTATGGGGGATGGGGGTTTCATTTTTGCAACTTCCTTGTAAGTTTGAAATTATTTCAAAATAAAAAGTTTAAAAAAATATAAACAGGATGCATGGGTAGTTCAGTGGTAGAATATGTGCCTTCCATGTGGGAGACCCGAGTTCAATTCCTGGATCATGCAACCAAAAATAAATAAATAAATTATATATATATATATATATATATATATATATATATATAAAATTAATATCAACATCTATATCTATGTGTTTCTATACATCTATTTCTCTATATATCTATAGCTATATATCTAAATCTATGCCTATATTTATATCTATCTCTCCTTCTATAAATATATATGAATTAAGGTTGCAGATGTGCCCAATGGGTAGAGAGCCCAGATGAATTTATGTTAAATCCCTGTCTTTACATTTGCTGACTCTTATACAGTTTATTATATGTAGGTGACTGGTTGATGCCTCATTTTACACAAATTCACAGCATGAAGGCCAAATAATTTTACCATTTTGTGGCAAAATTAGTTTGGAAACATAAGTGAAATAACATTAAAAATTTTTTTTTTAAAACTTGGAAATACACCGCTTATAAACCTGAGATACCTAGAACACTTTCATAAAGACATTAATTAAAGATAACTTGCATGCAAGTTTTATGAAGATCTTTCAAACTATTTCCTAGGTTTTATACATCTTTCTACACAATTTGTTTTGCATAAATGCAAAAAACTGACTGCTACTGAATGAGTAATATAAACGATAAAATATGTAGCTTCAGCATTTTTATTGCATACAGGATATCATATTTATTATATCCAACCTTAACTTATTAATAGAAATTAGGTATGCATTATCAAAGGAAAATATGATTGCAAGAAGCAAATGTTTAGAGATCATTAATACACACTGGGTAGGATCAGGAAGCTAGTAGCCTTTAATCAAATGCTCTATTTCAAATCAGGTTTCATAGCATGTAATAGTAAGAATGTATGTCGAGAAGAATTCTTGAGAGGGGAATGTATTAATAACCTTACAAATTTAATTGTATTAATAAATATTTGTAACAGCAATGGTAAGGATAGTTCAGCTCTTAACACTGACAAGTCCAACCCTTCAATAAGAACCGCACTGTTCATACAGGTATCCCAGAGAGAATTATGGTGCCTGCTGAGGAAAGTCCTTCCATTCACTGCAATCCAGGTATGTGCTGACATTTCACTTCCTTGTTGTTATATTGTTTCTCTTATAAAGGATTGAGGAGAAGAGCGCTGACAGAGCAGTGCAGCAGTGGGACAAACCTGGCCATATTTACCTCCAGCAGAACCTTTGAACTGATTTTTCTCCTAGCAGATTCCCTTTGTCTTCCCCCTTCAACCCACCCAGGATTCCCAGCTGGGTGATTGATTCTAGCTCTCTTTGTCAAAGTAAAAGATAATTTACAAAATTAAGGGGTGTGTGTGTTATGTGTTCTATTTTTGCCTTTTAACCAAAATATTCAGTCTTTAAAACAATTCCATTCTCTTCAGACACAGAAATGACAATAACATGGAATGAAAAGACAGTTTCTAGTTCCTTTGGGTCACATGTTTTAATGTCATGATCAGAAGTATCATATTTATGAGCACAACATCTTCCTGAGTGAGGTGTTTCCATTTTACACTTTTGGTTCATTCTGAGAGGAAGGCATCACCTCTCAGTTTTGCCTCCCAAAGTGCCTTACATTCTATTTGTCAAAGGAGCTTTTCTAGATCTCTTCTTCCTAGTGCCCCACTACACTCAGAGAAGAAAGAAACAATCCCTTCCCTTCTGTTTTCAAACTACACTTTAAAGTCCTCATAAATAAACAGTAGATGACAAAGTAAATCCTATGATGCCACCATACCAGTAATTGCTGCGTACAGACTTTCTCTCTGATTTTGAAAGAACCAAGCTAGTTAGAATTTAATTTGTTTCAAAAAACAAAACCCACCTTAATCATGGACATATACTAAATCCATACCTCTGTTTTCCAAGGAGATTTTATTTAGTAATTGAAATCAATCTCTTATCAAACTTTGGGTAGAAATTAAGAAGTTATTTGGGGCTAGACTGAAGCATAGTGTAGATGGGCTGGGTCACAAAATGGCAGCCCAAAGTGCTAATCAAGCCATATAAGGATACTGCTTGGTCCATATCTGGTTTTTGGAAATAGAAGGTATTTAGGTGGGGTCCATGTTCTCTAGATCTGTCCCTCAGACTGTCTGCTATAGGCACTCACATATATAAGGTCACAGCTTTTTCTCTGAAGTTATTTAAGTTTGGAATTCCAATTTTAATAATATAAGGTCCTTAGGAAAGAGGGAGGAGTATATTGACCCATTCTGGGAAGTTTTTTTCAGATTCATAAAGGCCAAAGAAGTAGAGCTAGTGAAAATTAGTTTTTTGTCTAGAAATGAAAATGCTCTGGGGCTTACCAAAATTTTCAAGATACATTGGACAAAATCTATGGATAAAAATTTTACATGATTTTTTTCAGACTTGCTGTTCAGTTATGTATAAGCACCAATTTTATCAGATCTTGTTATAAAGTACTTAAATTATAGTCACTTTTATTTCACCTCTTGAAATATTTCATATTTTCCCTTTCATTATAAAATATGAAAAATTATTTTAACAATCAAAGAGTGAGAAGGGAAGTTTAAAAAACTGTTTAGAAAATATATGAACACAAAAGTCAGACCACGGCACAAGATAGCATTAAACTAATAATAAAAATAATAATAGTGTTGCAGAAAATCTGTAGGCCCAACCTGAGGCACCCATGCTAAGCACCATGTCAGCAAACTCAAAACCTTAATACATTTCTATCCCCTGTAAATGCTTGATTCACCCAGAAAATAGAATTTAATCAGGCAGCCTAGCTATTGCCAACTCCCTATTCTTATGCCTACTAGTTTTCTCATTGCTAAGCAACCACCTGCACCAACCACATTTGAAAATGCAGTCTGCATTAACCAATGAAAATTTCCTCCCAATGTATGTCCTTGTTTTTCTTTAAAAACCTGCTTTTCAGAGGAATTTTCTATAAAAACTCTCTTTGTTCAGTGGAATTCCTCTTTACCACATGGTGATTGGAATCTCTCCAATTCATGGATTGATTCAATAAAATTCTCTGAGATCTCACAGAATTTTGCTCAAGTTTTGATTTTAACAATAGTAAGTCAACATTTACAAAAAATGCTTATCATTCTTATCCTGTTATACTGAAGCATATGAATTATCACATGTTCAATTAAAAATGTACCTAATTGAATTTATTTTGATTGATTGGAATATTAACCTGATTATATTAGTTTTATTTTCAAGTTTTTTACTTAAATAACATGGTATCTTTTTTTACCACTGCTTATGGAATAAGTAAATGAACAGGAGGGTAGAGGCCAGAAAGCAACAGAAAAAGCCAAAATCCCTTATGTTACTTGGAAACCATTTGATTTGGATTTGGCTTTCAATGACTGCTTTTACAGTAACAAAAAAAGCAGGCAATTAAGTTTGGGACTCTTGTTTGATTTGCATGTGTTAAATAATGCAGTTAAGTTATATTCTAGATATATTCTAGGTATACTGGCAATTTGTCATCAGTTCTTAGGGTTTCCACAGTCATCTATCAATAACTAATCCAGAAAGCCATTTTGAGTTAGAGCTATTCTCTTTATATGAGTCAAAAATCTAAACTGCCCTCACCTGTAACTACTCCCCTGGGACTTTATATGCTACATGAAATGTACTTTTCAACACCTTTGTCAGTTTCTCAATAAAAGTGTGTTACCGAAATAAACATCCCTGTGAATGCCTGTTCTGTCCAACATATGCAAGTGAAGATCTGTCATTTCCTCAGTTAAATGCATTCTGAAATGTTATATATGACATGTTCATAAAATAGAAATATTATCAGCAAGCAAATCAATGAACTGTTGATGAAATTGTGTCACTCCTGAGGATAAAGGCTTTCTAAATCATTATTAGTTATTTATTAAGCACATCAACAGCAAGATTCAAAAATAAATACAATCAATAACTGAATTAATTTTAGCCAAGTGTGCTTACATGCTGATAATAAAGCAAATAAGAAATAAACTGGCTTGACTAAATTTTTTCAGGGAAAAAATATTTGAAATAAGTCTAAAGGCCAGTTTGGCTTTGATGGGGGAAAGAGATGTTAGGTGTGAAATCAATAGTTTGACTGAATTTTTTACTTTTTCATCCTTACTCATCCCTGTGAATCAGAATTTAAATATTCCATCACTGGTATTTTCCTTTGACTTGAACTCAGAACATCTTGCTACATACTAGGAACTTCTGCTCCATGACCTATATTCAGTGATGTTTTTCTTGTGCAGTATAAATTAAAAATGAGGCTATCTTAAATTACTATGATAATACCTTGTAAATGTTAAGTAAAATTAACCGGCTGCTTGTACAAGGCATTGGTGGGAAGCACTTCTTTCAAAGAAATGATTTTCCAGAAAATAAACTAATTGTCTATAGGGTCTTTCTGAGGAAATAGATCAACTGAATGCATCCTACAAAACTGCAGATAAGTAACACCTGGTGATAAATCAGTTTTGGTCCTAGAGAACGCTTATCAGAAGGGATAAGCATACCACACTAATCAGTGTCCATCTGTTCCTCACTTTGCAGGACCACCTATTTAAAATGTAAAGTTAGTCTTAGCCAATCAAAACACTCACTCACTTGCTTCTGTGTTTGCCTTATAAAAGTTTTCCTGTCCACCCCCTTGGTAGAGCTCCTTTCCACAGACATTTTGTATGCTGCCCCAACCATGAATCTCAAACTGTTTGAATAAATTCCTATAATGCCTTATCTAATATTTTTTAAACACAACTTGTACTTGAAATATGTACCACTATGCAGGACATTTAAGTCACAGTGAATGGGCTGATTCTAATAAGGTTGAACTGCATGATTAATATTTGATCATCATTGAGAACTTCATTTCACAGTACAATTAAACAACCAGGTAAAGTATGCATATGTAAACGTTTTACCTCTTCTAAACCAAACATGTGGAAAATTAACTCCCAGATACTATCAAATTATATTACATATATAAGTATTCTAGACTAAAAAAATTAAAAGGTATCCATTTTTCTATCAATTTGAAAAATATCTACAGTAACTATTTACAGCAGTAGTAAAGGAAAACAAAATGGACAGTCCACTCATGGAGAACATATTTATATATATTTCTTTTTTGATAATTGAAATATAGTTAGTTTTAAAAAGCACTGCATATATCGTTTAGAATTTGGGGATAAAGGTGAGTTACAAATTATATCATTGACTGATATGAATATAAAAAGGAATTTTATGGCTGTGATGGTTAGGCTTATGTGTCAATTTGGCTAGGTGATGGTAGCCAGTTGTCTGGCCAAGAAAGTACTGGTCTATCTGTTGCTGGGAGTACATTTTGTGAACTTAAATCATCAGCATGTTAATTGCTTTGATAGCTTATTACTTCCGTACTCAGGTATCAAGTGGAGTATCTTCCACAAGGAGTGGTGTTTAATCTAATCAGTTAGGGGTTTTAAAGGAAAAGTCAGAAGAGAGAACCTCTCTCTCCACTTCAGCTAGCTAGCTTGTCCTGGGGAATTTATCAAAGGCCTTCATCCAGGTTATCAGCTCGTGGCCTACCATATAGAATTTGGGCACATGCATACCAACAGTTGCATGAGACACTTTTATAAAATATCAGGTTTACATATATCGTCTGTAAGTTTTGTTTCCCTAAAGAACCCTGACTACTGTTGGTTAGGTACTGAGAATGGGGTGGTTCTTGAGAACCAGAATCTTAAAAATGGTTTTATACAATTGGTTTTCTACTCTGATTAGATTCAAAGGCACTAATGACTCTATTTCTAATAATCAAAATGGCATTGACAGCCCATGGAATGAGTTGACAATAGAGAAATGCAAAATATCACCAAGTGATTCTGCTAATTGTATACTTACATAAGACAAGGCTCTCGGTGACAAGCTGTTGACAGCTTAAAAGAGTTTTGTGGAGTTAGAAGGTGTAATGATGTTGGACGGTTGTTCCTAGATATGCTGGATGCAGTTATAAAAGAAAGGGATGAGCTGAAAGCTTCAAATTTGCAGTTAAGCATTGAATGAAAGATGTAAAAGTTTCTATGTGTGTCCTGAAAGAAAGTCTTATCTTCTGTGACTGAAAACTTGAGATCCCTGAAAACCAGACCCAAAGTCTCATTGTGTGAGTAGCAGATTTACAATGAAATGAAATTCTCAACCTTGCAAGGTGTCTGCTGTTAAGGTGAGGGCATTTATTAGGAAGGAATTGGACCCTGAAAATTTGGATGGGGACATACAGGTTGACAATGATGGCAGTGGAAACATTGAAACCCTGGATTCTGCTGAGTCTTTGCTAGATAAACCTGCGATCATTGCTCTGAAGAAGCAGCTGCCCAATCTCCAGCCAGCCCTGAGAAAACAGCCACCCAATCTCTAAACTGCCCTGAGAAAACAGCTCCCTGAACTCCAGTCTGCCCTGAGGAGTCTGCCATCCAACCTCTACTGGAAGATTAACCCTTCAGTTACTAAACCTGTAACCACTTCCCCTGAAGAAACAGCCATCACTCCTCTGTCTGGAGATTAATTCTGTTTCACCAGATGAAATTGCAAGGGAATGAGGTAATTGGCTTGAAAGACACTTATGTTTCCTTTCATGACCCTTCACCTTACCCCTCTTTTTCTCTAGGCTTATAACTAGACTAAAATCCCACTAGGCCCCCCAAAATGAAGTACAAAGTGACCCATGAGGAGGTATGCTATACTCCAAAAAACTGAATGAGTTTTTCAGTTTCTATAGACAGAAATGAGGGGAATTTGTAGTAGAATGGGTGTGGGATAATGATGGAAGGAATATAAAACTAGATCAGTCTTTTTCTTTATTGATGTGGACAAACTAAGCAGAGATTCTTGATTCAAGATTTTGCTTAAGGGATCAGAAAGTGTGTTTACAGTTTGTTTGGGTGGTTGGCTGAAACATGGATCAAAATAGGACCGACATTTCCTTGAGGTTGAAATGCCAGAACTGCCCTGGTATAATGTAAATGAGGGGATCCAAATAGTTACAGAGATTAGAGTGTTAGAGTGAATTTATCATGGAAGACTTGTTCAAACACCCCCATAATGTACAGAGGACACACTTTTTTACAAGAACTCTGAGGAATATATTTGTGAGACTATCATCCCTGAAGCGTTTCTGTAGTTGCCTTTCTCTGTAGGTCAGATATGACTGTGGGAACTGCTGTCACTGAGCTGGAATCCTAAAATGCAATGGGGATAACTGGTTCCTAAATTGGCAGAAGCCACCTAATAGCACTTAATCACCAAGGACAATGTGGACCTTGTGGACCATAATGGAGAGCAGACTCAGCTCAAAAACGCCTTCAAAATATTATGACTTGCATAGACCTACGGCACTGGCTTCTAGATCATGGGGTACCTAGAAGCAAAAAAAGATGGGCAGTGAACTAAATTCTTGCTTGAGCTGTATAGGCAGAAGAATTCTAAGCCAAGTGAGCAAAAGTCTAATTTGAGTTACAAAAACAGTTACAGCCCTTTAATCAATTCCCAGACTTGAGACAGTTTACAGAACCAGAGTCTCCTGAATGAGTGGAAGTCCAGGTACCCTTGGGGAAGGACTGTCTTACATTGTAAAAATTTATACTGTTAATCTTCCTCCTAGTCTTCCCCAAGGAGACCTATGGGCTTTTACCAGGGCAATTGTACATGGGGAAAAAGAAAATGGTCATACATTTCAGGGGTTATTAGACACGGGCTCAGAAGTGACATTAATTCCAGGAGACCCAAACCGGCATTCTAGTCAGAGTGGAGGTTTATGGACATCAGGTGAACAATGGAGTTTTAACTCAGGTCTGTCTCACAGTGGGTCCATTCTGTAATTATTTCCTGGGTTCCAGAATGCATAACTAGAAAAGGCAAACTGAGCAACTTGTAGAATCCCCACATTGGTTCTCTGAATTGTGGAGTGAGGGCTATTATGATAGGAAAGGCCAAGTGGAAGCCACTAGTTCTGTATGTACTTAGCAAAATAGTAAATCAGAAGCAATACTGGATTCCTGAAATGTGCTGATTTGAAACCGTCACATACCCCCAGAAAAGCTATATTCTTCCAATTCAATCTAGTGGGTGCAGACCTATTGTGAGTGGAATCTATGGATTAGTTTTCTCCATGTATATGTGACCCACCCAATTGTGGGTGAAACCTTTTAAATCAGTTGTTTCCATGGAGATGGGGCTCACCCAATTCAAGAGTGGGCCTTAATCCTTTTACTGGAGTACTCTATGAAGAGAATGAAAGGCAGAAAATATAGAGAGAGCTCAGAGCCCACAGAGAGCACAAATGAAGCCAAGTGAAGAAAGCAGAGTGATAGAAAATTCCCCAGCATAGGTCAGAAGGACCCACAGGAGCTGAGGGAGCCATTTTGAAACCAACCCAGGAGAGAAGGTCACTCAGACACTGTTGTTGTACCTTCGCATGTAACAGAGAAACTGAGATACAATCGGCCTTTCTTCAGTGAAGGTTTCCTCTCATTGATACCTTAATTTGCACATTTCCATGGCCTTAAAATTGTAACTTTCTGGCATATTGTATTCTGACAGCTTTATCAAACTGACATAATGGCTTAAGCTCAAAGTCTTGGTCATGGAAAGTGTCAAGATCCAAACGCAGAGAGGGCATCCTCATGGGAGCTAGCGGCTCTTAAACTCTGCACATTTTGTGCACCAATTGAATATATTCAATGGTTTGCCCAGATGTTGCTGTAGAACAAACATGCTTCAGAGACTTGGGACAGTGAGGTAGTGTCTGCAGGACATGATCAAGAGCTGCCTGTGATCTAGAATTCTTCAATGTTAACTCGGAAAACCTATCAGAGGGAAGGTAGAAATAATTACAGAGACTGGGGACTTGAAATTTGGGACATCAGACATGATTTGAACATGATTTGGGACATTTGACATGATTTGTTCAGCTATTTTCTGGTGGTGTGATGCTGGGCAAGTAATTTGACTCTTTTGAACTTCAGTTTTTCCATCTGTAAAGTGGATTAATAATGTTTCTTTTGCTACAACATTGTGAGGATTAAAAGGTCATATATAAAGTGTACTTTGAAAGGAGGTTGTTCTCAGGTAGAGACCACAATCAGAAATGGGGGTATGAAAAAAGAAAAAAAGAAATGGGAGTATGCATGGACAACCCGAAAAGGCAGAATCAGGGAGGTAGGAGTAACAAAGTAAAAAATTAGGGGGATAGAGTTTGTAGTTTAAATTTAATTTCCATTTCATTTCTACATA